>NC_091988.1:14315576-14952799 GCF_044704955.1 Pristiophorus japonicus | reverse complement strand
GGGGGGAGCGGGAGTCGGGTCGGATCCAGTCCGGGGGGAGTCGGGTCGGGGGCGGGGGGGGAGCAGGAGTTAGGTCGGTTCCACGTGCGGGGGGGGGGGGGGGGGAGAAGCGGGAGTCGGGTCGGATCCAGTCCGGGGGGGGGGGGGGGGGGGGGAGTCGGGTCGGGGGGAAGCGGGAGTCGGGTCGGTTCCGCGTGCAGCGGGGTGGGAAGCGCGGGAGTCCGGTCCGGTCCGAGGGCAGGGGGGAGCGGAGTCGGGTCGGGTTGGGAGGAAGCAGGAGCTGGCTGTGGGAGGAGCCTTATTCACGCAACCCCAGTGAGGCCAGTCGGCCAGGGCTAGGGGCTGCGTGCTTCGGGCCCCTCCCACACAGTTTTGGGCGCCTGGAGCTACTGAACATGCGCGCCCACTGTAGCGCGCATGTGCAGAGGTCCCGGCACTGTTTTCAGCGCGGGACCTGGCTCCGCCCCCTACAGCTCCTGCTGCGCCGAGGGCCAGAGGACCTGCAGGAAGGTGGAGAATCTGGAGGGGTTTTTTTTTAGGCGCACTTTGTGGCGCGAAAAACGGGCGTCCAGGTCAGGACTGCGCCGTTGTCGGCGCAGCTCGAAACTTGGGCCCTCTATTTCTACTTGAAGTTTTAAAATAATGGAATGTGCTCCATTAACTTCTTTCCCAATATGCTTCCATTTTATAGTCTTGATATTAACCAAGGTGCTAAAACTATTGGGGAAAAAAATTTGAGTTCAGAAGAAAAACAAGTTTTTAAAAACTTACAACTATGCATTGCTAATTTCCAGCAAAATTCTTTAAATTACGAACGACAATTTCTGGATGATAGCGGAGGAAACTTTACTTACCGGATGTGAAAGATGTAGCCCGATTTGTTGGAGAAAATGGGCCTTGCATATAAGCAAACCCTAGACTTTGCTGTGAGCCCCTGTCAGAGTCCAAGCCTGCCTGCAGGCCGTGATCCTTGTGAGTTGAGGCACGCTCGTACCAGCCACGCAAACTTTCTGCAACCAAGGCCTTCTGGATGTTTTTGGTTATTTGTTCACTTTTACCACCTCTTCTACGCACATTCCTTAGGGTTGCATATGGGTTTTGAGGCAGGATTATCAATATCGCCCTGGTAAAAGCGACCGTAGTCTCTACGTTGTTCAGCATTGTAAGAATGTGATGATCTGTATGGTGCTTTAACATTATAGTGACCTTCTGTGTCATTTTCAAATGTATATCCATAAGGCTCATAGTCACTGTATGGAGGATATCCTGGAATATAATAGTCAGATGAAGGCTGGGTATGAGAATTTTGATAAACTCCATTCCTCCCATCTTTGGGTGCCAAGTTGGGCATGCTCCCCGAAGGTGCAGAGGAAATATTCGGTTTCTTGTGCCTTCGTCTTTCTCTTGACCTGCAGCCCACCGTCATGGTGTTGTAGTATTGGGGAGCTTTACTTGGCGTGCTATAGTACTCGGTACTGGATTGACTGGTGTAGGATGACCCATCATCCAGCAGTTCTGTACTGCTACTTCTTTGGGCTGCTGTGAGGGGGAATACAGTCCTCTCATTACTTTCATCCAGAAGGTGACTCTGGGATTCCAAGCTGCCACTGCGCTGTCTAAAGTGATTCGGGGAAAGCTCAGGTCTGTGTGTAACAAAAAATGCAAAGAAACTACAAGAATTACTTTCATTTTGGCAATGTTTTCTAATACAGTTTATACTTCAGGCCTTAGAGATGTCACAACGAAACAATAATCCACACTGAATGCTAAAATCCATGTATTTTTCCCACATTTCTCATTTTCACTGGTGATTTAATACGACAAATAGACGGTTATAATCAGGCAACAGTTAATAACATTGCAAACTATGCAACAAAAAGCATAGACTGTAGAGACATAAATTTCAGAAAATACATTTGCTGAGTTTTGGCACTTATTTTATGAAGCTATTCAACATGATTGGTTCATAGAATTACTCAATGATACAGCACAGAAGGAGGCCTTTTGGTCCATCGCGCCTATGCGGTCTCTTTGAAAGAGCGATCCAATTAGTCCCACTTCCCTACCCTTTCCCCATAGCCCTGCAAATATTTAATCAATTCCTTCTTGAAAGTTATTATTGAATCTGCTTCCACTACCCTTTTAGGCAGTACATTCCAGATCATAACTCGCTGCGTAAACAAAAATTCTCATCTCACCTCGGTTCTTTTGCCAATTACCTTAAATATGTGTCCTCTGGTTACCAACCCTTATCTCCTTCGTTACTCTATCAAAATCCTTAATGATTTTGAGCACCTCTTAACCTTCTCTGCTCCAAGGAGAACAGCCCCAACTTCACTAGTCTCTCAATCCTAGTACCAGTCGAGTAAATATCTTCTGCACCTTTTCCTGGACCTTCCTATAGACCGGTTAGCCTGACATCAGTGATGGGGAAAATGTTGGAATCAATTATTAAAGATAAAATAGCAGCACATTTGGAAAGCAGTGACAGGAACGATCCAAGTCAGCATGGATTTATGAAAGGGAAATCATGCTTGACAAATCTTCTAGAAATTTTTGAGGATGTAACTAGTAAAGTGGACAAGGGCGAACCAGTGGATGTGGTGTATTGGGACTTTCAAAAGGCTTTTGACAAGGTCCCACACAAGAGATTAGTGTGCAAAATTAAAGCACATGGTATTGGGGGTAATGTATTGACATGGATAGAGAACTGGTTGGCAGACAGGAAGCAAAGAGTAGGAATAAACGGGTCCTTTTCAGAATGGCAGGCAGTGACTAATGGAGTGCCGCAAGGTCCAGTGCCGGGACCCCAGCTATTTACAATATACATTAATGATTTAGACGGAGGAATTGAATGTAATATCTCCAAGTTTGCAGATGACACTAAGCTGGGTGGCAGTGAGAGCTGTGAGGAGGATGCTAAGAGGTTGCGGGGTGACTTGGACAGGTTAGGTGAGTGGGCAAATGCATGGCAGATGCAGTATAATGTAGATAAATGTGAGGTTATCTACTTTAGTGGCAAAAACAGGAAGGCAGAATATTTTCTGAATGGTGACAGATTAGGAAAAGGGGAGGTGCAACGAGACCTGGGTGTCATTGTACATCAGTCACTGAAAGTTGGCATGCAGGTACAGCAGGCAGTGAAGGTGGCAAATGGCATGTTGGCCTTCATAGCGAGAGGATTTGAGCATAGGAGCAGGGAGGTCCTACTGCAGTTGTACAGGGCATTGGTGAGGCCACACTTTGAATATTGTGTACAGTTTTGGTCTCCTAATCTGAGGAAGGACATTCTTGCTATTGACGGAGTGCAGCAAAGGTTCACCTGACTGATTCCCGGGATGGCAGGACTGACATATGAAGAAAGACTGGATCGACTAGGCTTATATTCACTGGAATTTAGAAGGAGAGGGGGTCTCATAGAAACATAAAATTCTGACAGGATTGTACAGGTTAGATGCAGGAAGAATGTTCCCGATGTTGGGGGAGTCCAGAACCAGGGGTCACAGTCTAAGGATAAGGGGTAAGCCATTTATGACCGAGATAAGGAGAAACTTCTTCACTCAGAGAATTGTGAACCTGTGGAATTCTCTACCACAAAAAGTTGTTGAGGCCAGTTAGTTAGATATATTCAAAAGAAATGTGACCCCTACAGCTAAAGGGATCAAGGGGTATGAAGAGAAAGCAGGAATGGGGTACTAAAGTGGCATGATCAGCCATGATCATATTGAATGGTGGTGTAGGCTCGAAGGGCTAAATGATCTGTTCTTGGACCTATTTTTTGTGTTTCTAAAGAGCGGTGCCCAGAATTGAACACAATACTCCAGCTGAATCCAAACTAGGTCTATTATATGGCACTTTATCAAGCACCTTTTGAAAGTCCATATCAAGCTACCTTCATCAACCCTCTCCGTCACTTTATCAAAGAACTCAATCAAGTTAGTTGTACTATTGTTTTGGATTTTGAACAGGCTTAGTCCTGTATGTTGAAATTATGGGTGCCAATTTTCAGAACACACTTCAATTACTTCAAGGACATACCGTAACTGACTGCTACTGTAAGCATTACGAGTCAAAACTGGTGTCGCTGGCATACTTCTTCCTCCGTGGCATTGTCTCCCCGGAGTTCTGTAAGGGCTACTGTGTGTTGAGCTCAGTTCCCTATGGCCAGGCAGGATTTCCTGCAGATAGTAACCGTCGTTGCTGTTGTATCTGTAATGCAATCCCATTTTTAAATTGGTTATACCTGTACCAGTAATTTTGAGAGTCAATTTTTGATAATCCTAATGGTAAGAACGTAGAATTTTGTTATAAAAGCAAAAAATAAAAGCCTACTTAGTGAATTTTTCCACCCAAATGTCAGGGAATTTGATGGCATAGTGGTAGAAATCACTAATACAGATTAACTAGTGGCAAAGAACACTGGCAATTGTTACCTAAACCCAGGAAACAACTTTTGCTTCCAAGGCTCTTTTGCAAATAGTTTAATGTAATCTTGTGGTCACGGTTCCCAGCAGGTTCAATTGGCAACAAACCAAGAATCCTCCAAATTAATCAAATTAATCAACCATAAGTGAAAAGGATTGCTTCTGAGATCAGTGTTTTTATGTCCAACAAGGACAGAACCATTGCTTTATTTACTTCTGAGAAATAAAATGGGGCATAAAACTGACAGGAGACAATTGGGAAATAATAATAATAAAGTCAAGGTTAAGGTGCTGGACTGGAAAAAGGCAAAGTTTAGTGAGACAGGAAGGGATCTAGCCCAAACTAACTGGGTAAATACAATTGGAAACAGGTCGACAGATCAGCAGTGGGCACTCTTCAAAATATGAGATGCATAGATTGCAAAATAAAGACATTCCGACAAGGCGCAAAGGGAGTGCATCAAAGAATAGATTCCCATGGATAAAAACAAAGATTAAAACTAAACTGAAACTTAGAAAGGGAGCTATATGATAAAGTTGAAGCCAACAATATCAGTGTCAATGATGAGGAATGTAGAAAGTAAAATAGGGAGATGAAAATACAGATAAGAGCTAAAAGGGAATATGAAAAATATGAACAAAGTAGAGAAGGTTTTTATAAGCATATAAAAAGTCAACGAATAGCTGGAGAGTAGGACCACTTCAGGCTGAAGGAGAGAGTCTAACTGTAGAGGAGCAAGGAATGGTGGAGATATTAAATAAATACTTAACACTTGATTTTACTGATGCGCACGAGAATGTAAAGATATTCAAGGAGGATAAAATATTAAACAGAACATAAGAAATAGGAACAGGAGAAGGCCATAAAGCCCCTCGAGCCTGCTCCGCCATTCAATATCATGGCTGATCTGATCATGGACTCGGCTCCACTTCCCCGCTCCCCATATCGTTTAAGAAACTGTCTATTTTTGTCTTAAATTTATTCAATGTCCCAACTTCCACAGCTCTCTAAGGCAATGAATTCCACAGATTTACAACCCTCAGAAGAAATTTCTCTCATCTCAGTTTTAAAGGCGGCCCCTTATTCTAAGATCAATCCCTCTAGCTCTTGTCTCCCCCAACAGTGGAAACATCCTCTCTGCATCCACCTTGTCAAGTCCCCTCATAATCTTATATGTTTCGATAAGATCACCGCTCATTCTTCTGAATTTCAGTGAGTAGAGGCCCAACCTACTCAACCGTTCCACATAAGTCAACCCCCTCATCCCCGGAATCAACCTAGTGAACCTTCTCTGAACTGCCTCCAAAGCAAGTATATCCTTTCGTAAATATGGAAACCAAAACTGCACGCAGTATTCCAGGTGTGGCCTCACCAATACCTTGTATAGCTGTAGCAAGACTTCCCTGCTTTTATACTCCATCCCTTTTGCAATAAATGCCAAGATACCATTGGCCTTCCTGATTGCTTGCTCTACCTTGCATACTATCCTTTTGTGTTTCATGCACAAGTGCCCCCAGGTCCCGCTGTACTGCAGCACTTTGCAATCAAAGAGTGTGCGGAAAACCTGTCCCACCACGATTATCTGTCCCACCTGTAACAGAGTCTGTGGCTCTCATATTGGACTGTTTAGCCATCAAAGAGCTCACTTCAGGAGTGGAAGCAAATCTTCCTAGATTCCGAGGGATTGCCTATGATGATGATGAATCTTTCTCCATTTAAATAATAACTTGCTCTTTGATTTTTTTTCTGCCAAAGTGCATGACCTCACACTTTCCAACATTAAGGAGGATAACATTGTCAGAGACAACTGCAGAAAAATAATTTCTGATAAAATGAGCAGACCTCGAGGTGTGAGGCAATACATTTTGGGAGGAAAAATAGGAACGGGATATAGACTCAATAAAAAGATGCTGAAAGATATGGATTAACAGAGACACCTCGAGGTTCAATTACATGATTCCCTGAAAGTGCGAGTGGAAAAAGCCATCAAAAAAGGCCAAGAGCATTTTGGGATTTATAAATAGGAGCATAGAGTACAAGAGTAAAGAAGTAATGATAACTTTGTGCAACACATTAGTTAGACCACATTAGAGCACTGTGTGCTGTTTTGAGCATTCCATTACAGAAAGGACATTAAAGCCAGTGTAGGTTCATCAGGACGAGGCTAGGTATGCAAAACTATAGTTATGAGGAGAGTCGAGGTACTGAGACAATTTCCACTGAGCAGATAAGTATAAGGAGATTAAATGGAAGTTTTTAAAATTATGAAAGGTTTTGATAGGGAGAATAGGGAAAGACTATTTCTACTGGTTGGGTATTCAGTAAAGTGGTGGGGTGTTGAAGCAACAAATGCTTTGCCAGAGGCAGAGGCCATTGCATTTTTTTTTAAGGGAAAATTAGATAAATATTTGAAGCTGAGGAAGATACAGGGCTGTAGGGGGTGAGCAGGGCAATGGGATTAGTTTATTGTTCTAGCATACAGTCAGCATAGACATGATGGCGGAATGGCTTCCTCCTGTGCTGTAAACTTCTACGGGCACCAAAATGAACCCAAAACAGCATGTGGACTTCCTGAAGTTGGCTTAGCTGTTCTTTATTAATGCTTTAAAATACTAGGCACTGGTGTTGAGGGAGTAAGTGTGGTGGTGGAGGAGGGGGTGAGGGGGGGGGAAGGGGGGCGGTTACTGCACTGCCAATAATGGTAATGGCAATCACTTTGGCAGCAGTACAGTAAATGAGACAAAGTTGCTGCTTCAAATGACCCGAAAAGCTTCCGAAGTTGGGGTTTCTGGAGGTAGCTATATTTTCTGGCACAACTTCTCAGCCTGCTAAAATGGTTTTGCCTTTTTGGGCGAACGTACAGCAGCCAGAAACCAAGTTATACATAGAAACATAGAAACATAGAAAATAGGTGCAGGAGCAGGCCATTCAGCCCTTCTAGCCTGCACCGCCATTCAATGAGTTCATGGCTGAACATGAAACTTCAGTATCCCCTTCCTGCTTTCTCGCCATAACCCTTGATCCCCCGAGTAGTAAGGACTTCATCTAACTCCCTTTTGAATATATTTAGTGAATTGGCCTCAACTACTTTCTGTGGTAGAGAATTCCACAGGTTCACCACTCTCTGGGTGAAGAAGTTTCTCCTCATCTCGGTCCTAAATGGCTTACCCCTTATCCTCAGACTGTGACCCCTGGTTCTGGACTTCCCCAACATTGGGAACATTCTTCCTGCATCTAACCTGTCTCAACCCGTCAGAATTTTAAACGTTTCTATGAGGTCCCCTCTCACTCTTCTGAACTCCAGTGAATACAAGCCCAGTTGATCCAGTCTTTCTTGATAGGTCAGTCCCGCCATCCCGGGAATCAGTCTGGTGAATCTTCGCTGCACTCCCTCAATAGCAAGAATGTCCTTCCTCAAGTTAGGAGACCAAAACTGTACACAATACTCCAGGTGTGGCCTCACCAAGGCCCTGTACAACTGTAGCAACACCTCCCTGCCCCTGTATTCAAATCCCCTCGCTATGAAGGCCAACATGCCATTTGCTTTCTTAACCGCCTGCTGTACCTGCATGCTAACCTTCAATGACTGATGTACCATGAAACCCAGGTCTCGTTGCACCTTCCCTTTTCCTAATCTGTCACCATTCAGATAATAGTTTGTCTCTCTGTTTTTACCACCAAAGTGGATAACCTCACATTTATCCACATTATACTTCATCTGCCATGCATTTGCCCACTCACCTAACCTATCCAAGTCACTCTGCAGCCTAATAGCATCCTCCTCGCAGCTCACACTGCCACCCAACTTAGTGTCATCCGCAAATTTGGAGATACTGCATTTAATCCCCTTGTCTAAATCATTAATGTACAACTTTTAAAACAGCTGCACCTGTTTTGGCTGCTGTTGAAACCGCCCTGCAATATAAATAGGGTGGGTTCACAGCACAAGGGCCCTGAGGCACCCAAGTACAATTAAAACACAAATTTGACCCAAATGACAAATTTCTGCACAGAAAGCCTACAGCAGGCAATAAAGAAAGATAGAACTGTTGACACACTGACTCATTTACTGTACGGATCTGATTACCTAAATCTCAGTTACTACAGATTATAATTGTATAAGACCAGTGCCCGGCAAGCATACAGATTCTTCATGTCTGTTAATTTAATAAACAGTAACAGCCATTGCTACAAATCGTTAATTAAAATGCTGTCCTTCAAAAGGGAAAGAGGTTGGGATCTCCTATTAACAAAAATGCATGCTTTTGTTGTCGTAAATTTTTGTATGAAAATATGGCCCACAACTAACTGTCCTCCAGAATTCTGCACCAACACGAACTGTGCCACAACAAATAGAATATCGGAGCCAGTTTAGAAATGATTCGCAGATTATGCATCCTTATAGCACAAAAGTTATTCAATTGCTAATTTCAGTTTGTTGCCTTATTTAGACTTTACAGTCTCAGAAGTTCACTTCTAGTACAAAAACTTACAGCTAATAGGCAACACATGTTACATCGCAGGAACAAAATACAAATCATCTGCTTCTGACACGGCATAAACAATTGGATTTAATTTACAGATGTTCAGTTAAACAGCTCAAATATCAGACAACTGCATAAACCCCAAGAGTCAATCTACAAAAAACTTAAACAACAACAGCTGCTTGCATTCATGAGCTACATAAGGATATATGACCAGAAAGAGTTAGGTTTTAAGGAACGATGAGAAAGAGGTAAAGAGGCGGAGAGGTTTCGGGGCAGGTGGGTGGTTCATACCTAGGGCCTAGGCATGGCTGCCAATAGTGGAGGAATTAAAATTGGGGATGTGCAAGAGTCCAGAATTGGAGGAGCGCAGAGTTCTGGGAGAGTTGTAGGGTACAGAGATAGTGAGAGACGAGGCCATGGAAGATTTTGAGGACAAGGACGAGAATGAGGTTGTGCAACCGTTATAAATTGAGTGAACATTCTACCAATACAAACAAGGGCCATTCCCAATTCAAAAAATAATTTCAGTTCCCCATCCATAATTTTTGTATTCCTTTTTTCTTTCCAACTCAACCCCATTTGGACATGCTGTTTATACTTGTGTTCTCGACGGCAGCTCTTACCCCCTTTGTCTGATCATGTCTTTGTAACGTATCTTAAAGGCTTTTGATGAAAATAACACAAAATTAAAGTAAAATAAAATGTGGTGTGTTGATAAATACATGTCGCAGGTTTAAAACAAAATTCTAAAATGAAACTATTTTGCATCAAAAAGTTAATTTCAAGTGGCCACATTTTGGAATGTACATCCAATGATCACTAAACCTAGGTTTGAAAGTATCTAAAATTTTTGGTAAGGCCAAATCCCCTCAACTGTGGTGAAATTAAGCTATTCAGGTGACCGACAAATGCTCAAGAACAGAGCTATGGATTGCCCAACTGACTGGCTCAAGATCTAGAAATAAGTAAATTATGCAACGTGTAGCAAACATTGAGAAAACAAGAATGCTGGTCAGCAAAAAGGTACTCATCTAGAATACAAAGAGTCTCAGATGCACACAGATGTTAGTGAACCAGAGCAGGCATTACCTCGTTTGGCCGATATGTCCTTTATCATGAAACTGTTCACTTGCAGAACTCCTCCTCTGTCGACTTTGTTTAAGCTCAAGAGACTGTGGCGGAACTGGTCTCAGAGGTTGCTGGCTCGAAAAGGATCTTTTTCTTTGCATAACACGCACGTCATCTGTCACAACAAACATTAGATAACAGTAGAAATTATAAACTGCCCAAAATATCCATTTGATTTGCGCGCACTGCCACTCTAAAGTACGCACCATTATTCATCATCATCATCAGACAGTCCCTCGAAGCGAGGATGACTTGCTTCCACGCCAAAAAGGGATAAGTTCATAGGTGTTTCAATGAAGGACCTAATATTCCAGATCCAGAACTACATCCTGAAAGGTGGAAGATGCCTGTGTGTGGATTTTTTTTAACGTGGGGTGGCCGTTGCACACCAGCCACCACACGGGCTTGACAGAGCCAGGTCTTGGTCCAATGGCAAGGATTACCCAAAACGACTGGAGACTAGCTCTGCTGCACAGACCTAGAGGGCACACATAATCGCAGTGTGGGCTGGCCCGTGCTGCCCGTGGGCCCTGGCCTCTTCTGGGCCCCGAACTCACACCACTCCCGGGTCCCAATCACATCCCTCTACATTTTCCCGACGCTCTTTTGCCCGGACCTCGCCGCTCCTGCTGTATCTGCCCACGCTCCAATCACTGACTTGGACCTTGATGATGTCCCTCTTCACTGCCGTCACCATCCTGCACCAGCTTGCGCTGTACCTTGCAGTGGTACACCACTCCAGGGGCCGCTGCTCGCCGCTCCTGTTATGGCCCCGACCTGCCGCTGATGGTCTCTCGCAGGTTGGGACTGCCACCTCATGGTTTGCAGTTAATAATGCAGGCCACGAGGTATGCTGTATATAATAGACTGTTCTACTAATTTTGACCCATCAAGGTGCTGACATGCTGCAGGCTGTATGGCTGCAGGAGGCCACCACTCCTTTAAATCATGCACAAGCCTAGACTGGGTGTCTGCAGGCTATTTGACCAAGGGAACAGAACCACTGGCGAACCGAATCCGCATCCGACAAGCTGTCTAACAAGGATGACAAGATGGTCATCAAGAGTTCGAACCCCAGCTGATTTCAGTTCAGGCTTTTGTTTCAATTTCCACTTTAAAGACACAGTCTCATGAAAAGTTGCTTTGCCTCAAAAGGAATGTAAAATGTTGAAATTACCCATGCAAGTATCTCGGAGAACACAAAAATGTTCAAACTAGACCTTTGGTATTAAGGCATGCTAAGCACAACATGATGGTACTGTTAACACTCTTACACATATTCTTTCACAACTTACCGTCATCTGCTGTATTAGTATCAGATAAGGAACTGGTTTCGGAGGGAATTACCTCATCTAGGTGAGAAAGAGATGACATGTTTCTCAGAGTGTTGTAAATCAGTAACAGCAAATCTATCTACACAATGATTAATGAGAGGTAGGCAGGTTATTCTTTTAATTTCTGGACAATGTAGTAATGAAAACAATTCAGCAAGAAAGGGTAAAAGATTTAACTAAATAGATTTATATTTAAAATGCCATGATTTAAAGTGCAATTGGCTGTATAATCAGTTTATTACCTGAAACAACGAGGGAAGCTCTCTGAGTAGGCTTCCTCCCACATTTTATTCGGTACTCATTACTTGCATTCTCGATCTCTTGAAGCTTTTTCAAAGCTTCAACATAGTCCTGTTTCCTCTTCTTTTTAACATTCTTGCATACTTCAGGGTCGTTGGCTAATTTTCTTGCAGCTTCCACAATCTTCTGCTGAATGCCAAACTTACTCTCTAGCTTTTGTAAATATGAATCCTGAAAAGTCGTTCGATGGAAAAATTACCAACTTATAGTTACCTCATCTTTAACCCGAGACGCTTGCAAATCCTATAGAAACAATTCTATCACTTTACTATCTTTTCAATACAGCACTTGTAAATATATATGTAATTGGAATCATCTGCCACTAAAATGAAATTTGACAGAAATGTACATTACTCTCACTTGAAGTTTTTAATAATTAAGTATCATGCATGAATCTTTCAAAAATGTGGAATGGGTGCAATGTACTCAATCATGAAAAGAACTTGTAAAAAAAAAAATCTATGTTGCTTCAAATTATTATATTTTATAAAAAACAAAAACATGGAAAATTAACGTGATACAAAATGAGCAGCAGGTGAATGTATATAATGTATTTATTCAAGAAATACATTTTCCAGATAGAATATAGCTGGTTCCTGATGCACAGAGCTGGCTTCACAAGATAATTTCCCACACCCGTAAGAATGTGTCAATATAATTACAACATAAGAATTCTTTGCAGATGACAATTATTTGCTGGTATTCCAGATGAAAAGTTAGCTCCAATGCCTCAGCAAGTTGGCCATTACTGGATTCATGCAGACTGGGAAGGATAAATATGTGATCCCCGATCTGTAGTGAGTTAGTCCGTCTAGCTGGAATCAGATGAACTAGGAATGCCTCAGTCTACCCTGTGCTGGGAAAGCGGGGGGGGGGGGGGGGTCAAATCAGCCGCAATTCCTACTCCTGATTGCTCATCTCTACTGGAATGTGAATTTTGGGGGAGGGAAGTTTTGGGCTAGATTGTGATTCCCTACTACTGAATAGCCTGGTACTGGAGGGCTGCAGTGCCTGTGGCACAAATCTTATCTTCGGAGGAAGAGAAATGGCAAAGGCTTTGAACAAATACTTTGTATCTGTCTTCACGGTAGAAGACACTAAAAGCATCCCAACAATAGTAGAAAATCAGGAGGCAAAATTGAGGGAAGAAATTAAAACGATCACTAGAGAAAAGGTACTAGACACACTAATGGAACTAAAGGTGGACAAGTCCTCTGGACTAGATGGCCTATATCCTAGGGTCTTAAAAAGAAGTGGCCACAAAAATAATGGATGTATTGGTTATAATCTTCCAAAATTCCTAGATTCTGGAAAGGTCCCAGCGGATTGGAAAACCGTAAATGTAATGCCCCTATTCAAGAAGAGGGAAACAGAAAGCAGGAAAACTATAGGCCAGTTAACCTAACATTGGTCATTGGGAAAATGCTAGAATTCATTATTAAGGAAGTAGTAACAGGACATTTAGAAAATCAAGCAGAGTCACCATGGTTTTATGAAAGGGAAATCATGTTTGAAAAAGTTATTAGAATTCTTTGAGGAGGTAATGAGCAGGGAACCAGTAGATGTAGTGTATTTGGATTTCCAAAAGGTATTCGAAAAGATAGAAACATAGAAAATAGGTGCAGGAGCAGGCCATTCAGCCCTTCTAGCCTGCACCGCCATTCAATGAGTTCATGGCTGAACATGCAACTTCAGTACCCCCTTCCTGCTTTCACGCCATATCCCTTGATCCCCCGAGTAGTAAGGACTTCATCTAACTCCCTTTTGAATATATTTAGTGAATTGGCCTCAACAACTTTCTGTGGTAGAGAATTCCACAGGTTCACCACTCTCTGGGTGAAGAAGTTTCTCCTTATCTCGGTCCTAAATGGCTTACCTCTTATCCTTAGACTGTGACCTCTGGTTCTGGACTTCCCCAACATTGGGAACATTCTTCCTGCATCCAACCTGTCCAAACCCGTCAGAATTTTAAACGTTTCTATGAGGTCCCCTCTCACTCTTCTGAACTCCAGTGAATACAAGCCCAGTTGATCCAGTCTTTCTTGATAGGTCAGTCCCACCATCCCGGGAATCAGTCTGGTGAATCTTTGCTGCACTCCCTCAATAGCAAGAATGTCCTTCCTCAAGTTAGGAGACCAAAACTGTACACAATACTCCAGGTGTGGCCTCACCAAGACCCTGTACAACTGTAGCAACACCTCCCTGCCCCTGTACTCAAATCCCCTCGCTATGAAGGCCAACATGCCATTTGCTTTCTTTTAACCGCCTGCTGTACCTGCATGCCAACCTTCAATGACTGATGTACCATGACACCCAGGTCTCGTTGCACCTTCCCTTTTCCTAATCTGTCACCATTCAGATAATAGTCCCCTCGTCTAAATCATTAATGTACAATGTAAACAACTGGGGCCCCAGCACAGAACCCTGCGGTACCCCACTAGTCACTGCCTGCCATTCCGAAAAGTACCCATTTACTCCTACTCTTTGCTTCCTGTCTGACAACCAGTTCTCAATCCACGTCAGCACACTACCCCCAATCCCATGTGCTTTAACTTTGCACATTAATCTCCTGTGTGGGACCTTGTCGAAAGCCTTCTGAAAGTCCAAATATACCACATCAACTGGTACTCCTTTGTCCACTTTATTGGAAACATCCTCAAAAAATTCCAGAAGATTTGTCAAGCATGATCTCCCTTTCACAAATCCATGCTGACTTGGACCTATCATGTCACCATTTTCCAAATGCGCTGCTATGACATCCTTAATAATTGATTCCATCATTTTACCCACTACTGAGGTCAGGCTGACCGGTCTATAATTCCCTGCTTTCTCTCTCCCTCCTTTTTTAAAAAGTGGGGTTACATTGGCTACCCTCCACTCGATAGGAACTGATCCAGAGTCAATGGAATGTTGGAAAATGACTGTCAATGCATCCGCTATTTCCAAGGCCACCTCCTTAAGTACTCTGGGATGCAGTCCATCAGGCCCTGGGGATTTATCGGCCTTCAATCCCATCAATTTCCCCAACACAATTTCCCGACTAATAAAGATTTCCCTCAGTTCCTCCTCCTTACTAGACCCTCTGACCACTTTTATATCCGGAAGGTTGTTTGTGTCCTCCTTAGTGAATACTGAACCAAAGTACTTGTTCAATTGGTCTGCCATTTCTTTGTTCCCCATTATGACTTCCCCTGATTCTGACTGCAGGGGACCTATGTTTGTCTTTACTAACCTTTTTCTCTTTACATACCTATAGAAACTTTTGCAATCCGCCTTAATGTTCCCTGCAAGCTTCTTCTCGTACTCCATTTTCCCTGCCCTAATCAAACCCTTTGTCCTCCTCTGCTGAGTTCTAAATTTCTCCCAGTCCCCAGGTTCGCTGCTATTTCTGGCCAATTTGTATGCCATTTCCTTGGCTTTAATACTATCCCTGATTTCCCTATAAGGCTACTACACAAGATACGAGCTCATGGTGTTAGGGGTAATATATTAGTTAGCCAATCCTCTATACATCCTAACAGAAAACAGAGTTGCAATAAATGGGTCTTTTTCAGGTTGGCAAACTGTAACTAGTGGGGTGGCACAGGGATCAGTGCTGGGGCTTCAACTATTTACAATCTATATTAATGAGTTGGATGAAGGGACCAAGTGTATTGTAGCTAAATTTGCTGATAATGCAAAGAAAGGTGGGAAAGTAAGTTGTGAAGAGGACAGAGAGAGTCTGCAAAGGAATATAGATAGATTAAGTGAATGGACAAAAATTTTGCAGATGAAGTATAATGTGGGAAATGGTGAGGCTATCCACTTTGGTCGGTAGAAAAGCAAACTATTATTTAAATGGAGAGAGAGAGAGACTATAGAATGCTGCAGTACAGAGGGATCTGGGTGTCCTCATACATGAAACACAAAAAGTTAGCATGCAGCTACAGCAAATAATTAGGAAGGCAAATGGAATGTTGGGCCTTTATTGCAAGGGGAATGGAGTATCAAAGTCCTGTTACAACTGTACTGGAGTACTGCGAACAGTTTTGGTCTCCATATTTAAGGAAGGATATACTTGCATTGGAGGCAGTTCAGAGAAGATTCACTCGGTTGATTCCTGGGATGAAGGGGTTGTCATATGAGGAAAGGTTGTGCAGGTTGGCCTGTACTCATTGCAGTTTAGAAGAATGAGAGGTGATCTTATTGAAACATACAAGATTTTGAAGGGGCTCAACAGGGTAGATGCTGAGAGGATGTTTCCCCTTGTGGGGGATCCAGAACTAGGGGTCATAGTTTCAGAATAAGGGGTCGCACAGTTAAGATGGAGAGGAGGAAGAATTTCTTCTCCATGGGTCGTGAATTTTTGGAATTCTCTACTCCAGAGAGCTGTGGAGGCTGGGTCATTGAATATATTCAAGGCTGAGATAGACAGATTCTTGAACTATAGAGAAATGAAGGGTTATGGGGAGCGGGCGGGGAAGGGGAGTTGAGGCCAAGATCAGATCAGCCATGATCTTATTGAATGGTGGAGCAGGCTCGAGTGGCCGTATTGCCTACTCCTGCTCCTATTTCTTATGGTCTTAAGAGGGGAGAGAATTAAAAACAGAAGCAGTTCTAAGTCATAAAAATAGGGTAGAAATTAGGTGCAGAAGCAGGCCATTCGGTCCTTCGAGCCTGCACCGCCATTCAATAAGATCATGGTTGATCATTCAACCTCAGTACCCCTTTCCTGCTTTCTCTCCATACCCCTTGATCCCTTTGGCCGTAAGGGCCACATCTAACTCCCTTTTGAATATATCTAACGAACTGGCCTCAGCAACTTTCTGCGGTAGAGAATTCCATAGGTTAACCACTGAGTGAAGAAGTTTCTCCTCAGCTCGGTCCTAAATGGCTTACCCCTTATTCTTAGACTGTGACCCCTGGTTCTGGAACTTGCCAGCAACAGGAACATTCTTCCTGCCTCTAATCTGTCCAATCCCGTCAGAATTTTATATGTTTCTATGAGATCCCTTCTCATTCTTCTAAACTCCAGTGGATACAAGCCCAGTTGATCCAATCTCTCCTCATATGTCAGTCCTGCCATCACAGGAATCAATCTGGTGAACCTTCGCTGCACTCCCTCAATAGCAAGAATGTCCTTCCTCAGATTAGGGGACCAAAACTGAACACAATATTCCAGGTGTGGCCTCACCAAGGCTCTGTACAACTGCAGTAAGATCTCCCTGCTCCTATACTCAGATCCTCTAGGTATGAAGGCCAACATGCCATTTGCCTTCTTCACCGCCTGCTGTACCTGCATGCCAAACTTCAATGACTGATGTACCATGACACCCAGATCTCGTTGCACCTCCCCTTTTCCTAATCTGTCACCATTCAGATAATATTCTGTCTTCCTGTTTTTGCCACCAAAGTGGATAACCTCACATTTATCCACATTATACTGCATCTGCCATGCATTTGCCCACTCACCTAATCTGTCCAAGTCACCCTGCAGTCTTAGTATCCTCCTTACACTGCAACCCAGTTTAGTATCATCTGCAAACTTGGAGATATTACATTCAATTCCTTCATCTAAATCATTGATGTATATTGTAAATAGCTGGGGTCCCAGCACTGAACCCTGCAGCACCCCACTAGTCACTGCCTGCCATTCTGAAAAGGACCCGTTTATTCCGACTCTCTGCTTCCTGTCTGCCAACGAGTTCTCTATCCACGTCAATACATTACCCCCAATACCATGTGCTTTAATTTTGCACAACAATCTTTTGTGTGGGACCTTGTCAAAAGTCTTTTGAAAGTCCAAATGCACCACATCCTCTGGTTCTCCCTTGTTCACTCTGCTAGTTACATCCTCAAAAATTATAGAAGATCTGTCAAGCATGATTTCCCTTTCATAAATCCACGCTGACTTGGACCGATCCTGTCATCGCTTTCCAAATGCGCTGCTATTGCATATTTAATAATTGATTCCAACATTTACCCCACCACTGATGTCAGGCTAACCGGTCTATAATTACTAGTTTTCTCTCTCCCTCCTTTTTTAAAAAGTGGTGTTACATTAGCTACCCTCCAGTCCATAGGAACTGATCCAGAGTCAATAGAATGTTGGAAAATGATCACCAATGCATCCACTATTTCTAGGGCCACTTCCTTAAGTACTCTGGGATACAGCCTATCAGGCCCTGGGGATTTATTGGCCTTCAATCCCATCAATTTCCCTAACAAAATTTCCTGACTAATAAGGATTTCCTTCAGTTCCTCCTTTTCGCTACACCCTCGAACCCCTAGTATTTCCGGAAGGTTATTTGTGTCTTCCTTAGTGAAGACAGATCCAAAGTATTTGTTCAATTCACCTGATTCTGTCTGTAAAGGACCTACGTTGGTCTTCGCTAATCTTTTTCTCTTCTCATATCTACAGAAGCTTTTGCAGTCAGTTTTTATGTTCCCTGCAAGCTTTCTCTCATACTTTATTTGCCCCGTCCTCATTAGACTCTTTGTCCTCTGTCCTCTGCTGAATTCTAAATTTCTCCCAGTCTTCAGGTTTGCTGCTTTTTCTCGCCAATTTATATGCTTCTTCCTTGGATTTAACACACTCCCGAATTTCCTATGTTAGCCACGGTTGAGCCACCATCCCCTTTTTATTTTTACAGGGATGTACAATTGTTGAAATTCATCCATGTAATCTATAAATGTCTGCCATTGCCTATCCACTGTCAACTCTTTAAGTATCATTTGCCAGTCTATCCTAGCCAATTCACATCTCATACCATCGAAGTTACCTTTCCTTAAGTTCAGGACCTTAGTCTTTGAATTAACACTGTCACTCTCCATCTTAATAAAGAATTCTACCATATTATGGTCGCTCTTCCCCAGAGGACCTCACACAAGATTGCTAACTAGTCCTCTCTCATTACACAACATCCAGCTCTCTAGTTGGTTCCTCGACATATTGGTCTAGAAAGCCATCCCTAATACACCACAGGAAATCCTCCTCCACCGCATCGCTACCAACTTGGCTAACCCAATCTATATGTAGATTAAAGTCGCCCATGATAACTGCTGTACCTTTATTGCACGCATTCCTAATTACTTGTTTGATGCCATCCCCAACCTCACTACTACTGTTTGGTGGTCTGTACACAACTCTTACTAGCGTTTTCTGCCCTTTGGTATTCCGCAGCTCTACCCATACTGATTCCACATCATCCAAGCTAATGTCCTTTCTTACTATTGTGTTAATTTCCTCTTTAACCAGCAACGCTACCCCACCTCCTTTTCCTTTCTGTCTATCCTTCCCGAATGTTGAATACCCCTGGATGTTGAGTTCCCAGCCTTGGTCACCCTGGAACCATGTCTCCGTAATCCCAATTATATCATAATCGTTAATAGCTGCCTGCGCAGTTAATTCATTCACCTTATTACGAATACCCCTCGCATTGAGGCACAGAGCCTTCAGGCTTGTCTTTTTAACACTCTGTCTCTTTAGAATTTTTCTGTTCTGTGGCCCTTTTTGATTTCTGCCTTGGGTTTCTCTGCCCTCCACTTTTACTGTTCTGCTTTCTATCTTTTGCTTCTGCCCCCATTTTATTTCTCTGTCTCCCTGCATAGGTTCCCATCCCCCTCTCCAACAGCACTAGCAAACACTTTCCCTAAAAACAACACTTTTTGTAATGCAAAACTTGCTTGGTCATTCCTGATCAGACCTATTGTGTATACAGTACTTGCCTCTTCACTTTGAAGGAGGCTATCATCCAGTTTGAAAGCTGTGCCTACTCGTCGTCGAACATGTGGAAGCTCTTCTCCTGAGGTCTGTGGATACTCTTTTGGTAGCTTGCCTGTTAATTCCTATAATAGAAACGCACAAGAAATTCCAGCCAAAAGCAAATTAAAGAACTTGCATTTATATATAGCGCCTTTGATGACCTTAGGACATCCCAAAATGCTTTACACCCAATGAAGTACTGTTGTAATGTAGGCAAGGCGGCAGTCAATTTGTGCACACAAGGTCCCACAAAGAGCAATGTGATAATAACCAGATCATCTGTTTTTAGGGTTGGTTGAGGGATAAATATTGGCTAAGACACTGGGGAGAACTCCCCCGCTCTTCTTCAAAATAGTGTCAGATGGAGCCTTGGTTTAACGTCTCTTCTGAAAGAGGGCACATCCAACATTGCAGCACTCCCTCAGTAGTGCACTAGGTTGTCAGCCTAGATTTTGTGCTCAAATCTCGAGTGGGACTTGAACCCACAACCTTTTGACTCAGAGGAGAGAGTGCTACCAACTGTGCCAGACAGCTGACACAAATTGCAGTCATAAAAGAGACAAAGAAATGATTGAACATTTGCATTGACAAGAACTATTTAAGAGTACTAAACATTGGCCCAGAATTTGCAGGTTTACCTAATCAAAGGTGTTCGCTGCAAGCCCTGAAGAAAGCTGGCCACAAAGATCTCGCAATTTCTATGGTGAGAAGTTTGACGTTTTCGATACACAAGAGATTTAAGTGTAATATCATGGGGAATCTTCTGTAACTTCAACAAGCTGTCTAAGCAGCCAATCACAGACAGGGAAGTAGGAAATGAAAAATTGCTTTTATTCCCACATTTAAAAAAAAGTTAGAGAGCAAAACAAAGATTGGTACGCTCTCAGTACGATAAGGTAAACCTGAAATAAATATGAACAAACTTTGAAATATGTAAAAAAAAAATTTTACACAAGTTTCTTAAAAATTTTTAATTTATATCGCAAGAGAGAAATTTGACACTCCACAAAATTTAAAGCATGTTTAAGGGCCATAATGTTTAGCAGTCAATACCCTGTTTAAAAACCCAGTTGCACCTAATCCAACAAGGCCCAACATTTAATGGGTTATTTAACAATGATATTACCACGGAAAAGCGCAGGTTTCAGTAGTTTCTCCGACTGCCGGTTCACAGAGCAGCCAGTGTCGGGGCAGTGAATGATTGACCGCGACTTCAGGATTTCTGCGGTTATATGTGCAGGCGCTACCTAAAGTTGCGGTCAGTTTCAATGGGGCAATAATAGCAAACGCTGTTGGTTCGCTGTTATTGCTCACCGCAAATTCTGGCCTGTTAAACTTGTGATTACAAAGTTATACTTACTGCTTCTCGTAAACAGATTTTCTTCAATTCCTCCATTCTTTGTTGGAGGGTATCTTGCAGTGCTCTCTGACGCTGCTTCAATTCAATGAGCTTTTCTTTCTTTTGCTCATCACTGACTTCAGAGTCCTGAGAACCTAAATGTTTGCACTCTTATTACTACCGACATTGAAGTAGTGTGGAGAAAAATGTAAAAACTACCAGATGCAGCAAAGGTGGCTTTTTGTTGTTCAAAACACAAACGCAGGATAGCTTTAGCAACAGATGTACTCTCCACAGGATCTGTTAAGTCTCTGTGGTCAGCAGAAGTAGAATGCAGGATCTGGCAAGAGTTCTCTTTACTAACTTGCAAGGATACCATTTCCGAGTTTTATTCGGCAGTCTTTTATAAAACTTATGGCACATTTACCAGTTGTAGAAATTAGCTTGCAGATTGACAACTTTACAGCCAATGTTAGAGCTTTCACTTTATTTTAAAAATCAAGGGGAACCCCTTTTTTTGTACAACCCAGCCATCCCAGCATGAAAAGAGGGCTTTCATTTCAGATTATTTTTCAGAAAGAATCTGAAACATTTATTACAAAATCCAATTTTTCCCACTTATGTTCAATTTTAGAAGGTCATGAACACATTCTTGCAGAATACATTTTTCTGTACATACTATTTAATATTGAAGTTAAATGTGTACATAAAAACATAAATACAGAATCCATTTTGGTATACAATTTTACAGTTCCTTATATCTAAAAGGAGCCATTAACTGAATTTGAAATCAATACAGTGCAGTATCTGAAGTTGTCTCCACATATTGATTTTCACAGATGGCCGAGCATCTGTAGGAGAGAGAGCACAGCTACAAGTAATGCCAGGTTTTACTTGACCCCAACAGAGTCACTGAACACTGCACAAGTTAGCTCCAATAGTGCTGAATCCTTTTACAACCTGATGAGACTTATCTTGTTCAATACAAGGTTTATTTTGGCACCAAACATAACACTATACCAAACATACTTCTATGTACTGCCAAATAAGAGTGAAAATAGAATATTCAATTTAAACTTATACATGATACAACGTAAAACTGTTTAATACTCCTGTTTCAGAGATTAATGATGCTGTTCACTTGACTTTCCAATTCCATAAAAGATTTATCTGCAGGGGCTAGTTGCAAAACGTGTTTTTGACAAGCGAGTTTGATTTATTAGTACTAACATGATCCCAATGAGATAAACCAGATTGACAGGTATGCACTGAGCAATGAATCCTCAGAACAGACAGCAGCATACTTTATCCTTTTGCCAACAAAATAAAATTTACGTTTGGGACTACACTTTAGGAATGAGCAACCTTTGCTCTATTGGGTGGGACATGGGAGGGGACGGAGGAGTAAATATGGAAAATTATTTACCGTTCTGTGAATGAAGCATCCAAATAAAATCCAGGCGAAGAGGAATATTGTTTAATCACACAACCAGTAACATCGAAATAAAGACTATATTGTGCCAAAACAAAAATTAAACGCTGCCAAATAGAACAGTCAATTTCTGTCAAGTGAATATGCAGGTTTCCAGAACACATTCACTTAATGAGATGACGGCGAGAATGAGTTCATTTCTGTTCCATAATTCAGGTATACTTTAAATTTAAACAGATTTTGCCTGAAATGCAAAATAGTTTATACTGCTATTTTAATTTATTGCTGTTTTGTAGATTTTAAAAAAGTTGACTTATCAAGAGACAGTGCACAGTTTGATTGAAAGTAATTGTAATATTAAAAATATCTAAAGAATAAATAATTAGATGATTCATTCAAATTCGCAACATGCCAGAAAATAGTTTGACATTTTCAATTTCTATTCCGTTTCTTTGATGAAAACTTATGTAAAAGGGAAATTAAACACTGAGCGGAAGGAACTATGTTACATAACTATTAAATATTGAAAAATTAAAGTAAAATCAGAAATGTCTAGAACAGTGCCTATATGTCCTTTTATAATGGAACTACATAAGAACGTAAGAAATAGGAGCAGGAGTAGGCTATACGGCCCCTCGAGCCTGCTCCGCCATTCAATAAGTTCATGGCTGATCCGATCATGGAATCGGGTCCACTTAACTGCCTGCTCTCCATAACCCCTTATTCCCTTATTGTTTAAGAAACTGTCTATTTCTGTCTTAAATTTAGTCAATGTCCCAGTTTCCACAGCTCTGAGGCAGCGAATTCCACAGATCCACAAGCCTCAGAAGAAATTTCTCCTCATCTCAGTTTTAAATGGGCAGCCCCTTATTCTAAGATTATGCACTCGAGTTCTAGTCTCCCCCATCAGTAGGGACATAGAAACATAGAAAATAGATGCAGGAGCAGGCCATTCAGCCCTTCTAGCCTGCACCGCCATTCAATGAGTTCATGGCTGAACATGAAACTTCAGTACCCCATTCCTGCTTTCTCGCCATACCCCTTGATCCCCCGAGTAGTAAGGACTTCATCTAACTCCCTTTTGAATATATTTAGTGAATTGGCCTCAACTACTTCCTGTGGTAGAGAATTCCACAGGTTCACCACTCTCTGGGTGAAGAAGTTTCTCCTTATCTCGGTCCTAAATGGCTTACCCCTTATCCTTAGACTGTGACCCCTGGTTCTGGACTTCCCCAACATTGGGAACATTCTTCCTGCATCCAACCTGTCCAAACCCGTCAGAATTTTAAACGTTTCTATGAGGTCCCCTCTCACTCTTCTGAACTCCAGTGAATACAAGCCCAGTTGATCCAGTCTTTCTTGATAGGTCAGTCCCACCATCCCGGGAATCAGTCTGGTGAATCTTCGCTGCACTCCCTCAATAGCAAGAATGTCCTTCCTCAAGTTAGGAGACCAAAACTGTACACAATACTCCAGGTGTGGCCTCACCAAGGCCCTGTACAACTGTAGCAACACCTCCCTGCCCCTGTACTCAAATCCCCTCGCTATGAAGGCCAACATGCCATTTGCTTTCTTAACTGCCTGCTGTACCTGCATGCCAACCTTCAATGACTGATGTACCATGACACCCAGGTCTCGTTGCACCTTCCCTTTTCCTAATCTGTCACCATTCAGATAATAGTCTGTCTCTCTGTTTTTACCACCAAAGTGGATAACCTCAAATTTATCCACATTATACTTCATCTGCCACGCATTTGCCCACTCACCTAACCTATCCAAGTCACTCTGTAGCCTCATAGCATCCTCCTCGCAGCTCACACTACCACCCAACTTAGTGTCATCCGCAAATTTGGAGATACTACATTTAATCCCCTCGTCTAAATCATTAATGTACAATGTAAACAGCTGGGGCCCCAGCACAGAACCCTGCGGTACCCCACTAGTCACTGCCTGCCATAAAGTACCCATTTACTCCTACTCTTTGCTTCCTGTCTGACAACCAGTTCTCAATCCACGTCAGCACACTACCCCCAATCCCATGTGCTTTAACTTTGCACATTAATCTCCTGTGTGGGACCTTGTCGAAAGCCTTCTGAAAGTCCAAATATACCACATCAACTGGTACTCCTTTGTCCACTTTATTGGAAACATCCTCTCTGCATCCACCTTGTCAAGCCCCCTCATAATCTTGTACGTTTCGATAAGATCACCTCTCATTCTTCTGAATTCCAATGAGTAGAGGCCCAACCTACTCAACCTTTCCTCATAGATGACCTGGAAGAGGGGACAGAGTGTAGTGTAACAAAATTTGCAGATGACACAAAGATTAGTGGGAAAGCGGGGTTGTGTAGAGGACACAGAGAGGCTGCAAAGAGATTTAGATAGGTTAAGCGAATGGGCTAAGGTTTGGCAAATGGAATACAATGTCGGAAAATGTGAGGTCATCCACCTTGGGAAAATAACCCAGTAAAAGGGATTATTATTTGAATGGGGAGAAATTACAACATGCTGCGGTGCAGAGGGACCTGGGGGTCCTTGTGCATGAATCCCAAAAAGTTAGTTTGCAGGTACAGCAGGTAATCAGGAAGGCGAATGGAATGTTGGCCTTCATTGCGAGAGGGATGGAGTACAAAAAGTAGGGAGGTCCTGCTGCAACTGTACAGGGTATTGGTGAGGCCGCACCTGGAGTACTGTGTGCAGTTTTGGTCACCTTACTTAAGGAAGGATATACTAGCTTTGGAGGGGATACAGAGACGATTCACTAGGCTGATTCCAGAGACGAGGGGGTTACCTTATGATGATAGATTGAGTAGACTGGGTCTTTACTCATTGGAGTGCAGAAGGATGAGGGGTGATCTTATAGAAACATTTAAAATAATGAAAGGGATAGACAAGATAGAGGTAGAGAGGTTGTTTCCACTGGTCGGGGTGACTAGAGCTAGGGGGCACAGCCTCAAAATACGGGGGAGCCAATTTAAAACCGAGTTGAGAAGGAATTTCTTCTCCCAGAGGTTGTGAATCTGTGGAATTCTCTGCCCAGGGAAGCAGTTGAGGCTAGCTCATTGTGATTTGAATACATTCAGATAGATTTTTAACCAATAAGGGAATTAAGGGTTATGGGGAGCGGGCGGGTAAGTGGAGCTGAGTCCACGGCCAGATCAGCCATGATCTTGTTGAGTGGCGGAGCAGGCTCGAGGGGCTAGATGGCCTACTCCTGTTCCTAATTCTTATGTTCTTATAAGTCAACCCCCTCATCTCCGGAATCAACCTCGTGAACCTTCTCTGAACTGCCTCCAAAAAGCAAGTATATCCTTTCGTAAATATGGAAACCAAAAGTACACGCAGTATCCCAGGTGTGGCCTCACCAATACCCTGTACAACTGAAGCAAGACTTCCCTGCTTTTATACTCCATCCCCTTTGTAATAACGGCCAAGATTCTATTGGCCTCCCTGATCACTTGCTTTACCTGCATACTAACCTTTTGTGTTTCATGCACAAGTACTCCCGGGTCCCGTTGTACTGCGGCACTTTGCAATCTTTCTCCATTTAAATAATAACTTGCTCTTTGATATTTTCCTGCCAAAGTGTATGACCTCACACTTTCCAACATTATACTCTATCTGCCAAATTTTTGCCCACTCACTTAGCCCATGTCCTTTTGCAGATTTTATGTGACCTCCTCACACATTGCTTTTCCTCCCATCTTTGTATAGTCAGCAAACTTGGCTACGTTACACTTAGCCCCTTCTTCCAAGTCGTTAATATAGATTGTAAATAGTTGGGGTCCCAGCACTGATCCCTACGGCACCCCACTGGTTACTGATTGCCAACCCGAGAATGAACCATTTATTTCGACTCTCTGTTTTCTGTTCATTAGCCAATCCTCTATCCATGCTAATATATTACCCCCAACCTCGTGAACTTTTATCTTGTGCAGTAACCTTTTATGTGGCACCTTGTCAAATGCCTTCTGGAAATCCAAATACACCATATCCATTGGTTCCCCTTTATCCACCCTCTTTGTTACATCCTCAAAGAACTCCAGCAAATTTGTCAAACATGACTTCCCCTTCATAAATCCATGCTGACTCTGCCTGACCGAATTTTGCTTTTCCAAATGTCCTGCTACTGCTTTAATAATGGACTCAAACATCTTCCCAACCAGAGATGTTAGATTTTAGTTTCCTGCTTTTTGTTTGCCTCCTTTTTGAAAACATGCACAGCAAAGAGTTTACCTGAGGAGATTAAGCTGCCATTACTAGCTGTTATAATTGGATTTTTGCCATCCACGTTTGCCAGTTTAGAAGCTTTAGGCATTCCTGTGTCAGTCAAGTCCATTGCAATATCACTGAGACTTCTTGCTGATGGAATCTTTGCCTACAGGAGCAAAAAGAAATCTGTAATAAAATGATCTTCTCCAAAGTCACAATATTTGAGTCCAAGGGTTAATGAATTATATTTCAAATCGATGTTCAAGTTCTCATGTTCACCTTCAAGTTTTAATCCATTCTCTGATTGGCAACTTACTTTGCTTTGTTTTCTGTCCAGGTAGAATTGATGTTGACTTATTGCCATCACCCAAATGGATTTGATCAGGGAGTTGCTTGCATACCATGTGTTTACCACCAGCCCAGTCTGCCCAAATGTTCTTCTTGACAATGGTACTCTAAATTAAAAAAGACACAACGAGGCACTGTTTTGTTATTGTTTGGATCCAAAAGTAAATCAGTTCACACGAGGCAAATCAGATTTACATTTATTATAACAAATACTCAATAATACAAAATGAAGATCACAACAACTTCGAAAGAAAATAAAGACTTGCATTTATATAGCGCCTTTCACGACCACCGGACATCACAAAATGTGTTACAACCAATGAAGTACAATTGAAGTGTAGTCACTGTTGTAATGTAGGAATTGCGGCAGCCAATTTACACACAGCAAGCTCCCACAAACAACAACATGATAATGACCAGATAATCTGTTTTTGTATTGTTGGTTGAGAGGATTGGCCAGGACTCCAGGGATAATTCCCCTGCTCTTCTTCAAAATAGTGACCTGGGATCTTTTACGTCCACCTGAAAGAGCAGACGGCATTCTATTTATATAGTGCCTTTAACATAGTAAAATGTCCCAAGGCACTTCACAGGAGCAGAATCAAACAAAATTTAACACTGAGCCACATAAGGAGGTATTAGAACTGTATGTTGCGGAACCAACCAGGGAGCAGGCTATCTTAGATCTGGTATTGTGTAATGAGACAGGATTAATAAACGATCACCAAGTAAAGGATCCTCTAGGAATGAGTGACCATAACATGATTGAATTTCAAATTCATTTGGAGGGTAAGTTGGATCTCTAACCAGTGTCCTAAGCTTAAACAAATGAGACTACAAAGGTATGAAGGCAGAGTTAGTTAAAGTGGACTGGGAAAATAGATTATAAAGTATGGGACGGTTGATGAGCAGTGGCAGACATTTAAGGAGATATTTCATAACTCAACAAAACTATATCCCAATGAGAAGGAAAGGCTTTCAGAGAAGGGATAACCATCCGTGGCTAACTAAGGAAATGAGGAGGGTATCAAATTGAGAATAAGAGCATACAATGTGGCCAAGACTAGTGGGAGGCCAGAGGATTGGGAAACTTTTAAAAGCCAGCAAAGAACGACGAAAAAAATGGTGGGGGGTGGGGGAGATAGATTATGAAATTAAACTAGCACGAAATATTAAAAACAGATAGTAAGAGTTTCTACAGGTATTTGGCCTCAATTTTCCCCAGTGATTTGCAGCATTTTTGGGGCACAGGCTGCTTTTTTTGGCCTAAGTTAAAAAATACAAGTTTCCTCAATCAATTTGCACCAGCGTAACTCAGTTAGTTACAATTTCTTTTTCAGTCAAAGGGGGCGTAACCTGCCACCTGCGCCAATTCTGGCCAGTTAGGCACGTTTGGACAGCTCAGAGTTACTCCAGTCCTTTTTAGGCCAGCGTATATGGCCTCTGTAGAAAAACCTTTTGGTGAGTTAAAGAAATCGGCGCAGGCAAGTAAATCAGTGCAACATATGCCCGGACAACTGCAGCAGGAGAGGTAAGAGAGAGTGGGGGCAGGGGGGAGGGGAAGAGAGCATTTCGGGTATAGTTAGGTGCGGGGACTGGCATCGGGAGGAGGCCAATCGGCCTGGGATCGGGAGGAGCCCGTATGGACCGGGATAGGTGCTGGGACACCATTCGGCCAGGGATTAGGTGCAGGGATCGGGACCGGCACCGGGAGGCCCTTTGGCTTGGGATAGGAGCAGGGACTGGCACCGGGGGGAGGGACTTTAACAATTTAATGGAGGTAAGTTGCTGCAATGTGTAATGTGCTTGTGCAGGTTGTGAGCTGGCTTTATATTTCACTTTCCAGCCTCAGCCCGCATTGTGTCCCTGGTTACCGCGGCAACCCAATCTTTTTGCCGCAGATCTTGGGCTCCATCCCCAAAACTAAACGACAGGCTAGGCGGCGCCAAAATGAAGAAATCAAACGGGGAAACTTGGATGATTTTTTTTTGGTGTACTTGGGCCCCCAAAAAACGGACGTAACTCTTCAATTACGCCAAAACAAACATCTTTGGGGAAAATTGAGCCCATAAAAAGGAAAAGAGTGGCTAACCTAAATGTTGGTCCCTTAGAGGTTGAGACTGGGGATTAATAATGGGGAACAGGGAAATGGCAGAGACTTTGAACAAATATTTTGCATCGGTCTTCACGGTAGAAGACAATAAAAATATCCCAATCGGGGATAATCAAGGGGCTATAGGGACGGAGGAACAATAGGGAGGCAGGCTACTATCACCATCACTAAAGTAGTAGTACTCGGTAAAATAGTGGGACCAAAGGCGGACAAGTCCCCTGGACCTGATGGCTTGCATCCTAGGGTCCTAAAAGAAGTGGCTGCAGAGATAGTGGATGCATTGGTTGTAATCTACCAAAATTCCCAGGATTCTGGGAAGGTCCCAGCGGATTGGTAAACCGCAAATATAATGCTCCTATTTAAAAAAGGAAGCAGACAGAAAGCAGGAAACTATAGACCTGTTGGCATTGGGAAAATGCTGGAGTCCATTATCAAGGAAGCAGTAGCAGGACATTTGAAAAAGCATAATTCAAATCAAGCAGAGTCAGCATGGTTTTATGAAAGGGAAATCATGTTTGACAAATTTGCTGCAGTTCTTTAATGATGTAACGAGCTGAGTGGATAAGGGGGAACCAGTGGATGTGGTGGATTTGGATTTCCAGAAGGCATTCGATAAGGTGCCACATAAAAGGTTACTGCACAAGATAAAAGCTCACGGGGTTGGGGGTAATATATTAGCATGGATAGAGGATTGGCTAATGAACAGAAAACACAGTCGGGATAAATGGGTCATTTTCTGGTTGGCAAACAGTAACTGGTGGGGTGCCGCAGGAATCAGTGCTGGGGCCTCAATGATTTACAATCTATATTAATGACTTGGATAAAGGGACAGAGTGTAAGGTAGCCAAGTTTGCTGATGATACAAAGATGGAAGGAAAAGCACAATCTGAGGAGCAAACAAAAAATCTGCAAAGGGTTATAGACAGGCTAAGTGAGTGGGCAAAAATTTGGCAGATGGAGTAGAATGTGGGGAAATGTGAGGTTATCCACTTTGGCAGAAAAATAGAAAAGCAAATTATTACTTAAACTGGAGAAAAATTTCCAAGTGTTTCAATAGAGAGACCTGGCGGCCCTTGTGCATGAAACACAAAAAGTTAGTATGCAGGTACAGCAAGTAATCAGGAAGGCAAATGGAATGTTGGCCTTTATTGCAAGGGGGAGAGGGTATAAAAGCAGAGAAGTCCTGCTACAACTGTACAGGGTATTGGTGAGGCCACACCTAGAATACTGCGTGCAGTTTTGGTCTCCGTATTTAAGGAAGGATATACTTGCATTGGAGGCTGTTCAGAGAAGGTTCACTAGGTTGATTCCGGAGATGAGGGTGTTGACTTATGAAGATAGGTTGAGCAGGTTGGGACTACACTCATTGGCGTTCAGAAGAATGAGAGGTGATCTTATTGAAACATAAGATAATGAGAGGGCTCGGCAAGTTGGATGGAGAGAGGATGTTTCCACTCATAGGAGAAACTAAAACTAGAGGGCATAGTCTCAGAATAGGGGGCTGCCCATTTAAAACTGAGATGAGGAGGAATTTCTTCTCTGAGGGTTGTAAATCTGTGGAATTCTCTGCTCAGAGAGCTGTGGAGCTGGGACATTGAATATATTTAAGGCTGAGAGAGACAGATTTTTGAGCGATAATGGAATAAAAAGTTATGGGGAGTGGGATGAGAAGTGGAAATGAGTCCATGTTGAGATCAGCCATGATCTTATTGAATGGCGGAGCAGGCTCAAGGAGTCAAATGGCCTACTCCTATTTCTTATGTTCTTATGACCAAAAGCTTGGTTGAAGAGGTAAGCTTTAAGGAGTGCCTTAAAGGAGGAAAGAGAGGTAGTGCAGCAGAGGTTTAGAGAAGGAATTCCACAGGTTAAGGCCTTGGCAACTGAAGGCATTGGTGGAGCGATTAAAATCGGGGATGCTGAAGAGGCCAGAATTGGAGGAGCGCAGATATCTCAGAGGGTTGTAGGGCTGGAGGGGATTACAGAGATAGGCCTTGGAGGGATATGAAAACAAGGATGGGATTTTCAAAATGGAGAAGTTGCTTAACCGAGAGACAACATAGGTCAGGGAGCACAGGGTTGATGGGTGCATGGGACTTGGTGTGAGTTGGGATAGGGCAGCAAAGTCCAGAGGTAAAGGCAAGGATGAGGGTTTCTGCAGATGAGCTGAGGCAGGGGTAGAGTCAGGCGAAGACAGAAGTGGAAATAGATTGTCTTATTGATGGTGCAGATGTGTGGTCGGAGGCTCATCAGGGTCAAATACGAGACCAAGGTTGCGAATTGTCTGGTTCAGTCTCTGACAGTTGCCAGCGCGAGGGATGGAGTCAGTGGCTAGGGAACGGAGTTGGTGGCGGAGTCTCTAGACAATGGCTTTCATCTTCCCAATATTTAGTGGAGGAAATTTCTGCTCATCCAGGACTGGAAGACGGAAAAGTAATGGAGACAATTTAGGGACAGTGGAAACCATAGTCTTCAATTAAACATTTGGAAAGTAAAGTGCTGGTTTCTATGATTTTGAAATTGGACTGAAATGCACCCAATTTTCATTTTGCTTAACCAGTTAGATTTCTATTATGCTATTTACAACTCCTCCTTCAACAGAAAGGACCAGATGGTCTGGACCATGAGCTTGTTCCCAGCTGCTCTCAATGTTATTTCAAGGACCGATTGATGGGAAGTGTGCTTTTATGTGTTAGAAGATGGGGTAATGCTGGCTCAATGATTAAGTCTCATGAAACTTAAGACCTAGACGTCAGGAAATTGCCCCACCTGTGTTCCCTCTATGGGACATGTTTGTCATCATCATAGGTGGTCCCTCAAACGAGGATGACTTGCTTCTACAAGAGTTCACAGATGTTTCAATGAATGACCCGATGTTCTAGTCCTGAACTCCTATTGAGGGGGTGGAAGATGCCCGTGTGTGGATTTAAAAAAAAAAAACGTGTGGTGACCGTTGCACACCAGCCACCACACGGGCTTGACAGAGCTAGGTCTTTATCCAGTGGCAAGGGTTGAACCAGGGATGACTGGAAACCTGCTCTGCTGTACTGACCTAGTGCGCACACATATCGCAGTGTGGGCTGACCCGTGCTGCCTCTGGGCCCTTGACTCTTCTGGGTCACGTACCCTCATTCGCTGCACCTTCACCCACGATGTTTCAGGGCCCAGTGGTCCAGCTCTATTTATAGCCCCAATCTGCGGCAGTGTTCTCACACAGGTCGGAAATGTTTGTATCATTTCACAAACAGCTGTTTTAAGAATAAACACAAAAAGAACAGACCCCTCCCCGCCCCCCCCGCCCGCCCTGTCTCCCCGCCAGAGGCTATGTTCTACAATACTGTACTGTATCCACAAAAATGTATCTAGGCTCAATGCTAAAATATATGATTTATACACTTCTTATTACAATTCATTCATGGGATGTGAGCATCGCTGGCAAGGACAGTAATTATTACCCATCCCTAATTGCCCTCGAGAAGGTGGTGCTAAGCCACCGCCTTGAACCGCTGCAGTCCCTGTGGTGAAAGCATACTTCTTTGTAGCGGTTTGGTACAATTGGGTACAAAGCTAGGCCATTTCGGAGGGGAGTTAAGAGTCAACCACATGGCTGTAGGTCTGGAGTCACATATAGGTCAGACCAGGCCAGGACGGCAGATTTCCTTCCCCAAAGGACATTAGTGAACCAAATGGGTTTTTACGAAAATCTGGTAGTTTCATGGTCACCATTAGCTTTTTATTCTGGATTTATTTATTTAAGTGAATTTACATTCCCCACCGGCCGGGGTGCACTCATGTCCCTGCATCATTAGTCCAAGCCTCTGGATTACTAGTCCAGTAACATAACCACCATGGTACCATGTCTATGGAGTACAACAGCAGCTCTTTTCATTTTAAGGGAAATCATGTTTGACAAATCTTCTAGAATTTTTTGAGGATGTAACTAATACAGTGGACAAGGGAGAACCAGTGGATGTGGTGTATTTGGACTTTCAAAATGCTTTTGACAAGGTCCCACACAAGAGATTGGTGTGCAAAATTAAAGCACATGGTATTGGGGGTAATGTACTGATGTGGATCGAGAACTGGTTGCCAGACAGGAAGCAAAGAATAGGAATAAACGGGTCCTTTTCAGAATGGCAGGCAGTGACTAGTGGGGTACCGCAAGGTCCAGTGCTGGGACCCCAGCTATTTACAATATACATTAATGATTTAGACGAAGGAACTGAATAAAATATTTCCAAGTTTGCAGATGACACTAAGCTGGGTGGCAGTGAGAGCTGGGAGGAGGATGCTAAGAGGCTGCAGGGTGACTTGGATAGGTTAGGTGAGTTGGTAAATACATGGCAGATGTGCTATAATGTAGATAACTGAAGTTATCCACTTTGGTGGTAAAAACAGGAAGGCAGATTATCTGAATGGTGACAGATTAGGAAAAGGGGAGGTGCAATGAGAACTGGGTGCCATGGTACATCAGTCATTGAAAGTTGGCATGCAGGTATAGCAGGTGGTGAAGGCAGCAAATGGCATGTTGGCTTTCATAGCGAGAGGATTGGAGTATAGGAGCAGGGAGGTCTTACTGCAGTTGTACAGGGCCTTGGTGAGGCCACACCTTGAATATTGTGTTCAGTTTAGGTCTCCTAATCTGAGGAAGGACATTCTTGCTATTGAGGGAGTGCAGCGAAGGTTCACCTGACTGATTCCCGGGATGACAGAACTGACACATGAGGAGAGACTGAATTGACTGGGCCTGTATTCACTGGAATTTAGAAGATGAGGGGGGGGATCTCATAGAAACATATCAAATTCTGACAGGACTGGACAGCTTAAATGCAGGAAGAATGTTCAAGATGTTGTGGAAGTCCAGAACCAGGGGTCACTGTCTAAGGATAAGGGGTAAGCCATTTAGGACCGAGATGAGGAGAAACTTCTTCACTCAGAGAATTGTGAACCTGTGGAATTCTCTACCACAGAAAGTTGTTGAGTCCAGTTTGTTGGATGTATTCAAAAGGGAGTTAGATGTAGCCTTTACGGCTAAATGGATCAAGGGGTATGGAGAGAAAGCAGGAATGGGGTACTGAAGTTGCATGATCAGCCATGATCATATTGAATGGTGGTGCAGGCTCGAAGGGCCGAATGGCCTACTCCTGCACCTATTTTCTATGTTTCTATGTAAAGTCCACATAAGGATACATAGAGGGAAAAATGTATTCCACTGATAGGGGAAACTAAAACGAGGGGGCATAGTCTCAGACTAAGGGGCCGCCCATTTAAAACTGAGATGAGGAGGAATTTCTTCTGAGGGTTGTAAATCTGTGGAATTCTCTACCCCAGAGCGCTGTGGAGGCTGGGTCATTGAATATATTCAAGGCAGAGGTAGACAGATTTTTGAGCGATAAGGGAATAAAGGATTATGGGGAGCAGGCAGAGAAGTGGAGCTGAGTCCATGATCAGATCAGCCATGATCTTATTAAATGGCGGTGCAGGCTCGAGGGGCCAAATGGCCCACTCCTATTTCTTACATATTGTACTGGATTTTCTCTACACCATTCTGTAGTAAGGACAATGGACAAGTGGATGCAGCCTTACAAGCTATGGAGTTCAGTGCCACATTGAATTATTAGGCAGAAGGCTATCAGTGGGACTCCTTTCCTTTCACTCACCACCATTAAAATAGGCAGCATTCCAGATTAACTTGTGCCAGCCACCAAGACAGAAATAGTAATTTGCAACCATCTCAACACATGACCAATTGTAACCTTTGCAGAATATTTAACATACCTTCAGGTCATGAAGTATACAAAAACACAGATGTTGAATGCAAACAGTTAAAACTCCTCAGTTGCTTTTATCCCCCCTTCAGATAGTGGCTGAATAATCACATTTTTCTTAAATTTATTAGTTTCTTCAGGAGTTAGGCTTGAACTGGCCAGAAGCCAGTAAATGGGAGCATTTGTTATGCTACTATCCCCAGAAATAAATCTGGCAATAGAAATGGAATGTAGAAAACAGACTGCAGCTGCTTAGACAGCGTACACTCTGAAAAAGCATAAAAACATTAAAAATACAAAATTACTAGTAAAACCTGTATGGCTTCATGCAATAAACTTTACATATATCATTAAGATATAGATGAAAGCAATGATCAAAACATGCAAATAGTTCCATACTGAAACTAGCAATCATTTCTAAAGGCAGTGCATAGTTTAAAAAAAAAGGTTTTTAAAAATGTTGTGAAAATTCATCCAATTCACTGAAAATGTACGTTTCCAATTTTGCAGAGAATTTCTCAGTGGAAAGTAGGTAGTGTCCTCCACATTACCTCCAGGTGCACGCCACATGTTACCAGTGACTTAATACAGGCTCAAAACATTTTCTTCTTACCAAGTACATGTAACAAGTACAGAGATTGGAACCTTTCTGCTTTTACAAGAAGCATTTATATAGCACCTTTAACGTAGAAAGATATTCCAAGATGTTTCATCGAGACAAAAGAAAATTGACTCCAAGCCACAAACACTTGGCTCAGAGTTATGGGTTCCAAGGAGACAGAGAGGGGTAACAAGGAGGTAAATCTAGAGAATGGGACATAGGCAGTTGAAGATACAACCATCAATTGGCACAGTGAATGGAGAAAGGTTGCTCAAGAGGCAAGTCAGAAGAATGGAGTGTTCAGGGGAGGGTTGGAGGAGGTTAGAACCAAGAAGGTTAAGGTCATGAAATTTAAACACGAGGATGATCATTTTAAATTTGAGGACTTAGAGGACAAGGAGCCAATCTAGGACAGCGAGTACAGGTGCGGCTTGATGCAGGATAGAAGAGAGTTTTGGATGAACTGACGTTTATGAAGGGTAGGGGTTGAAGATGCTGAGATTATGAACATTTAAAATATCAATTTTATTTTATGGCAGAGATAATATTCAACCATTTTCATTTATATAATGTCTTTAATCTAAAGAACAGCCCCAGATGATCAAAAGCTTATTATAAAGATTGGATTTTAAGAAGGTTTTTGAAGCTGGAGGGAGATGGAGAAGTTTAGGAGGGAATTCCAGAGAGCAGGACAAGGCGGCTGAAGGATCTGCAGCCAATAGAAAAGACTTGCATTTATATAGCGCCTTTAACAACCTCAGGACGTCCCAAAGCGCTTTACAGCTAATCAAGTACTTTTTTTGAAGCAGAGTCACTGTTATACTGTAGGAAACACGGCAGCCAATTTGGACACAGCAAGGTCCCAAAAACAGCAATGTGATAATGATCAGATAGTCTGTTTTCGTGATGTTGGTAAAATAATAATTATTGGTCAGGGCACCATGGAGAACCCTCCCGCTCTATTTCAAAATAGTTTCGTGGGATCTTTTACGTTCACCGGAGGGGGTAGACAGGGCCTCAGTTTAATGTCTCACCCGAAAGACGGCATCTCCGACAGTACAGCACACCCTCAATGCTGGGGCTAAGGGAAGGTGAACACACAAAAAGACCAGAATCAGAGGATCAGAATGTTCCAGAGGTGGGGCACAAACATAGAGCTGGAGGTGATTGCAGAGAAAGGGTGGGGCAAGGCCATGGAGAGATTTAAAAATAAACATGAGGATGCATTAAATTTAGTGTGTTGCAGGCAGCGAGCCAATGTAGGTCAGCAAGGACAAGAGTGATGGACGACTGGGACAATAGGAGCTGCAAGTGTGAAAGAGAGTATAAAAAACAATATTGCTGAAGGTTTATAGCTCACAAACCAGTTAAGTGAATTCAAATTTTAGCTAACCTATTGTTCTGGACAATATTAATCTGGAGAAGGTTTCAAAGATTAATTTATTTAAAAATAATTTTAATTGCTTGAACATAGGAGGTTAGATTCTATAAACACATTTGTAACAAAACCTATATTAAAATAGGTAACTTCGATGGTTTGAGGCATGAATTGGCTAGAATAGACTGGCAAATGATACTTAAAGGGTTGATGGTGGATAGGCAATGGCAAACATTTAAAGATCACATGGATGAACTTCAGCAATTGTACATCCCTGTCTGGAGTAAAAATAAAACGGGGAAGGAGGCTCAACCGTGACTAACAAGGGAAATTAAGGATAGTGTTAAATCCAAGGAAGAGTCATATAAATTGGCCAGAAAAAGCAGCAAACCTGAGGACTGGGAGAAATTTAGAATTCAGCAGAGGAGGACAAAGGGTTTAATTAAGAGGGGGAAAATAGAGTATGAGAAGAAGCTTGCCGAGAACATAAAAACTGACTGCAAAAGCTTCAAAAGATATGTGAAGAGAAAAAGATTAGTGAAGACAAACGTAGGTTCCTTGCAGTCGGATTCAGGTGAATTTATAATGGGGAACAAAGAAATGGCAGACCAATTGAACAAATACTTTGGTTCTGTCTTCACGAAGGAAGACACAAATAACCTTCCGAAACTACTAGAGGACCGAGGGTCTAGTGAGAAGGAGGAACTGAAGGATATCCTTATTAGGCAAGAAATTGTGTTCGGGAAATTGATGGCATTGAAGGCCAATAAATCCCTGGGGCCTGATAGTCTGCATCCCAGAGTACTTAAGGAAGTGGCCCTAGAAATAGTGGATGCATTGGTGATCATTTTCCAACAGTCTATCGACTCGGGATCAGTTCCTATGGACTGGAGGGTAGCTAATGTAACACTTTTTAAAAAGGGAGGTCGAGAGAAAGCGGGTAATTATAGACCCGTTAGCCTGACATCAGTGGTGGGGAAAATGTTGGAATCAATTATTAAGGATGAAATAGCAGCGCATTTGGAAAGCAGTGACAGGATCAGTCCAAGTCAGCATGGATTTATGAAGGGGAAATCATGCTTGACAAATCTTCTGGAATTTTTTGAGGATGTAACTAGTAGAGTGGACAAGGGAGAACCAGTGGATGTGGTGTATTTGGACTTTCAAAAGGCTTTTGACAAGGTCCCACACAAGAGATTAGTGTGCAGAATTAAAGCACATGGTGCTGGGGTAATGTACTGATGTGGATAGAGAACTGGTTGGCAGACAGGAAGCAGAGAGTCGGGATAAACGGGTCCTTTTCAGAATGGCAGGCAGTGACCAGTGGAGTCCGGCAGGGCTCAGTGCTGGGACCCCAGCTATTTACAATATACATCAATGATTTGGATGAAGTAATTGAGTGTAATATCTCCAAGTTTGCAGATGACACTAAACTGGGTGGCGGTGTGAGCTGTGAGGGAGATGCTAAGAGGCTGCAGGGTGACTTAGACAGGTTAGGTGAGTGGGCAAATGCATGGCAGATGCAGTATAATGTGGATAAATGTAAGATTATCCACTTTGGGGCCAAAAATGCGAAGACAGAATATTATCTGAATGGTGGCAGATTAGGAAAAGGGGTGGTGCAACGAGACCTGGGTGTCATGGTACATCAGTCATTGAAAGTGGGCATGCAGGTACAGCAGGTGAGGAAGGCGGCAAATGGTATGTTGGCCTTCATAGCTAGAAGATTTGAGTATAGGAGCAGGGAGGTCTTACTGCAGTTATACAGGGCCTTGGTGAGGCGTCACCTGAAATAGTGTGTTCAACTTTGGTCTCCTAATCTGAGGAAGGACATTCTTGCTATTGAGGGAGTGCAGCGAAGGTTCACCAGACTGATTCCCGGGATGGCCGGACTGATATGAGAGACTGGATCAACTGGGCCTGTATACATTGGAGTTTAGAAGGATGAGGGGGGGGATCTCATAGAAACATACAAAATTCTGACCGGACAGGACAGGTTAGATGCGGGTAGATTGTTCCCCATGTTGGGGAAGTCCAGAACCATAGTCTTAGGATAAGGGGTAGGCCATTTAGGACTGAGATGAGGAGAAACTTCTTCACTCAGAGAGTTGTTAACCTGTGGAATTCCCTGCCGCAGAGCGTTGTTGATGCCAGTTCATTGGATATATTCAATGGGAAGTTAGATATGGCCCTTACGACTAAAGGGATCAAGGGGTATGGAGAGAATGCAAGAAAGGGGTACTGAGGGAATGATCAGCCATGATCTTATTGAATGGTGGTGCAGGCTCGAAGGGCCAAATGGCCTACTCCTGCACCTATTTTCTATGTTTCTTTATCACATTCATTAAAACATGTTGCAACATATTCATAAATTAAAATACTAATTTTAAGTTATGATAGCAGACAAAGAAAATATCATCTTACCTACGAGGATCGTGAACTTCTACAGCAAACTTCTTTTCACGAAAATATAAATTTTCAAGTTGTTTCCACTGGAAAATCTTTAAACACAACAAAAAGAGCAGACATGAGGTACAAAGCTACAGTAATAATCCCACTGAATAAAAAGGAACTCTGCTCGGTTTGGGGAAAGGGGTACAGCATTTAAAATAATTGAATGACTGGAAGTCCTAAAACAGAATTGATCACAACTCTGCATTCAATAAATTGTCTGTGTTACTGTAAAGGTACAGCATGTACAATAACTTCCTTTTCCCAATTACTAGCACCTTCCCTTTTAAATGTGCTCCATTGTCAACACACTACGCCAACTAGTTCTTGCAGTGGTCTAGTTACTATTTAAATCAGTGACGTGTGTTCCATTCATAGACCATTTCAGTTGCTTTATGGAGTGATTTAACTTTACAGAATCACCTGTGCATAATAATAAAAACAAGCACTTTGAGAAGGTTTAGAAGTATCAAGATGAACTTTCTTTGGAAGGGGAAAACAACTTTCCAACCTGACAATTTGAAAAGATATGTAGCAAAAAAGCCACAAGCAACTTTTAAAATCTTTTCTTAATCTTTGGATATAGCAACTCCCTATTACTTCCAGATACAAACCGTTGACACTAATTGAAAACACACCATTGATTACACAAAAGGCCTGAGACACCACAGCCATTAATAAAAGTTTATTTGCACCCACAAATCAACTCACCAGTTACAAAGGGTAAAGGGACATATATTTTCATGCGCATAGTTCTTTTTCACAAAGCTCCTAGGAACCGCCGCCTGTGTTTAAAACCATAGGAACTTTCCTCGTACTGTATCTTGAGTTTGGTTTCAACTTTCCCCAAGTGAGTTTCAAGCGTTTGTACATTTTCTCCTCCCACCATCTATTCCTGCCAACATCGTCATCTATGTTAATAAAGTTACCTCCCAGAATCCACCCTCTTCCAAGGATGAAAGGAACACAAGGGGAAAGGAATTCACCTGAGATTTTATACTTTTCCTCAAGCACCCTAAAGAAGAGACACGATTGGAGGTTTTAAGAAGTGTCGGCTATGTCAATAGCAACATTATATGCGAGAACCGAATCGACACAGCAAAAGATTAACACAACACCCCGGCTCACGTTGGAATTCCTTTCCTTGTTCAATGCTTGCATTCAAAAAATTCTTACTTGAGGCACTTTCAAGGAGGTGTTATTTTAAGTCAGCTGTCTGTAACCAAACTTCTTGCCAAGCTGGTTCTGCAGGAAATTAGGTAGTAGAACACCAGTTTAATTATTACTTTCTTTAACAACTTTGGAGCTAAGTAAATATGCGACTGTTGCTTTGTTAAAGGGGCAATAATAAGCTAGCTTGGTTTCACAGATACTGGAGTCAGAACTGCTGGAAACATTCTTTAGACATCAATAAACAGATGGGCAAACTGACATATACAGATTAGAATTAAGTAGCTTCAGTATGGACCACATTTGAATCCCAATTTAAAAATACCCAATTCAAATAACACACTTTGGTCATAGTTCCATATAACAGATCAGTTTTGAACATTTTTTTAAGCAGATTCCCATCAATACATACATTTTGGTCAACCATCTGACATGCTCGGAAAAACATCTGCGTCTCTCCGAAGCAAGCTACCCGTTTGCCCAATATGGAATGTGTATTCTCAACCTGCAGGTGCACATCCCACTTCTCAAAATCCAGAAATCTTAGGCAAAGATCAGCACAGCCAAGGTTTACACATCCCAAAGTGTGTGCAGAGGGAACATAGAAACATAGAAAATAGATGCAGGAGTCGGCCATTCGGCCCTTCAAGCCTGCACCACCATTCAATATGATCATGGCTGATCTTGCAACTTCAGTACCCCATTCCTGCTTTCTCTTTAGCCGTAAGGGCCACATCTAACTCCCTTTTGAATATATCTAACGAACTGGCCTCAACAACTTTCTGTGGTAGAGAATTCCACATGCTTACAACTCTCCGAGTGAAGAAGTTTCTCCTCATCTCAGTCCTAAACACTGGATTTAAGTACACAACGTACCAACAGAGGACTGGAAAGCTGCCTGAAGTTCTGTACAGTCACAACCAGCCGGCAGGATCAGTTTGCGAGGTTATCTGGCAGTTGAGTGGGAAGAATTCCAACCCCGTGACAGGCCTCTCCAGGTTCGAATACTGATCCCAGCTGGAGTACCGTGAATACTGAATCGAGCACACAGGGTTGACTTAATCACAAAATTTTATTGCAAGGCATTTCTTGTTTGAGCAAGGAAACCCCGCTTATCTCTATCCTTCTCTCCCAAGATGATCAATTCTTTATAATCTGAAACAAGAAAATGCTGGAAACACTCAGCACGTCAGACAATATCTCGATTAAAAGGAAAATGTTAATGTTTTGGGAATAGCCCTTCAGCAGATGCTGCCTGACTTGCTGAGTGCTTCCAGCATTTTCTGATTTTGTTTGAGATTATTAAGAATTGACCATCTTTGATTCCTCGGAGGCAGTGGTTCATTACCACCACCTCTCGGGGATGGTAGAAAACCATTCATGGAGGCCCGTCCACCTCTGCCAGTGAGCAAAATTTTTTTTGAGGCTCAAAGGCACGCAACGCTTTATGAAGGTAAATACAACATTTGCAAACTACAGGAGTCACGTGATCAAGCACGTGATTAAATTGCTAGGCACAATTGGCAACCCAATACATCACAATGAACGGTGCTGTGACCAGCTAGAGAGGTGAAGCTTGAATGACACCTGTTTGCCTCTCTGAAACCCAAAGTAGCTCATCTATTATATATCACGTGATATAATGTTAGCCATGGCTCAGTGCCCAAGTCAGAAATTTGTTGGTTCAAGCCTTCAGCACGTATCCGCCTTTCAGATCAGGTGTTAAACCGAGGCCCTGTCTGCTCTCTCAGCGGACGTAAAAGATCCCATGGCACTATTTCGGAGAAAAGCGGGGGAGTTATCCCCGGTGACAGGCCAATATTTATCCCTCAATCCACATAACAAAAAACAGATTATCTGGTCATTATCACATTGCTGCTTGTGGGAGCTTGCTTGTGCACAGATTGGCTGCAGCGTTTCCCACATTACAACAGTGTCTACACTCCAGGAGTACTTCATTGGCTGTAAAGCGCTTTAAGATGTCCAATGGTCATGAAAGGCGCTATATAAATCCAAGTGTTCCTTTCTTTTATTCTAGGTTGAAACTTCACTACAGTACCAAGGAAGTGCAGCATGTTGGAGGTGCAGTTTTTCAGATGAGATGTTAAACTGAAGCCACTTTTGCCCTGTCAGATGGCCGGAAAAGATCCTATGGTATTATTCAAAGAGGAACGGGGAAGTTACCCTGGCCAACGTTAATTCTTCAACCATTATCACAAACAGATTATCTACTTATTTATCTTTGTGGGATGTTGCTGTGTGCAAATTGACTGCTTCATTTCCCTACATTACAACAGTGACTATACTTCAAAATACTTAATTGTCTGTGAAACGCGTGGGATATGCTGTGGATATGAAAAGTGTTATATAAATACAAGTTCTTCCTTTCTTTTTGGATCTTTGAGTCTTGTTCTGACAGATTCAATTCTTCTATAACCACCAGCAAACAACGCACTGTATAAGTGCATCTTTTACAGATGTCTTAATTTAATAATAACCTTGCACTAGAAAATCTGGATTCAACATTTTTGAAGAATGCAAAAATCACATTTTGTTCAATTTAAAATTTTGAAGTAAAATTCTTACTGATTTCATTTTTATTTTCACTACACCAGTTTCGTTTAAAGAATGATTACTTTTGATTTTTAAAGGTTATTTTTATAATTTTCTCGAGTAGGACTATACTTAAATTAAGGTGTGTGCAACATTGAATTTCTTAGTCGCCATCAATTATTTGATTGTTAATTTATGGGTTAATTTTGCACTTAGTTACAAAGCGGACATATTTGGGCATTAAATTTAAAAGACAAAAGTAAGTATTATGTTATACAGCTTCGGTTTACATTCCTGCAATATTGGTGAGTAAAGTGACTACAGCAATTATAACATTCAATAGCCTGATGGCTCGATTAATGGGCCTAAGTTTGCCCCCACATTTAGAACTGCGTAACTCTGAGATGCGCCGACTTTTTAGAACAAAAACCGTGCCTAAAACTTACCTTGCTATTCTCCCTGCAGCTGGAACGATGAAGACCCTTGACGTGGCACAGCACAAGGGGCGGTGGGCGGAGCCAGGACCCGGCGCTGAAAACAGTGCTGGGACCTCTGCACATGCGCACTAGAGTGCACGCGCATGTGCATTAGCTCCTCGCCCCCAAATCTGTGCAGGCTGCGTGGATGTCAATCATTTGAACGTTCCTAAATGCTGGATTTAAAAGTATACAATTTTTTTTAAACCGAAAACCTGGGAGTGATTTTTGAACAAGTCTACCAAATGAGAGAGATCGGAGAATGTGTATATAATATTTAGGATCATCTAGCTATTTTAAGAGTAGTCTTGGCTGTGCACCCAGCTTGCCTAGCTTACTTGAATATAAATGCATCTTCCCATTTGAAGTGGAGTTCTAACTAGTTGAAAACTAGCCAGAGGGAAGTCACAATGTTTACTTATTTGAAGAACAGGATTGCCTGTGGCTACGTGCAGACTTCAAAGTTTGAGTGACGGGTGCTGTAATTGCCCGAAGAACGCCGTCCTTAGCCACGGCCGAATGGGCTCCCCGCCGCGACCTGCGGGAACAGTGCCTGCCGCGTTCAGCCGGGAGTACTATAAAAGGACATAAAGTCTGGAATAAATGAGTTTAAGGCAAGTTTCTGGAGAGAAAATGATTGAAGGGTATGGGGAAAAGCTGGGTTTCTGGGGTTGAGATTATTTAAAAAGGGATGGGCTTGTTCCTAAACACGTGTCTGTTCTCCTCCACCCCATGGTGTTGTGTGTTTTTGCATTAATTTCTGAAGAAGCAATTACAATGAGCTTTCTCTCAGTGGCTCAACCATTTGCAGGGGGTTACAATGACAAAGCTAAAAATGTATTGTTGTGCAGACAGCTTCCAATAATTTGATAAACTATACAAAAATCGCTTGAGGGTGTAAAGATCCTATGTTACTGGATGTTTTAAAGTACTTTATGCAACTTTTATATCCACCTACCTGTTGCGTGTAGATTTGTGTTAGTTTACCTAGGATTCTCTAAAAGCAATCAATATGGTAAGGGAGGGGCAGTTCTGAAGCACATCTGATTTAGCAATGCACGAAGCAGTAAACTTGTAATCCAAGACGTACGTTCGGAGGAACTGGCTGAGATAGTCGGTTGTGATTAAGCATATCAACAGTTAATCAGCAAATTTATTACGTCAAAAAATAGTTATGGTGTGGGATGGTGTAATTTTCAAAACATAATAGTGATTAATTTATTGGTTGATTTATTTATCATTTATTATTGATGATGTCTCTTTATTTGTAAAAGTGAAGTGTTTAATGCTTGTAAACGTCCCTTCCACAATCTCTCGTTCCCTACGCCTGATTTCTAAAGTGTAGGCAAGGTTTTTCTGAGCGTATAAAAATCTACACTTACTCTATTCTAAGTTAGTTTGGAGTAAGTTTTTGCTGCCTAAACTTGCAAAACAGGCGTAAGTGGCCCCCTTTTGAAAAAAAAAACTGTTCTAAAATGAAACTATTCTAACTGACTAGAACTGGAGCAAACTAAATGCTGAGAATTGCAATTTCTAAGATGCTCCACTCTAAACTAGTTGCTCCAAAAAAATTAGGAGCAACTCAGGCCGAAACTTGAGCCCAATAAAACTACATTGAGAAACACACACTTACTGCATTAAGAAATCCTTTTCGCACATAAAGCACAATGGCCCTAAGCACCCTAGTAAAAGCTCTTCTAACCAAAACATTGAATCAAAAAAGAGTTAAGTGAAAGTTATGTTGAGCTGGTTTCCCGATACTGGTGTCATGCTCCCACAGACAGAATAACTCTTTAGTACTCAACCTCTAAGCCAAGAATGAGTCAGTTCTGTGATAACTAATCTCAAGCATAGTTACTGCCGCCATGACCTTAATCATAAATTCTCCCACGACAAAGATAAGAGACCGGCAGAACAAGTGTAAAACTGGATTCCAATGGTAGGTGTGGGACCAAAGCTGTGAGCCATAAAAATCAATTTATGCAGATTTACACGTCATCAGAGGGTTGTAAATCTGTGGAATTCAGTGCCTCAGAGAGCTGTGGAAGCTGGGACATTGAATAAATTTAAAACAGAAAAAAAGAGACAGTTTCTTAAACGATAAGGGGATAAGGGGTTATGGGGAGCGGGCGGGGAAGTGGAGCCGATTTCATGATCAGATCAGCCATGATCTTATTGAATGGCGGAGCAGGCTCGAGGGGCCGTATGGCCTATTCCTGTTCCTATTTCTTATGTTCTTATCAAATCCATTTAAAATGGAAACTTTTTGGATGAATGAATTCGAGAAGACAAATGTTTTTCACCCAATCATTTAGTGTAAGTTTTAACCTAATCTGTCTACGGGGAAACTAACCGGATTGGGAAACTAACCTTTTAAAAAAAAACAGGTGGGTTAGGAGTGGGAGAGGAGTTAGAGGGTTAAAAATCGGAATCCCTACTATTTACAGTTTAAACAGAGACGGGGCGGGAGGCAAGCCTGCTGCCAGAAGGCGGGACGTCAATTTAAATATTACTCTGTGGCTGGATCCTCTAACCTCAGTCGTGTTTAACTATAGCTGGTCAGGTTATACGCACCGTGTTAAAAACCTGGCAAGTTACAGCAAGGCGAGAACTGGATGCAGGGTCCCTGCCTAACCCACCGCTGTGATCGGAGCCACCCCCCCAGCCGCTATTCACTCCACAAGGCCTCCAACACACTGCAGGGCTCCGATCACTTCACAAGGCTTCCCCCCACCCCCAGGCCTCCAACCTCCGACCCCCCCCCTCCTCCAGGGCACCTATCCTCCCCGTCCTGCTCCTCCATCCCCCGATCCTCTTTGGCACCTCCCCAGCCCGGCCCCCAATCTTCTGTGCAAACCCCCCCCCGCCCTGGCGATCCTCTTCCGGGCCCAGCCCCCTGCCTTCCTCCTCTGTCCGGCCTAGTGCTGTAGGCCTATCCGCCTGGAGCCAGCCTCTCAATCTGGCTGGCTACGGGTGGAAATAAGACTTTGCATGCAATTCAGGCCCTGCCGTTAAAGTTGGCAGGGCCTGTGGGAAAGCCATTCTCCCAGATTTCCGGACTGCTCCCGCCCCCAGCCCACCTTCCTCTTTAAAATCCAGCCCTTGGTTTTAAAACAGGGTTTCCCAAGTTTTGGCCTTCACGGGCTGGATATCGTGAAGGCTTGGCAACTATATATAAAGTTTAAATCCATGGCCCAATTCATTTTTTGAAGATATCTTGTTCAGATCCTGGAATTGTGATATAGAATTTATCCACCAATAAAGCAATCTTGCTAAAAACAGCTCTTCCCAAATCTCCAGGCCCACAACATTCAGGTAGGACAAACCAGCAAAGAAGAAACACAAGTGCAAATAAGGTGGAGTTGCATGGGCTTCTTTTGGGGAGAGGGATAGCCCGAGGGCTAGGATTGCCAGTTTAGATACCACACGGGCCTTAGGGTTGAAGGTTGGACAGATTTAATTTAGAATGTGTACCCACTTAATAGCAGCATTATAGCCATCCCTGCAACAATACAAATACTTTCATTTGTTAACCAAAGTTCTCCCTTAAATTGCTAGTCACAATATTTGTGATGTAAACCATATAAATTCCTGTTCATGTGCAACAATTAATATTCTAACTCTGATACAGAGTACAAAGAAATTGATCTTTCTCCTTAACCACACCCAGTTCAATATAAGCCTCTCTTACAACAGGAATCTTGCAGAAAATAAATTCCCCTTCTATTATCTCTCATATGTTTACTCTCCATGTTTCTCTCTCTTTTTGTATGGCCATCCATCCACCACTCTCTCCTTATTCTATCACCTCGGAGACCTGAAGTCACATGTGGCTAAAACAATCCGTTAAGCCACAGAAATAATCGTGTCTCTCACTGGGAGAGGGATGTTGACATGTTTCGTCATCGTGTGTGTGCATATTGACAACCCCAGGTTACAAATCAACCAAGGAACCGCGGGCACGCAGCAAATGTCAGAATGCAGCTTTCTCGGAATAAATAGTGAAAACCCAGTATCATCATCACAGGCAGTCCCTCGTATCGAGGATGACTTGCTTCGACACCGAAAAGGAATGAGTTCACAGGTGTTTCAATGAAGAACCTAATATTCCAGGTCCTGAACTACATCCTGAAGGGTGGAAAATGCCTGTGCGTGGATTTTTTTTTCTAAACGTGGGGTGACCGTTGCACACCAGTACCACACGGGCTTGACAGAGCTAGGTCTTGGTCCAGTGGCAAGGGTTACCCAAGATGACTGGAGACCTGCTCTGCTGCACGGACCCAGTGCACACATATATCACAGTGTGGGCTTGCCCGTGCTGCCCCTGGGCCCCTGGCTCCGAACTCACGCCTCCCCTGGGCCCCGATCACGTCCCTCTACAGTCTCACTGCTCCTTCGCCTCGACCTCGCCGCTCCTGCTATACCTGCCAACGCTCCAATCACCTTGGACCTGGACCTTGATGACGTCACTCTTTCTTTCCAGTTCCTGGTTTAGACTCTGCATGCATCAGTAAGGATTCTTCAATTTGATTGGTTGAAAACACAAACTGTTGTTTTCCCTGTTCACACAAGTCTCAGATCCCCTGTAGGGGGCACCACACTGTTTTGGACACCCGACGACCGCAAGTTGCCACACAGAAGCCCATGGAATGTCTGTTTAGCAGCTGTAAGTGTAATGAACAGCAGCGCATTCCTTCGCCGCTGACTGCAAAATCTGAGGGTATTTATTATTTGGAAGAAATATTGCAATTCCTGTATTGGGCCTTCAGTCTATATCCTTATGATGGTGTGGTCTACACTTTACCATAGCCTGAAGGCCCTGAAATACTTCCATGTGAAGGGAATGATCTGGCTGGCTGTCCTTGGTAACTACATAAGTGGCTACTAATGGTTAAATGAATACCAAGAATGACATCTGAGAGTTCGGGAGGTCCAAGAGTTCGAGAGGCCTGGAGGTCTGAGAGTTCGGGAGGTTAGGAGTCCGAGGAATAGGAGGGCCCGGAGGTCGGCGAGGAGTTCACTTCTGGTGAGGAGCTCACAGCTCTCGTCCGGGCAGGTAAATGATTGGTAAGTATCTCTCTCTCTCTCTCTCTCTCTCTCTCGTATAATCAGATAGGTCTAATTAGAGGGATGGCAGAGCAGCTCAGTCCTGAACGCTTCGTGCGGCCTAGACAACCATGTGTGCAGGAGGTGTCTCCAGCTTCAACTACTCGAGCTCCACATTTTGGAATTTGAGCGGCGGTTGGAGTCAATACGGTGCATCCGCGAGGCTGAGAGCTACGTGGATAGCACGTTTCAGGAGGTGGTCACCCCGCAGCTTAAAAGCATGCAGGCAGAAGGGCAGTGGGTGAACACCAGATGGAGGAAGAATGCTAAGCAGGTAGTTCAGGAGTCCCCACCGGAGTCCATCACGCTTTCCAACCGATATTCTCTTCGGAGCACCGGTAGGAGCGATGGTGTCTCTGGGGAGTGCAGCCAGAGCCAAGTCCAAGCCAAGTTCAGCTGCACAGGGGGGAGGGACAAAGAATAAGAGAGCTCTAGTGGTAGGGGATTCAATAGTTAGGGGAATAGAGGCGCATTTCTGCGGCCGTAGACATGACTCCAGGATGGTATGGTGCCTCCCTGGTGCCAGGGTCAAGGATGTCACAGAGTGACACAGGGCATTCTGGGGAGAGAGGGCAAGCAGCTAGTGGTCGTGATCCACATCGGGACCAACGACATAGGTGGAAAGAGGGAGAATTTAGAGAGTTAGGAGAAAAATTAAAGGGTAGGACCTCAAAGCTAGTAATCTCCTGGTTACTACCGGTGCCACGTGCTAATGAGTACAAGAATAGGATAGAGAGGATGAACATGTGGCTGGAGAGTTGGTGTAGGAGGGAGGGCTTTAAATTCCTGAGGCATTGGGACCGCTTCTGGGGGAGGTGGGACCTGTACAAACTGGATGGGTTGCACCTCAACACCACGGGACCAATATCCTGGAAGGGGGGGGGGGGGGGAGATTTGCTCATGCTGTTGGGGAGAGTTTAAACGAGCTTGGCAAGGGGATGGGAACCGAAGAACAAATTCAATAGGGAAGGAAGTAAAGCTGAAATTGGAAAGCAAGAATGTAGGAAGTGAATCTGTAAGACAGAGAAACAGGGCTTAGTATGTAGTAATCAAGGAGATCTTCCTGTGTTAAATACTATATACATGTGCAGTGCCTAAAATCCGGAATCCTCGGGACCGAGGCCATTCCGGATTCCGGGCTTTTTCGGATTTTCGATTTGTTTTAAGAACATAAGAAATAGCAACAGGAGTAGGCCATACGGCCCCTTGAGCCTGCTCCGCCATTCAATAAGATCATAGCTGATCTGATCATGGACTCAGCTCCACTTCCCCGCCCACTCCCCATAACCCCTTATCGTTTAAGAAACTGTCTATTTCTGTCTTAAATTTATTGAATGTCCCAGCTTCCACAGCTCTGAGGCAGCGATTCCACAGATTTACAATCCTCAGAAGAAATTCCTCCTCATCTCTGTTTTAAATGGGCGGCCCCTTATTCTAAGATCGTGCCCTCTACTTCTAGTTTCCCTCATTAGTGGAAACATCCTCTCTGCATCCACCTCGTCAAGCCCCCTCAATCTTATACATTTAGATAAGATCACCGCTCATGCTTCTGAATTCCAATGAGTAGAGGCCCAACCTACGCAATCTTTCCTCATAAGTCAACCCCCTCATCCCTGGAATCAACCTAGTGAACCTTCTCTGAACTGCCTCCAAAAGCAAGTATATCCTTTCGTAAATATGGAAACCAAAATTGCACGCAGTATTCCAGATGTGGCTTCACCGATACCCTGTTATAGCTGTAGCAAGACTTCCCTGCTTTTATACTCCATCGCCTTTGCAATAAAGGCAAAGATACCATTGGCCTTTCTGACGTCATGAATCCGGAAACACCCTAGCCCAGGTTCGGGTATTTCTGGATTTCGGAACGTCAGAAAGCGGGGGGGGGGAATTCCCACTGAAGAGCTGTTCGGGACGTCCGGCCCTGCTGAAGAGGATGTAGTCGGGCAGAGCCCTGCCAAGGAGGTGTTCGGCTGGGCCGGCGAGGAGGCCCCGAGGTAAGGGAACTGCCCACCCCCCTCCCCCCATTGACCCCAGATTCTGGACGACCGTGTCACCAATCGGTCCGGAGTCTGGAACATTCCGGATTCTCGGACGCTGCACCTGTACTTCACTGCAAGGAGTATAGCGAATAAGGCGGATGCGTTGAGTGCACAGGTAGACACTTGGGAGTATGACATTATAGCCATTACAGAGACATGGCTGAAAGAGGGGCAGGTTTGGCAGCTAAATATTCCTGGTTACAGGATTTTTAGACAAGACAGAGAGGGGGGTAAAAAGGGAGGGTGTGGATCGCGGTATTGATTAAAGAAACTATTACAGCTGTGAGGAGGGATGATGTGTTAGAGGGATCAAATGAGGCCATATGGGTCGAACTGAAAAATAAAAAAGGGGCGCTCACACTGCTGGGCGTGCATTATAGACCCACTGGTCAATAATACCACCAGCGATGCCTCCGCAAGATCCTGCAAATCCCTTGGGAGGACAGACGCAAACATTAGCGTCCTCGTCCAGGCCAACATCCCCAGCATTGAAGCACTGACCACACTTGATCAGTTCCGCTGGGCAGGCCACATAGTTCGCATGCCAGACACGAGACTCCTAAAGCAAGCGCTCTACTCAGAACTCGTCCACGGCAAACGAGCTAAAGACAGGCAGCGGAAGAGTCACAAGGACACCCTCAAAGCCTCCCTGATAAAGTGCGACATCCCGACTGACACCTGGGAGTCCTTGGTCATAGACCGCCCTAAGTGGAGAAAGGGCATCCGGGAGGGCGCTGAACTCCGAGTATCGTCGCCGAGAGCATGGAGAAATCAAACGCAGGCAGTGGAAGGAGCGTGCGGCAAACCAGGCTCCCTGCCCACCCTTTCCCTCAATGACTGTCTGTCCCACCTGTGACAGAAACTGTGGTTCTCGTATTGGACTGTTCAGCCACCTAAGAACTCATGTCAAGAGTGGAAGCAAGTCTTCCTCGATCCCGAGGGACTGCCTATGATAGACCCGCAAACAGTGGGAGTGAGATAGAGGAGCAAATATGTAGGAAAATTGCCGTGAAGTCCAAAAACCATAGGGCAGTAAGAGTAGGGGATTTTAACTATCCTAATATTGATTGGGACAAATCTAGTGTGAAGGGTATAGAGGGTGCGGAATTCTTGAAATGCATTCAAGAGAACTTTTTTAGTCAGTATGTAACAAGCCCAACACAGGAGGGAGTGGTTTTGGATTTAGTTTTGGGGAATGAAGTTGGGCAGGTGAAAGGGGTATCAGTGGGAGGGCACTTGGGTGCCAGTGACCACAATTCAGTCAGATGCAAGGTAGTTATGGATAAGGACAAGGATAGACCAGCAATAAAAGTCCTAAATTAGGGAAAAGCTAATTTTGCTAAGTTAAGGAGTGATTTGGCCACAGTGGACTGGAAACAGCTACTTGTCGGTAAATCAGTGTCGGAACAATGGGAGGCATTCAAGATCATCATCTAGTGGGTTCAGGCCAAACATGTCCCCTTAAAGAAAAAGGATGGGAACAACAATTCTAGAACCCCTGGATGTCTAGGGACTTACAGGGGAGGATAAAGAAAAAAAGGGAAACATGTCATATACCAAGGCAAAATACTGTAGAATCGCTGGAGGAATATAGAAAGTTCAGAGGTAAAATTCAAAAGGCTATTAGGAATGCTAAGAGCATGAAAAATGGTAGTTAACGTAGTTCAGAAGGTATACAGAATGCTTGCCTTTATTGGCCGAGGCATAGAATTCAAGAGCAGGGAGGTTATGCTTAAAATGTATAATACTCTGGTTAGGCCACAGCTGGAATACTGTGTACAGTTCTGGTCACCGTATTATAGGAAGGACGTGATTGCAATGGACAGTGCGCAGAGGAGATTTACGAGGATGCTGCCTGGAATGGAGAATCTTAGCTATGAGGACAGATTGGATAGGCTGGGTTTGTTCACCTTGGAACAGGGGTGGCTGAGAGGAGACCTCATTTTGAGGGTCCTGCATATAGTGGATAGCAAGGGCCTATTTCCCTTGGTGGAGGGGTCAGTTTCGAGGGGGCAGAGTTTTAAAAGTAGTTGATGGAAGGTTTAGAGGTGATTTGAGGGGAAGCTTCTTTATGCAGAGGGTAGTGGGGGTCTGGAACTCACTGCCTGGAAGGGTGGTAGAGGCAGAAACCCTCACCACCTTTAAAAAGGATGGGCACTTGAAGTTCCAAAACCTGTAGGGTTGTGGACCTAGAGCTGGTAAGTGGGATTAGACTGGATAATCTCTTGTTGGCTGGCGCAGATACGATGGTAAGTACGTCATAGAATTGAATACGGCCAGAATGATCTCAACTAGTTTCGATCGCCTGGATGGGTCGGAGCGAAATTTTCCCAGATTTTTTTCCCCCAATTGGCCTGGGTTTTTAATCTGTTTTTTGCCTCTCCCAGTAGATCGCATTGGGGTGGAGTGTAAAATGTTGCGATGCATGGGGTATCGCAGTTGTGTGGGGCGGACTGGTTGGGCCGGATGCTCTTTACCTTTCCGCCATTGTTCATAGGTTTATATGTCGCCTTCAGGGCTGCTGACCGAGGGCTGTGTGGCTCTTTGTCGGCCGGCACGGACATGATGGGCTGAGATGGCCTCCTTCTGCGCTATAGATTTCTATACCAGGAAAGTTCCAGATTCATTCTCTGATTCAAGCTCGTATTGAGGTAGAAATGCTACAATTGGCTTCAGTGCTGATCGAGTGGGGATGGAAAGCTAATCGGGTTTCTGCTCCTAACTGCATTGAACCATGTTTGAATTGCTTGCATGGGAATTTAGGAGATTATGTGCTGCTGTGATGTATCACATGAGGGCTGTGATGCATCCCATGATGGAATAGTTTGCCAATGCTGACCATCATGGCTCACAGATGAATATTAGCCACCTCAGTTAGAAGCCAAGCACCATCAGGACAGCATGGGAGTAGAAAAGGAACTTGGTGAGAAAAAGGAGGGACAAAGATAGCAAAAGAATAGTACGGTAGGAGACACATCATGGACAGTGCAAGACTGCAATCACCAACAGTTGTGAAATCCTCTGGAGTATGCTGCAAGATGCTATTCATTTTAAAATAGCTATTAAAAATCTGCATGATCTAATATATGTAAGAATTTTATAATTCAGAGAGATTGTAGAACTGTAAAAAGTCTCAATAGCTGCAAGTAGGTATCTGCATATCAGAGCTGTAGTCACTCAGATAATGAAGACAGGCACATTGAGTGCTTAAGTACTTGCCTGATGGACAGGCTCTCTTCCTTTCTAATGCCCACTAATACATGTACAGCCTTGGTTCTCTTGTAGCAATAAATGGATTCTAGAAGTGTGAGGGCAGTTGGGACAGCTTCACCTCTAACAGCATTCCCTGGATCTGTCGCTCACTCTGACAGAAAGAGCAGCAGCAGTAAAAGAGGCAGCCGAGGGAGGAAACTCAGCAGGTCATGGAACAAATGGACAACAGACATGGAGTAACTTGGAAAACAATGGCCCTGAAATTGCGATCTCCCTGACGATGTACTCTCGGAGTCTGCCATCGTAATCCATTTGAAAAACCCTGCAACTTCTGCATGCGCAAAATCTGGAACTTGTGATCTGTCAAGGTACGCCATGACCGATTATCCGAACCACATGGAAAAATCAGTCTTGCTGGTGCGGAGTTGGGCTATTTGCCCAACAACTGCTCACAAAGAACTTGTTACGGCTGGTAAAAGCAGACATAAACCAATATATATGGCCTGGATTTACTTGCAATGGAATCCTTCTTTCTCATTGGAAGACCGGGTCCACGTAATCCCAGAGACGCTTCCGAATCGCCTGCATCCCTGGGATCCGTGGACCTTTGCACTGCTGTATGTCTGGAGGCCCGAGACGGCAACTCTTCGCATTCTGGGAGGTAGGTTGGGATTTGTTTCACAATTTCTAGGCCATAATTTCTCTCCATTCACTGGCCCATCGCTAACCTTAATTTGGTCTCTAACATTCTCAAATGTCTACTGACCAGCCTGCCTATTTCCAACCGTTCAAGTGGCTTCAGTCTAGTTCCTTCCTCCCCCTCCGCTGCCCACAGTACCAAAACGTCCCTAGTCAAAATCACCAATGATATTCTTTCTTATCCTCATTTATCTCTCTGTGCCTTTCAGTACAGTTAATCAATCACTTTATCCTTCTCCACCTTCTCTCCTCTTTGGCACTGCCGTGGTTCTATTCCTATCTGTCCTAATGCAATTAGTTGAACTTCTCCAATAGTCTCCTCCTGCAAGGTCACCTCAGGTATACCCCAAAGCTACATTTTCCAGCCACCTTTTTATCCTTACTCATGTATTATCCCCCAGTAAAATCATTTGTAAACCTGGAGTTTGCTTCCATATGTGTGCTGGTAACAACCAATTCTACTTCTTTGCCACCAACTCCACAACTGCCCCCATGACAACGTCTGCCAATGGACATCAAGTCCTGGATGAGCCAGAAGTTTTGTCGCTCAAAATTGGCAAGTTTGAAATTATTCTGTTCTGTTCATGCCAAAAATGTTACACTCGGGTATTGGCACCATCCACCTTCCCGACTGCTCACTCCGGTTGAATATGACGGTGTGTAATCTGTGTGTTCTGTTCGACCGAGATGAACTTCAAATCCCACATCTGGTTCTTCATCAACATGACCTACTTCAATCTTTAACATTACCTGCTTATATCCCTACCTCTTCTCTCCTGGTCATCGAGACTTAATTTCCACAACACACTCTCCACTCGCAAGTTGCACCCTAAATAAATCATCTAAAATGCTGCTGCTGCTGATGTCCTATCCCATTACAAGTCCTACAGATCTGCCATCCATCCTCCCAACATCTATTGGTTCTCCATCAACACATTCATTTAAAAATCCTACCACGGCCTATTCTTTCTTACCTCTGCAATCTTGTTTAGCCAAATGTCCAGCACATACCCTCTGCACATTAAACACAGATCTCCTGTGTCCCTGCCCTCTCCAGCATTGCTGGCAGTGTCTTCAGTTATCAGCATACCCCTAAATTCCTCCATCTTGCTGCCCCTCTCGTCTACTTTCATCATCATAGGTGAGGATGACTTGCTTCCACAAGAGTTCACAGATGTTTCAATGAAGGACCCTAAGTTCCAGTCCTGAACTTCAATTGAGGGGGTGGAAGATGCCAGTGCGTGGATTTAAAAAAAAAAGTGTGTGGTGACCGTTGCACACCAGCCACCACACGGGCTTGACAGAGCTAGGCCTTTAGCCAGTGACAAGGGTTGAATCAGGACAACTGGAGACCTGCTCTGCTGCACGGACCTAGTGTGCACACATATCACAGTGTGGGCTGGCTCATGCTGCCCCTGGGCCACTGGCTCTTCGGGGCCCCGTACCCTCATTCGCCGCACCTTCGCCCATGATGTTCCAGGTCCCAGCGCTCCAGCTCTGTTTATAGCCCCGACCTGCGGTGGTGTTCTCACACAGGTCGGGGCGGCCCAGGATGATCCAGGGCCCAGTGCTCCAGCTCTACTTCATACCCCTCTCCTGAATGCCTACTTCTTTGACTGGGATGACTTCCCATTTTCTACTGTGTTCTTTGATCTCTCTGACAATGCCTTGGAACGTTTGCTGCGTGAGAACATTTGTTACGTGAAAGATATGGTCATCTATTGTTTGCTGCAAATAAATTCAATTTCTCCATACAAAATGTGGCCTATTATTCGGACATCCAGGGATCTAGAGACAAAAGCAATTAGATGCATTGATAACAGGAGTCTGTTGAACGGAGAACTTGAGATTAAATGGAGAAATTAATTTGTTTAGACAGGTAAAACCAGCTGAGCATTTGCTTGAAAGGGTATATGTCCAGAAGCTGGTGTTGCACAATGTCATTTGTGGAGCTGTTTTTGGAATTTCCAAGTAGATTGAAAATCGAAGGTCATTTTGAGATTGTATAGGAATGATCAACAGCACAAATCCATTCAGATTTTCCTGCTCACATAACCAAGTACACAATATTTTCATTAAACATGGTCATTTCTATATTCCTAATAAGAACTGGCACATACATTTATGCAAACCTGGTATTAAAATATCCTCAAGCAAAAGATCAAAGATCATTTTTAACTAGTATATTCCCATTATAGCATTTATATGATGCTTTACTTCAATATGGTCTTCATAATGCTTTCATAACCGAACTATGAGTTAATAGGAATGTAGCACTTGTACTAGATATAAAGATCAATTCTTCAAATAAATTTACCGTCAAAAATTTCTTGTGGCCTCCATTTGTTTAGACTTCCACAGTAAAATGTAAACTTTGGACTACACGGTCTCCAGGTAGAATAAAAGACAGACATCATAAAACAATCAGCAAGGCTGATAAGACGCATGGTTTCGGTTTTAATTGGTAATTACTGTACAATTTTTTAAAAAGCATTAGTCAGAATTTTGCCGAAGTACTGAATGACATTTGATGCTGCTGAAATATACAATTTACCAAATAAAGATTATTTATTTAAGTGACATGAAGAATAGGCCGAATGCTGTCTTCAAAATTTTCAATTGTTACATGAAATGAAACAACTAAATTGTATTTTAGCACAGCCAATGTGTTTGCTTACCGGGGAACATCACGATGTGTGGGTGTATAAAGAGGGCAGTTCAAAGAGGCGAGGAGGAGGAAGAAAAAGTACTTCAAGTGTCAAGTACAACTATATAATTAGGAGAAAAATATATAGTCAAAGATCTCTTACTGATTACATCTGTGCCTTTGTGGAAAAATACTGAGTGCAGCCCAGGTGCTTCCCTACGGGGAGGGAGGGAAACATCTGAGGGCCAAAAAAAGGCCGTTTCTGCAGTATGTTTTTGCCTTTAGTCACTGCATCTCGACCACAAGCAATGAGTGACGTCCTCACAGGGCAAACTCACAGGAGCTTAGCTTCTGTTCTTTAATTGACTGAGCGGCTGGAGATCCATATGACGTTCTCACTGAATGAGCATATGGAGTTGGCATAGCAGAGCAAGATGTGTTGCCAAGGAATCTGACAGCAACAACAATTTTTGCAGCATTTGCAACACTGATGTATCAGATTTTCCTCTATTGTGCCGATTTTGCTCTCCAAAATGGATTTTAGCATAGGATATTGGAAAATGTGTGCACTTATGTTCGGTGTTTATTAATGCATGATACGTTCAGCCCTCCAAAAGAAAATGTATTGCATCCGCTGGGAAAATTTCCGATCATAGATGTGCTCACTGATATAAATTTAATCCTTGGCTCAAGTGTAAATTACTTCCTCTGGTTAACTACAAGACAAACCGAACGGAGTTTGAGCTGGCCATTCTTCAGTTTTTTATGTAATGCCTGTTAGCATACATGTCCCAGAAATAACATTCTGATGAACAGGCAGGATACTGGTCCAAAAACAGAAATTAAACCCTGAATGTGTTCTGTTCTTAAGTTTGTAGAGAAACAGAATTCCAAAACAAATGATGCGAAAACAACAGATTGGTAGACCTTTCCGTACCCAAAACAATTTTTAAAAATTGACTTGAGGCATGAAAATTCTAGCCACCGTCAGCCCCTGCCCCATTACATCTAGCAGTCTTTACCTGATTCTGCTTTGTAATATGTGCATCGTAAATGTTGGCAGTCTATATGAGCATGACGGCATCAAAGCCACCTCAATCTTGTCCTTAATACAAAAGCAAAATACTGCGGATGCTAGAATCTGGAAGAAAGACAGAAAATGCTGGAATTCTCAGCGGGTCAGGCAGCATCAGTGGAGAGAAAGCAGAGTTAACGTTCCGGGTTGACGACCCTTCGTCGGACTCTGCTTTCTCTCCACAGATGCTGCCTGACCCGCTGAGATTTCCAGCATTTTCTGTTTTTATTCAATCTTGTCCTTATCTGGCATCCACACACTTTCCAGCCAAGGATTACTGGATAACGATCACAAGTGGGAGCACTCACAAAATTTATCTCCATAACTCAGGAATGCCGATTGTTTATTGTTATCCTGGTTGAGATCAGATATCTCGGGAGTCCATGACTGAACTTATAGACCACATGATGCATTTATCCAAAATGTGATCGTTTAAAAAAAAACTAAAATGTTTGGAGAACTGCCAGTTTTTGCCACAGACAAATTAAAACATGTTAAACTATATTTCCTCTAATGTTTTCATCAAAGACAATACTCAATTATCAGCACTGCGCTGTTGGTTTGATGGGTGGGTGGAAGGAACATACAAACTTTGAAGTCAGTGACAGTTAACACGTTAGACTTGCTGAAGAAGTAGTTACTTATCTTCAAGGGAAATAATAACAATAATAGCATTTAGAACGTAAGAAATAGGAGCAGGAGTAGGCCATATGGACCATCGAGCCAGCTCCACCATTCAATAAGATCACGGCTGATCATCGACCTCAACTTCACTTTCCCGCCCGATCCCATATCCCTTGATTCCCCCATGACTCCAAAAATCTATCGATCTCAGTCTTGAATATATTCAGAGACTCAGCATCCACAGCCCTCTGGAGCAGAGAATTCCAAAGAATTCCTCAGTGAAGAAATTCCTCATCAGTCTTAAATGGCCTTCTCCTTATCCTGAAACTGTGACCCCTAGTTCTAGATACTCCAGCCGGGGAAACACCCTCTCGGTATCTACCCTGTCAATTCTCTTCAGAATCTTGTATGTTTCAATGAGATCAACTCTCATTTCTCTAAACTCGAGTATAAGCCCATTCTACACAACCTCTCATCCCAGGAATGACTGCCTCGAAGGCAAGTATAAGGAGACCAAAACGGTGCCCAGTACTCCAGGTGTGGTCTCACCAAGGTCCTGTACAACTGGAGCAAGATTTCTTATATTCCAACCCCCTTGCAATAAAGGACAACATGCCATTTGCCTTCCTTATTGCCTGCTGTATCTGCAAGCTCACTTTGTGTTTCTTGCATGAGGACAACCAAATCTCTCTGAACACCAACATTTAAAAATTTCTCACCATTTAAAAAATATTCTGTTTTTCTATTCTTCCTACCAAAGTGAATAATTTCACATTTCCCCACATTATACTCCATCTGCCACCTTACTGCCCACTCACTTAGTCTATCTATATCCCTTTGCAGACGCTGTGTGTTCTCCTGACAGCTTTAGAGCACAAGATCACACGAACTTCTCAAAATGTTTCACGTGTAGTCTTTACATATATATATATTACATATATATACACAATATATATATATGGTTGAGGCAGGATTGCTGATAAGGACAGTAGGAGAGCTTTCTGCTCTTCCGATAGCACCATGGGATATTTTAAGCCCACCTGAACTACTGGGGTAGACAGACAGTAATTCAATTTATAGTCTGGGCCAAAGGACTGCACTGCCATGTTATCCTAGATTATGAGCTCATACTCTGGTTTCTGCTTAAACCCATAATGTTATGACTCGGGGAAAGATAGTGGATGCTGAATAATAATTTAGCATATGGAGTTAAACTATAGGCACAATATATTGATATAGCACTGCAGCATTCCTCTTGCTGACCGCACTCTCGATTAAAAAGCAGATGAGGTCCATTCCTTTGATGGTGATTGGGACCCAAGTGTACATGGCTGCTGACAGTGGAGGTCAGAGGCAGAGAAAACAAACATCTCCTTCCATTGGCAGAACCGGAGACAGAGAAGGATAACAAAAGTCAAGAGTGATGCTCGAGGGCATGGGTCTCCTCCCCTGTAGCTCTATTCTCCTGGAGACTGAGCAAATGAAAGTGCCTTGTGTCATGTGTGAATTGGGTAAAACTTGTAACTGCTGCAGAGCAAGAGTGCAGCCTGGTCTAGAAACATAGAAAATAAGTGCAGGAGTAGGCCATTCGGTCCTTCGAGCCTGTACCACCAATAAGATCATGGCTGATCATTCCCTTGGTACCCCTTTCCTGCTTTCTCTCCAAACCCCTTGATCCCTTTAGCCGTAAGGGCCATATCTAACTCCCTCTTGAACATATCCAATGTACTGGCATCAACAACTCTCTGCGGCAGGGAATTCCACAGGTTAACCACTCAGTGAAGAAGTTTCTCCTCATCTCAGTCCTACATTAAACCTGTATACAGTGGCCAATATGCATGTATGTAACTTGGACAAAAAGCATATTACAAAAATAGTGCACCTTGTTTATATCAGGAGGTATGTTACAGTATATCGTATCTCATCTGTATGGTGCAAAAAAAATGAATGGTATTTTGCTAAATGCAGTGATTTTCTTGATAAATTTAAAAAGAAAAGAAAACATCTTAGTTGTATCCAATTACAGTTTCTTAACTAATCGAATTTCTTTTCCTATTCCAAATCAAAATGGTAGCAGGAAACTGAATAACTAGATCAGCTATCTGGGAGCAAAGGAGAGACGGTGCAGGTTAACTGAACTACAGAGCACAGAGAAACCAAGTCAATATTCTGTAGCTGGCGACAGCCAAGTAAATAGCAGCTTGTGTCCCCTTCATCCAACTGAATATCAAAATATACAGATCAACTCCAAAGTACAACATTATTATTAACTGTTATAAAATACTGACAGGCAATTATTAAGTGTTCTAGTCATCCAAGAAAACACATTCAAGTATTTGGTTTTGTTGCATATCCTGCCAACATGCAACCTATTGGATGTGATCACTGCAGTCCTGATCGGTTAATTCAAGCACGAGGTATCAAAGACATCTCAAGACTGATTTTGCTTCAAAACCGCATTATTAGATCAAAATATTTACTGAATACTTGCCATCACTTACCTTTTCATGCCTGAATACACAACCATTTGACATTTTCTTGGCCTATCTGTTCTGACCTTGAATTAAACTCCTACATATGCTCCACTGCTAAATTTGCTTCCAAGAAGCTTGGTTTTCTCTTCTGCATCAAATATTTTCCCTTCCAACAACTCATAATTTTTGATAAAGCCAAAATTTGTTCAAGACTTGAAAACTGTTCCCATATCTGGGGAGATTTTTTTCCCCAACAAGAGTCTCACAATCCTGGACAACATAAAAGAAAACTGATGGGTGATCTTGCTCTTTCCAATAGCCTCCAATCGATTTCCTTCTGTTGGAACCTCATTTCAGTCTCCATTTTATAGATACCATAAATGTGGTGATGATCCTTCTGTGCTTTCTCCGCTTGTGCCCCCTAATCCCCAAAATACTGCCCTGCATGATCTTCCTCTTCCCTTGCTGCCAAAATTAAGATTTACTGCAATCATTCTTTTCTCAAATTCCTTGGTCTTTCTTTCCCATGTTTTCACAACTCAGAGGTGGTGTTACTTTTCTTGACTTAAATAGTCTTCTGGCCTCATCATTTCAACCTTGATGGTCTGCTGCATAATGAGCCTGAACCCTTCATCTAGGTTTCCCAATTTCTTTTGATATTTTATGAGATTTATAGCAACAGCTTGAATTTAAATATCTAACTTTATCAGCAATGGAAGAAATTGTTTTCATGTACTTTGTACTTTTGCACCAGATATATTTTCCAAATGACACTCCCTTATTAAAATGAGGTGGGTTGAGATGATTAGGCAGTACTATACAATGGAACATGAACTTTAGATTCATAAATTAATACTTCAAAAACAATGATGCTAAAATCCTTTGCAGGAACAATAGTCTTTGTAAATTATAAAATTCAGTATCTCCATTTCTGCTCCAGTAAAGTATTCAAAATATTTTAACCTTCTGATTTAAAAAAAAACTTATTTTTTCATGACAATTATTTTTTCTAACAGGAACAAGGATTTCTAAACCTATCTATGGGCCCAAGTTTGCCCCCGCCCCCCAGTCTTAAAATGGAGGTGCGCCGACTTTGTAGAATAAAAACCACGCCGAAAACTTACCACGGTATTCTCCCCGCTGTTGGAACGTCGCAGGCCCTTACGTCACACAGCACAAGCAGTGGGGGGGGGGGGGGGGGGGGGGGTGGGGGATGGGGCGGAGCCAGGTCCCGGCGCTGAAAACAGTGCCGGGACCTCTGCACATGCGCGCTACAGTAGCTCCTCGCTCCCACCATCTCTGCAGGCTGTGTGGGAGAGGCCCGAAGCACACCACCCCTAGCTCTGGCCGAATGGGCTCCCTCATCGGCGGCCCGCTGCCTTATCCAGCCACACTGTTGCAATAAGAGTTAAGATCAGGGCTCAAGCGTTTAAGTGGGAAGTGTTTATAGATTCAATAATAGCGTCTTTTGAAAAAAATCCAGACAGGAAAAGCATGCCCGTAAAGGCCAGGCTTTCAATGGTTAAAGAGGATGAGGTAAATGGCAGGAGTTTATGTAATCCACCCATTTTTCAAATGTCTTGTTTGTCACTTAAGCAGTGGATAATTGAGCCCGAGCAAAGAAAAAAATATTGCCGGAAAGAAAGCGTGGGTGCAAATATGAAATGCAAGTTGGGGCTGATTTAGTCCAATTGTAACTATTATTAGGCCCAGTTGGCTTGATGTTGAGACAGCAACGATTTTTTTAATGTCGTTTTGGGTGAGTGCACATGCGGCAGTAAATAGGGTAGTTAAGGTCCCCAGGCGGAGGCATGTTGTTAAGGTTAGTTGACTGTCTTGTATTAGCGAGTGTAAACGAATTAATAGGAAGATGCCAGCGACAACCATGGTGCTGGAGTGGAGTAGGGCAGAGACTGGCGTGGGGCTTTCTATGGCCGCCTTACCTGTAAGCCACCCGTGATCAGACCCCTGTAATCAGCCGACTCCCTCCACAATCGGGCATGCCTCCCCCCAACCCTTCCCAATAGCGGATGCCAGCTGTGGCCTGGAGCCGCAGGCCTACCCACCCGACAGCCAGGGTAGGTGCGTCGGAGGGCAAAATCCGTCAAAGAACTCGGCAATGCCAGGGACGTGGAGGCCCTGCCCCCCACCCCATCCGCTCACAGGCCTCCCTGCCTCCCCGTTCAACCGGTAGCTTTCCCCCTCCCCAGGTCTCCCAATCGATGGCATCCCCCCAGCCTTTCTAATCACCGACCACGGCTGATGCTCCCTTCCCAGTACTGGGGACCAAACCCAAGGGGGTCCCAGGCTGCGGGCTCCTGCCGCTGGTGGTCCCTCCCACCCACCAGCCGGACTGTCCATTTGCCCGGCAGCTGGGCAGGAGATGGTATAAACTCTGTGCAACAAACAGTACCCAGCTGCTAGTGTTTTTCTGCAGTAAAGTTTTGTTGAAGACAGGACTTCTATTTATTATTTGTTTATTTATTTATTGATTGATGTGGCCCTAAATTCTTGGTGTTAGGTGCAGGTCCTCTTAGTTTCCTTGTATTTTTTATTTGTTATTGAATGCTTATTTTTGTGCTTTGTTTAGTGCTTGCAAGGTCCTCTCACTTCCCTTCCACCCCCTATCTCTGGCTACCTGCGCTGATTTCTCAACTCACCGCAAGGTTTTTCTGTGCGGCCACATACGCTGGCCTAAGTTAGTTTGGAGTAACCTTTAGCTGTCTAAACGTGCTTAAATGGCCAAAACAGGCGCAAGTGGTTGGTAACGCCCCCTTTTGAAAAAAACAAAACTAAAAAAACCTAACTCACTTATACTGGAGCAAATTAAATGGACAGAATTGCGATTTTTTAAGATACTCCCAAAAAAAATCTAGTTGCTCCAAAAAAGAGAGCAACTCCTGGGGAAACTTGGGACCTATATATAATGAAATATTTTGCATCTAAAGCACATCCAGCATATCACATGTCTGTAAGCCTAAAATATAGGTGATTGGCTCAAATAATCAGTTTGATTGGTGTGAATCTGAACCACTTACTAGTTAGGAAAAGCTATCAAATAATCACCACAAAACCAAATGGCTTAATTCTTTTCAAAGTTATCATTCATGAACTGGCATGGACAATACTATAAAATCAACCAAACTGCTCAAGCAATTTTGCTCCAACATTTTTGAGTGGCCACTTTGTTTCCTGAGGCACAGTTTATAAAAATCTGAAAATGAACTTCATAATGTAACACATAATTCTCAAATAAATCACTAACGGCCATAACCATTTCAATTTCATCTCATAATCTGTCAAATTAAAAGTGGAAATCTGTGTCACAGTTAAACGTATAATTTGCGCAATATGAATGTGTCCATAACATGAAAAACCATCCATCACAATTTTCTGATTGGAGCAACTAATCTCGGCGAAGTTGACTTTGCTAATTTGCTCAAATATTGTCAGGTACGTAATGCTATAGGAGACAAGGAACACCAACCAATTCAATTGCTGAATTTTTTTTCTGAAAAGGTAACCACGACACAATGTACTAATCACAACACTCAATTTATGTCTTCAAAAGTTGTTTCAACATTAAAATGCTGTACAAAAGCATTTATATTACATGAAAAGTTAAATTAATAAAACTCCATTAAATGGGCAACTACATGTCAGAAATGCGTTTAAGGTGTGTCCTGTGCACCCTGCTCCTCTTTGCCGAGGCTGAGAATTGCATTTCTGCATTTGGCAGGTCCCACTGAGTACCCGGGCGAGGTCTGAAAGAAGAGGTTCGATGAAACAGTTAACTCCTAGAACACACCATTGTCACGGTGCGATTTTCATCGCTTCACCATCGGTGGCTGTGCCTTCAGCTGTCGGGGCCCGAAAGCTCTGGAATTCCCTCCCTAAACCTCTCCGCCTCTCTATCCTCCTTTAAGATGCTTCTTAAAATCTACCTCTTTGACCAAGCCTGTCCCAACACCACCATATGTGGCTCGGTGTCAAATTTTGTTTGGTAACATTCCTGTGAAGCATCGTGGGACATTTTACTATGTTAAAGGTGGTATATAAATTCAAGTTGTTGTTGTTGCTGCATGTGACAACTCCCAGAAAGTGATTTAAACCTGCTGCTATGTCCAACACAGTACACAGTATGGAGAATGACATTTATAAATATAAATTTGTAGCATGCTGTGAATGGCTAGTCCTGCTGTCAATTATAAAAAAGAATTCTGGTACTTTTAAAGACATACCCAATTTTCTTTTGAATAAGCAAAAAAAATAAAATCACTCAGGTTCAAAGGAAAATAAAAATTCTCTGAAGAGTTACCAAAACTGTCACTGCACCCCCAGCACCATTAAAGCAGGCCAACTTCGACTTCTCATGGGGCAGTGGACTTGATGTTACACGCCAAACGAGCCAAAGGTGAACAGCGGAAACGTTACAAGGACACCCTTAAAGCCTCCCTGATAAAGTGCGACATCACCACTGACACCTGGGAGACCCTGGCCAAAGACCGCCCCAAGTGGAGAAAGTGCATCCGGGAGGGCGCTGAGCTCTTTGAATCTCAACGTCGAAAGCGTGAAGAGGTCAAGCGCAGGCAGCGGAAGGAGCGTGCGGCAAATTAGTCCCACCCACCCCTTCCCTTGGCGAATGTCTGTCCCACCTGTGACAGGGTCTATGGCTCTCGTATCGGACTGTTCAGCCACCAAATAATTCACTTCAGGAGTGGAAGCAAATCCTTCTTTGATTCCGAGGGACTGCCTACGATGATGATGACAATTCTGTAAGCTTGCTCCTTGCTCCAATCTTCCATGATTCTCCCTCTCTGGCCGTCTGTCTTCCACTAGGCACAGCTTCCATGCTCAACCCTTTCACTGGGCTGGCTCCATTCCTTATTCCCCCATTGGAGTGTGCCCCCAGCCCCATTGCCAGCTCTTCCTCTATCCGTGCACCCCCACACTATGCTCCAGTCTTTAACTTGGAACGAGAACATGCGAATCACCAGACTCCAGACTGATTACTGCTGAGTTATAATACAGGAGATCATTTAATGCACTTACAATAACCTTGGAACAGGTTTTTAATGTTCAAAAGGCAGTTCATGTTAATATGACTAGAGCAAGCAGTCTTTAGGAGATCTGAATTGGCTCATTGCTTTGCATCAGGCATCAATCATAGAAACATAGAAAATAGATGCAGGAGCAGGCCATTCGGCCCTTCTAGCCTGCACCGCCATTTAATGAGTTCATGGCTGAACATGCAACATCAGTACCCCATTCCTGCTTTCTTACCATACCCCTTGATCCCCTTAGTAGGAAGGACTACATCTAACTCCTTTTTGAATATATTTAGTGAATTGTGTTTGGATCTCTCACTATGTAGGAAATATGTATACCAAATCAGACACAGCTCTTCAATGATTAATAAAATACGGTAAAGGTTTTAAAAAAGCAACATTAATTCCAGCTGCACTTTGTACACCCAAGTGCCAATTTGGTTCAGTTTATAGCACTCTGAGTCAGAGGGGTGTGGGTTTCAATGCTACTTCAGCATGCGCACTTAATATTAGGATAACACTTTAGTGCTGTACCAAGTAAGTAGTGGACTGTTGGAGGCATCTTTTGGACAAGATGATTAGCAGAAGCATTATTTGTCTGTTTTGAGTGGATAGAAATGATTCCACAGCACGACTTGCAGAGCGAGGAGTTCTCCTGCTATCCTGGCCAACCACCTTCATTCCACAAATGCCAGTTTAAACAGATTGGCTGGTCATTCAGCTCATGTGTAAATTGGCTGCCACGTTTGCCTAATAAAATTAGGTATTGCACTTCAAAAGTAATTCTTTGTCGCAAAGTTTCCTGAGGATGTTATGTGCAATATTAACGTAAGTTTATTTTTTCTTAAACTAGACATGGGTAGCAGCATCAGAAAGTAGGAGATGGGGGGTATAAAAATTAACTGCAGCAATTGTCAAATAATTTAATTAATAATAAAGGACTTGCATTTGTGTCTCGAAGTACAGGTACAACGTCTGAAATCCAGCAATCTCAGGACTGAGTCCGTGGCGGTCTTTGGGTTTTGCCGGATTTCGGACCTCGCTGTTGGCGCTTCTCGCCGCCCACCGATTCTCGCCACCTGCGGCCCCCCCCGGCGCTGCGTTTACCACCAGTTTCCTCGTCCCTTGCCGCCCGATGTCGCCATCTTGGCCGCCTCAAAAATGTCCGGTTTTCGGACAATTACGGTTTTCAGAATTCTGGATTCGGGACGTAGTACCTGTACTTCACACACAATTACTTTGATGTCTTTTTGATATACATTGATGACCTGGACTTGGGTATACAGGGCATAATTTCAACGTTTGCAGATTATGTGAAACTCAAATGTAGTAAACAATGAGGATGATAGTAACAGATTTCAGGAGGACAAACAGACTGGCAAAATGGGCAGACACATGCGAGATAAAATCTAACACAGAGAAGTGTGAATTTTGTTAGGAAAAATGAGGAGAGACATTATGAACTAAATGGTACAATTTTAAAGTGGGTGCAGGAACAGAGACACCTGGGGGGGGTGTACACACACACACATCTTTGAAGATGGCAGGACAAGGCTGTTAAAGAAGCATATGGGATCCGTGGCTTTATTAGTAGACGAAGAGAGTACAAAAGCAAGGAAATTCTGCCAAACCTTTATAAAACACTGGTTAAGCCTCAGCTGGGTATCGTGTCCACCACACTTTAGGAAGGAAGTCAAGGCCTTAGAGAGGGTGCGGAAGAAATTTACTAGAATGATGCCAGGGATGAGAGACTTCAGTTATCTGGAGAGACTGGAGAAGCTAGGATTGTTCTCCTAAAAGCAGAGATGGAGAAGGGGAGATTTGATAGAGGTGTTCAAAATCATTAAATAATTTTGATAATAGCAAATAATGAGAAACTGTTTCAGTGGAGGTGGTCAGTAATCAGAGGACACAAATTTAAGGTGATTGGCAAAAGAACCAGAGGTGACAAGAGGAAACATTTTTTTTTTAAAGTTAGTTGTTGTGATCTGGAATGCACTGCCTGATAGGGTGGTGGAAGTAGATTCAATAGTAACATTTAAAAAGGGAATTAGATAAATACTTGGAGAGACAAATTGCAGGGTTATGGGGAAAGAGCAGGGGAGTGGGATTAATTGGATAGCTCTCTCAAAGAGCTGGCATGATGGAACGAATGGCTGTGTCGTTCAAGGTTATAGTGACCGTTACATAGGTAAATATGGCAGCCATTTTGTACATAGGATTCCAGAAACAGCAATGAAATAAATTAACAATTAATTGGTTTTTGCTGGTGTTGGATGAGTAAAACCAAACAAAGTCCTTGTTGCCCCTCACATCCAGCAGGATCTTTAGGATCCTGAACTACAGGAACAGGTAAAAACCACCTTGGCTTAATGCATCATCCAAAAGGACAGTACTGCAACAACGCAGCACTCCCTCAGTATTGCACAGTAGGGTTAGCCTATGTTCTATGCTCGAATCCTGGTTTGGAACTTGAAACCCGAAATCTTCTGATTCAGAAGTTCAAGATATTACCAGTTTTTTAAAAAACTTAATTGCTCAAAGTAAATGAGAATGCATTCTCTCAATAAAATGAGAATGTGTTGTATTGTCAGAAGAAAAATGCTCCATAATTGAATTGAAGATTGCAGAATCTTTAGAAATCCACAATATATTTACATAGTGTTATCAGATTTCTTGTAAAGTTAGGTTCCGGGCAGTTCAAAACAGGGTTACAAATTAAAATATGATCAAATTCTTCAAATCTAACAATGCGTGTTAATTTCAACACAACAGAACACCATGCAACAGTAAGGGTATAAAACCACTGTACATCAGTATTCCTCCTGCACATACACATTCCCTAATTAAATAAGACTAGCTCGGAATGTGCAGAAAATCTGAAAAGATCAATAACATTTTGCATGTCTAGAACGAGAACGCAAAGTGATAATCATCAATAAGTAACACACTTAAAGGCTTCAGTTGCATTCATCAAAATAGAATTATGAATATGTAATTTTTCAAATCACAATTTCCCATGTGACAGCACATAGCCTCATATCCACCACCCCTTTTATTGCACTGAATAACACACCCTTCTTTTCGCACAATGCTGCACACTCAATTATATTTCTCTACATTTCTGAATTGAAGAGCGTACAGACTCATTGGCGCCTCGTCTCGTTACCTTCAATTAATTACACAAATAAAGATGAATGGGATCCCTCCATGGAGAGCTCACTCATTTGATTCCTGGATTGTCAAGGCAACCGTCTCTTTACCTTCCAAATCCAGAGCCCCAGTCTCAGTTATTTTAATCTGAACAAACATTGTGAAAGCTTCCTAGTGTTACAGCAGTGTTAGCAGATTTCCATAATTAAATTCTCGCTGATCTTTTGATCTGGGAACAAAGTATTTTAATGTTGGTGAACCATGCGCCCCATACCTAAACAGTCACTCAACACGATCTTAGAAAAGTAGCTGCATATAATAGAACGCCAGCAAAAAATTGCAGCCCAGTTATAACGTGGAACTGCTATCAATGCAACTGAAGCGGTGATAAATTATGAATGAGACTAGTCTTCAGATGGAGGCAAAAATTACAGTCCTGTTTTTGTGGCATTATAAACAGAAGCTTAACTAATGCAGATAGCATAAGCAGCAAAAGGGCTAAACCAGCTATATGACAAAAGCACTTCCACTCCTTTCTGTACAGTTGCCAAGTGGTTTTACGACCACTCATCTTGTGCAGAGTTCAGGCAGCACTGGAAAATAATACGGACAAGGAAAAAAGTTTTAAAGTCTTTCTGAAACAACTGCACACATGCAAGCTACTGCTGCTTAGTAACACATAGAAACATTGAAGGGCAGGGGAGAAGAACTAACAAGAACAACTTGCATTGATATAGTGACTTTAACAGAAAAACATCCAAGACCCTTCACCGTGGCGTAATCAAAAATAAATGGACGCCGAGACAACAGAAGGGATATTAGGAGGTGTTCCAAAGCTTGGTCGAAGAGGTGGGTTTTAAGGAGGGACTTCAAAGAGTAGTGGGAGATGGAGAGATAGAGGGCTCGAAGCAGGGAATTCCAGAGTATGGGGTTGTAAAAAAGGCCAGAGTTGGAGAAACGGAGAGATCAGGGTATGGGGTTGAAGGGCTGCAGGAGATTACAAGGATAAACAGGAGCAAGGCCATGAAGAGATTTGAATACGAGAATTTTCAATCAGAGATGCTGGGGTACTGGGAGCCAATGTAGGTCAGTGTACCAGAAACGATGTGCATCAAGAACGATGGTTCACTTTGCCCTCCCTAGCCCAGCGTCCGAGGTCAACTAATGACACAAACAAGTGGCCTGGTTTTAAAGGAAACCCGTCTTCTTTGCTGAGATGAACATGAACATTACATCATTTCATCTTGAAATGTTTTCACAACATAATATAGATCATGTGTGTTTGACTGAAAAACAGTTTACCTCGCACTTTTACAGGAGGACAATATCCTTTTGAAATCCATTTAATGTCAAGATCAAAGGCTTTTAAAACTATCCAACTTAAATTAATTTATCTTTAGACTATATTTCTGTACCAAACAGTTTGTACTTCATCTTTACCTTTCTGGGTTTGACTTTATCATGAAAGTCGTATTGCCCAATTCCTTTGCAACCAATTCCAAGCCACCAGGGAATTCCTTGTTTATCCTAAAGAGGTAAAAAAGAGGTCACAAAAATTTCACATCATCATTTGCACACTTATCCTTTCAGTATTCAGAATGCCTGAAAAAAAGTCACATCTATTCAGATCACCACTCTCAATTACATCACCTTTCTTTTCATAATAACTGCACTAGTTGAACTTTACATGAACTACAGCTTTGACAGTAATTACCCTGCATTTGCTGAGACTTGAGATGAAGTACACCTACATGCCACACACTTCTAAATGTTGGGTAAAAAGAATAATAACCCTGCAACAAAATCTGTTTCTTTTTTAAAATAGATCAGGCAATAACATCTCGGGCTGACATGGTGTCTCACTTTACAGCATTTAACACAAGAAATATAAATAGAATGCAGTAAAGATGCAGTCTTTTGGGTTTTGGTTATTTTTATTGCTTTGCATGAAGGGGCAAGGACTGTTGGAAGTCCATTTGTAGATTATAATCTTTGTTATTTTTTTTACAAATGGCCATTTTAGAAGATCACCAGGTTGTTTTTGAAAAAATATATTGCATAGCATGGTGATAAAAGTGCAACATCCTCACTGACACCTGGGAAGTCCCTGGCCAAAGACCACCCTAAGTGGAGGAAGAGCATCTGAGAGGGCGCTGAGCACCTCGAGTCTCATCGCCGAGAGCATGCAGAAACCAAGCGCCGGCAGCGGAAGGAGCGTGCGGCAAACCAGTCCCACCCTCCCCTTTCCCTCAACCACTGTCTGTCCCACCTGTGACCGGGACTGTGGTTCTTGTATTGGACTGTTCAGCCATCTAAAAACTCATTAAGAGTGGAAGGAAGTCTTCCTCGATTCCGAGGGACGGCCTATGATGATGATAATGATGATGCTGCTTATTCATTTTTTTAAGCAACAGGAAGATTCCCGCTTCAGTTCCTGATCTGCTCTTCGATAGCTAATTTTAACCAGGGCAACATATGGCTGCAACATCCTTGGTTAGGGTTCCTGATGCCAAATACTATCCAGTGATCAATGCTGCAAAGTGCACATGGGAACATTGGACTTGGCTGTGATGTCTTGAACGGCTGGATAACTTACTTTTACACATCAAGATGGGCTACTTCCCAATATTACAACAGTGATTACACTTCAAAAGTACTTTGCAGTTCCTCGCAGGTGACCCGCGATGAACCATCTGCGGCAGGTCGGGGCCATAAAAGGAACATACCACTACAAGGTACAGTGCCAGCCAGTCCGGGAGGGCGACGGCTGTGAAGAGGGCGATTAATTGGAGGTCACCAAAATCCAGGTCGCTGATTGGAGCGTGGGCAGGTACAGCAAGGGCGGGGCAAAGGAGTGGCGAGAGATTGTAGAGCGGCATGATCGGGGCCCAGGAGAGGCGAGAGTTCGGGGCCCAGGAGAGGCGAGGGCTCAGGGGCAGCACGGGCCCAGCCCACACTGCGATATGTGTGCGCACTAGGTCCGTGCAGCAGAGCTGGTCGCCAGTCGTCTTGGTTAACCCTTGCCCCTGGACCAAGTGTGGTGGCTGGTGTGCAATGGGCACCACGTTAAAAGAATCCACACACGGGCATCTTCCACCCTTCAGGATGTAGTTCGGGATCGGGAATATTAGGTCCTTCATTGAAACACCTGTGAACTCATCCTTTTTTGGCATGGAAGCAGGTCATCCTCGATACGAGGGATCACCTAAGAGAAGGACATTGCAGGCTGTAAAGTGCTTGTGACGTGCTGTGGTGGTAAAAGGCTATATAAATGCTTACTTGTCTAAGGCATGAAAGAAATACCAGTGCCTGTAGAGCTGTAAACCAATTTGCATCATTGCAGACAGGAGGAGAAAAGGGGAGAGAAAATAAAAATAGAACACTAACAATTTGAGAAGAGAAAACAAGTGTTCAACAAGTGTTCAGAGAAATCATAAGAAGAATTACCATCAATGAGGGGGAAAAAAAAAATCCATGGTGATGGAATGGGAGAGACAGAAAACCACAGGACACTCACAGTAAGAAAGTCATAAATGAAAAAGCCTTTCTTCTAAACAAACCCACACTGTCCATGAGTAAAAAGCACATCACAGTGCCAAGCACACACATTTAATGACTAACCTTTACTCCATAGTAATGAATACCATAGGTAGGAAGAGCTTCCACTACAGTCATATAACTGAAAAAAGAAAGAGTTAGTTATGCAGAGTGCAAACGTGTTTCTCTTACAAATAAGTTTTCCTTGTTCAAAATGAACTCTCAACTCAATTAATAACATTACTATTGGGCTAATTAGATGCAGTTGGGCAAAAAAGTTGACAGCTTAAGGTATGCCTTCATACAAATACCTGAAAAAAATGCAACTTTATTGGAATGTGAATTTAGATAGAACATTTTCAACATCCGCCTAATCTTTTATCCTTGGGGTTAAGTGAACACAGATTTTTGTGCCATGGTCATAGTTTTTCCACTGAAACTGCAGTATTCATTGTTTATAAAATGATATATGCTCCAATCTTATGAATCTTCATTTGTTACAAATAAGAAGTAAACAAAATACATTGCCGTTGCTTGATTAAGCTCCTTAATAGCACAGGCATAAAATGAGTTAATCGGAGGTGTAGTTTGGACAGAGAAAATAGCCACGGAGTTATTTTGGTTACAGGCTTGGCTGCAACACAATCATTTGATGGCCCGTTGAACCATTTCTCTGGCAGGCATAAAGTGCAATTCTATCAACTATTATAATTCCACAGAGGTCGCCTTCAGTTTGAGTCAGGAGGACTCAGCCTCAACAAGCTTCTCCGCACGGTTTGTTTCAAAGGGTTTCCACATCAGTTTATCTGCTGAGAGTCAATAAATGATCGGCAGAACGCAGCTGCCATGTTTCCGTTTGTTGCACTAATTATTTATACCACTTGACCATCGAGAAATGTTACCCTGAAATCGGATTGTACAATCATACTGCATGGTTTTTAAAATCAGACAACTCACTGCAATTAGTAGCACGGAAATAATTTAGGTATTGTGTACCAAAGCACTGCGACCGGTGAACTGCAAAGTTTTGATTTACCTGGTCCAGCTACTTCAGAATAAGGAATGTGTCATCCAGTTTTATTTTTTTATAATGCTCATACTTTGTGATTTCAACTTTTTGTTCACGCAATGAAAGTGAAATAAAACCATTGTACCTTTTTTGATTTGTCAACAGAAATATGTTCTGTATGTTTTAAAATCTGCAGGAGTTTACATAAAACACAAAATGGGTTTTAATAATTCTAAGTATTTATGATGTATACATAATAGCCAACGGTAGGGCATGGATAGATAACTTAATTCCATATTTAATGTAGGAAAAATAGAAATTAGTTATCAAATCTTCAAGACATGAGAATTTGATATCAATGGTTCTCCATTCACCCGATATTTTTCACACAAACTATTTATTAGCTTTGATGCAGCAGCGAGTAGGTAAATTGATTGTTGGAATTATGTCGCACTTTTAAAATACTCCTAAACTACTATCTGAATAGGCCATAAAACTAAAACATTCTTAGGCTGACGCAGTACAAATTGCAAAATCATAGGCACCAGTTGTAAACAGACTTAAAATAGTTAGCAGCCTTCGTTGCCTGCCGTTACCACAAAAGTTCAATTCCTATTTCAGAGATTTTGAAGATGGTCACTGGATCATCAGCGCTGTAAACTGGGAGAATGGCGTCAAACAATAAAATGCCTTGTGTAGTCACAGCACATGCCATGAAAAATTAGCACAAAAAAAGTACTAGATTAAAAATATAATTTTCCCCTTTCCCCAGGTCTCCCTCCACACACATCATTTTTGGACTAAGAGGGCTCTACCAATGCATTTTGTGACCATTATTAAATGGCAATTTTCCTCCATGAAGGGAAGCCTGGATGCCATGGTTCAGACTGGGAATTTAAACAGAGTTTCACATTATGCAGAAATGCAATAACCTTATGCGTATAGAATTTGCCAACTTCCACTCCTGAGCTGACAATCACTCGTGTGATCTAGTCACATATACAGAAATTCTCCCTCCCATTCCCAATTTTTGCCCCATCCTGTCCCGAAGTGCAAACTTATGATCGTCAAGTGATTTTTCACATTACCCTAAACGGAGAGTGTTAACAGGATATTCAACTGTGATGGGCATCACAGCCGAGGCCAATATCCAATCGCACATTTTTCACCAGGGTCAGTGATCAGAAACATGGATCCCGTTTGCTATTTCCCATTCCGAGCCCAGGTGCATCAAACCTAGCCGTCACACTCCAGCTGAAATCAGCAAACTCAGAACAGGCTGAGAAGCAAAGTTGGGATCATTTGTTCTGTATGGCTTAGTAAATCACAGGCACCTTTACCCACTAAGCAATTGGAGAACGTGAGTTATTTTGTGAAATTAATTATTCTTTACTCTCCATGAGTTGCATACAGCTTGAGAACTGAGTAACAGGTTACAAACGGAACAGATATGCACTTACTTGACAATTGCTTGTCCTCTGCTGCGACCTCTCAGTTTTTTGTAGTAGTTGATCACTCGATCCTCACTGCAAGCACAAACAGAACGTAACACTTTAGTGCAGACCAGAAACTTCCAGTCGACACAGTATGCTTCGCCATACAGCCACTCACCATGTGTGGTTTGTATAAGGTGTTAATTTAATGAGAACAATTTATCTGTTCTGCCCAATAAGCAAGTGGCTGCCCTGCATAGCTGTGCAGAAAATGCTGTCTGGTCCAATGTCACTTTAATTTAACTGGAATGGTTTGCATCTTTGATTCCTAAACTGCCACACAAGAACCCGTTGCTGCTGATTAGCCAAGCTCATTCATGTCATCATTTATATTCAACAATTAATACAACACACAATACTTGCTGCATAGGAGATATTTTTAGGCAGGCATTTATATTGTGGCAAGGTCAACGAAAGAACTTCCATTTATATAGCACCGTTCATGACCTCAGGACGTCCCAAAGGGCTTTACAGCCAATGAAGTGCTTTTTAAGATTTAAACCAATCGAAAAAGGTAATTTGGAAATGGAAAATTTGGATGACGGCATTTTCAATTAAGAATTATGAGGAACCTTGAATGAATAGTATCACTATTTCAGCCACACCATCAACAGTGGTAAATGTGCACACACCTGACTGCACTGGAAAATGTGATTCTCCGTTACCACTAGTACTGCAGTGGAGTATTTCACCGCAGCAATGAACCACCACCTATTCACCAACCTGATAAGGTCACTACTTGCACCATTAGCAGGGTAGGTAATTTGTGCAGATACAAAAATTTGAATATCATTCATGGAACTCATTAAATTATCGCCATCCAGCTCTTCCCAATGGCCTAGCAAGAAAAGGCACTGTCTAGTGTAGGTCAGAGCTAGAGAAACAAGTGATAAAAGGTGCAATTTATAGTCTGCTGATTTAACTGATCATAGCCAGAGCAGCAGTTGGGGCATTGTCGTCTTCCCCTTCCCCCTCAGCACCGAGGGGGACATCAAACAAGCCAAGATTCACACTCCTCACTGTTATCCAGTGATCTCTTCTGGGAAGTGCATGCGTGGATATCAGGGGAGCACAGTATTAGCCTCGACTGTGATGTCACCCATTGTTGAATAGCTGCACTCAAACTATCTTGGTCACATGAAGAATGTAATCTACACCAGCAGGAATCAGTAACTTCAAGGATTGAGGGGAGAAAATTGAAACCAGCAAGAGTATTTTTAAATTAGATGTTGGTTAAAAAGTTAATCTTCACTTTGGGCACTGTATTCTGGAGTATTTTGAAATTTGGTGTGACATGATCCTGGAGAAGGGAAATTAGATTAAAATAGATAGATCAAATAGACACAATAGGCTAAATGGATGCCATTTGCACTGGCATTTCTAGAACTCTGACAGAACAACTTGCATTTATATAGCATCTTTAACATGGTGAAATGCCCTGAGGCGCTGCACCGGAGTCTTGTTTGCCAAAATTTGACACAGAGCCACATAATATATCAGGACAGGTGACCACAGCTTGTTCAAAGAGGTAGGTTTTAAGGAGCGCCTTAAAGGAAGAGAGAAATAGTGATGCGGAGAGATTTAGGGAGGGAATTCCAGAATTAAAAAGCTAGTTGGTAAGTGAACAAAGTTGGTAAGTGCCTTGTCCAGTGTGGTACTGAGCTAGAGAGACCGGGAAGGTCCAGGTTTGATCCCATGTCTGTGTTAACTGATCTCAACTGCACCACAGGCACAACAATTCATTGCAGCACTCTTGGCTTAGGGAGGGCATTTTTAAAAAAAAGAGCCAAGGCTCCCGCTCGTTATCCAGCAACTCCTACTGCAGAATGCGCACCAACATCAGCGTCCTCGTCCAAGCTAACATCCCCAGCATTGAAGCACTGACCACATTCGATCAACTCCGCTGGGCAGGTCACATAGTTTGCATGCCAGACACGAGACTCCCAAAGCAAGTGCTCTACATGGAGCTCCTTCACGGTAAACGAGCCAAAGGTGGGCAGCGGAAACGTTACAAGGACACCCTCAAAGCCTCCCTGATAAAGTCCCGACATCCCCACCGACACCTGGGAGTCCCTGGCCAAAGACTGCCCTAAGTGGAGAACGTGCATCCGGGAGGGCGCTGAGCACCTCGAGTCTCAACGCCGAGAGCATGCAGAAATCAAGTGCAGGCAGCGGAAGGAGCGTGCGGCAAACCAGTCCCACCCTCCCCTTCCCTCAACGACTATCTGTCCCACCTGTGATAGAGTCTGTGGCTCTCGTATTGGACTGTTCAGCCACCAAAGAACTCACTTCAGGAGTGGAAACAAGTCTTCCTCTATTCTGAGGGACTGCCTATGATGATGACGACTGCAGAATGGACATGTGTGAACCTCGGTGAGGGTTGTTTGGGTTCAGCCATGATGTCCGCTTTGGGCAAATAACCCATCAACACGCTCAGTCTAGAGACACACAATGAATGCCACTTGGATGATGCTTGCAGCATCCCTGGAAGTCTACCCTCAAGTCCCTGTCTTCGGTGGAGGAAAGGAGAAAATATTGTTTACCACCTTATCAAATATATACTTACAGTAACTTTAATTCAGTAATATTGATAACATACAATTGTTCAGTAAAATTCTGGTTTACCTGGACTGGTTCATTCAGTTTTTTTCCCATTAATCCAACAGCCTTGATGAAATAGAGTAAGATTCTGGTATCACCAGGTCTTCTCGTTAGGCAGTCCTTCGGAGTCGAGGATGACTTGCTTCCACACTAATATGAGTTCACAGGTGACTGATGAGACCAATGTGGGGCCTACAGTCTCTGTCACAGGTGGGGCAGGCGGTGGTTGGAGGGACGGGTGGGTGGGCTGCTCGGGTTGTCGTGCGCTCCTTCCGCTGTTTGCACTTGGCTTCCGCGTGCTCCCGACGAAGAGACTCAAAGTGTTCGACGCCTTCCCGGATGCTTCTCCTCCACTTTGAACGATCTTGGGCCAGACATCCCAGGTGTCAGTGGGGATATTGCACTTTTTCAAGGAGGTCTTGAGGGTGTACTTGAAGCATTTTCTCTGCCCACCTGGGACTCACTTGCCGTGTTGGAGCTCAGAGTAGAGCACTTGTTTCGGGAGTATAGTATCGGGCATGCAGACGATGTGGCCCATCCATCGGAGTCGATCGAACGTGGTCAATGCTTCGATGCTGGCCTGAGCAAGAACACTGGTGCGCCCATCCGGCTAATGGATTTGCAGAATCTTGCGGAGGCAGCATTGATGGTACTTCTCCAGTGCTTTGAGGTGTCTGCTGCACATAGTCCATGTCTCTGAAGCATATAGGAGGGCGGGTATCATGATTGCTCTGTAGACCATCAGCTTGGTGTAGGGTTTGAGGTCCGGGTCTTCAAACACTCTCTTCCTCAGGCGACCGAAGGCTGCACTGGCACACTGAAGGCGGTGTTGGACTTATTCATCGATGTCTGTCCTTGCTGAAAATAGGCTCCCGAGGTATGGAAAGTGGTCCACGTTGTCCAAGGCGTCGTCATGGAACTTGATAATCGGGGGGCAGTACTTTGTGACAGGGGCAGGTTGGTAGAAAACCTTTGTCTTACGGATGTTTAGTGTAAGGCCCATAACTCCCGTACGGTTTGGTGAAGGTGTTGTCAATGGTTTGGAGTTCGACCTCCGTGTGCGCAAACGCAAGCGTCATCTGCGTACTGTAATTCAATGATGGAGGATGGGATGACTGGACTGGAGGCGACGGAGGTTGAACAATTTCCCATTTGTTCTGTGGATTAAGTTCCACTCCAGCAGGGAGCTTATTAAGGGTGAGATGGAGCATTGCAGCAAGGAAGATTGAGAAGAGCTTTATACTATTGGTATAAAGTGCATGGCTAACTGGAGGTAGATTCGCATAACATGAATACAGCACTATCATTGTCAGTCACTCAATACAATTTGTTGCAATAATAAAACAAGGTGCTTAACCATTTATATAAAGCTATTATGGTTTCGTCTTGGACGTTTTACCTTTGATATCCTGCATATTGAAGTATTTGCTGTTATTCATGCATCAAAAAAGTCTTGCATTTCCCATTAACAGTTTGTGTAACTGTAACCTACTTACCAATATGCAAGTGATGGATGTTCCTGCAATGCTCGAGTAGGAAGGGCTGGGAGTTTCTTTAGTTCTTCTCTTGCACTTTCATCACTGAGAAACAAGTAGATTAAAGTGCAGCAATTATCACTGGAATATGAATGTCCAACAGTCAGTATCATTCCCTTTACTATTGATCACAGTAATTGTCCATTATCCAGTGAACACACATGTTCCAGCTGCTACAACCTCAGGGCATTTTGTGGAGCTTTGTGCGCACCGATGAGATATAAACTTGAAATGTCAAGTTAAATAGAAGAGAGCTTAAAATAACAACAGATGCTGCTAGAAATACATAGCACGTTGGTCAGAACTGGAAGATCGAGATATAAGTTAACATTTGGATCTGACACTTCATCAGGACTTCATTTCCAGTAAGATCTGCTGAATAGAGATCAGAAATAGGGACCATGACGGATATCTCCTTCATCAAACCCAATGACACTGTGGCCAATTAGAGTCACGCCCACCACCTTGGATGAAATATGCTTGCTTAGCACAGACGGATTGAAACTGGGATCTTTCTGGTTTCGCTACGGACTGGATAAACACATTCAGCCATCAAGGAGCTGCATTTTCTTAATTTATTCCAAATGATGGAGTCTTTAACTCATTTCTACTTCATTGCAGCTAATCATTTGAGGTTATTCATCTCGAGGGTTTTATGATGCCCATTAGCACGGTTGAGTACTACCACAAAATATATAACAAAACACCAAAATAAGTTGGCTCATATCTTCTACATCACCAATCTAAACTTGTGTGGGGTAGCAATATTTTCATCTTCAACATCAGGATTCCCTTACCGGCAAATCTGCCTTGTTTGTACAGTATATCAAATTTGGCAAAAGTGGTACCAGCACATGGCATTCAGTAAAAAGTTTTGTTTGCATTCTTTTCCACTGTATATGAAGCGTTCCCTGGGGTTTGGGCCTTCTCCTTCCCTCAGACACGCCGTTGTCCCTCAGATGCACTTGGGTGGTGAGAGTCAACCTTATAAAGTGAGTGTGGTGAATCTAATTAATTAATTGTTCAGTGAAAACTCGCCCCACTCATGTACAAACCCAATTTGTTCATAGTTACAATAATGCTAAAATAAATTGCTACTCCACATGAGTTTTGATTGGTGATATAGAAGATCTGAGCCAACTTACTTTGAAGTGTTTTATGTTATATATTCTGTGGTAGTACTTGACAGTGCTAATGGGCAACATAAAACTCTCAAGAGATGAATAACATTAAATGATTAACTCATTTCTACTTCATTACAGCCAGACTCCATCATTACTGAATAAAAGTTGCCACAATAAAAACCTGAGATAGTAAGGGGTAACATTTCAACAGACAACCAATACGTTTCAAAAATGCTTGTTAAATACAAGACATTTTAATTTTATTTTAATATAGTTAATATAGTGTCATTTTTTTAAAAAGTGAATCGCTTGCACCAAAATCTTAAATCACAAGGAACTAGATTATGGATTTCACTTACTTTGTGGTATCACAAACGATGTATTTTCAGAAACATTAATTGCTGGAAAACATGTGCACAAAATGCTAGCAAATAACATTACTATTTCCCTAAATATAGGATACTAGGATGAATCCAATTTATTCTCTCTGCAGGAGTGATACTTTATAAACAATGTTGTCAATCAACATATGGGGATCTAGAATTCATTTCTTATTTAGGGCGTACTGGTACTACAGGATTTGCATTAGTACAAAGCTATTTTGGTTTTGCACGGACACTAAATGTATGTAGTATAAATTGATTGTCAAGACCCAATTGACTCCAAGCAAAGTAGAGCTTTAACCCCTCAGGTGACAAGTCAGTCACCGACTCCAGATTCAATCTGCATTTGCACTAGAAACTGCGGCATTAATACAAAGCAAAACTGTTTTCCACCAACACTTGTAGTTGTTAGGATCCTCGACCAGGTCAACATCCCCAGCATTGAAGCACTAACCACACTTGATCAGCTCCGCTGGGCAGGCCACGTGTCTGGCATGCGGACAGAGATTCCGAAAGCAAGCGCTCTTCTCGGAACTCCTTCACGGCAAACGAGCCAAAGGTGGGCAGAGGTAACGTTACAAGGACACCCTCAAAGCCTCCCTGATAAAGTGCAACATCCCCACTGACACCTGGGAGTCCCTGGCCAAAGACCGCCCTAAGTGGAGGAAGTGCATCCAGAAGGGCGCTGAGCACCTCGAGTCTCATCGCCGAGAGCATGCAGAAACCAAGCGTAGGCAGCAGAAAGAGCGTGCGGCAAACCAGTCCCACCCTCCCTTCCCTCAACGACTATCTGTCGCACCTGTGACAGGGACTGTGGCTCTCGTATTGGACTGTTCAGTCACCTAAGGACTCATTTTAAGAGTGGAAGCAAGTCTTCCTCGATTCAAAGGGACTGCCTATGGATGAGTTGTAGGTTGAATGCACCCTTAACGTTTCAAGCATATTCTAGCTTTGCATACTAATTTAGCTAAGTTTGAATCTCCTGAACTGGTGAAAACCAGAGCTATGTTGTCATCCTAGAAAAGTAAATACCTGTAGCTGCACAGGCTCCACATTTAACCCTATCCAGAGAGTCAAATAAATGGTTGCTGCTGAATGCTCCCAACATGATGCCGCTGAAGACAGGATACAACATCTTACTATAAAGTCACCGCTGCTGTTTGGGTGTTGCCAGGGATGGAGTGGAAGGTACAAAGAATGCACTCACTTTCACTTTTACAGGGCAAAGTGTGAAGGTTAATAATGTGTTGTACTTGGGCCTCAACAACACATCTTCCATATACACATGCACACCATGTTTAATCATCATTCACGTCAGATACTCTTTATCCTAGACAATGTATAATCCACAGTCATTCTCCATTATTAATGCATACTATATTTATAATCTTTAAATATTTTATGACATTTTGCTGTTCATAATGAAATAATTATTGCCGTTGAAATAAATCCTCACTACTTTAAAGGACAATTATAAATAGTTTATAGACCGTAAACTAATTTATTCCTAACTAATGTTGAAAACTGGCATCTGATGAATGATTTAACAGAGCAGCCCACCTTGGAAGGTATGGGAAGAAACTATATAACAGGTCAGTAACCGCACCGAACATATTTTAGATCAAATTTAAATTTTAATGATTAACATTTTAATGATGTGCATAAGAGAGATGCGAGAGAGAAATGACAATAAAATGGCACTCCTTGTCTGAAACAGGGCACTGCTCATGTCAACCTGAATAGGCCACCCTGTCCCCTTTGGACCAATGCAAAAGTCCAAGACAGCAAATGATCAAAGTAACCATTATAAAAGGAGTCATTGAACACTGGGGGGAGATCTCAAACAAAAGCAAAAAAATGCTGCAAATATACAGATGAGTCATATCTGTGAAGGGAAAAGACAGGTTATGACAATTCATGTGCACAACTTTCATCAGACAGGCCCGTCATGTATTTCCAGCATTTCTGTATTTCCAGCTTTTCCGCATGAACCTACAAATCGCCTGGGAGGACAGACGCACCAACATTAGCATCCTCGACTAGGCCAACATCCCCAGCATTGAAGCACTGACCACACTTGATCAGCTCCGCTGGGCAGGCCACATAGTTTGCATGCCAGACACGAGACTCCCAAAGCAAGCGCTCTACTCCAAACTCCTTCACCGCAAACGAGCCAATGGTGGGCAGAGGAAACGTTACAAGGACACCCACAAAGCCTCCCTGACAAAGTGCGACATCCCCACTGACATCTGGGAGTCCCTGGCCAAAGACGGCCCTAAGTGGAGAAGGTGCATCCAGGAGGGCGCTGAGCACCTCGAGTCTCATCGCCGAGAGCATGCAGAAACCAAGCGCCGGCAGCGGAAAGAGCGTGCGGCAAACCAGTCCCACCCACCCCTTCCCTCAACGACTATCTGTCCCACCTGTGACAGGGACTGTGGTTCTTGTATTGGACTGTACAGCCACCTAAGGACTCATTTTAAGAGTGGAAGCAAGTCTTCCTCGATTCCGAGGGACTGCCTATGACGATGTTTTATTTCAGATTTCCGCCATTTACACGGTTTCTTTGTGTTACTGGGAGGTGCTGGTGGATTGGATGCAGGCTAACTAACATGGTGCTCATTTTCAAAATGGATGACAAATCCAGGGAATGAGAGACATATCAGACTTTTACTTCAATACCAAGATTGTAAAAACTTTGGGGGCTAGAAATTTGCCAACTTTGTGACCAGAGTTTTGGCGATATTTCACCATATTTGGCGAAAACCTAGTCGGCGGGAAATTTGGTAACGTTTTACTGTGGCGCTTTCCACGTACCCCTGGAGAGAGGAGCGCCGCCATGCAAGACCCGAAATAGCGCTTTCGCCAAAAATGTGGCTTTCTTCGCACCCGTATTCTGCGCTCAGAATACTGACAGGGAAAAATCTGTCATAGCAGCCCTGCCAGCAGTGGTAAATATAAAGACCTGCAAAAAGGCAAGTTAAAGTTTTAATTTTTTTAAATTCTTTTCAGCGATTCGATAGACAAGTGTCTTGTAACGGTTTTGAGAATTTTTTGTTTTTGTTTTATCCAATTTATTTTTGGGTGTTTGTCTGCCCTCCCAAGGCCCAACTCGCAGCAATGCAGATTTTTACTGCTGCGCAAATTAAAAGTTGAATTTCCGGCCTGATAGCGATAGCGGTAATTTTGGCGAAAAGAATACCTTTTTTTGCTGAGAACCGAATTTTTAACCCAAGCTTTCAATCTTGAAAGGAGGCAACGGAATGTGACATTTAAAAGTACAGTACAAGACAATATGGGACAGATAAATTCAAAAAATTACTTCAGATTAAACCATGAGAGCGGGTCATAAGAACATATGAAATAATAGTTGCAGTAGGCCATTTTTTGGCCCTTCGTGCCTGCTCAGTCATTCAACAAGATCATGGTTGATATTTTACCTCAACTCCACCTTCTCGCACTATCCCCATATCCCTTAATTCCCTTTGTTCCCAAAGACTTAGCGATGTCTGTCTTGAATATACTCAACTACTGAAAATCCACAGCTTTCTGGGGTAGAGAATTCCAAATACTCACAACCCTTTGATGAAGAAATATCTCCTCTCAGTCCTAAATGGTCGACCCTTTATTTTGAGGCAGTAACCCGTATTCTAGATTCCCCAGCCAGGGGAAACATCTTCTCAACATTAACCCTGTCAAGCCCCTTAAGAATTTTATATGTTTCAATTAGATCACCTCTCATTCTTCTAAACTCCAGGGAATATAGGCCTTGTCTACTCAATCTCTCCTCATAGGGCAAGGAATCAGTCTCGAGAACCTTTGTTGCACTCCCTTGAAGGCAAGTATGTCTTTCCTTAGGTAAGGAGACCAGAACTGTACAACATACTCCAGGTGTGGCCTCACCAGGGCCCTATATAATTGTAGTAAGACTTCTTTACTTTTATACTCTAATCCCTTTGTAACAAAAGCTAACATACCATTTGCTTTCCCAATTGCTTGCTGTACTGCATGTTAACTTTCTGAGATTCATGTATAAGGCCACCTGGGTCCCTCTGGATGCAAACACTTCCCAGTCACGGGGATATAGCATCAAATTAGTGAAACACAAATGTAGCACTTGTCAGGAAGTTCTTCAAACAAAATGTAATCAACACATGGAACTGAAGATAAAAGTTCACAGGGTTGGGAGTAATATATTAGCATGGATAAACAAACAGAAAACAGAGAGTTATGATAAATGGTTCATTCTCTGGTTGGCAACAGGGGTGCCGCAGGGATCAGTGCTGGGACCCCCAACTATTTACAATCTATATTAACGACTTGGAAGAAGGGACGGAGTATAACATAACCATGTTTGCTGACGATACAAAGATGGGAGGATAAGCAATGTCCTCCCATCTTTGTATCGGAGGACACAAAAAAATCTGCAAAAGGATATAGACAGGCTACGTAAGTGGGCAAAAATTTGGCAGATGGAGTATAATGTCGGAAAGTGCACTTTGGCAGAAAAAAAATCAAAGAACAAGTTATTATTTAAATGGAGAAAGATTGCAAAGTGCCGCAGTACAGTGGGACCTGGGGGTACTTGTGCATAAAACACAAAAGAATAGTATGCAGGTACAGTAAGTGATCAGGAAGACCAATGGTATCTTGATCTTTATTGCAAAAGGGATGGCGTATAAAAGCAGGGAAGTCTTGCACGCAGCATTACAGGTGTGGCCTCACCAATACCTATATACGGTATTGGTAAGGCCACACCTGGAATACTGCATGCAATATTTACGAAAGGATATACTTGCTTTGGAGGCAGTTCAGAGAAGGTTCACTAGGTTGATTCCGGGGATGAGGGGGTTGACTTATGAGGAAAGGTCGAGTAGGTTGGGCCTCTACTCACTGGAATTCAGAAGAATGAGAGGTGATCTTATTGAAACGTGTAAGATTATGAGGGAGCTGGACGGGGTGGATGCAGAGAGGACGTTTCCACTGATGGGAGAGACTAGAACTCGAGGGTATGATCTTAGAATAAGGGGCCGCCCATTTAAAACTGAGATGAGGAGAAATTTCTTCTCAGAGGGTTGTAAATCTGTGGAATTTGCTGCCTCGGAGAGCTGTGGAAGCCGGGACATTGAATAAATTTAAGACGGAAATAGACTGTTGCTTGAACGATAAGGGGGAGTGGGCGGGGGAGTGGAGCCAATCCATGATCAGATCAGCCATGATCTTATTGAATGGTGGAGCAGGCTTGAGGGGCCGTATGGCCGACTTCTGTTCCTATTTCTTATGTTCTTATGACTTTCAGGTCAAGTAGTGGAGGCAAAAATCCTGGAATGATTGAAGAAGCAATTAAATGCCTTGATGGTGGAACTGCAGCATCCTTCTGGAAAGATGAGCTAATTAACCTTCCACAAATGTGATAAGGGCAGACATCCTCTGATGAAGATCATAGGGTTTTTTTCAGTTACACAATGAAGAGCAATTTTCTACAACCACACTGAATCATTTTGGGGCCATGGGCTGGATTTGAGCGCGCGTCGTGATTTGAACCTCCGCAGCGAAAACCCAGTCGCAAAGCCCGGACGGGATCCTCGGGTACCCGTTTGCGGTGGCGCTGCCAAGTACTGCCGGGGAGAGGTGCGCCGACGTGCGATCGACTTTCGGCACTCTCCCGATCCGTACGCTGCGCCGAGAATAGCGACAGGTCAAACCCGTCGGTGCAGCCCTGCCAGCAGCGGTAAGTTGGAAACCCGCAAAAAAGGTATGTTAACGTGTTTTTTTTTAAAAACAGCGATTAGATAGTTAAGGGTCTTGTAAATGTTTTTGGAACGGGTTTTAGAATTCCCCCCTCCCAAGGCCTCTCTCTCAGTGCAAACGACCCCGGACTAAAGTTGCCGAAACTCGCGTTTTGCGCCGTGAATGCTTGTGTAACGTCTCCCTTACCGGGCACAGACGTGAAGGCCGAAAGTTCGGCCTAAAAACAGTAGCACAGTGAAAACAGTCACCCCAAAATGTGAAAATCCGGCCCTAAAGCTTAGACATTACTGCTGGCAATAGCAGACAAATGCTGTCATGTATGTAAATGTTTTAAATGTATCCTACTTAATATGAGAATATAACCCGTGGGCAAAAAAGCTGGCATGTTCACAACAAGTCCCTTCGTCCTCTATTTTAACAAGTGTTAAACTGTTTAAAATAAATGGGTTAATGCTAGTGACAGGGACTATGGTTCTCGTATTGGACTGTTCAGCCACCTAAGAACTCATATTAAGAGTAGAAGGAAGTCCTTCTCGATTCCAAGGGACTGCCTATGATGATGATACTTTCCGATCTCATATTTTAAATTACAATCTTCGATAAACTATACTGGAAGATTAAATTGAACCAAAAAGGAATCTAACAACTGAATCCCCAGTTGACTAGTTCACAGAAACCAGACTCAGCAAAGATACAAGCTTACTTAATTGTTTTAGATTCCTAAACCAATTACAGGTACCACATTAATCTTCTTCAAATTGGTCTAAGCTTTGGATAGATGGGTTAGTAATAGAACTGCTTCACACCTCTGAGTGTGATGTCCAGCAGAAGTCAACACATTAAGTTGTCAACTCTGAGGATTAGCAGCTCTTTGAATATTCCAAATGTCTCTGGAACACCGCACAACCTTAAAGCTTTTACTTTCCATGACCAATCCAGCCTCCACTAAAGCAGATGTTTTATCCAACACAGATCCCTTAACCAAAAGATTTGTGGCAATGATATAATTCTAATCACACTTTGTATTTTCCATTCAGTTTTTCCATAATCATTAAAAAACCACCACTTCAAATGACACCGTGTCTCGGTGCGGAGATCGTTTATATTAAGATATACATCTCTCCTTACAAATGCAATTTTTTTTTAAACCAAGTACAAAAGCATTGTGGAAATGATGCATTACTGAGGCATCAGTGCTCAACAAACTGGAACTCTATGAAAGGCATTCAGCCAATTTTGTAAACTCAAGGATAATTTGAATTTGGCTGGATTTACTTCCAACATCCCTCATTTAACACAGTACTGACAGCTGCAAAGGGAGATTTCCTGTACAGTTTTATTTGTGTGATCACAGATCCTTAGATGTGCAAATAAATGTTTGCAACCCCACTGCACAATCACATCACGACGCTAAGCATTGGGATTCATGTAAACAATGGCCACAAGAAAGGAAATATTCTGCCTCTCGCTGCCTGCATGACCGTGGAGGAAATGACCAACTGGGATAGTAACTGGCTGGCATTGTGCTCAACAAATGTTCAACTAAATGGAAACAGGAAGAACTTGCATTTATACCAGCACCTTGCATGTCCTTCAGATGTCATAGCCAAACAGCGCAGAGCAAAGTCCCACATCCGGCAAAGCCCCACATAATCTATTTTAGTGGTCATCATAGGCAGTCCCTTGGAATCGAGGAAGACTTGCTTCCACTCTAAAGATGAGTCCTTAGGTGGCTGAACAGTCCGATACGAGAACCACAGTCTCTGTCACAGGTGGGACAGACAGTCGTTGAGAGAAGGGGTGGGTGGGACTGGTTTGCCGCACGTTCTTTCCGCTGCCTGCGCTTGATTTCTGCATGCTCTTGGCGATGAGACTCGAGGTGCTCAGCGCCCTCCCGGATGCACTTCCTCCACTTAGGGCGGTCTTTGGCCAGGGACTCCCAGGTGTCGGTGGGGATGTGTCAAGGGAATAATGTGGGCTATGACACTAGGAGAGCTCCCCGGTTTAAAATGAGTTGTATATTTTGTTAGTGATGGTGAGCAGAATATGTGCTGACCACCCGTTAAATCTCTCCCACATTCAGGGGGAGGCAGGTGGTTTCCCTTTCTTATGGCAAAAAATGTTTTGTGCAAGCACTGCAAATTGTGAAATGGGGTGGTTTGACAATATCTTACAGCACAAGCTCTTGAGGCAGTCATGGAAAAGTGAGGTGCTATAGAACTTGCTACGGCACGGAGCCCAATCTCATTAGTTAGGTTTGGAATGGACCTGTCGAGAGAAACAATGTTTGCCATTAGTTAGTTACCACTTTTTTTGGCTGTGGGCAGGTTGATCTTAGCCTGCCCATACAGGCCAACAATGATCTTACTTCGCTAGCTTGTACGGATCTTCCTCAACATTGCCAGATTGGATGAATTCAAAGATAAGGTGCTCCACCTTCTGCTTCTACTAAAAGTGGTTCTGCTATAGTGACACCAGTTGAAAAATCAGCAAAAAAAAAAAATCAACATGTAGGTGATGAACCATGGGGTAAGTTTTGTGTAACAAATGAAGCATGTATATTGTGGCTATGTACACCATGTGGTTCCAAACTTTTAGAAGTATAGGGGAGAGGCCATTTCTAATGTGGTTTTATTATGTATGTATTACACACACAGCGACGTGTCAAATGGTGGTCAAACCTCTTTACTACACACACTTACACACACACACATAGTGTAGTGTCAAATGGTGGTCTAACCTCTTCACTACACACTTTGCTTGACCCTTATTATTTTCCAAATTATTGAACCTTAAAAATCACAAAAACAAATTGGAGATGATAACACTGAAAACCGTTACGAGTGTATCTCAATATTTTCTCTGGTGAAATTGTCAGGAGTGAATTATTTTGCATTATTTTCTGGCTGACAAACAGTACAGGGTCACACATTCCATCAAGAGGTATATAAAAGAGCATCTTAAACCAGCAATACAGAGGAAATAAAACGGAACACTGGAAATCTTTTTCAGATGCTGAGTAATCTAATGTGCATCTCCAATGCGTCGTATTTTTATTTCAGTAACAAAAACTGAACACCGTTTACCTCCAAACAGTTTCTTATCCTGTGGTTCGGCAGAGTTCCGTGCCTGTGTCCCGTCGCGGAGAGGCGGATCACTTCATTATCATATTTAAATCAGGTTCCCACAGTGCAATTGTGAGCCAGATCTAAATTTAACTGCTGCTGGCCGGGTTTCCCAGGGCTCGGGAATCCCGGCAGCAAAATGGAGACAGGAGTTCTGACGAAGGGTCAGCGACCTGAAACGTTAACTAGGTTTCTCTCTCCACAGATGCTGCCTGACCCGCTGAGATTTCCAGCGTTTTCTGTTTTTATTTTGGTGGCGGGAGCTGCGGGCCTTTTATAGCACTCTGTGTGGGCCAGGAGGAGCAGGAATACTCTCACCGGCCCCTCAAGGAAGCCTTCGGCCTCCCTTCTGCCAAAGCCTTCCAAAACTGCGAGAACCAAATGTTTCACCGTGCAATTACCTTACAGCATTGGTGGCAGATAAGCGGGTTCCAACCCTCCATAAATCGGCAGAACCCATGTAGCAACATAGACACTGGCCTCTCCCTAGCCCCCACCGATTGTCAATCTCACCCCCCCACCCACCCTAGCCCCAATCTGCAGCCTGCCCCATGATCAGCCTGTCAATTGACAGGTTTCCCCTACACTGTCATGCAGGGGAAACCTGCAACGAAATGCAAAACAATGTCTCCGCAAGATTCTGCAAACCCCCGAAGGAGGATAGACGCACCAACATCAGTGTTCTCGATCGGGCCAACACCCCCAGCATCGAAGCACTGAATACACTCGACCAGCTCTGCTGGGCAGGCCACATTGTCCGCATGCCTGACACAAGACTCTCAAAGCAAGCGCTCTACTCGGAACTCCTGCACAGCAAGCGAGAGCAAGGTGGGCAGTGGAAACGTTTCAAGGACACCCTCAAAGCCTCCCTGATAAAGTGCTACATCTCCACCGACACCTGGGAGTCCCTGGCCAAAGACCGCCCTAAGTGGAGGAAGAGCATCCGGGAGGGCGCTGAGCACCTCGAGTCTCATCGCCGAGAGCATGCAGAAATCAAGCGCAGGCAGCGGAAGGAGTGTGTGGCAAACCAGTCTCACCCACGCTTTCCCTCAACGACTGTGTCCCACCTGTGACAGAAACTGTAATTCCTGTATTGGACTGTACGGTCACCTCAGAACTCATTTTTAGAGTGGAAGCAAGTCTTCCTCGATTTCGAGGGACTGCCTGTGACTGACAGACATGCTTGCCCCCACCCTCCCTGTAAATATCGAAGCCATCATTTCTAAATCATAGAACAGTGCAGAAGAATGCACAATATCACTGATTCGTGCTTTGTGTAACCAGGAAATGAAGGCTTCCAAATGCTGCCAAAGTTTATTTAATTTCTACATGCTCAAAGACCAGGTCAAGCATGAAAGAGAGACGGCTGTCCCTACTAAAAAAACCCTTGCTGATCTGTTTGCATGCTATATTCTGATATTTTTATCAAGAACAGTTCACAGAATAGTGAGGGAGAATGGTGAAGAGAACAAATATTTTAACTGATATTACAAAAAGCTCCATCAACAACAGGTGCCATGGTTACTAATGTAGACCAAGATGAAGAGAATAGCTCGGTTACTTCCTGCATCAACACCACTGCCAATATTTTGCACTGGCTTAATAAATACAAGGTTTTTATAAACATTTTTAAACTGCCTTGATGGCAATTTTGTGCAATGGCAGTACAACAGCTTCCACCTGTGATTGGCAGGGAAGACAAGCACTCACATCAACAAAACATCAGCTGGTATCCAAAGCCGCGAGAACCAAATGTTTTACTGTGATATTACCTGACCGCTTTTGCTAGTGGCAGATAAGCGAGTTTCCAACCCCCATAAGGCCAGAACCAACACTGACAGCGGGCACCAGCAGCTCGGGTGACTGACTCCTTGCTCAACATGTCCAGACAATCTGCTTTACACATTACTGGCACCTAGAGACCTTCTTCAGCATTGTCTTCTGGCCAGAAATTGAAATCGTTTTGGTGCTGCTGTCAGTGCTGTGAAATATGTCACTGCGAGAATGCAACAGTGCCAGAAGGTAAGGCTCACAGGAGCACATCGAGATAATAAAAACTTGTGAATAGACCGATACATATATACTCATCATCAGAAGTTTTCGAGCCCTCTCCCAGGTGAGCTGAAGTTTACTTTACTGTTAGTAACTTGTGAAATGGAATTCCCTGCTATTATATCTGCATTACAGTCATTTATTTCAAGTTTAACATTTGCAAACCACTGCAAACATGAGGCACTTGTTGCAACTGACAAATTGATGACTTGGGAGATTTGAAACAGAGAGCTATGATCAAGGAGGTACAGGTCAAAACAGATCAGGCTCATTTATTTAACAGCTTTGTGGCTGCTATGTTAGTTGACTTCATCAGCATACAGCATGTGCAGTGAGCAGTGACTCGTAGGCATAGGCTTCAATAAGCTTCAACCTTCCGTTTGCAAAAAGAATACAAAAATTATACACTAAAGACTTGAATGTTAAGTCCTTTCTGGGTTAATCGTGTGTCTTCTCCAAGCCAAGTAACATTTCATCATCTGTGCTACTTTGACAAATGATTTATACATGATAGCAAAGGTGTTTCAATCACTAAATAGGAATGAATACACTATTATTTTAATATATATTAGCATTATTTCAAAATTTATATTCAAAATCTACCATCTACTTCAATACAGAGGCCACTCTCACAGGGGCTGCCCTTTGAGGAGACACATAGCCATAGCAGCACAGCTAAGATGGTCAACCCAGTGGTGGATGGGACTGATTCCATCCCTCCTTTCCCCACCCCAGGTGGTACAGAATTAGAATTCAAACACCTTGTGTTGACATTTTAAAACATTTTATTGCAATTTTAATCGAAGCAAAATTAACTTCTCATTACACTGTACCTACATAAATTTATAAAGGAATAGGGAGGGAATAAATAAACAGGATGGCTTTATGGATTAGACACAAATCTTTCACCTCTTGAAACGGTGTTTAAATCCAGTCTAGATTGACGAGATGAAAATTTGTCCTTTGTCTTTGATGGCCATTTTTTTTTGAAAAAGACAAAAAGAACATGGGCAAGTCAGGAGGGAAGGAAATAAAAAAAGAGAACATTCCTTCTTCCCCAAGGTTGTAAAAGAGATAACATATTTTGAATCAGACAGTAAGTTGGCAACCCCCTCTCCACCCCATTTGAAGCTACTTGTCTGTTTGGGAATGAATTAGTTCACGTTTGAAATATTTTACCTCGCTCTCCTGCTTTCTGCTGCAATGCCACTCAATTTTAATTTGAGAATAGCCACACAAGCACCTGATCAGCAAGTGTTGGTGGCCTACTTGGTGATATTTTTAATAGTGGAGCCTGTCTCTGCCATCAACTAACCGACATATGCATACATTACCAATATGGGTCACTGGAGAGAGATCACAAATAGAAAACCTGGCATTTTCCCCCCCTTTCCTGAGCACAAAGACGACAAGACCAACTGTAGTGCCCCAATTTCTGGCCTACTCCCGTTCCTACTTGATCTGTACTTTCAGCAGAGGATGCTCGATAGCAATCAGAATCAGGAGAAGCCACTTGTGTCCTGGCTAAGATCAGCTGACTCAGCACACACTGGGGATTGTAGATGCTGTTCACATTTGACAATCCACCCAATCAGACATGCAGCTTTGTTCATCAAAACTGAAAAGAAATCTTTGAAGCTCCAATTTCAATGCACCTCTGCTTCACCCAGCCTTGTGTTTCAAACTTCGCGCCTCCAAAACACCGCCCATCACTTTGATTGAAAACTGCTGGTAGACTGTATTTGTGCAGCGTGATTTTTTTCTTGTAATAATGATCATGCTCCACACCATTAACATCTGAATCACCGTCGTGATTGTTACAAATAGTATTGTGGAAATCCTGGATCACGGCTCAGCAACCCGATCAAATCCCACTCTTCGAAAAAGTTTCAGTAATGGAAACTTCCAAGTATTCAAGTAACTTTACAACAAGTTACTTCAAATAAAACAGAAAAAGGTCAAGTTATACAAGTTGATCTAGTCTACTGGTTACCAATATTAATAAATACAGAAAACTACCAACTACACCTACCGAGGTTATCCAAGTGGCAGGGGTGTCTTCCTGCAAGCTGTGATGTTCAAGCCCCATTATACAAACAATTCCCAAACGGTCCTCATTATCATAGCAACCGTTACACTATCCTCATAGTATTTTAAAGACATTCCCACATTTTTCTGTTTGCGAACCAACCAATATTGTCCTTACATCCTTTGCTCTTTGTTTCGGTAACTGGACCATGACACGATACATTAAAGTTGGAAACTTATTCCGTATTTTAAGTAATGAGACCCACCCCTCCCGAATTCCTCTGCCCCCCAATTACCACACTATCACCTCTGCTATTTTCATTTGATGACAATGCTGTTGTTGTACAACCTTAGCTACATACCATCAATTTTTAAATACATGTTAACACAGACAGCAATCAGTTCGAAGGGAAGTGTTCCATGATGTTGTCAGAAATAGGCAGAGTTATCTTTACCTTGAAAATCATTTGGTAGAATGCAGAGGTTTTTTTTCCATTCATGCTGCCGTTTTATGTCCCTCCCTGTCTGGTTTCTGTAGCTTCAAAGATCAGTGTAATCATGAGCTGAACCAAAGCATAGCTTAAAATCACTAGAGGGAGAAGGGGAATAGTAACACTACTGGAAGGGAGAGAGGGATCACACGAGAAGCTGGCTGGGGTGGAAGAGCACAGCAGAGAGTATGCGTGGCCCGAGCGGTCGTCCCTTTGCTGGATGGACGGAGTGGAGGGTTGCATTGAAAAATAGTTTAATTGACAAGAAAAATTCATTACAAAATGAGAGCAGCTGCCATTACTGGGAGGAAAATAGGCAAGTTCCCAACCCTACATGTCACATGCTTCCATGAACCAACACATCACTGGAGTTGTGGAGACGTGGCCCACATGACTCGAGGACAATGCAAGCTGGCACTAACAAATTGGGTGGCTAGAAGTTCATCCAAACTCAATATCTGAATAAAGGTGGATGGATAGATTTCTGAATTATGGCTGTAAACAGAAGAGACAAAACCCCAAAACATGCAGATATTAAAAAAAAATGTTTTACACAGAAGCATAGATGCAGATGAAGTTAGCTCATGCTACGGGGCTACAAACATACAAATCACACTCACTTAGCACAGAACAATCATTCTTGTTTTAACTATGGAAATTTTTCAAACAGAAGCTCAATAGCCTAGATTCTGTGAAGTAACCTACATAACAAGCAGAGTTTACACTATGAGGTCACTTCTAAAACTAAGTCAAAGTCAGAACTCCCTAAGTGAGCAAAGACTGATACTGAGTCTACGCAAGAACTAGGTCTGCTTGCAATCTGATGGGATGGCTTTATTAATACAGTAGTGTAAATATACAAAAATCGGCAAGATGCACTTTATATATACACATATGTATTTTAATAATGGAGGGAAAACATTTTTAAAAAGCAATTAAAAAAAATCAGCAGCAGAAAGATAAGGCTGCCATCACACTGCACCGGAAAGCCCGATAATTCTACATGTAGATTGCAACATGTGCACTACAACCTGATGTTCATTGCTGCATTCTGCTGCTGAGCACAGCCAGGAAACAGCTCTGCACACGTGTGTCTTTTCAACAGTAGAGTTTCCAGTCTCCAGCTGGAATATTGCAATGTTTTGACACGGTGGAGAAACGTTCACAGTAACACTAGAAGTCACTGCTGCAGTCTAGTAATGTCTTGCGCGTTTAACAGGCTGCCGGAACAATCTTAAAGCAGCTTTCCATCAGAACTGTATTATACTGTTCCAGGGCCCGGCACTCCAGCTCTATTTATAGCCCCGACCTGCGGTGATGTTCTCACACAGGTCGGGGCAGCCCATGATGTTCCAAGGCCAGGGAACATCATGGGCGAAGGTGCACTGAATAAGGGTACGGGGCCCAGAGGCAGCACGGACCAGCCCACACTGCGATAGGTCCGTGCAGAGCAGGTCTCCAGTCGTCCTGGTTCAACCCTTGCCACTAGATAAAGACCTAGCTCTGTCGAGTGGTGGCTGATGTGCAACGGTCACCACACGTTAAAAAAATCCACGCACAGGCATCTTCCACCCCCTCAATTGGAGTTCAGGACTGGAACATCGGGTCCTTCATTGAAAGATCTGAACTCTCATGGAAGCAAGTCATCCTCGTTCGAGGGACCGCCTATGATGATTATTATACTGTGGCTATTGCAAAAGGAGGCAAGTGTGAAAGCACCCACAGGAGGTGGCTTCACGTCTCAGGGCCAAAGATGCTCAGGGTGTCAACCGCTGAGTTTGTGTCAATGCAAGAATACTTGTTGTAAAAAGTACTTTTCATAGTAAACACAAGTGGGTGTATTTCCGCCTTCAAATATTTTGAAGTACTTCTTAATTCGACTGATCCAATCCATAAAACAAATAGATCATTTTACTTTACTGCAGTGCAGCTATGGGTCATTCCAACACCACCACAGCACTCGAAACAGAAAGCTGCACTTCTTTCCAGAGGATCCAAGACATCTCAAAAGAGGTGGGGGCCGAAATTCAGGCCCACCAGAAAGCTGGCGCACGCATGATTTATTACCCGCTTTACCGCTGGGTGCGATGAGGCAGCCTTCCAATCGATTTTCTACACTTGGAACTTTTTTCGCGTTGGACCAGAAGTCGGTCATAATGGGGGAAGACGTGTGGCGGTAAGTCCTGGTGAGGTGCAGGACCGAGTCTCCGTCGTTGTCACTCAGCGGCGGAGTGGCGGTGACATCACAGCGCATGTGTGCCGCCGCGTGTCTCATCCTTCATTTAAAAGGGGAGAGAATCGGCGATTTTGCAGGTTCGGCCGCTGGGCCATCAGGGAGGGTTTCGGCCGGAACAGCGGCCTGGCACCCAAGAGGGGGCGCCAGGCTGCCTGTTGGCCAATTGGCCAGCCGGCAAAAATAAAAACATGGCCGCCGAGCCACACACACACACACACACAGAACAAGGTGCCCAGACAGAAAAAGCTGTCGGGGGCACCGTTCGGCGGAGCAAAGATTTTTGCCGGTAAATGTGGGGCGGAGTGTGCTGGAGATCGGCGGTGCGTGCTTTGATGACATGCTTGCGGCGGTCAGCTGCAGCGGGGCGTAAGTGGAGACGGGCTGAAAAATCCCCGAGGTGAACTTGGATCGTGGCGGCCAATCGACTGCAACGTGTCTGCCACTCAATTCCGCCGCAAAACACCGGTAACGGGCCTTATCTGTACCCTGAATTTCAGCCCCGCGATTTTCACAGATGCCTCTGGAGGAAGTGCTGCTCCTGACAACATTGTATATACACACACACCGCTGCCAGAGCCAGAAATAGCCATATTTCCTGATGAGCAGCTTGGTCTACTTAGAGGCCATTAAACTGTTTTGCATTTTACACTCTGTACTTAAGTTCCCCAGTCACTGGGGAAGAGACAGTGCGAAGTAATAAGGTTGAAAATTCTACTTTAAAAACAATCGCTTGCACACAGTTCTTTGTTGTTCCAGGTGCCATGGATCTGCCTTGGAATATAATTGGAATAATTCCACAACACCGGAACCCTCGGGCAATACTGCAGCATTAAAAAAACAATGTAATTCCACAATCTAAAGTGTGACATTGAACAAACCTGCGATCAATTAATGGAGACAGTGCGACATAAAAGCTATAAAGCAGATTAATGTTTATTTTTACTTGAACTAGAAGTAACAGGTGATTGTACACCACAAGAGTACAACCTTGGGTTGTTTACACTATGAACAGCAGATGTACAATTCGTCTTCTGTCAGCTGCAGTCCGTAGTGTAAAGGAGTGCAGGTTCCAGGAACCAATGAAAATGTGGAACTACAGTTCCAATGTCAGCATAACTTTGGAACCAGTCTCACTTATTTGCTCTTTGGGTCTCCATATCAACTGTGCAGCCCCGCTCAGCAACAGGGCTGAATCCTGATGTGCAGTGCAGCAGAGTGGAACATGGAGGTCGTTCTCTGAAACATGATCTGATGTTGAAGCACAACGTAAAGTGCCTGAGGCTTCCGAGATGCATCTCTGTATAGTCAGTTTGGGTGGTTTGGGCGCAGGCCATATGGTATGCATGATGCAAAGATTCAAGAAAGGGAGATGAGAAAATATCACAAAAAAAATTGAATCTAATTTCATAAATAATAAGCAATGCATGAAAATTAATTTTAGGGAGTAATTCAATCTTGTGGTTATGCTGTCTTTCATTAATCATTTGAGCTTTGTTTTCAGTTTAACCATTTCAAAGCAGAGATTGAATTTGTTGAATTATAACTTCCTTCCAGACATTGCAATTTTAAAGAATTTGTTCCTGGGATGTGGGTGTTGCTGGCAAAGCCAGCATTTATTGCCCATCCCGAATTGCCCTTGCGAAGGTGGTGAGCCACCTTCTTGAACCACTGCAGTCCTTGTGGTGAAGGAATTCCCACAGTGCTGTTAGGGAGGGAGTTCCAGGGTTTTTTTTTTAATTATTATTTCAAAATATACTTTATTCATATAAAAATTTTGCACAATACATTGGAAGGCAGTTCAGTACATTTGGATGCGGTCAGCAATTTCATACAATACATTTGGATGCTAACAGCAGTTCCGTCCAATAGATTTGCTTGCTTTACATTTCGAGGTACATTTCAGTACACTCCAGGATACATTGGAATGGTCATCAAATTACTTTACTCGTGGCACTATACGGTACACGGAATGGGTGAGGGTACAGTTACATTTCTTTGCAGCATACATGACTAAACAGAACTTGCATTATACATGGCACTACATAGGTTTTTTCAGATCATGTATGCAAAGGTTTACAAGTACAGCCCGAGGGGGGTTTTGTACTGATTCCATCCCCTGGGTTTACCGTGGCGGAAGGGCTTTAAACTGTGGCCCTTCCCCACCGTGCCTTTGCGGCGACTGCACCAATTTTAAGTGCGTCCCTCAGCACGTAATCCTGGATCTTGGATTGCGCCAGTCTGCAACACGCAGACGTGGACATCTCCTTGCTCTGGAAGACCAGCAAGTTTCGGCAAGACCAAAGTGCGTCTTTCACCGAGATGATGGCCCTCCAGCAGCAGATGATGTCTGTCTCGGCGTGTGTCCCTGGGAACAGCCCGTAGAGCACAGAGTCCTGTGTTACGGAGCTGCTTGGGATGAACCTCGACAGCAACCACTGCATCTCCATCCAGACCTGCCTTGCAAAGGGGCAATCCCGAAGGAGATGGATGACTGTCACGTCCACACCACAGCCAACTTGGGGGCAGAGTGCTGTGTCTCTGAAGCCCAGGATTTTGGCCCAGCTACGATGCAGGAACAGTGATATATTCCAAGTCAGGATGGTGTGTGACTTGGAGGTGATGGTGTTCCCATGCGCCTTCTAGGTGATAGAGGTCACTGGTTTGGGAGGTGCTGCCAAAGAAGCCTTGGCGAGTTGCTCCAGTGCTTCTTGTAGATGGTACACACTGCAGTCACAGTGCACCGGTGGGGGAAGGAGTGAACGTCGAAGGTGGTGGATGGGGTGCCAATCAAGTGGGCTGCTTTGTCCTGGATAGTGTTGAGCTTCTTGAGTGTTGTTGGAGCTGCACTCATCCAGGCAAATGGAGAGTATTCCATCAGACTCCTGACTTGTGCCTTGTAGATGGTGGAAAGGCTTTGGGGAGTCAGGAGGCGAGACACTCGCCGCAGAATACCCAGCCTCTGACCTGCTCTTGTTGCCATGGTTTGTGTGTGACTGGTCCAGTTAAGTTTCTGATCAATGGTGACCGCCAAGATGTTGATGGTGGGGGATTCGGCGATGTTGAATATCAAGGGACGATGGTTAGACTCTCGCTTGTTGGAGATGGTCATTGCCTGGCACTTGTGTGGCGCGGGGGTGGTGCTGGGTGAGCAGTGTGTGTGTGGGGGGGTGGTGCTGGGTGAGCAGTGTGTGGGGGTGGGGATGTGGTGCTGGGTGAGCAGTGTGTGTGTGGGGGGGGGTGGTGCTGGGTGAGCGCTGTGTGTGTAGGGGGGGGGTGCTGGGTGAGCAGTGTCTGTGTGGGGGGGCTGGGTGAGCAGTGTGTGTGTGTGGGGGATGGTGCTGGGTGAGCAGTGTGTGTGTGGGGGGGGGGGGGCTGGGTGAGCAGTGTGTGTGTGTGGGGGATGGTGCTGGGTGAGCAGTGTGTGTGTGGTGGGGGGGGTGGTGCTGGGTGAGCAGTGTGTGTGTGTGGGGGGGAGGTGCTGGGTGAGCAGTGTGTGTGGGGGTGTGGGGGTGGTGCTGGGTAAGCAGTGTGTGTGTGTGGGGGGGGGGGGTGCTGGGTGAGCTGTGTGTGTGTGTGGGGGGGGGGGCTGGGTGAGCAGTGTGTGTGTGGGGGGGGGGTGCTGGGTGAGCTGTGTGTGTGTGTGGAAGGTGGTACTGAAGTTTCATGTTCAGCCATGAACTCATTGAATGGCGGTGCAGGCTAGAAGGGCTGAATGGCCTGCTCCTGCACCTATTTTCTATGTTTCTATGTTTGCCACTTATCTGAATGTTGTCCAGGTCTTGCTGCATGTGGGCATGGACTGCTCCATTTTCTGAGGAATTGCGAATGGCACTGAACACTGTGCAATCATCAGCGAACATCCCCATTTCTAACCTTATGATGGAGGGAAGGTCATTGATGAAGCAGCTGAGGATGGTTGGGTCTAGGACACTGCCCTGAGGAACTCCTGCAGCGATGTCCTGGAGCCAGGATGATTGACTTCCAACAACCACAACCATCTTCCTTTGTGCTAGGTGTGACTCCAGTCAGTAGAGAGACCGCCCCCTCCCCGATTCGCATTGACTTCAATTTTACTAGGGCTCCTTGATGCCACATTTGGTCAAATACTGCCTCGATGTCGAGGGCAGTCACTCTCACCTCACCTCTGGAATTTAGCTCTTTTGCCCACGTTTGGACCAAGACTGTAATGAGGTCTGGAGCCGAGTGGTCCCGGCAGAACCCAAACTGAGCATCGGTGAGCAGGTTATTGGTGAGTAAGTGACACTTGATAGCACTGTCAACGACACCTTCCATCACTTTGCTGCAGATTGAGAGTAGACTGATGGGGCGGTAATTGGCCGGATTGGATTTGTCTTACTTTGTGGTCAGGACATACCTGGGCAGTTTTCCACATTGTCTGGTAGATGCCAGTGTTTAGCTAAGCTGTCCCAGTACAGCTACGAGGCGCAGCTAGTTGTGGAGCACAAGACTTCAGCCGACAGCCGGGACATTGTCGGGGCCCATAGCATTTGCTCTATTCAGTGCGCTCAGCCGCTTCCCGATTTCACGTGGAGTGAATCGAATTGGTTGAAGACTGGCATCTGTGATGGTGGGGACCTCAGGAGTAGGCCGATATGGATTATCCACTTGAAGATGGTTGCAAACGCTTCAGCCTAGTCTTTTGCACTTGCACGCTGGGCTCCGCCATCATTGAGGATGGATATATTCATGGAGCCTTCTCCTTCTGTTAGTTGTTTAGTGGTCCACCATCATTCACGACTGGATGTGGCAGGACTGCATAGCTTTAATCTGATTCGCTCATGGTGGGATCGCTTAGCCCTGTCTGTAGCATGCTGCTTCCGTTGCTTATCATGCATGTAGTCCTGTGTTGCAGCTTCCCCAGTTTGCCACCTCATTTTTAGGTATGCCTGGTGTTGCTCCTGGCATGCTCTTCTGCACTCCTCATTGAACCAGGGTTAGGCCCATGGCTTGATGGTAATGGTAGAGTGAGGGATATGCCAGGCCATGAGGTTACAGATTGTGGTGGAATACAGTTCTGCTGCTGCTGATGGCCCACAGCGCTTCATAGATGCCCAGATTTGAGATGCTAGACCGGTTCTGAATCTATCCCATTTAGCACAGTGGTAGTGCCACACAACATGATGGAGGGGGGTCTTCAGCGTGAAGACGCATTATACAAAAAGGTACGACTCCCCTTCCCCCTCCTACTTTGGTGAAGTGAACACAATGGTCATTGTTACCAATATGTATAAATGTGCATGACCATAGCCGTAAAAATTGGCAGCCAAATGGCTTGTCTCTAAAATGTAGCTCCGCACCAGAAGAGGCGAGGGCCCAGGGGCAGCACGGGCCAGCCCACACTGCGATATGTGTGCGCACTAGGTCCGTGCAGCAGAGCAGGTCTCCAGTCGTCTTGGTTAACCCTTGCCACTGGACCAAGACCTAGCTCTGTCAAGCCCGTGTGGTGGCTGGTGTGCAAAATCCACGCACAGGCATCTTCCACCCTTCAGGATGTCGTTCGGTCCTTCATTGAAACACCTGTGAACTCATCCCTTTTCGGCATGGAAGCAAGTCATCCTTGCTTCGAGGGACTGCCTATGATGATGACGACTATACTATAGGCTCTGGCTACCAAAAGTCGAGGCTTAGGGACCCTAGGGACCCATCCTCAAGCATTTGCAGGGCTACCTCTAGAGTTTAACCTTTAAACCAACACAGCCTCCAGCACAGAGCACAGTCTTTCCACTGGTTGCTCAACCAGGACCGTCCCACCAGATGGAGGTGCAGAACTTTAACAACAACAGCTGCTTGCCTTCGCAACATAATCATAGCAGGTGTGGGATATTAGATATATGAACATGCATTCTTGATCCCGTTCACTTCTTCCAGAAGCGATCACCTATTTTTCAGATTTTCCTCAGTCATACAACAGATATCCGCCTTCATTGCAGTGGAAGAATCTACCCAGGACACTTTGCAACATCTTGATGGTCCAGATGCATACCAGACTTACTGGTCAATGAAAAATAATGAAGTATCTTTCAGCGTCCATTATAGTGGCAATCAGCAACTTTGGACATGAAGTCAGGAGTATTAACCCATATTTCGCAGAATTATCCAACACACTTTCACCACTAATTTCATTCTTAAAAGTTTTTCTTTTACATTAGGTACAGGGCAACACACTTTAGGAAGGACGTGAAGGCTTTGAAGAGGGTACAGAAGAAATTTACTAGAATGGTTCTAGGGATGATGGATTACAGTTACGGGGATAGACTGGAGAAGCCAGGGTTGTTTCCCTTAGAGCAGAGAATACCAAGAGGAGATTTGAGAGAGTTTAGATAGAGCACATAAAAAGAAATGGTTTCCAATGACTGTAGAGTCGATAATCTGAGGGCACAGATTTAAGGTGATTGGGAAAAGAGGTGGCAGGAGAAAAACCTTTTTTACGCAACGAGTGGTTAGGATTTGGAAAGCACTGCTCGATAGGGTGGTGAAAACAGATTTAATAGCAGCCTGCACAAGGGAATTTAATAAATACGTGGAGAAAACATTTCAGGGATATGGGAAAAGAGCTGGGGAGTGGGACTCACTGGATCGCTCTTCGAAAGAGCCGGTGCAGACTTGATGGGCCGAATGGCCTCCTTCGGTGCGGTATATTCTATGATTCTATGGGTGCAGTGATGCAATTGAAAAGGTAAAGACTAGTTCAGACTTCAGGAAGTTGGCATCATGTTGATGCACATTTCTTAATGATGATCCAATAAAAATGAATGCAATTATATCATTCATTAGTTGCCAGGAAAGGTAGCAGATGATTATTACAAAATCATAGATGATTTACTCCATGCTCATTGGGATGATGTATGTCTGCATTACTTTTAATCCAGGAAGCCCAAAACCAATGAGTTTCTCCTCTACATACAAACGATGTTGATGCTGAGTGCGTAAATTTTACAACAAATTTGTCAATGATATCATATTCTCTTTGGCACCAAGCTAAAACCAGACGTATAGATTAAAATGGATGAATACACAGGTGTTGAAATTTGTGCCAGCAGCAAGGGAAAATCTAATACCGCTGACAATGTGCACCCGTCACACCACTAATAAAGCATCAACAGAACACTTCCCACATTAAATGGTGATACAGGTTGAGCGACCGAGGCCGTTCCAAAATCCAGAAATATCCGGAACGTCTTTGCCTGGGCCGAGGTTGGTGGGGTCGGTCAGCCAAGGTAAGGGGCAAGGTCGGCCCACCGAGGTAAAGGGAAGAGGGAGGAGCTGAGGCCGGGGCGAGCTCGGGCCACTGTAGATGAAGTCGCAGCGAAGTCAGGCCGCCAAGGGCCAGGGGGAGGTCAGGCTGCTGAGGTTGGGTCGGCGAGACTGGGGTAGTCCGGATTTCAGAACAATTTCCGGTTTCCGGACGACCCCGCCACGGATCGGCCCGGTGTCCGGATTCCAGAACATTCCGAATTTTGGAACTGCGGATTTCGGACGCTCAACCTGTAATAGTGCACATTACCTGCTGTGCTGTCGGTTTTTTTTTATTTGAAATGTAATAGATGTTGAAAAATAGATCAGAAACCTGCCTATGTTTTCTAAGTGCACAAAGAGAAGCCTCATTCTCTTTAGTCCCTCTCACGACAACATGTCACTACTCATTCAAGAGTTTGGTTAAACAAGCTTCTCTCAAGTTGCTGCTACTAATGACACGGGGTATGCTTACACTCCAATTTCTCTCCCCCTTGGTAAGTGAAAATACCAAGACTTCACTTTTTTGCCTCCTCCAAGTAGTGTAGTTGGATCGAACACTTGGAGAAACCACAGATACGCATCATGAACCTACTACATTCCAGTTCTGCTCCAGACATGTCATTTTATCATTGGTGAATTTAGGGCCAGAGAGAGGGGGAAATGAGGGTGAAGGGGGGGGGGGGGGTGGTGGCCGGGGGAACCATCAGTGCAATTTATTTCACACTCAGTTTTTTAGTTATAGGAGAACCCTGTCCACCACAATTCAGCCGACAAGGGAAAATAAACCTCAGTTTTTTTTTAAGCATAAGGTCAGCATATTCATAAAAAGAAAGAGTTCTGTCAACTAGGTAACATTGTTTCGGCTTTTCATTTAACATACATGAAACTAGACCACACACAAACAGAAACATGATATTTATGATTGCATCATGGATCATAAATTTTTGCAGTTTTAAAGATAACAAAAAGCATTATTAAAATATTTCAAATACATGTTTGTCTTATCCAAGCCCACTGCTATAGATCAGACTATAAAATGTGCTGTCTAGGCAGTCTAAGAGGTAATTTTTAAATGGATGGTTTTATTTTTTCAGAGTGTACTCAACTACTTTGTGATGATAAACTTTGCAAATACTTGTCTGTCAGCAATGATAAGCTAACTTGTGTTGTGTTCGGTTATGCTACAACTGAGATTACTTTTTCCTCAGACAAATTCACAAAATCCCGTGTGTCAGCTATTGTACAAAGAGAAAACAGGCTCCTTTCTAGTTATTTTTTAAACCATCCAAGTACATTTGCAGATTAACATATTCCAGAATCCAATAGAGTCGAGCTCCTTTATAATTTTATTGTGCTTTGAATATTACATAACTGCAGATATGGGGCACATTTTAATGGCTCTTTTACTAATTGAAAAGAAAATCTTGAAAGACTTACATTTATATAGCATCTTTCACAACTTCAGGACATCTTAAAGCGCTTTACAGCGAATGATGTTCCTCTGAAATGCAGTCACTGTCGTAATGTAGGATACGCGGCAGCCAATTTGCACACAGCAAGCTCCCACAAACAACAACGTGATAATGACCAGATAATCTGTTTTAGTGATGGTGATCAAAAGATAAATATTTGCAAGGGCACTGAGGATAACTCCTCTCTTCTTTGAAATAGTGCCACAGGACCTTTTATGTCCACCCAAGAGAATTTAACATCTCATCCAAAAGTCAGCACTTCCAACTCTGCTGCACTCCCTCAGCATCCGGGAGGGTGCTGAGCATCTCAAGTCTCATCGCCAAGAGCATGCAGAAATCAAGTGCAGGCAGCGGAAAGAGCGTGCGGCAAATCTGTCTCACCCTCCCTTATCCTCAATGACTATCTGTCCCACCTGTGACAGGGACTGTGGCTCTCATATTGGACTGTTCAACCACCTAAGGACTCATTTTAAGAGTGGAAGCAAGTCTTCCTCGATTCTGAGGGACGGTCTGATGATGACAACTTCCTCAATACTGCACTGGACTGTCAGCCTAAATTTTTGTGCTCAAGTCTCTGGAGTGGCATTTGAACCCATAACCTTCTGACTCAGGCAAGAATGCTACCAACTGAGCCACGACTGACACAAGTTAGGTCACTTAAAACAAGAGTTCAAATAATGTCAATTCTCAATAACGACCTAACTTTTTGAACTTTGTCCTGATTCATTTCAAGTTTAGACAAAACTTAAATATCACAACTTCAAATCGTATTAGGAATTCAATTTCCCAATAGCTTTGAGTAACTCAAATTTTCAAAACAGCTCTTGTGAGCACTACTCTGCTATGTATACACTCCATTTATAACCACTCCCCATTACAAACAGGGTGTGACAATCTTTTTGTATTGGCAAAGACTATTATAAAGACAATTAGTTATTTTCAAATAATATATGATGTTTAAGTAATTTGATTTCAAAAGTCCAGAAGATCATGCAAGGGCAAGAGAGAACTATAGTGGTGACATAATTATTTACTATAAGGCAGAATCTTTTGGCATTAAATTCAAAATATTTTGGGAAGCCAAAAAAGTCACTGGTTTAACAGACTTCTTTTCAACAGACACTGATTCAAACGAGTTAATCTAATGCATATAATCTAATGTCAGTTGTTTTCCTCACCGAAAGCTTTAGACACTTAGAATCAGCAATAACTATACAATTATGGTTTTAAAACAAAAAACTATCATTCTGTAGGATTTATTTCAAGGCTAAATTTGCCAACATTTTGTAGTAGGCAGCTTTAACGAGCAGTTCCAAGTCACACACCAGACTCCCAGTAACCGTGAGGTCAAGTGTATGAAGGGTGAGGCCCCAGCAGGGCAGCTGAGAGAGAAAGCTGCACATTGAGCTTAAACACCAAGCAGCTGATAAATCTGATCGGCTTGCTGCATACATTACCCTTCTGAGGTTGTATTGTTATAGGTCTGACAAAAAGGAAGCTGGCTGACTCGATGACAATCTCACATTGCTTCCGTCTACATTAACTTGGGGGGGGGGGAAATCTGCTGACTCTCACATCAATACTACACAATGATAAAAGTGGCAGTGGGGCAGAAATCACACACAAAATCTTCTACATGCTAAATGGAGCTTTAAAAGAAAACCACATTTGTACACTAATCATTAGGATTTCATAAACTTATTTTTGACAGCACATTGAATGCAAAAGACGGAAGGGTTCATTTCTTAACTGCTGTATATACACTAATCAGCTTTTCATTTCATAAACTTATTTTTGACAGCACATCGAATGCAACAGAAGGGTTTATTTCTGACCTGCTGTACGCACACTAATCAGCTTTTAATTGCATAAACTTATTTTTGACAGCACATTGAATGCAATAGATAGGAAGGGTTTATTTCTTACCTGCTGTATATACACTAATCAGCTATACATTGCATAAACTTATTTTTGATAGCACATTGAATGCAATAGATGGGAAGGGCTCATTTCTTACCTGCTGTAATCTCCCTTTGTTTCCTGGGGAAATTGGAAAGGAAACGATATAGAGTCATTCAATATTTCGAACAGATGAACAAAAAAAAATAGGCGAAACAATTCACAAGTGCAGAGTCCCTCGGAGATTAATGCAGTGCTCTGTACGCAAAATGCAAAAAGAGCAGGCTGAGAGAGAGCGAGAGAGGTTGCACGACACACATCGGAAGGCAAACCCCCGGACCCACAGGGGTCCGGGGCTGTTTGCCGGAGCAGTAGCGCAGCGCACTCGCTGGCTCAACGCGGCAAGTTTCGGCGTCCAAGGGGCGTAAAAAAAACAAACCCACCAGGAACTTGCTCTCACCTGCAGTCCGTGCGCGGCCAACTCAAACACCGTCTCGCTGTCCACCTCAATGTCGCCCTGTGTGGAGAGAGGGAGAGAAAAAGAGAGATACATCAAGCAGGAGCTGGGCTCTGGCGGACACGCCCCTCCAGGGCTGGGCCATACCATTCCGGGCCCGGGGGGGGGGGGTTGATGGTCACAACTCATTCACACCAACAACCTTTCCAACCCGCCACCGCACATTTACTCAATGCACTCCAAAATATGTATAGAAAACACACATGCTGCCGTCAGTCAACACCACAGAACCCCCCCCCCCCCCCAACCAGGGGTCTGGTTAATCGTGGGGGTGTGGCCAGTGCACCCCTTGCGCGGCTTTGGTTGAGTCTGACGGGCCAGGTTGGGTCAGTCTGGCTCAGGGAGGTTGAGAGCAAGTCAAACATAGAAACATAGAAAATAGGTGCAGGAGTAGGCCATTCGGTCCTTCGAGCCTGCACCACCATTCAATAAGATCATGGCTGATCATTCACCTCGGTACCCCTTTCCTGCTTTCTCCCCATACCCCTTGATCCCTTTAGCCGTAAGGGCCATATCTAACTCATTCTTGAATATATCCAATGAACTGGCCTCAACACCTCTCTGCGGTAAAGAATTCCACAGGTTAACAACTCTCCGAGTGAAGAACTTTCTCCTCATCTCGGTCCTAAATGGCTTACCCCTTATCGTTAGACTGTGACCCCAGGTTCTGGACTTCCGAGCAAGTCAACTGGCTGTAGCATCGTCATCATAGGCAGTCCCTCGGAATCGAGGAAGACTTGCTTCCACTCCTGAAGTGAGTCCTTAGGTGACTGAACGTTCCAATATGAGAGCCACAGTCCCTGTCACAGGTGGGACAGATAGTCGTTGAGGAAAAGGGTGGGTGGGACAGGTTTGCCGCATGCACTTTCTGCTGTCTGCGCTTGGTTTCTGCACGCTCTCGGCGATGAGACTCGAGGTGCTCAGTGCCCTCTTGGATGCACTACCTCCACTTAGGGCGGACTTTGGCCAGGGACTCCCAAGTGTCAGTGGGAATGTTGCACTTTATCAAGGAGGCTTTGAGGGTGTCCTTGCAGCATTTCCGCTGCCCACCTTTGGCTCGTTTGCTGTGAGGGAGCTCCGAGTAGAGCACTTGCTTTGGGAGTCTCGTGTCTGGCATGCAGACTATGTGGCCTGCCCAGCAGAGCTGATCGAGTGTGGTCAGTGCTTCAATGCTGGGGATGTTAGTCTGAATGAGGACGCTGACGTTGCTGCGCCTGTCCTCCCAGAGGATTTGTGGGATCTTGTGGAGACATCGTTGGTGATATTTCTCCAGCAACTTGAGGTGTCTACTATACATGGTCCATGTCTCTGAGCCATACAGGAGGGCGGGTATTACTACAGCCCTGTAGGCCATGAGCTTGGTGGCAGTTTTGAGGGCCTGGTCTTCAAACACTTTTTTACTCAGGTGGCCAAAGGCTGCACTGGCGCACTGGAGGCGGTGTTGGATCTCGTTGTCAATGCCTGCTCTTGTTGATAGGAGGCTCCCGAGATATGGGAAGTGGTCCACGGTGCAGCGTTATTACATTGACTGTGTAAGTTAGCAATGTGCAAACCTCACTGGCAGTTCAGTTCGTGAATGTGCAAACCTCCAAAGCTCATCCGGGAGAAAAGTGCAACTTTTTTCTGTGTGTTTGCATAAGTTGAGTTGTAGTGACTCCCGAAGCAAGCGCTCTACTCGGAACTCCTTCGCGGCAAACAAGCCAAAGATGTGCAAGGACACCTTCAAAGCCTCCCTGATAAAGTGCAACATCCCCACTGACACATGGGAGTCCCTGGCCAAAGACCGCCCCAAGTGGAGGAAGTGCATCCGGGAGGGCGCTGAGCACCTCGAGTCTCATCGCCGAGAGCATGCAGAAATCAAGTGCAGGCAGTGGAAAGAGCGTGCGGCAAACCTGTCCCACCCTCCCTTACCCTCAATGACTGTCTGTCCCACCTGTGACAGGGACTGTGGTTCTCGTATTGGACTGTTCAGCCACCTAAGGACTCATTTTAAGAGTGGAAGGAAGTCTTCCTCGATTCCGAGGGACTGCCTATGATGATGATGAGTTATAGAAGTATATCGACTTATTCGCCTTGTATGAAGAAGGAAGAGTTACATTTCAGGGCAAGCAAGCCTCCCGTCATATCATAAACATTCGGATATATTGGTTCCAAAGTCAAGCCTGCCAGTAATAAAAACCGATTTAAAGGAGCTGTATATATTTATTTGATTCAATCATTATAGGTTAATACTTCCTCATAGTTTAATTATGGTCTTAAGGTGGGTGATGCATCATTTTGGAATATCAGTGAATTGCATATAATGGTTGGGTGTGTTCTTCCACCTGAGGAATTCCCTGATTTTGTCTGTCTCATTGTCTGTCTGTCAGGGTATTGGTGAGGCCACACCTGGAATACTGCGTTCAGTTTTGGTTTCCATATTTATGAAAGGATATACTTGCTTTGGAGGCAGTTCAGAGAAGGTTCACTAGGTTGATTCCGGGGATGAGGTGGTTGACTTATGAGGAAAGGTTGAGTAGGTTGGGCCTCTACTCATTGGAGTTCAGAAGAATGAGAGGTGATTTATCAAAACGTATAAGATTATGAGGGGGCTTGACAAGGTGGATGCAGAAAGGATGTTTCCACTGGTGGGGGAGACTAGAACTAGAGGGCATAATCTTAGAATAAGGGGCTGCCCATTTAAAACAGAGATGAGGAGAAATTTCTTCTCTCAGAGAGTTGTAAATCTATGGAATTCACTGCCTCAGAGAGCTGTAGAAGCTGTGACATTGAATATATTTAAGACAGAAAAATAGACAGTTTCTTAAAGGATAAGGGGTTATGGAGAGCGGGCAGGGAAGTGGAACTGAGTTCATGATCGGATCAGCCATGATCGTATTAAATGGCGGAGCAGGCTTGAGGGGCCGTATGGCCGACTCCTGCTCCTATTTCTTATGTTCTTATGTTGGGGATGCATTACCTTAAGGAGCGGCATCCCAAGGTCATGCTCATTTGCTAAGTGGCTGCATTTCGAATAGTATTGGCAGCATTCAGGCAGCAGCATACCGTTTCAGCTTTCAGCTTTGCATGGTTTCAACCTCAACAAAAATAATGTATGATTTTAAAAAAATGGAAATAAACAGGAAAAAAAAGATTTCATTTACTCAGTTTTGCTTCTGCATTCTGTTTTTCCAGGTTAAGCTCAGTATCCAATGTGATAGTGAATCCATTGCAATCATGCTGTGACAGGAAAATAGGGACAGGCTGCAGGGTGGGAGCACGCAGCTGCAACTGCTCAGCGGCCCACATTTTAAATAGTCCTCGAGCAGTAGGGGTGCTTCTTTTATATTATTTTTTTTAATTGGCTGATTGTTAATGCCACAATTCCAGTATTGTTCTATGAGCAGCGATACCAATTAAGGAAGACCGCAGCTCCAAAGGAAGAGGCGTGCCTTCAGTGACCATTTAAAAAAAAATTGAAGGATAGAAATTACCGTTGGTAATCTCATTTTAAATGGGTTAATAACTCCCTTTCAATTGAAGAGAGAAATTTGATAGAAGTACATTAAGCATTCATACTGTAACCAAAGAACGTTGAGTATTCTTACAGCAATATCAGTTATTTTGAGTCTAAATTTGCTGTGTGCAAAGGGGTTATGATGTTTGCATATTTAAATATCAGATGTGGAGCTCTATGAGACAATCTGAGGACGTGAAAAACATTATATAAATGCAAGTTGTTTTAAAGATGTTGTGAAGAAATTTTTTTTGCTGAAAACTGTTTTTATTAGTGTACATCAACATAAATAACATGTTAGTAATTAAAATATGCAGAAAGATAAAGAAATATGCTGATGTTCCAGATCCCCAATATCCAATCACAGACTGCCCTAGAGTGTGGGATCTTGGATTAAAAAATGCATGCAGTACAGGTTCAGTAGGAGCTCTGAGGATTTGAACTCAACTGATGTATTCATAGGGATTTTTAATATCTTTTGTCATGTATCCACGAGTTTTATTTCAAGTTGACTTTAGTTGAAATATTGTGTGTTAATGACATGATCAAGGGGACCAGGATGGGAGGGTTTTTTGAGCCAGACAGTGTGAGGGAGTTGAATTTTCATCCCACTAATGCTGTGCAGTTTAGTAACTTCCAGATACCAAATATGTCATCAGCAATTGCTTTTAAAACCAAAATATTCAAAGCACAGGGTGTGCAATTATATTGTGATTCTTTATGTTTTCTTAAACTAAATATTTATGATGAGATCCCTATAATGATTGCAGTAGAGATTTCTTTGGACAGTAAAGAAAAACATTTTTGCTAACTAAGTTAGTCAAGGTTATTTTCCTTTTGTTGACAGTAGGCTGATTTCACTTGTGATTACATATTTGCTATGATTTATATTCTTATAAAAAACAAGGGGGCTGAAGTTGCCCCATTTTTGTGCCCTGTTAGTGCTGCCGGAAGATGCTAATGGGGCACAATTGCCTTTTCGCCCAGGAGCTGGTTGCGTCTGGGGTAAAATTGCCCCCAAGATCAAATTGAAGTTAGCGCCCCATCCCGCGATTTGCACCCCGGGCTGGCACGCACCCAGCATGCCATTGACCTCTTTGCACCCCGTGGTGGAAATTGCCCTGTGGGACGTGAGGCAGGCGCGGGCAAATCGTAATAGTAGCCTCGTGGGGCAGTGATTTCTGGCCAGGGCGTCCCTTAAAGGTGAGGCCGTGTGCACTCGGGCAGCCATGTTTTTTTGTTGGCCAGAAAATGGCGGCACTCGTCTCGACTGGGCCGCCATCATGCATTCCGGACTTCGTCTTTGGGTGCCGGGCCGCTGGCCCGTCCGAGATTGTCCCTGATGGCCCAATAGTCCCTCCCCTTTAACTGAAGGGGAGGGGCATTGCGGTGCATCAGCACTACCGCATAGCACTCACCTCTTCAGCGCCGCGCTGACCTGGCGGCTCGGGAGCACCCCTGCAATGAGACAGCGCTCCACCTCATTTGAGGGGTGCAAAGGGCAATTCCACGCCGGGGGCGGGACCTCCCGCCCGGGGGCGATAACTGACCCGGGCCTGGGAGGTTACCACCCCCGGACTGGGCGTGGGGCAATTTCGACCCCAAGATATTCATAGGTCTGTCACAAAGAGACCAAAGACGCTACATCATTAGAATCAGAAAAGAAAAATAGCAGCATGACAAGAGAATGCAAACCAAAATAAAACCTTGTCTGAGAATTGTTTTATCCGGGTGTCTCCAGAGTTAGCAGCTTCAAAACAACAATGCAATTGTTTGGCTCTGGTTTTGAAAAAGCTAAGAATGAAGTTGAAAAAAACATAGGAGTATTATTGGACTTGGTGCTTAAAATATCCGACCAGTGCAGAACAGCAATCAACAAAGCCAAGAAAATATTGAACTGCATAGCCAAAACAGTAGAATACAAGTCAGAGGAAGTCACGATGAAACTGTACAGTGCTCTGGTCAACCAAGTACTCTGTCCAATAGTGGTCACTGAGACAAGGGAAACATTCAAACACTGAGACAGTGCAGAGCAGAGCCACAGGCTGATCCTTAGTCTTGGAGCTCGAAGTTATGAGGAATGACTGGAGAAACTTGGACGCATGTCTGAGAGGTGTACCTATGGAGGTATACAAAATTATAAACAGTGTGGAAAAGGTAAAACTGGTAAATTACTTAAAAATGTGAGAGTAGAGCAAGAGGTCACAGGTTTTAACTAGTGAAAGGCAAATTTTGGACTGATATCAGGAAGATCTTCACACAGAGTGATTAACACACAGAATGGTAGTGCAGTGGAAGTGAAATGGCTGGAACCATTTAAGAGCCAGTGGATGCTGCAATGGGTCTTGCTAGCTTGAAGAGTTGAATGGCCTCCCTGATCCGCACTTCATCATCATCATAGGCAGTCCCTCGGAATCGAGGAAGACTTGCTTCCACTCTAAGAATGAGTCCTTAGGTGGTTGAACAGTCCAATATGAGAACCACAATCCCTGTCACAGGTGGGACAGATAGTCGTTGAGGGAAAGGGTGGGTGGGACTGGTTTGCCGCCTGCTCTTTCCGCTGCCTGCGTTTGATTTCTGCATGCTCTCGCCGATGAGACTCGAGGTGTTCAGTGCCCTCCTGGATGCACTTATTCCACTTAGGGCGGTCTTTGCCAAGGGTGTCAGTGGGGATGTTGCACTTTATCAGGGAGGCTTTGAGGGTGCCCTTGTAACGTTTCCTCTGCCCACCTTTGGCTTGTTTGCCGTGAAGGAGTTCCGAGTAGAGCGTTTGCTTTGGGAGTCTCGTATCTGGCATGCGGACAGTGTGGCCTGCCCAGCGGAGCTGATCAAGTGTGGTCAGTGCTTCAATGCTGGGGATGTTGGCCTGGTCGAGGATGCTAATGTTGGTGCGTCTGTCCTCCCAGGGGATTTGTAGGATCTTGCGGAGACATCGTTGGTGGTATTTCTCCAGCGACTTATCTTGTGATCAGCTGCCAGTTTTTTCTGGATGGAAATTGGCTGACTACTCAGCTTGCTTTATTGCAAGCAATGCAGTTTTCCTATAGCCAGCCTATGTGGTCCTTCCTAGCCATCAGAAAAGTCAGGCAGCCAAGAATGAGGTCACAAGTCTTGATATTCATGCAGCTGTATGTAAGTAATTGTTTCTGCTGCCACTACTGTGGAATCTGCCCTGCAGTAACATAGAACAGTGGAAGCGCGCCGTGATCCAAACCATAAGCATCTCTAAGCCCTTAAGCAATATTGCTTTTTGGCCAATCCACCAGCAGATGGATTTCAACAGGTACAGGAAAGGACCTACTCACTCTTTAATTTACCTCTCTCTCTCAGTTGACCAAGTGAAGACTTGCAAAACTTTTCCTCCAATGGAAGTCAAATGTTCAGTTTATCAACTGCTTTCCTTGTTTGAAACTGGCTATAAACCAGTTCACGAGCAGTAACTAAATTTCATACACCTCACAAAGCTTCACGAATAACACATGCAGCAGATGTGTCTGTTAAAATACATACTTCATGTGGATATTCTGTGTTTAGATTCCAAGAAGTAGTGGGCCTAATGCATCTCAGACAAGCATGTAAATTATAATCACCTTAAACATGAAACATTTCCTGTCTGTGTGTATATATAGTATAAATAATATTAAAACTCTAAAACAGCAATTTTCAATATTTGCTACATTTATTGCAGTGATAAACTTGTCAATCTAAAAGAAGCAAAACTGATGTTTTATACATAACATTTTCTTTTGACAAGGTCCCACATGTCAGGCTATCTATATTAATGACTTGGATGATGGGGCTGAGTGTAATGTTGCCAAGTTTGCTGATGATACAAAGATGGGTGGGAAAAAAATTGTGAGGAGGACACAAAAAAATCTGCAAAGGGATATAGGCAGGCTAAGTGAGTGGGCAAAAATTTGGCAGATGGAGTATAATGTGGGAAAATGTGAAGTTATCCACTTTGGCAGAAATAATAGAAAAGCAAATTATAATTTAAATGGAGAAAAATTGTAAAGTGCTGCAGTACAGAGGGACCTGGGGGTCCTTGTGCATTAAACACAAAAGGTACAGCAGGTAATCAGGAAGGCAAATGGAATGTTGGCCTTTATTGCAAGGGGGATAGAGTATAAAAGCAGAGAAGTCCTGCGACAACTGTACAGGGTATTGATGAGGCCACACCTGAAATACTGCTTACAGTTTTGGTCTCCGTATTTAAGGAAGGATATACTTGCTTTGGAGGCTGTTCAGAGAAGGTTCACTAGGTTGATTCCGGGATGAGGAGGTTGACTTATGAGGATAGGTTGAGTAGGTTGGGCCTATACACATTGGAGTTCAAAAGAATGAGAGATGATCTTATTGAAACATATAAGATAATGAGGGGGCTTGACAAGGTGGATGCAGAGAGTATATTTCCACTCATAGGGGAAATTAAAACTAGGGGACATTGGGCTCAATTTTCCCCTAAGCATTTTTTTAATTGTACTTGAAGAGTTACGCCCGATTTTTTTGGGCCGAAATACGCCCCCCAAAAAGATTCTAAGTTTCCCCGTTGGATTTGTTCATTTTGGCGTGGCCTAACCCGACCTTTAGTTTTGGGGGTGGAGCCTTGATCTGCACCAAAAAGATTGGGCTGCCGTGGTAACCAGGGACACAATGCGAGCTGAAGCATACAGCCAGCTCCCAACACATTAAAAGAATCTCTCTTTTCTCTTCTCTCTCTTTCTCTCTCTCTACTGGACATCCTTCCTGTGTGTGTGAACCGGACAGCCTTTGGGCGGGGTTGGAGGTGAGTTGCTGCTTTGTGTTTTTCAATTCTTTTAGTGTATCCGGGCAGCTGCTGCGCCGATTTCCTTAACTTTGGGGAAGGTTTTTCTGCAGAGGCCACATAAGCTGGTCTAACCACAACTGGAGTAACTCTCAGTTGGCCAAATTTCCCTAAATGGCCAGAATTGGCATGGGTGGCAGGTTACACCCGCTTTGGTTGAAAAAAAAAACTGACATAAAAAAATCATAACTAACTGAGTTACGCTGGTGCAAATTGATTGGGGAAACTGTGGTTTTTCAACTTAGGCCAAAAAGAGCAACCTGCTCCAAAAAAGCGACGCAAATCACTGGGGAAAATTGAGCCCATAGTCTTAGAATAAGGGGCCGCCCATTAAAAACTGAGATGAGGAGAAATTTCTTCTCTCAGAGGGTTGTAAATCTGTGGAATTCTCTGCCCCAGAGAGCTGTGGAGGCTGGGCCATTGAATATATTTAAGGCAGAGATAGACAGATTTTTGAGCGATAAGGGAGTAAAAGGGAAGTGGAGCTGAGTCCATGATCAGATCAGCCATTGAATGGCCTACTCGTGCTGCTATGTAGGCTGATCAAAAAAGTAAAAGCCCATGGGATCCAAGGGAGAGTAGCAAATTGGATCCAGGGCAGGAAGCAAAGGGTAATGATTGAAGGTGTTTTTGTGACTGGAAGGCTATTTCCAGTGGGATTCCACAGGGCTCAGTACTCAGTCCCTCACTTTTTGTAGCATATATTAATGATTTAGACTTAAATGTATGGGCATGATAAAGAAATTTGCAGATGATACAAAAATTGGCCGTGTGGTTGACAATTAGGAGGAAGGCTCTAGTCTGCAGGAAGATATCAGTGAATTGGTCAGTTGGGCAGAAAAGTGATAAATGGAATTCAATCCGGAAAAGTGTGAGGTAATGCTTTTGGGGAGGAGCAACAAGGCAAGGGAATACACAATAAATAGGAGGATACTGAGAGGTGTGGAAAAACAGAGGGACCTTAGAGTGTATGTCCACAGATCCTTAAAGATAGCAGGACAGGTCGATAAAGTAGTTAAAAAGGCATATGGAATGCTTTCCTTTATTAGCCGAGGCATAGAATACAAGAGCAGGGAAGTTATGCTAGAAATGTATACAACACTAGTTAGGCCACAGCTGGAGTACTGCGTACAGTTCTGGTCACCATTACAGGAAGGATGTGATTGCACTAGAGAGGATGTAGAGGAGATTTACGAGGATGTTGCCAGGACTGGAGAATTTTAGCTATGAGGAAAGATTGGATAGGCTGGGTTTGTTTTCTTTGGGACAGAGGAGTCTTAGGGGAGATTTAATTGAGATGTATAAAATGATAAGGGGGCTAGATTGAATGGATAGGAAGGACCTATTTCCCTTAGAAGAGGGGTCAATAACCCGGGGGCATAGATTTAAAGTAGTTGGTAGAAAGATTAGAGGGGAGATGAGGAAATAATTTTTCACCCAGAGGATGGTGAGGGTCTGGAACTCACTGCCTGAAAGGGTGGTAGAGGCAGAAATCCTCATCCCATTTAAAAAGTCGTGATCTACAGGGCTACGGACCTAGTGCTGGAAGGTGGGATTAGGCTGGGTAGCTGTTTTTCGACCGACGCGGACACGATAGGCCGAATGGCCTCCTTCTGTGTCGTAATTTTCTATGATTCTCTGCCACAGGGTACTCTTCATCCTCTGAGCCTGTATGGTTAAGCTTTTTGATAGAAGCATAATTTGAATATATTATCATAATATGTTTAAAACATTTAAATAGCTGTACTAGCGAAAAAAGGGAAGTTCAGCAAACGGTCTTTCAAAGACATAAGCTATTCCCAATTCAGCAACACACACTGTCTATGTAATGGACACCAACATGATCTAAAACTATTGCATTTAACTTTTGTCAAGGGGAATGGAAAATCAATTTATTATTAAACAGCGTTGCAGCTCTGATGTATGTCTGTTTAGGAATGCACTGGAAAGTGCTTTGACCTTTCATTGTCATTTACAGTGAAATATTACCAGCTAGCAGTTACCTATAACATTCCCATGGTCAGGTTTTTATTGTCAAATCGGCATGTGTTTGTGCAAAGAAATCTTTAAATAAAATCACATGACCATCTACCTTTGTGTTGTCAGTTCCTTATGAATGAATAAAAAATTGGAAAGGTTTTGGGTGTGGGTGGTGATTGCTAATTTGACACTTTCCATTCACCTGTAGGATAAAGGTTTGAATGCAACTCAGAGTGACAAGATGAACAGCAACTTATATTTATATAGTGACTTTAACATAGTAAAACATCCCAAGCTGCTTCACAGCAGCAATATCAAACAAAATTTGACAGAGCCACATAGAGGTCACAGAGGTAGGTTTTAAGGAGCATCTAAAAGGAGGAAAGAGAGGTAGAGAGGCAGAAAGATTTTGTGAGGAAATTCAAGAGCTTAGGGCCTTGGTGACTGAGGGCATGGCCGCCAATAGTGGAGTGATTAAAATTGGAGATGTGCAAGTGGCCAGAATTGGAGGAGGGCAGATATCTCGGACGTTTGTAGGGTTGGAGGAGGTGACAGGGATAGGGAGGGGCGAGGCCATGGAGGGATTTGAAAGCAAGGATGAGAATTTTAAAATTGAGGCGTCGCTCAACCAGGAGCCAATGTAGACCGGCGAGCACAGGGATGATGGTGAATGGGACCTGGTGCGAGTTAGGATATGAGCAGCAGAGTTTTTGATGACCTTAAGTTTATAGAGGGTGGATGATGGGAGGCCAGCCAGGAGTGTGTTGGAATAGTTAAAGTCTAGAGCTAACAAAGATATTGATGAGGGTTTCAGCAGCAGATGAGCGGAGGCAGAGGCAGAAACGGAGTCAGGGGACATTATGGAGGTGGATGTAGGTGATTTTAGTGATGACACGTATATGTAGTCAGAAGCTCATCTTGGGGTCAAGTTAATGAACAGTTTGGTTCAGCCTCAGACAGTTGCCAGGAAGAGGGATGGAATCAGTGGCTAAGAAACGGAGTTTATGACAGGAACAATAGCGTCAGTTTTCCCAATATATAGTTGGAGAAAATTTCTGCTAATCCAGTACTGGATGTCAGACAAGCAGTAGGGCAATTTAGAGACAGTGGAGGGGTCCAGAGAGGTGATGGTGAGGTAGAGCTGGGTGTTGTCAGCGTACAGAAACTGACGCTGTGTTTTCAGATGATGTCACCAAGGGGCAGTGTATAGATGAGAAATAGGAGAGGGCCAAGGATAGATCCTTGGGGGGACACCAGAGGTAACAGTGCGGGAGCAGGAAGGGAAGACATTGCAGGTGATCCTCTGGCTACGACTGGATAGATAAGAAAGGAACCAGGCGAGTGCAGTTCCACCCATCTGGACGAGAGTGGAGAGGCGTTGGAGGAGGATGGAGTGGTCAACCGTGTCAGAAGCTGCAGACAGGTCGAGGAGGGAGAGTTTATCACTGTCACAGCCACATAGGATGCCATTTGTGACATTGATAAGAGCTGTTTCGGTACAGCGCCGGGGCGGAAACTTGATTGGAGGGATTCAAACACGGAGTTCTGAGAAAGATGGGCACGGATTTGGGAGGCGACAGCATGGTCAAAGACTTTGGAGAGGAAAGGGAGGTTGGAGATGGGGCGGTAGTTTGCAAGGATGAAGGGGTCATGTTGATTTATTGAGGAAAAAAAAAGTCTTCTCTTTCTTTGCGTAAGGATCCTTATGTTCCAGTTATTTTGAAGATCTAATTTATGCAAAACATACATTATAATTTTATTTTCCTGGTATCATAGTGGTGTTTGATTCTGTACTAAAAGGTGAGCCAGTGCCACTGTGTCAGCACCAGTATACTGCAGGCACAGTATAATGGGCTTCTGAAATCTGGGGTTTAAAAAAATCTTTCTCAGTACGCTGCCACCGTTCCACTTTTGACGATTGAAAAGAGCTAACTATCCTGCCAATTCCTCAGCCATTGGAAATCTCAATGGCACCGAAAGGCTGGTGAGCACAGCTTCATGCATTTGTTTGCGAGTGCATGCAGCAACACCAACATTCCTCCACTCAAGAATAATCTGAAAGTGTCGTGTATCTGTGATATTTTGCTTGTATCACTTCAAAAAATCTATCCAAACTATATTGGCGCAGTGCCTAGTTTTTGACTGCCTCTGTGAAATATTTTGGGACATTTTTCTAGGCTTAAGATGCTATTTAAATACAAGTTGTATTGTTCTTTTTGCAGCATAACTAAGTATAAGTTTTGTGAGTCTCAACCCAGTTTTTAGTGGGGGTGCATCTGTCACACTGAATTGCCTACAATTTGCCTGAATGCCAACCTTATTTAGAAACGTCAGAGGGATAGCTGGTGTGGCAAATGGAAAAACAAATAACACTGAAACAGTAGAATTAACTTTTCTGAAATTGGGATTAAAGTACATTGTTGAGGGAAGAATAGAAGGAGCTTTATTTTACATCTAAGCTAAACTTGACCTGGTAATTCTCTATAAAAAGAATTGATACAAAAAGAAAAAAAGCGTTTTCATCCCAGAGTTGATATTCCTGCCCTGAATAAGCACAACAATCAACCTAAGCAAAATTAAGTGTGAATTCAAACAAAAATGTTTCATAAGATGATCAATTTCTGGTATTATAAAATGGCTATGAATTTCTGCACATTATTCAGGACTAATAAAATTCATGTGTGGAAAAACTGATGGCCAGTAATAGTAATACTGTTCAGTAATTCATCTTATGTCAATTTATTAACACCATCTTGCATTAACTATTTATGTTTTTGTATATTGCTGAAGTACCACTCTTCCTGCACAGTGGGTTGTTTAACCATGGAGGATCATAGCCAAACATGATGCTCACATATGCAGACGTTTCAAGCAGGGGTGACTGGATAGCGATCAGTAGTGAGAACATTCCCTAAGCATGGAGCACAGACCATCTGTAATACCCTCCAGTCACCCAGGCTAAACCAATGCAGTCCAGACTGGAAATCAAACCTGGAACTTCTGAACTGTATGGCTCTGTTTCATGCTGCTTTTATCATCTGGACATGGGGAGTCTGATATTTCCATTCTTTAACACTGTCAAAAGTCTCTAAATAACTTGCTAGTGAATTAGATTATTTTGTTGTATGTAGTTACTTTGCAGATTGAGGTATATTAGGAGTGTCATTGAAATCCTACGATCCTTATCCTAAATCATAGGATGTTTGGCAAGGGAGCTTCTATAACTAGATCCAGTTGTATCCTTACAGGTACTTAACTTCAACAAGGAATGCATCTGATTAGACATAATTTCCATGAATGAAGGATACTAAAAAAAGATGTTAATATTGAAATACATTGTCTAATTAACAGATCATAAGTGTTATTGAAATACTGGCTTAATAATGAATAGTGTTACATTGTGATTAAGAACAAAAAACTCCCTTGTGAGTTAATCAGTGAGTATTGAGCCATATACAGCATAAAGGTCCTATATTAGATTTTCAGTCTGAGTTAGCTAACCTTAGACGGGGCAGCAGGAGGGATGCTAAAATTGGTCTCAGTCTCTTTGGATTAGGGAGAAAAAAATTGGCCACTTCTGATCTAAGTTCATATATATGAACATCAAGTTAGGACAGGATTGGCTTCAGCTCTGATGTTTTTGCAGCTAAATAGCCTAATTACACTCACTGTCTCAGCTTACAAATGAAGAATGGCCATTTGAAGAACCAGAGGGCACACAGTAACCATGGAGATTTGAATGATTGCTAATGGTATCACAACAGGAAGTGTCTAACCTATTTAATTAATCAAGAAACAGGTAAAAACGAATGGATCACAGAGACTATAGATTCGTGCAAATAAATCCATTGTAGTTGGGGTACTGCAGTTGTTCTCAATGTTCCCTGAGCAAAAAAGTTCTTGATCATGACCACTCTACAGTGACCTCTACTGGAAAGTGTTTATGTGTGGATGTTATCTGCAGCTAGGATCAGACTTGGTTATTATCCCCACCCATTGCTGTGCTGGCTGCCAACAGTACCTGAACATCAAGACATAAACTTGCTGCATAAATTAGGGATTTTATGTCAACATGCTCTTAACCATATGATTACACAATTTAGTCATGCTTGTTATCTCCTGCATGTATAACACCAGATCAGCTCCGCTGGGCAGGCCACATTGTTCGCATGCCAGACACGAGACTCCCAAAGCAAGCACTCTACTCGGAACTCCTTCATGGCAAATGAGCCAAAGATGGGGAGAGGAAACATTACAAGGACACTCTCAAAGTCTCCCTGAAAAAGTGCAACATCCCCACTGACACCTGGGTGTCCCTGGCCAAAGACCGCCCTAAGTGGAGGAAGTGCATCCGGGAGGGCGCTGAGCACCTCAATTCTCATCGCCGAGAGCATGCAGAAACCAAGCGCAGGCAGCGGAAAGAGCGTGCGGCAAACCTGTCCCACCCACCCTTTCCCTCAACGACTATCTGTCCCACCTGTGACAGGGACTGTGGTTCTCGTATTGGACTGTTCAGCCACCTAAGGACTCTTTTTAAGAATGGAAGCATGTCTTCCTCGATTCCGAGGGACTGCCTATGATGATGATGAACAACAATAACTTGCATTTATATAGTACCCTTAACATAGGAAAATGTCATAAGGCAATTCACAGAAGCATAACCAGACATAAATTTACACTGAGGCAAAGAAGGGTTATTAGGAGGGGTGACTAAAAGTTTCGCCGAAGAGGTAGATTTTAAGGAGGATCTTAAAGGAGAAGACAGAGAGGCAGAGAGGTTACGGCAGGGTCTAGATGGCTGAAGGCATGGTTGCCAATGGTGGGGTGAGGTGAGTGTGAGATACGCAAGAGGCCAGAGTTGGAGGAATGTGGAGTTCTCAGAGGGTGGTAGAGCTGAAGGAGGTCACAGTGATAGGGAGGGGCAAGGTTTATACTTACTCTTGCCTCTTTGGCCAGAAAATTCCGTGGGAAGCTTGGTGGAAACCCCATTTATGCATGTAAATAGGATTTCCAGTGAACTTCTGTCAAAGTTTTGGTGGCGGAGAGGGGGGAGAAGTCCAGATGAAATTCCGAGTGCCTATATGTAATGCTACAGGAGATCAACTAGTAAAAAATAGTAAAGAAAACGTCTATACACACTTCCTACTTATAAAACCTTACTTCCTATTGTCACACTTTTGTGTCAACCTTTTTCATTATAAACTGCTATGTCCACATTTATAATGGAATCTGCTGTGTAAATATATACTGTAATTACACACTCCCACCAGTGGTGATGCTATAGCACCTCTGCTATATGTCTCAGCTTGTACTGCAGAGAAACATTTATGCTCCAACCATCTCTAATTTTTTGCTTCCCAAAGTGGAATAAATTTTTCTATGTAATTATGAATATAAAATCAAAGTGTAGGATAAAATACATGACTTTAAATTGGGGCTGAATTGTGTTTGCATGCCATCATCCATTTATCTCTTGGCCTCTAACCCCGCTTCCCCTGAAGACTATATTTGGTTTTGAGTCCCCGTGAGCCACTCCACAGGAGTTCAACCAGTTAATGTATATAAATATCAGAGTTGAACTGATTTTCACAATGCAAGTGATTCTGTTGGCTACAAGCAATTTATATCATATTATAACATTGTGGGCCGCCCCGACCTGTGTGAGAACACTATCGCAGGTCGGGGCTACAAATAGAGCTGGAGCGCTGGGCCCTGGAACATCGTGGGCGGAGGTGCGGCGAATGAGGGTACGGGGCCCAGAAGAGCCGAGGGCCCAGGGGCAGCACGGGCCAGTACACACTGTGATATGTGTGCGCACTAGGTCCGTGCAGCAGAGCAGGTCTCCAGTCGTACTGATTAACCCTTGCCACTGGATAAAGACCGAGCTCTGTCAAGCCTGTGTGGTGGCTGGTGTGCAAAGGTCAACACACGTTAAAAAAATCCACGCACAGACGTCTTCCACCCCCTCAACTGGACCCGCCCCAGGACTGGAACATCGGGTCCTTCATTGAAACATCTGTGAACTCTTGTAGAAGCAAGTCATCCTTGTTCGAGGGACCGCTATGATATCATATTATTGATGCTATAAAAATATCATGTGCATGGCATCTTGCAGATAAAATGAAAGAATGCTGCGTTTCCTTGGGCACCTGAATTCAAATCCTAGTCTTGACTGAATCACACGACAGCACTTGCTTGCTGAGAGTTAACATTATCAGTCTGGCCTGGGTTCTGTGTGGGAGAGAAAGAAAAACGGGGAAGGATCTGTTCCCACGTATCTTGATCGCTTCTCGAAAGGTCAACCCAGTATCAGTAATGGTATTTGTGGAGATGTCTCTGCCGGCCTTCCTTACTGAAGATGACAGTATAGATATATGAGGCTGAGCTGGGAGCAGGAAGCGGAACGAAAATTAAAACTGCATAATCAAGCTTTTCAAATCCCACTAAAGAAAAAAATCCAGGAAATTGGAAACTAAAATTTGCATAGGTGTAAAAGCGAATCCTTTCCACAGTCACGCTAATTAAGATTCCAGGTTAATACACTTCTTCTCATTGTTAGTCACTGTCACAATTCTGTTATCTGTACTGTAATTAAACCCATTCCAGATGCCTACTCACTCTTCCATTGTAAGAACTCCAACTGCTTTATTTTAACAAAGAACAATGCTCTTAACCTCCAGTTTGTGATAACTTTTTTCTGGTGTTATTATAGTGACTATATTATTCTTGAAGAAGCCCCCAGTGGATAATTGATTTTTAAATGTGTAAGTTCTGGTAAGCCTGTGTGTCAGTGTATTTTTAGAACTGGAATGTAGCCAGACCTTTAGCTCTTCTTGCTGTTCACGTCTAACGGTCACTTGAATAACTGTCTTATGAACAAAGCAGCCTCAGAAGACCAACTGCCTGATTTCATTGAAATGGTCACCGTGAATCTCAGAATAAAGCCTTTCTCATGGGTAAATCTGAACAGAAGCTATATCACCTGATGCTTATTTATGTAAAATACTTATTATTTTAATGACAGTGCAGGATTGTAACTACTGTACTACATGACTTGAAACTTCATGCCAGCAAATTAAAACTCTGAATGAGTTGAAACACACTTGGATGAGATATTGGCAGCTGCTCAAAGCCACTATTGTAACATTGTAAAACAAGCAGCGATTGCAAACTAAAACACACATGGCAAAAGCTGTGCCTTCTGAAATCGGTCCAGTTAGTGTACTCGTCATTCAGTGCCATGTTTTGTTAATGATCTGTAATAAGGGTGGTGCTGAATAAACACACTTGAGTCAAAGTCTGAAGTGAGTCATCATAACAAAATGCAATACAGCTGGAGCACACACAAAAGCACAGTACTTTCGAAGAATAGGTTTATTGCACAATAAAGTAGAACACAAGAAAGTATAATGAAGCACGTGCAATGCCTGCCTGCAATTTGTATATGTACTTGCTCACCTTGAAGGTATTTTATTTTATATGTACAGTGGTAGCTCTAAGTGTAGAGAACTATTTTATCACAATCCTATTTATATTTAATTCTGTTCTAAAACAGTGGTGCGTTTTTAGAATTTGTTAAATATTGAAGTGCTCAGAAATCATATTCAGACTTTCCCTATTCGCACTGACAAAAATGTTTCAGTTCATGGCCATCCCCTTAAATCCAACGCTGCACATAAGCAGTTTAAAAAAAAATGACTGCAGTTCAGATTATTGCACCAAGCCTACTCTAATCGCGTTGTAAACTTTGTTGGTTGCTGGCTTAAGAAAGATTTAACTAAAATTTAAGTAATGCATTTGCTTAGTTCAATTTGTAGTTGATTGATCGTCAGTTTTTGAATTTGAGAGGTCAGATATTCAAAGTGCAGGAAGGCCCAATAATCTGATTCTGGGATATGAAAAAGACTGCCCTGTTTAAATTTGGGGAAGTGGAAAATGCCATGAAAGGGAACAGTTTCAAATCTCAGTGAAGCAATCCGTCAGATAGTTTGATGTTCCTTAAAGGAGGAAAAATAATGTGTGTATTTTAAATTATTTGAAATATATTAGTTTATTTCTTAGAGTTGTGATCTTTTTATTATTTTTCTACAGGAGGAGTTAAGTATAAAGTTGTTCACTGTAAATATACAACCACACAAGGTACTATATAACTTACTTTACACATTTTATAAAATAAATTCACTTGATAAAATTAGGCCTGATGTAACATGTGAGAACTCATGTAGACATGAGATTAAGTCCAATATCTAAAAGCAAGACAGGTGCAAAATGCAGGATGGCACAAATGGAAATAAATAGGTATGATCTGATTGCCATTACAAAGATATGGCTGCAAGGTGACCAAGGCTGGGAACTAAATATTCAGGAGTATTCGCCATTTCGTAAGGATAGGAGGAAAGGAAAAAGAGGTAGGGTAGCTCTGTTAATAAAGGATGAGATCAGTGCAGTGGTAAGAAATGATATTGGCTCAGAAGATCAAGATGTAGAATCAGTTTGGGTGGAGATAAGAAGCAATAAGGGAAATAAGTCACTGGTGGGAGTGGTCTACAGGCCCCCTAACAGTAGCCACTCTGTGGCACAGAGTATAAATCAAGAAATAATGGAGGCTTGTAAGAAAGGTACAGCAATAATCATGGGCGATTTAAATCCATATTGATTGGACAAATCAAATTGGCAATGGTAACCTTGAGGAAGAGTTCATAGAGTGTATGCGGGATAGCTTCTTGGAACAATACATTGTGGAACCAACTAGGGAGCAAACTATTTTAGATCTGGTAATGTGTAACGAGTCTGGATTAATTAATGATCTTGTAGTGAAGGATCCTCTTGGGAAGAGTGATCATAACATGGTAGAATTTCAAATTCAGTTTGAGGGTGAGAAAGCTAGGTCTCAAACTAGTGTCCTGAACTTAAATAAAGGTAATTACAAAGGTATGAAGGCAGAGTTGGTTAAAGTGGACTGGGAAAGTATATTACAGGGTAAAACTGTAGAAACGCAATCACTATCACTAGAGATAAAGTACTAGGCAAACTAATGGGACTGAAGATGGACAAGTCCCCGGGACCTGATGACATGCATCCTTGGGTCTTAAAAGATGTGGCTTCAGAGATAGTGGATGCATTGGTTGCAATCTACCAAAATTCCCTGAATTCTGGAGAGGTCCCAGTGGACTAGAAAACCGCAAATGTAACACCTCTATTTAAGAAAGGAGGCAGACAGAAAACAGGAAACTATAGACGAGTTAGCCTAACATCTATCATCGGGAAAATACTGGAGTCCATCATTAAGGAAGTATAGCAGGATATTTTGAAAATCATAATGCAGTCAAGCAGAGTCAGCATGGTTTTATGAACGGGAAATCATGTTTGACAAATATGCTGGAGTTCTTTGAGGATGTAACGAACAGAGTGAATAAAGGAGAACCAGTGGATATGGTATATTTGGATTGCCAGAAAGCATTCGATAAGGTACCACACAAAAGGTTACTGCACAAGATAAACACTCACAGGGTTGGGGTAATATATTAGCATGGATAGAGGATTGGCTAACTAATAGAAAACAGAGAGTTGGGATAAATGGGTTATTTTCAGATTGGCAAACTGTAACTAGTGGGGTGCCACAGGGACCAGTGCTGGGGCCTCAACTATTTAAAATTTATATTAATGACTTGGATGAAGGGACCGAATGTAATGTAGCCAAATTTGCTTATGATACAAAGATAGGTGGGAAAGCAAGTTGTGAGGATGACACAAAGAATCTACAAAGGGATATAGATAGGCTCAGTGAATGAGCAAAAATTTGGTAGATGGACTATAATGTGGGGAAATGTGAGGTTATCCACTTTTCTGGGAAAAATAAAAAAGCAAATTATTATTTAAATGGGGAACGATTACAAAATGCTATAGTACAGAGGGATCTGGGTTTTATTGTGTTTGAAATGCAAAATTTTAGCTTGCAGGTACAGCAAGTAATCAGCAAGGCAAATGGAGTGCTGGTCTTTATTGCAAAGGGGATGGAGTATAAAAGTAGGGAAGTCCTGCTCTAACTGCACAGGGCGTTGGTAAGACCACACCTGGAGTACTGCGTACAGTTTTGGTCTCCTTATTTAAGGAAGGATATACTTGCATTGGAGGCAGTTCAGAGAAGGTTCACAAGGTTGATTCCTGAGATGAAGGGGTTGTCATATGAAGAAAGGTTGAGCAGGTTGGGCCTTTACTCCTTAGAATTTCGAAAAATGAGAGGCGATCTTATTGAAACATATAAGATTCTGAGGGGGCTTGACAGGGTAGATATAGAGAGGATGTTTCCCCTCATGGGGAAATCTAGAACTAGGGGGCACAGTTTCAGAATAAGGGATCACCCATTTAAAACAGAAATGAGGAGGAATTTCTTCTCTCAGAGGACCGTGAATCTTTGGAACTCTCTACCCCAGAGAGCTGTGGAGGCTGGAGCTTTGAATATATTTAAGGTGGAGATAGGCAGATTTTTGAACAATAAGGGAGTCAAGGGTTATGGGGAGCAGGTGGGGAAATGGAGCTGAGTCCATGATCAGATCAGCCACGATCTTATTGAATGGTGGAGCAGGCTCGAGGGGCTAAATGGCCTACTCCTGCTCCTATTATTTATGTTCTTATAACTTAAATTTAGGGGTGATGTCCAGAAGCACTACTTCTCACAAAGCGTAGAGGAAAGCTGGAAAAAAATTCCTCTTTCCTTTAATGGGTCACTGATTCTCATTGAATACTGGAATCACTCAATAGATGAAGTCGTAATATAAACTAGACAACAATGGTACTATTGCATCTCCATTTGGTGGGATGTTGGTTTACAGCTGTAATTTCCTCTTAATAATGCATTCCCAATCTTGGCCATGAAATCAGGAGGAGATATCAATCAGAGTCAACATATCTCTTCATGTGGTGATGTCAGGAAGAAAGGAAAGTTGAATGGGCCAGTCACATAATGGGCGGGATCTTGCCGACGCTCAGAGGGCAGGTTTGGAGACGGGTCTTCTGTCAAAATCTAAAAGATTGACAGCAGGGTGTTATCTCGCTCTGAACCTGCCTCCTTGTAAGTTTCCCAAAGCCTGCGCTTTGCAGACCGGGCACGAAGCGGTGGGTGAGCCAATTAAAATACTTAAGAAGCTGTTTAAGACTATTAAGCAGCATTTTACCAGTTACTAAACAGTTTTCCAACTTTTATGAGCTTCCCGTTACTCGGGGATCATGTCAGGTAAGTATGTCTCTCCATTGATTTGAATAGGTGATAGTTACAAAACTGGTCTCAAAGCTATCATTTCACAGCTGTTCACTTTCTAATGTTAGAAGCTGGCGCCTTCAGGATTTGAAATATACTTTTCAGCTTTATGCAGGTTGGAAATGTTTGGAGTAAACTCTATAACCAGTGTCACCTCCTTGGAGCAACCTCTATCACCATTGAGAGATCACTTCTGTCATCCCAACTCCAGCTGACAGCTATTCCAGCAATATCGCTCCCTTGAAAAAATCTTATCTTGGTCCTCAGAACCCCACCACGATCAGCCCCAACACCAACATCACCCGGCACACCAGCATCATCAACAACAACATCAACCTTCTCCGCAATCACCTGATGCTGTACAGGACAGAGGGCATCAGCACCTGACCACATTGCTGCCCGGGAGGCCAGGGATGGTCTCACCATGGCCACATTTACTTCACTTTAAACTGTACACCCTGGCTGCCACATGATGCGCCAGGTTGGCACCAGCCCACACCAGCACCATAAAGCTGCCCTGCAATTCCCAAACCATTCCTTTCACACCCATCACCATTGCGGGGGGCGGGGGTGGGAATACCGTTACATCTCACCATTCACTACAACTCACTAAGCTACTTCCAAAGGTGCACACAGATCTGTCCAAGAAAGCAAAGTGTTCAGAATAAAGATTTCAATGTTTGACAGCACATTAGCAGAAATTCGACATGAACATTGTCTAAAAGACCCAAGTCCCTACCCCTGTGTGTTGTTAGTTGGTATGATTGGACAAGGATGAGGGTGAGTGTGAGGGGTGGCTAGTGAGATGGGGATGTGATAATGTAGATAGAGAGGGATGGGTGGAGGTACAAGGTAAGTTGGTGTGAGTATGGATGTGCAGGAGTAGGGTAGAGAAGGCAGAGTGATGGGGATATGATGAGTGGCACAGCAGGATGAGGTTGAATGTGGCTTTGCAGTAACATTTCGTGATCCACTGAGATCATTGAAAGGTTTGCACCACTACAGCCTGGTCCTTCTGACAACATCCCTGCTTGTGCCCTCCTGTGCAATGTGCAACCAGGGTACTTTGGTCTCTTGAAGAAGTCTCTTCCACCCATTGGTAGGGAAGAAAACATCCCTGCGTGCTCTGACTCCTTCCATAAGCATATGGAGGGAGTCATGGGAGAGCCTGGGTGAGGCCGTGCACCTCTGTGCAGTGTGTGTCTGTTTGCAGCACCTCAATGTTGCAAAACACGGACAGCACAGCTGTCAAAATGTATGCGGGCATGGTTCCTTTAAGGAAAGCGGCTGATGACGCGTCAACAGACCAGCTTCCTTTTAATTGGCCGGGAACCTCGCAGGGTGAGCTTAACAATCAGGGGAAAATCACTTCAACAGAACGGCCTGCAACCGTCAGCGGGATTCCAATCCACACTCTAAGTCGCCCGTCTCTCTCCCGACCCGATAGGAAAAATCGTGGCCAATATGTCTCAGTGGTCTGGGAACATGTTTGCCCTTTCAGCTCTGAAATGATAATTGGTGTAGGGGTACCTAAAGAACGAAGGTTAGTATTTTAAAATGGGAGAAAGAGAAATAAATGTTGTAGAGAGTGCTGGTCTTCATTAGATCACAAGTGAAGAATATTCCAACATACATGGAAAATCAGGGAGTGATCGGAAAAAAATTAGCAACTTTTCAAGAGTTGACAGTCATTTTTCAGAAAGGACTTAGAAGGTAGCAAGATGAGATTTTAATTCAGTTAATGGCCCTGACCACTGCAGAAAAATAGTAATGATCAAAAGTGTTAAAAGACAGAGAATAGCTATCAGCTGTAATCTTCACTTGTGCATGCAACATCTGGTACCATGCACTGGCAGATAACGTGTAGAACAGTTGGCACATGGGAGTATATTAAAAGGCACAATTCCACAGGGAGGCTCAGATGACTGTGAACATCACCTAAAGTCCAAGATGAAATTACTGCCTTTAGTTCACTCCCACTCATGTTATGTAAGGTAGACTGAATGGCTTACAATTCTTTGTTGTGCTTTGCCTGATTTTGGGATGGTAATTGTGTGGATGTGGTAGAAAATATAGGCTATTCCGTCTGCCTTGTCTAAAAATGATCAAGAGTGAATTAAATGCAGTGATGAGTGAATTAAATGAAATAAATGGTTGCGGTTGTTGGAACATCACAGAACATCGCTGTAAGAGTTTCTCAGTTCAATGTCCTAGGCCCAATTAACTTCAGCTACTTCATCAATGATCTTCCCTCCATCATGAAGTCAGAAATGGAGCTGTTCCCTGATGACGGCACAGTCGCAATCGCTCCAAGAAACAAAGCAGTCCATGCCTTCACGCAACAAGACATGGATAACATCCAGGCTGGGGCTGATAAATAGAAAGTAACATTTGCGCTACACAAGTGGCAGGCAATGACCATCTCCAACAAGAGAGAACTAACCACCCAATCCCCCGCCATCAACTTCCTGGGGGTCACCATTCACCAGAAACTCAACTGGTCCAGCCACATAAATGGGGACAGCATCAAACAAGAAATTAGGGATGCATGCAATAAAGGTACAGCAGTTATCATGGGTGACTTTGATCTACATATTGATTGGGCTAACCAAACTGGTAGCAATGCGGAGGATAAGGATTTCCTGGAGTGTATTAGGGATGGTTTTCTAGACCAATATCTTGAGGAACCAACTAGAGGGCTGGCCAACCTCGACTGGGTGATGTGTAATGAGAAAGGACTAATTAGCAATCTTGTTGTGCGAGGCCCCTTGGGGAAGAGTGACCATAATATGGTAGAATTCTTTATTAAGATGGCGAGTGACACAGTTAATTCAGAGACGAGGGTCTTGAACTTAAGGAAAAGTAACTTTGATAGTATGAGACATGAATTGGCTAGAATAGATTGGCGAGTGATACTTAAAGGTTTGACGGTGGATAAGCAATGGCAAACCTTAAAAGATCACATGGATGAACTTCAACAATTGTATATCCCTGTCTAGAGTAAAAATAAAACGGGAAAGGTGGCTCAACCGTGGCTAACAAGGGAAATTAAGGATAGTGTTAAATCCAAGGAAGAGGCATATAAATTGGCCAGAAAAAGCAGCAAACCTGAGGATTGGGAAAATTTTATAATACACCAGAGGAGGTCAAAGGGTTTAAATAGGAGGGGGAAAATAGAGCATGAGAGGAAGCTTGCAGGGAACATAAAAACTGACTGCAAAAGCTTCTATAGATATGTGAAGAGAAAAAGATTAGTGAAGAATAAATAAAGAATAATAACGAATTCTACCATATTATGGTCACTCTTCCCCAAGGGGCCTCGCACAACAAGATTGCTAATTAGTCCTTGCAGTCAGATTCAGGTGAATTTATAATGGGGTACAAAGAAATGGCGGACCAGTTAAACAAATACTTTGATTCTGTCTTCACGAAGGAAGACACAAATAACCTTCCGGAAATACTAGGGGACCGAGGGTCTAGTGAGAAGGAGCAACTGAAGGAAATCCTTATTAGGCGGGAAATTGTGTTAGGGAAGTTGATGGGATTGAAGGCCGATAAATCCCTGGGGCCTGATAGTCTGCACCCCACAGTACATAAGGAAGTAGCCCTAGAAATAGTGGATGCATTGGTGATCATTTTCCAACAGTCTACTGACTCTGGATCAATTCCTATGGACTGGAGAGTAGCTAATATAAGAACATAACATAGGAACATAAGAATTAGGAACAGGAGTAGGCCATCTAGCCCCTCGAGCCTGCTCCGCCATTCAACAAGATCATGGCTGATCTGGCCGTGGACTCAGCTCCACTTACCCGCCCGCTCCCCATAACCCTTAATTCCCTTATTGGTTAAAAATCTATCGATCTGTGACTTGAATACATTCAATGAGCTAGCCTCAACTGCTTCCTTGGGCAGAAAATTCCACAGATTCACAACCCTCTGGGAGAAGAAATTCCTTCTCAACTCAGTTTTACATTGGCTACCCCGTATTTTGAGGCTGTGCCCCCTAGTTCTAGTCTCCTCGACCTCTCTGCCTCTATCTTGTCTATCCCTTCCATTATTTTAAACGTTTCTATAAGATCACTCCTCATCCTTCTGAACTCCAACGAGTAAAGACCCAGTCTACTCAATCTATCATCATAAGGTAACCCCCTCATCTCCGGAATCAGCCTAGTGAATCGTCTCTGTACCCCCTCCAAAGCTAGTATATCCTTCCTTAAGTAAGGTGACCAAAACTGCACGCAGTACTTCAGGTGCGGCCTCACCAATACCCTATACAGTTGCAGAAGGACCTCTCTGCTTTTGTACTCCATCCCTCTCGCAATGAAGGCCAACATTCCATTCGCCTTCCTGATTACCTGCTGCACCTGCAAACTAACTTTTTGGGATTCATGCACAAGGACCCCCAGGCCCCTCTGCACCGCAGCATGTTGTAATTTCTCCCCATTCAAATAATATTCCCTTTTACTGTTTTTTTTCCCAAGGTGGATGACCTCACACTTTCCGACATTGTATTCCATCTGCCAAACCTTAGCCCATTCGCTTAACCTATCTAAATCTCTTTGCAGCCTCTCTGTGTCCTCTACACAACCCACTTTCCCACTAAACTTTGTGTCATCTGCAAATTTTGTTACACTACACTCTGTCCCCTCTTCCAAGTCATCTATGTATATTGTAAACAGTTGTGGTCCCAGCACCGATCCCTGTGGCACACCACTAACCACCGATTTCCAACCCGAAAAGGACCCATTTATCCCGACTCTCTGCTTTCTGTTAGCCAGCCAATTCTCTATCCATGCTAATACATTTCCTCTGACTCCGCGTACCTTTATCTTCTGCAGTAACCTTTTGTGTGGCACCTTATCGAATGCCTTTTGAAAATCTAAATACACCACATCCATCGGTACACCTCTATCCACCATGCTTGTTATATCCTCAAAAAATTACAGTAAATTAGTTAAACATGATTTCCCCTTCATGAATCCATGCTGCGTCTGCTTGATTGCACTATTCCTATCTAGATGTCCTGCTATTTCTTCCTTAATGATAGTTTCAAGCATTTTCCCCACTACAGATGTTAAACTAACCGGCCTATAGTTACCTGCCTTTTGTCTGCCCCCTTTTTTAAACAGAGGCGTTACATTAGCTGCTTTCCAATCCACTGGTACCTCCCCAGATTCCAGAGAATTTTGGTAGATTATAACAAATGCATCTGCTATAACTTCCGCCATCTCTTTTAATACCCTGGGATGCATTTCATCAGGAGCAGGGGACTGGTCTACCCCTTTTTAATTACCCCTTTAACACCCCTTTTTAAGAAAGGAGGGAGAGAGAAAATGGGTAATTATAGACCGGTTAGCCTGACATCGGTAGTGGGGAAAATGTTGGAATCAATTATTAAAGATGAAATAGCAGCGCATTTGGAAAGCAGTGACAGAATCGATCCAAGTCAGTATGGATTTATGAAAGGGAAATCATGCTTGTCAAATCTTCTAGAATTGTTTGAGGATGTAACTGGTAGAGTGGACAAGGAAGAACTAGTCGATGTGGTGTATTTGGACTTTCAAAAGGCTTTTGACAAGGTCCCACACAAGAGATTGGTGTGCAAAATTAAAGCACATGGTATTGGGGGTAATGTGCTGACATGGATAGAGAACTGGTTGGCAGACAGGAAGCAGAGAGTCGGGATAAACGGGTCCTTTTCAGAATGGCAGGCAGTGACTAATGGGGTGCCGCAGGGCTTAGTGCTGGGACCCCAGCTATTTACAATATACATTAACGATTTGGATGAAGGAATAGAGCGTAATATCTCCAAGTTTGCAGATGACACTAAGCTGGGTGGTGGTGTGAGCTGTGAGGAGGACGCTAAGAGGCTGCAGGTTGACTTGAACAGGTTAGGTGAGTGGGCAAACGCATGGCAGATGCAGTATAATGTGGATAAATGTGAAGTTATCCACTTTGGTGGCAAAAACACGAAGGCAGAATATTATCTGAATGGCGGTAGATTCGGAAAAGGGGAGGTGCAACGAGACCTGAGTGTCATGGCACATCAGTCATTGAAAGTTGGCATGCAGGTACAGCAGGCGGTGAACAAGGCAAATGGTACGTTGGCCTTCATAGCTAGGGGATTTGAGTATAGGAGCAGGGAGGTCTTACTGCAGTTGTACAGGGCCTTAGTGAGACCTCACCTGGAATATTGTGTTCAGTCTTGGTCTCGTAATCTGAGGAAGGACGTTCTTGCTATTGAGGGAGTGCAGCGAAGGTTCACCAGACTGATTCCCGGGATGGCAGGAGTGACACATGCAGAGAGACTGGATCGACTGGGCCTGTATTCACTGGAGTTTAGAAGGATGAGAGGGAATCTCATAGAATCATATAAAATTCTGACGGGACTGGACAGGTTAGATGCAGGAAGAATGTTCCCGATGTTGGGGAAGTCCAGAACCAGGGGACATAGTCTAAGGATAAGGGGTAAGCCATTTAGGACTGATGAGGAGAAACTTCTTCACTCAGAGAGTTGTTAACCTGTGGAATTCCCTACCGCAGAGAGTTGTTGATGTCAGTTCGTTGGATATATTCAAGAGGGAGTTAGATATGCCCCCTACAGCTAAAGGGATCAGGGGCTATGGAGAGAAAGCAGGAAAGGGATACTGAGGTGAATGATCAACCATGAACTCATTGAATGGTGGTGCAGGCTAGAAGGGCCAAATGGCCTACTCCTGCACCTATTTTCTATGTTTCTATGTTAATGTGGCTACAAGCGCAGATCAGAAGCTGGATATTTTGTGGCACGTGGCTTGCTTCCTGACTCCCCAAAGCCTTTCCACCACTTATAAAGCACAAGGCAGGAGTGTGATGGAATACTCTCCACTTGCCTGGATGGGTGCGGCTGCAACAACACTCAAGAAGCTCGACACCATCCAGGACAAAGGAGTCTACTTGATTGACCTCTAGACACCATCATATACATCCACTCCTTCCACCATTGATGTACTGTGGCTGCTGTGTGTACCATCTACAGGATTCACCGCAACAAGGCTTTTTTAGCAAAGCCTCCCAACAACCTCCACTACCTAGAAGGACAAGGGCAGCAGGTGCATGGCAACACCATCACCTCCAAGTTCCCCGACAAGTCATAAATCGTGCCAATTTGGACATATATCGTTCTTCCTTCATCATCGCTGGGTCAAATTCCTGGAACTCCCTACCTAATAGCATTCTGGGAGTACCTTCACCACATGGCCTGCAGTGGTTCAAGAATGAGGCTCATCATCTTCTGAAGAAAAGCTGGGGATGTGCAATAAATGCTGACCTTGCCAGTGACGCCCATATTCCAAGATTGAATATTTAAAAAAACAATTTTGGATTCGATGCTATACACCCTAAAGGTGAAAGTAAAGGGAAAAACGTATACATTAACAGGTGCAGTAAAAACCTTAGTACTGCATAATTTCTCTTGTTGCTTTTTTGTTATTGCCACCTACTTTATCAACTGTTTCGGCAGTATTTGTGGAGAGGCTGCTACTCCTCTTGGCTATCACATCTGGGAATTGTATGAAAAAGTCCCACATATTCATCCTTTGCACCACAGATGTGCCATCATCTGGGGACCCTTATCTGTATACATTGGTTCCCACAGCTCTCGTTGGATGGGCAGGAATTGTACATTGCCATTTAAAGCAAAAATTTCACAAAAGCAGAACATCTGGACTAATATCTAGGTGACTAATTAACCAAAGTTAACTTCTATTCAGTGAGTGGGGTACTATTGCTGCTGCTGGTTTGCTGTGAGGTGATCGTTGAGCTTGTGGTGATTTTCTGGTGCATGTTTTGATACTAGAAATGGTGACAGATTTTTACAATTTTGCTGCTGGTCCTCAGTGATCTTGAAGAATAGCATTACTTGATACATATTGTGGCAATTTCCCTTGCGGGGCAGAAAGGGATCGGTGCCGGGTGGGAACAATGGCAGGATGGAAACCTGTTTCTGTCGCTCGAGGACCGGGGGCAATTTCGGATGGGTTGGCCCATCCACCTGCCCCCGGTCGGAAAGGCCTTACTACCCCATTATCGCTTCTTGGACCTTAAGAAGGGCTGCAATTTCAGCCCCATTGTATTTCGGATGGGTTGGCCCATCCACCTGCCCCCGGTCGGAAAGGCCTTACTACCCCATTATCGCTTCTTGGACCTTAAGAAGGGCTGCAATTTCAGCCCCATTGTATTCTTATGCTTCTTGAGATGATAATTTCATACATGCATACACAAAATTCTATCATTCTAGTTCAGAGTTAATTTCACTCTATCAAACCCTGGACATGAAGTGCTTTTAGGGATATGTGAATGGGAGGGATGGAGGAATGGAAACCTTCTTGTCCCCTCCCCATACCAACTGGCTTCTGAAATAAGGTTCAACATGAACTGCCAAAGTTACTTTGAATTTTGCTCTTTTAAACTAGAATTTATATTTCTGTTCGTATGAATGCACAGCTGCTACCGTATCAATTTTATGGAATGGTTCTCTCTACTTGAAAATGACAAATTGCTAAGTGCAATTTACAAGAAGGATGCACTTCAAATCCTGCACTGAACTGGACTATTGCTTATATTGAAGGAACTGATATTGCTGGGATTAATAGCTTTATTGATGGCAAACTGAGTATACAGGTACTGCTCTTTGGAAATGGACTCTGTAACCTGTGAAGTGGATTCTATTGAGTACTTCACTTTGCTGCAAGATGCATAGTTATAATCTATTAATTGATCAAACAACAATTTCACTGGCTATGTCGATCATACTCTAGCTCTGCAAAGTTAAAAGCATAATACAGGGCAAATTCTGTTTCCTTGAAATATAGAAATGCTTGTTGAACTATTTGTCAAGAATGTCGATAAAGAATCTTCAACAGCAGATCATTATTTCACTTCACTGGTCTACTGCATATATGTTTGTTGTTTGAAAGTGGTTGATTTTTAACAAATCACGATTATCATGCCAAGTCAAACCCACCATGTTTTGAGCGGGTATATAAAATTCTATGGATTGTCATAGTTCAGGACACATACCGGATCTGAGATAGTTGCTAATGCCATTTTATAACCAGAGTAGCTAGCTCTGAGATTTTCCTTTGCTCTCTGTGAAAAAGCATCTTGCCGTAAGTATGTAGCAGTAAGGATAAGTGTTGAGCAAGGTTAGAATGTTTTTTTTTAAAAATCCCACAGGATAGTTGATATGTGGAACGAATTCTAGAGAAGGTAATTAATTATGGAAGGAGCTGGTCTCATGTTAGTTGACAAGCAGAGTTGAGGGTTATAGAGATGTTAACAACACCTGCTTCATTTTTAGTGTTACTGATAGCTTAGTATTCCCTAAAGTAGGGACTCAACAAGAGTTATGGGATGGAAGTCCATAAAATAATAATAATACACTGCCTCTGGATGATGTGGGCTTGATGAGTTTTTCTCACTCCGGATTTTATTATGTATATAAAAGAATGATTTTATTTTGGCAATGAGATAGATTTTCACAATAAGTTGCTTTTGTAAAGTTGTAAACCATGGGTGAGAAAGTGTGATGATATCACCATATGTAATTAACAACCAGCTTTAAACATCCTGGGCTGCAACTTCAATACATAATAGATTTGAATCATAACTTTTCCTTATAGAGAATTCCTACCATTTTTCAACACCGTTTTAAAATTTTCCATGCAAGATTGTAGGAAAATGCAGCTTTAATACGGTTTAATTTGTGATTTTCACAGCAATAATTATTATCCATATTTCTTACAATGAACATTTCAACATTGTTTAAAAATTCTTACCTTGTAAATGCTGGATTTTGCATTCAGAAAGAATAATTCCACAGTGGTAATGTCCTTTAAGAATGATATGTTCTCGATATAAAACCTAACGCAAATGTATCAAAAAAAAAGCATTGTTCAAACAACTGGCTTTAACAGACTTAATTTCTGCATTTTATTTGCAACAAAATAATTGACATTAATTGTTATTCATTTTTATTTAAAAAAGCATAATTTTATAGCATCAAAGCAGCTTCTACTGTGATATGTGACCAATGTCCTGTGTTCATATAACTACTTTTAGTCGGCAACAATGTAGTTTTCACACGCAAAGGGAAGGCAGCTTTGAGCTGTCCTTGCATACCTCCTGGTGGTGAGCTACAGATCCCAGGGAGCAAGTCTGCATGGCTGAAGAATGATGCAAGAATGCAGAAGAACCAAAAGACCAGAGAAAATTATTTTTCTGGTAACCAAACTGGATCTGAATATCGACATTTTTTTCATTGAAAAAACTGTAATAGAAAAATTAAAGATTTCCCAGTTCTTATTAAATAAAGCTATGAATTAAATAATTGAAGTTAGAACTCAGAGCTATGTGGAGTTAAAAGCAGGAACTATATTTTTGTGAGCTGAAGTTATTTGAAACAATCTCACTGTAAATCTGCCAAGGATGACCATTTTTTAACGTGGGACAAATTGAGAGGACTCAGAAGAAGAGGGATTTTATTTTCTGCTCACATCCTCTCCCAAGGTATTCACTCATTGCTGGGATATGGTTCCATCATTGGTACCTCGCACAAGTGGGCAATGTTGCTGTGTAAGCCTGAACAATGAATGTCAGCAGGCTGTCTAACCCTGGGGGCATCAAACTTAGTGCAATGGTGTCCTCACCTGACATTCCCAAACATGCAATTTAAACAGGGATTACTGGATAGAAATCAGGAGTGCGAATTCCATTTTCCCTTCCTGAACCCAGGGTGTTGAGGCCAATTGTCTATCAGCACCCCAGCTCAGATCAACTAACAGGCTGGGGATTGAAACTCGGACTTTGCTTCTCTATTTGGCTCAATCAGCTAAGCTATGGAGGGAGCGAGAGATCAGAATTATAGGAGTAATCTACCTTGGTACCAATTTATCTTTCTTTCTAACCAGTATTAGACAACTGAGATAGCTGAAAGGATTGACTTCAGCAAACTATTAGTCTGCTGCAGGCTTTTAATTATATTTGACTAACTGTCTTTGTTAACATATATAGTAAGCTATAGAACCTAGCTGTAATTCTTATTTACATGCTAGCCAGCAACAGGTGTTAAGCCTATGGGCAACATGCTTAGATGGGCGGCAGTGTGAGCTGTGAGGAGGATGTTAGGAGGCTTCAGGGGGACTTGGACAGGTTAGGTGAATGGGCAAATGCATGGCAGATGCAGTATAATGCGGATAAGTGTGAGGTTATCCACTTTGCTGGCAAAAACAGGAAGACAGATTATCTGAATGGCGACAGATTAGTAAAAGGTGAGGTGCAACGAGACCTGGGTGTCATGGTACATCAGTCATTGAAGGTAGGCATGCAGGTACAGCAAGCAGTAAAGAAAGCAAATGGCATGCTGGCCTTCACAGCGAGGGGATTTGAGTATAGGAGCAGGGAGGTCTTACTGCAGTTGTACAGGGCCTTGGTGAGACCACATCTTGAGTATTGTGTGCAGTTTTGGTCTCCTAATCTGAGGAAAGAAATTCTTGCTATTGAGGGAGTGCAGCGAAGGTTCACCAGACTGATTTCCAGGATGGCAGGACTGACATATGAAGAAAGACTGGATCAACTAGGCTTATATTCACTGAAATTTAGAAGAATGAGAGGGGATCTCATAGAAACATATAAAATTCTAACGGGATTGGGCAGGTTAGATGCAGGAAGAATGTTTCCGATGTTGGGCAAGTCCAGAACAAGGAGTCATAGTCTAAGGATAAGGGGTAAGCTATTTAGGACCGAGATGAGGAGAAACTTCTTCACTCAGAGAGTTGTGAACCTGTGGAATTCTCGACCACACAAAGTTGTTGAGGCCAGTTCGTTAGATATATTCAAAAGGGAGTTAGTGTGGCCCTTACGGCTAAAGTGATCAAGGGGTATGGAGAGAAAGCAGGGATGGGGTACTGAAGTTGCATAATTAGCCATGATCATATTGAATGGTGGTGCAGGCTCGAAGGGCCGAATGGCCTACTCCTGCACCTATTTTCTATGTTTCTATGTTTCAGAGAGAAGACTGGTGCAGTTGTAAATTGATCAGCAAAGAGTAAACTTGGAGGCAAAACAATAGAGCTCAGAAGAAAAAGAAATAAAACAGAGTTAAGAGCTAACGGGTAATGTACCAGTAACAAGAGAAAGACACAATGTAAGACGAGTAAGAAGGGAACACAAATGTAGGAAGAGATGGATACAACGTTCACAAAGAACAGAGTTTGGGGAGAATCAACTGACAAAGAATGAAGTCTTAGAGTGACATGTGGTCATGCATTTTGAAAGCAGTGAGAAGCGCACTCATGTTACCACCGCCCCCTCCCCAACCCCACCCACACAATCCACATTGGAGCCTTCAGCTGTTGATGTACACTACATTGATTGTCAAATGTATATCAATGGAAAATTACAATTTGATGCAATTTTGCTTTGATGTACATGTTCAATGTTTCAAACCTATGAACAGATTTAAAAAAATGTACTTGACTGTGACAAAAATATTTGTACAAATAAAGGGTTAAAAACGACTTTAAAATTTTTTTATGTCAGAGGTTAAAATCTGAAATATTAAGTGGTAGAGTGTTGTATAATATACTCGCCATGTTCCATCTTTTGAAACTGAATAAAAATGGCAGTTTTCCATTTTCTCACAATATTGTACCTGATTAAAAAAAGACTTTAAACACTTAAGTACATGGAACTATAGCTGTGCTTATTCAATGCCCCTCATATTGCTGTTACATCGGGCTGATTTGTAATTTGTCTTTTTTCCTGCTGGAGGCATCATAGCCACTTAGGAAAGTTCTTTGTAGCTAGTTGTTTCACTGAGATCGAGGCAGAGAAAATATTCACATAACCAAAGACTTTGAAAACACATTTTCTGAAGTAATAACTCAGTCAGATTTTGACTTTCACTGCTGAAGTAATTTATTTACTTTGGACCATAGAGACGCCTGGCAGCCTCAGTACAAAAATTAATAACGAAAACAAAACATGAAGATGTTTCAAAAATACTAAAAACATATTTTAATTACTGCTTGAATAAATGATTACGGGGTTGAAATTCAGTACTGCCGAGTTTGAGGCGGTGATACAGCCTGGGAGGTGATTTTACTACCAGATGGTAATTACCGCCTCAAATTGCAAAATTTAGTTTTTTCCCCAAAGATTTGAGTGCAGCGCTAAAAGAGGCGTTGCACACTCATCCTCATGTGTCAATGGAACGGTTGCTCAGAAGGCCTGCTCAATTTTCTGCCATTAGGATGCTGGCATCCTAGCGCATGAAAACCAAAAAAAAAGTTTGTGAAAACTTCAGTGATCCAGACACACACTTCCCCCACTGCTGCCATAAATAAATAGAAGCTAAAAAAATTAAACTTAACAACTTACCTTGCTCTCTGGATGATACCGCTCCAGGATCCCCGACGTATGACAGCTTTCCCAGTTGGGAAAAGCACTTGGTGGTAAAGCAGGTGATCTAACTGAAGTTTGCTGCTGTGGCGCCAAGAGGGGGGATTGCATGCTCGATGATGTCACCACGTGGGTGGCGGTAGAGTGCACAGCGCTACCTCTTAGTGCCGCCCCCACCGCCCAACTAAAGTTTTTGGGAGGCGAGGACACCGCTCCGCTGCGTCGGTAACTGCTTAGCTGCCCCTCTCCGGTGCTAACAGGTGGCGTTAAAAACCGAATTTTGACCTCTACAGAACTATTATAGTAGCAAAAATACCCAAAGGTACTAAAGTTCCACACAGAATATGTGGCAACTGTAGTACATTCGAGTTTTTAAATGGTTGATATTTCAGGTTAACCTTACTATAACTTAGATATATTAATAATCTGATGCACTGAGTACTAAAAGTGTCACTACAAAAGTACTCTCTGGTTCCCTGTGTTTATTTAATTCCACTGTTTAGATTTTGTATAAATGAGTTATGGAAAGTTTTTTTCTGCAGCTGCATTACATTAAATTAAATTACAACAGTGACTTAACTCCCCCAAAAAGTCCTTCATTGGCTGTAAAGCATTTTAAGACATCCGGTGGTCATGAAAGCACTATATAAATGCAAGTCTTTCTTTTCTTTCTTTGTTGATTTTAGAAGGTGTGTCATTTATTCGGGTAGCATACAAAGAAATAATTTATCCCACATGCAGGAAAGTTCATGGATGAACAGTCTTAGGAAGCTAGGAGTAAAATTAAAAAGCAGGACCTCAAAGGTAGTAATCTCAGGATTGCTACCAGTGCCACGTGCTAGAGAGAGTAGGAATTGCAGGATAGCTAAGGTGAATACGTGGCTTGAGGAGTGGTGCAGGAGGGAGGGATTCAAATTCCTGCGACATTGGAACCGGTTCTGGGGGAGGTGGGACCAGTACAAACCGGACGTCTGCACCTGGGCAGAACTGGAACCAATGTCCTAGGGGGAGTGTTTGCTAGTGCTGTTGGGGAGGGGTTAAACTAATATGGCAGGGGGATGGGAACCAATGCAGGGAGACAAAGGGAAGTAAAATGGGGGCAGAAGCAAAAGATAGAAAAAGAAAAGTAAAAGTGGGGGCAGAGAAACCCAAGGCAAAAATCAAAAAGGGCCACATTACAGCAAATTTTTAAAGGGACAAAGTGTGTTTTAAAAGACAAGCCCAAAGGCTCTGTGCCTCAATGCGAGGAGTATTCATATTAAGTTGGACGAATTAACTGCGCAGGCAGCTATTAACGAATATGATATAATTGGGATTACGGAGACATGGCTCCAGGGTGACCAGGGCTGGGAACTCAACAGCCAGGGGTATTCAACATTCAGGAAGGATAGACAGAAAGGAAAAGGAGGTGGGGTACGTTTCTGGTTAAAGAGGAAATTAACACAAAAGTAAAGAAGGACATTAGCTTGGATGATGTGGAATCTGTATGGGTAGAGCTGCGGAATACCAAAGGGCAGAAAACGCTAGTGGGAGTTGTGTACAGACCATCAAACAGCAGTAGGGAGGTTGGGGATGGCACCAAACAAGAAATTAGGAATGCATGCAATAAAGGTACAGCTGTTATCATGGGTGACTTTAATCTACATATAGATTGGGCTAACCAAACTGGTAGCAATACAGTGGAGGAGGATTTCCTGGAGTGTATTAGGGATGGTTTTCCAGACCAATATGTCGAGGAACCAACTAGAGGGCTGGCCATCCTAGACTGGGTGATGTGTAATGAGAAAGGACTAATTAGCAATCTTGTTGTGCGAGGCCCCTTGGGGAAGAGTGACCATAATATGGTAGAATTCTTTATTAAGATGGAGAGTGACACAGTTAATTCAGAGACTAGGGTCCTGAACTTAAGGAAAGGTAACTTCGATGGTATGAGACATGAATTGGCTAGGATAGACTGGCAATGATACTTAAAAAGTTGACAGTGGATAGGCAATGGCAGACATTTATAGATTACATGAATGAACTTCAACAATTGTACATTCCTGTCTGGAGTAAAAATAAAAAGGGGAAGGTACCTCAACCATGGCTTACAAGGGAAATTAGGGATAGTGTTAAATCCAAGGAAGAGGCATGTAAATTGACGAGAAAAAGCAGCAAACCTGAGGACTGGGAGAAATTTAGAATCCAGCAGAGGAGGGCAAAGGGTTTAATTAGGAGGGGGAAAATAGAGTATGAGAGGAAGCTTGCTGGGAACATAAAAACTGACTGCAAAAGCTTCTATAGATATATGAAGAGAAAGAGATCAATCGAACAAAAACTTTGGATCTGTCTTCACGAAGGAAGACACGAATAACCTTCCGGAAATACTAGGGGACAGAGGATCTAGTAAGAAGAAGGAACTGAAGGAAATCCTTATTAGTCAGGAAATTGTGTTCGGGAAATTGATGGGATTGAAGACCGATAAATCCCTGGGGCCTGATAGTCTGCATCCGAGAGTACTTAAGGAAGTGGTCCTTGAAATAGTGGATACATTGGTGATCATTTTCCAACAGTCTATCGACTCTGGATCAGTTCCTATGGACTGGAGGGTAGCTAATGTAACACCACTTTTTAAAAAAGGAGTGAGAGAGAAAATGGGGAATTATAGACCGGTTAGCCTGACATCGGTAGTGGGGAAAATGTTGGAATCAATTATTAAAGATGTAATAACAGCGCATTTGGAAAGCAGTGACAAGATCGGTCCAAGTCAGCATGGATTTATGAAAGGGAAATCATGCTTGACAAATCTTCTAGAATTTTTTGAGGATGTAACTAGCAGAGTGGACAAGGAAGAACCAGTGGATGTGGTGTATTTGGACTTTCAAAAAGCTTTTGACAAGGTCCCACACAAGAGATTGTTATGCAAAATTAAAACACATGTTATTGGGGATAATGAATTGACATGGATAGAGAACTGATTGGCAGACAGGAAGCAGAGAGTCGGGATAAACGGGTCCTTCTCAGAATGGCAGTCAGTGACCAGTGGGGTGCCGCAGGGCTCAGTGCTGGGACCCCAGCTATTTACAATATACATCAATGATTTAGATGAAGGAATTGAGTGTAATATCTCCAATTTTTCAGATGATACTAAGTTGGGTGGCGGTGTGAGCTGTGAGGAGGATGCTAAGAGGCTTCAGGGTGACTTGGGCAGGTTAGGTGAGTGGGAAAATGCATGGCAGATGCAGTATAATGTGGATAAATGTGAGGTTATCCACTTTGGTGACAAAAACGAGAAGGCAGAGTATTACCTGAATGGCGGTAGATTAGGAAAAGGGGAGATGCAACGAGACCTGGGTGTCATGGTACATCAGTCATTTGAAAGTTGGCATGCAGGTACAGCAGGTGGTGAAGAAGGCAAATGGCATGTTGGCCTTCATAGCAAGGGGATTTGAATAGAGGAGCAGGGAGGTCTTACTGCAGTTGTACAAAGCCTTAGTGAGGCCTCACCTGGAATATTGTGTTCAGTTTTGGTCTCCTAATCTGAGGAAGGACATTCTTGCTATTGAGGGAGTCAATCACCAGATTGATTCCTGGGATGGCAGGACTGACATAGGAGGAGAGACTGGATTGACTGGGCCTGTATTCACTGGAGTTTAGAAGAATGAGAGGGGATCTCATAGAAACATATAAAATTCTGACGGAACTGGACAGGTTAGATGCAGGAAGAATGTTCCCGATGTTGGGGAAGTCCAGAACCAGGGTCACTGTCTAAGGATAAGGGGTAAGCCATTTAGGACCGAAATGAGGAGAAACTTCTTCACTCAGAGAGTTGTGTACCTGTAGAATTCTCTACCGCAAAGAGTTGTTGATGCTAGTTCGTTAGATATATTCAAGAGGGAGTTATATATGGCCCTTATAGCTAAAGGGATCAAGGGGTATGGAGAGAAAGCAGGAAAGGGATACTGAGGTGAATGATCAGCCACGATCTTATTGAATGGTGGTGCAGGCTCGAAGGGTCGAATGGCCTACTCCTGCAACTATTTTCGATGTTTCTATGTTTCTATGTTTCCATGTATTTTCCTTCTCATAACTTTGGACACATTACAGGGTCAATCCATGCTCATCTTTTTAAGTGGGCCCATGCATCATCATATATAGTGACAATGGGCCCAAGTTTCGGGCCGCGCCTCGAACGGCGCAGCCCCAACCTGGACGCCTGTTTTTCGCGCTGGAAAGTGTGCCGAAAATATACTTGCATATTCTCCGGCTCCCTGCAGGTCTTCAGCAGCTTGGCGCGGCACGCACAGAACAGCGTGGGGCGGAGCAACAGACCTGCGCCGATTCTACAAGTTGTGAGGGGGCGGGGCTCATTTAAATAAGGCAACGTCGTGCCGGCAACCCTGCGCAGTGGCACATAAACATTGGCACTTGGCCATTTTTAAAGGGACGAGAGGAAAAGTGAAGATTTGTCTCGTGGACCCCTGGAAAGGCTTGCGATTTAATTTGGGGGTTCTGTTCCGAATGGCCTCAGTCCCCTTCGCAGCTCGAAAGCTGCTTGCTCTTTCTTCGGCTGCCGTTGAGCCACTGATGGAAGGAAGGCCTGCCTGAAGCACCGCAGCTCGAAGGCTGCTGCTTCTTCACACAGGTAGGAACATGGAATATTTAATCTTTGCTTTCTTCATAAATGTTTATTCAGGTTGGATCTTTATTTGTATCAGTATGACTGCTGAATGATTGTAGAATTTAATGACTTCCCTTCAGCCCCCCCTCCCCCCTCCCCCCGCCGTTCCCTACGCCTAATTTGTAACATACGCCTGATTTGTAAAGTGTAGGCAAGGTTTTTCTGAGCGTACAAAAATCTTCACTTACTCCATTCTAAGTTAGTTTGGAGTAAGTTTTCACTGCCTAAACTTTCAAAACAGTGGCCGGACACGCCCCCTTTTGAAAAAAAAATTCTGTTCCAAAGTGAAACTAACTGACTTGAACTGGAGCAAACTAAATGCCGAGAATTACAATTTCTAAGATACTCCATTCTCAACCAGTTGCTCCAAAAAAACAGGAGCATCTCAGGCCGAAACTTGGGCCCATTGTCACTAGGTACATTTTATTCTCTCTACAGTTATTGCTTTCTGTTTCTCCCATCATTCCTCCTCTTCTAAAGGCATATCATCAGCTTTCAGTGTGTGGGTGACCTATGGTCAATGACACTGTAGGATATAACTGGCCTACTCATGGACAATAGCAGTGAAGAGTCAGCTTATGTCTCCAAATTTGCCACTGGTGTTGCTCCTACATTTCTCTTGCCAATGAGCAGTGATTCATCAGCATGTCGGTGTTCTTACGTCATACCATAACATTATATCACACGCAGCCACTTAAGATGCACTTAGCCCGCTCAGATTTTTCCTGTTCATTCTCCTTTTATTTATCACTGTGATGATCTGAGCCATTTTGTGACAGCCCAGAGACACCGTACTGTGTTTTACCGTTTCCCGCCACAGGTGGAACCCTTCGGATTCGGGAGACAGTGAAGAAGAAACGTGGACATCTTGCTGCTAAAGCTTCGACTGCCTGAAGAAAAGAGTGTCTGAAAACCAGGCCCTCAAAACTGCCACCAAGCTCATGGTCTACAGAGCTATAGTAATACCCACCCTCCTGCATGGCTCAGAGACATGGACCATGGACTGGTTCCCCTGGATTTGATGGCTTGCATCCTAGAGTCTTAAGAGAACTAGTGGCAGGGATTGTGGATGCATTGGTTGTAATTTACCAAAATTCCCTGGATTCTGGGTAGGTCCCAGCAGACTGGAAAACTGCAAATGTAACACGCCTATTTAAAAAAGGAGGCAGACAAAAAGGAAGAAACTATAGACCAGTGAGCCTAACATCTGTGGTTGGAAAGATGTTGAAGTCCATTATTAAAGAAGCAGCAGCAGGACATTTGGAAAAGAAAAATTTGGTCAGGCAGAGTCAGCATGGATTTATGAAGAGGAAGTCACGTTTGACAAATTTGCTAGAATTCTTTGCGGATGTAATGAACAGGGTGGATAAAGGTAAACCCGTGGATGTGGTGTATTTGGACTTCCAGAAGGCATTTGACAAGGTGCCACGTAAAAGGTTACTGCACAAGATAAAAGTTCACGGGGTTGGGGGTAATATATTAGCATGGATAGAGGATTGGCTAACGAACAGAAAACAGAGAGTCGGGATAAATGGTTCATTCTCAGGTTAGCAATCAGTAACCAGTGGGGTGCCGCAGGGATCAGTGCTGGGACCCCAACTATTTACAATCTATATTAACGACTTGGAGGAAGGGACTGAGTGTAACGTAGCCAAGTTTGATGACGATACAAAGATGGGAGGAAAAGCAATGTGTGAGGAGGACACACAAAATCTGCAAAAGGACATAGACAGGCTAAGTGAGTGGGCAAAAATTTGGCAGATGGAGTATAATGTTGGAAAGTGTGAGGTCATACAGTTTGGCAGAAAAAAAAATCAAAAAGCAAGCTATTATTTAAATGGAGAAAGATTGCAAAGTGCTGCAGTACAGTGGGACTTGGGGGTACTTGTGCATGAAACACAAAAGGTTAGTGTGCAGGTCCAGCAAGTAATCAGGAAGGCCAATGGAATCTTGGCCTTTATTGCAAAGGGGATGGAGTATAAAAGCAGGGAAGTCTTGCAACAGTTGTACAGGGTATTGGTGAGGCCACACCTGGGATACTGCGTGCAGTTTTGGTTTCCATATTTACGAAAGGTTATACTTGCTTTGGAGGCAGTTCAGAGAAGGTTCACAAGGTCGATTCCAGGGATGAAGAGTTTGACTTATAAGGAAAGGTTGAGTAGGTTGGGTCTCTACTCATTGGAATTCAGAAGAATGAGAGGTGATGTTATCGAAACGTATGATTATGAGGGGGCTTGAGAAGGTGGATGCAGAGAGGATGTTTCCACTGATAGGGGAGACTAGAACTAGGGGGGCATGATCTTAGAATAAGGGGCTGCCCATTTAAAACTGAGATGAGGAGAAATTTCTTTTCTCAGAGGGTTGTAAATCTGTGGAATTCGCTGCCTCAGAGAGCTGTGGAAGCTGAGACATTGAATGCATTTAAGACAGAAATAGACAGTTTCTTAAACGATAAGGTAATAAGAGGTTATGGAGAGCGGGCAGGGAAGTGGACCTGAGTCCTATTCGGATCAGCCATGATCGTATTAAATGGCGGAGCAGGCTCGAGGGGCCACATGGCCTTCTCCTGCTCCTATTTCTTATGTTCTTATGTACAGTAGACATCTTAAGTTGCTGGAGAAATACCACCAACGATGTCTCTGCAAGATCCTACAAATCCCTTGGGAGGACAGATGCACCAACATTAGCGTCCTTGACCAGGCCAACATCCCCAGCATTGAAGCACTGACCACACTTGATCTACTCCATTGGGCAGACCACATTGTTTGCATGACAGACACGAGACTCCCAAAGCAAACGCTCTACTCGAAACTCCTTCACGGTAAACGAGCCAAAGGTGGGCAGAGGAAACGTTACAAGGACACCTCAAAGCCTCCCTGGTAATGTGCAACATCCCTACTGACACCTGGGAGTCCCTGGCCAAAGACAGGCCTAAATGGAGGAAGTGCATCCGGGAGGGCGCTGAGCACCTCGAGTCTCATCACCGAGAGCATGCAGAAATCAAGCGCAGGCAGCGGAAAGAGCGTGCGGCAAACCAGTTCCACCCTCCCTTACCCTCAACGACTATCTGTGCCACCTGTGACAGGGACTGTTCTCGTATTGGACTGTTCAGCCACCTAAGGACTAATTTTTAGAGTGGAGGCATGTCTTCCTCGATTCCGCAGGACTGCCTATGAGATGAGAAAGCTTAGCTTATTGTTCGTTAGGAATTAGACCCCTGTTAATGTGATCCCACCAGAACCACATTTAAGTAAATAATGTTTCTTCATTGCTGCTTTATTGGATTTTTCTTCGATCACTGTATCGCTCCTGATGGAATACTGCAAGAAATCTAGTGTGTCTAACTTGTTTTGTATTTATAGTTCACCGTGCATAATAAAGGATTTGGAATCTGAAACCCTGATCTTTGGCCATATTTTTTGGTGTTGCGGTTGACACTAGCTGATGAAGTTAGAATTATTGCTTGCCTCAAGCTACATTCTTGCATAAGCCAGTTCAATCACCAAAAGAATTATTTTTTTGAAATAGAAAAATCGTCAATCGTGCCTGTGCCTCCGCTGGTGATTGACGATTGTTGTTTGCAATTGGGTGTGCCCAGTGGATCGATGGGAAAATTGAGGGACAGATAAAAATAAATTACAAAGTGATATAATGTTACATTATGGCGTGACATAAGAACGCTGACATGCTGATTAATCGCAGCTCATTGACGAGAGGAATACGCGAAAGTGTTGCATACAGGTTTTTTAATCATTGTTGCTCCAAAAGTAGCACAACATTAAATGTTTTAAAGGTGATGATTTGTGTGGAGGTATACTTCTGCAGCAGTTTTTGAATACAGAGAGTTTTATGTATGTAACTATGTAATACTTGCTACCAGAGGGCGCGACTGTTGGAGTCCTAATGGTCACCTGCACACACGTGCAGGGCCAGTATAAAAGGTTGGCTGCCATGTTGTTTAGGCACTCTGGAGTTGTAATAAGGAAGACTAAGGTCACACTAAGTTGAGCTCACAATACTCAGCCTCGTGGAGTTCTTCTATTCACAACACAGAGAAAATGAGTTTAGTTCAAGCGTCCATTTTCTTCCCCCACCCCCGCACACACACCAGTTATCCAATGATGTGTTACTTAGACCAAGTGAGGGTGATTAGAACTTAGCTCCGGCTGCCACTATTTATAAAGGGGCCTACTGCTTCGTGGCCGCCTGTTTCAGGCAGTAGGCCTTTTAATAACAACAACTTGCATTTATATAGCACCTTTAACATAACAAAACATCCCAAGTTACTCCATCAGAGCGTTATCAAACAAAATTTGACATTGAGCCATATAAGATGATATTAGGACAGTCAAAGAGGTACATTTTAAGGAGCGTCTTAAAGGAGGGAAAAGAGATAGAGAGGCGGAGAGGTTTATAGGGAGGGAGTTCCAGAGCTTGGGGCCTCAGCAGCTGGAAGCAAGCCCGCCGATAGTGGAGCGATTATAATCAGGAATGCACAAGAGGCCAGAATTGGAGGAGCTCAGACATCTCGGGGAGGGTTGTGGGGCTGGAGGAGGGGCAAGGCCATGGAGGGATTTGAAGACAAAGAACATTTATAATTGAGGCGTTGCTCATCCGGGAACTAATGTAGGTCAGCGAGCACAAGGGTGATGGGTGGATCACAGCTTGCATGTCATTGTGGAGCAGGCGGAGGATGGTGACAAACGTTTGGGGGCAGCTGATACGGAGGAGGATGCTCCATAGTCCCTCATGGTTGACTGTGTCAAAGGCCTTTGAGAAGTCAAAGAAGGCCTTGTACAAGGGTACCAGCGCAGCCTTCGGTCTCCTGAGGAAGAGAATGTTTGAAGACCAGGACTTCAAATCTGGCACCAAGCCTATGGTCTACAAGGCAGTAGTGATACCCGCCCTCCTATATGGCTCAGAGACGTGGACCATGTACAACAGACATCTGAAAGCTCTGGTGAAATACCACCAACACTGCCTCCGCAAGATCCTGCAAATCCATTGGGAGGGCAGACGCACCAACGTCAGTGTTCTCGCTCAGGCCAACATCCCCAGCATCGAAACACTAACCACGCTCGACCAGCTCCGTTGGGCGGACCACATTGTCTGCATGCCCGACACGAGACTCCCTAAGCAAGCGCTCGACTCGGAACTCCTACACGGCAAGCAAGCCCCAGGTGGGCAGAGGAAACGTTTCAAGGACACCCTTAAAGCCTCCTTGATAAAGTGCAACGTCCCCTCCGGAGCCTGGGAATCCCTGGCCCAAGACCGCCCAAAATGAAGAAAGAGTATCCGGGAGGGCCCTGAGCACCTCGAGTCTCGTCGCTGAAAACATGCAGAAATCAAGCGCAGACATCGGAAGGAGCGTGCGGCAAACCAGGCTCCCCACCCTCCCTTTCCTTCAACCATTGTCTGCCCCACCTGTGACAGAAAATGTAATTCCTGCATTGGACTGTTCAGGCACCTGAGAACTCACTTTTCGAGTGGAAGCAAGTCTTCCTCGATTTCGAGGCACTGCCTATGATGATGATGATGGGTGAACAGGACTTGGTGCGAGTTAGGATATGGGCAACAGAGTTTTGGATGAGCTCAAGTTTATGAAGGGTGAAAGATGGGAAGCTGTCCAGGAGTGCATTGGAATAGACAAGTCCAGAGGTAACAAAGGCACGGTTGAGAGCTTCAGCAGCAGATGAGTGGAGGCAGGGGGTTGGACGGTCAATGTTAGAGGTGGAAGTAGATGGTCCTAATGATGGCGCGTATATGTGGTCGGGAGCTCATCTCGGGGTCAAATACGACACCAAGGTTGCAAACAGTTTGGCTCAGCCTCAGGCAGTTGCTTGGGAGAGGGATGGTGTCGGTGGCTACGGAATGGGGTTTGTGGTGGAGACCGAAGACAGTGGCTTCGATCTGCCCAATATTTAGTTGGAGGAAATTTCTGCGCATCCAGTATTGGATGTCGGACAAGCAGACTGATAACTTAGAGACCGTGGAAGGGTCGATAGAGGTGGTGGTGAGGTAGAGCCGGGTGTCATCAGTGTACATGTGGAAACTGACGTGTTTTTGGATGATGTTGCCGAGGGGCAGCATGTAGATGAGAACTAGGAAGGGACCAAAGAAAGATCCTTGATAATAGATCCTTCTACACTGACAGAGGGTGCGCACTGCATGTTCCAACCAATTTTACTGCCGATACAGCCAGAGAGGACCCCAAAAAAGGTAAATTTTAAATAAATGTTGTTGGAGTCGGAGCAGCAGTCTCTGGGCCCAGTATGCAGACGAAGGTCGGAGGTCGAACTCCAAACCATCGTCAACACCTTCACAGAAGAGTATGAGAATATGGGCGTTACACTAAACATCCGGAAGACAAAGGTCCTCTCCCAACTTGACCCGCCACACAGCACTGCCCCCCGATTATCAAAATCCATGACGAGGCCTTGGACAACGTGGACTATTTTCCAGACCTCGGGAGCCTACTGTCAGCATCATCATCACAGGCGATCCCTTGAACGAGGATGACTTGCTTCCACATGAGTTCACAGATGTTTCAATGAAAGATCCGATGCTACAGTCCTGAACTCCAGTTGAGGGGGTGGAAGATGCCTGTGCGTGGATTTTTTTTAACATGTGGTGACCGTTGCACACCAGCCACCACACGGGCTCGGCAGAGCTCGGCCTTTATCCAGTGGCAAGGGTTGAACAAGGGCGACTGAAGACCAGCTCTGCTGCACGGACCTCGTGCGCAAACATACCGCAGTGTGGGCTGGCCCGTTCTTCCCCTGGTCTCGCGACTCTTCTGGACCCCGTAACCTCATTCGCCGCACCTTCACCCACGATGTTCCAGGGCCCGGCGCTCCAGCTCTATTTATAGCCCCGACCTGCGGCGGCCCCGACGTCGATGACGAACTCCAACACCGCCTTCAGTGAGCCAGTGCAGCCTTCAGTCGCCTGAGGAAGAGAGTGTTTGAAGACCAGGTCCTCAAACCCCGGCACCAAGCGCATGGTCTACTGAGCAGCAGTGATACCCTCCCTTCTATATACTTCAGAAACATGGACTATGTACAGCAGGCACTTCAAAGCACTGGAGAAATACCACCAATGCTGCCTCCGCAAGATCCTGCAAATCCATTGAGAGGACAGGCGCATCAACGTCAGTGTCCTCACTCTGGCCAATATCCCCAGCATCGAAGCACTGACCACGCTCGATCAGCTCCGCTGGACGGGCCACATCGTCCGCATGCCCGACGCTAGACTCCCAAAACAATCGCTCTACTCGGAGCTCCGACACGGCAAGCGAGTCCCAGGTGGGCAGAGGAAACCCTTAAAGAACACCCTCAAAGCCTCTTTGAAAAAGTGCAACATCCCCACTGACACCTGGGAGTCCCTGGCCCAAGACCGCCCAAAGTGGGGGAGAAGCATCTGGGAAGGCACCGAACACCGCGAGTCTCTTCGCCAGGAGCAAGCGGAGGCCAAGCGCAAACAGCGGAAGGAGCGTGTGGCAACCCAAGCACCTCACCCACCCGGCCCTTCAACCACCGTCTGCCCCACCTGTGACAGAGACTGTAGGTCCCCCGCATTGGACTCATCAGTCACCGGAGAACTCATATTAATGTGGAAGCAAGTCATCGTCGACTCCGAGGGACTGCCTACAAAGAGAAGAAGAGCTGTCTCTGGGCCCCACAAAAATAATCTGAGCCGCTGCCAGCCTGGGCCCCATCCCGGGACTTACCACGTTGTTCCTGAACAGCCTTTAGGGCCCCTGGTATAGCGTCAGCTTGAATCTAGCGAGCTGCATTGGGACACTCGTCTGGGTCAGGCTGTTGCTTACCGCTTGTCTGGGCCTCAACATGGCCCCAGTCTCTGTGGTTGACACAATCTTCCCGTTAACCTAGGGTGAAATCTCTGTCGATCAAGCAACCGGAAGTAAAATCTACCCTAATGTGCAGGATGAGAGAAGTAAAGAATATTTGTTGAGGTAATTAGGTAACAGGAAGTACAACAGGGATAACAATTTCAGAGGAATATCTTCACTGTAGTGTACTACCAATCTGGTGCAAACTTTGGACAACAGCAGCACAACAATCTGATCATGCAGTGGTTGGTTTCTTCCCACCTGACGATTGCCATCGATCCCATAACCACTGTGCTGTCTCATTCTAGCGTGCCTCAGAAAGAAAGACTTGCATTTCACCACCATTGGATGTCTCAAAGCGCTTTGCAGCCAATGAAGTACTTTGGAACTGTTGTCACTGTTGTAATGTAGGAATTTTACATTTCAAATAAAATTGCAATTGTAAAAAAAATTGTAAAAAAAGGAACATATTTTTAATTCTAGTGAGCTCGGATTGTTCAGTAGTGTTAGAAGGAAGGAAGCATTGAACAAGTGCAGCAGTTGCTGATTTGGCTGACAATATGTTGTCAGTTCATTTTTACAGTCGCATCTGAATACTGCTCCCGGATCCAGAAAGCTCTTGTTCAGAATTAACACCCAATCTAGAAAATGCCACCTCGACTTCCTTTACTCTCATTCCAAATCTCCACTTCAAACAGCTGCCTTTTCAGTGAACACTTTGAAGCTAAAGCTTTGAACAAGTGCATCACCTGTTTTGAAATGTATTCTTGGTGCATCATGTGAGCTCGATTTTATGCAAATACTAATGAACTCACTTGACTGAAAAGAATAAGGCCACTGGTCCTGTTTTCTTCGGCAAATCATGATCCAGTACCCTGCGATCCAGCTGCAGCCAGTTATTCTGACCTCTGCAGGGAAGAAAAGGTTGTATGTGTTAGAAGGTCAGAAATAATCACAGACCACGGTGCAGTTCTTTTCTTCAGATACTTTATACAACAGCCATTTTTATTAGTGAATAGCTGCCTGATTGTGATGAGTCTCACCCCACTTTGTGTAATGCATGATAGATGTCGCAAGATTTTAATTTCAGATTGTTGTTTACATGACACTAGTTCACTACTTTTCTGCCGTGCATCATTTGTTCCATCCCTGTTAGCGTGAACAGTCACGTGGCTCCTTTGAAAAGTGCAGCCAATCAATCGCGGCCCCAACCTGCGAGAGACCATCAGCGGCAGGCCGGGGCCATAAAAGGAGCGGTGAGCGGTGGCCATGGGCAGAGTGGCGGCGTACCACTGCAAGGTACAGCGTGAGCTGGTGCAGGAGGGCGACGGCAGTGAAGAGGGACAGTCATCAAGGTCCAGGTCGCTGATTGGAGTGTGAGCCGATACAGCAGGAGCGGCGAGGTCGGGGCGAAGGAGCGGTGAGAGACTGTAGAGGGATGTGACCGGGGGCCAGGAGAGGCGCGAGTTCGGGGCCCAGAAGAAGCGAGGGCCCAGGGGCAGCACGGGCCCAGCCCACACTGTGCGATATGTGTGCGCACTAGGTCCGTGCAGCAGAGCTGGTCTCCAGTCGTCTTGGTTAACCCTTGCCACTGGACCAAGACCTAGCTCTGTCAAGCCCGTGTGGTGGCTGGTGTGCAACCCTGTAGTTCAGGACCTGGAATATTAGGTCCTTCATTGAAACACCTGTGAACTCATCCTTTTTTGGCGTGGAAGCAAGTCATCCTCGATTCGAGGGACTGCCTATGATGAACAGTTTGTGGCTTCAAATACCTGCATGGCCCGTGTGTTCCAGTTGGGCACCTTTTCAAGTTATCTTCCTAAACACTTCTTTGTACCTGTCTAAGTGGGTGATGATGTGATGCATAGAGGTCATTGATCTTCAACCCTGGCTTTATTTAATGGATTATGGTTAAGTGAATTATTAAGTGTTTCTCACAAGTGAAATAAACTCAGTAAGACAACTGATGCAGTATTGTATAATGGGCGTTACTGTTTAAATGTACAAGAAATGGATTGTGCTATTTTAAAGTATTTTTGAAACGATTCTGTTGAAGGTACATAATGAAGTTTGGTGGTTGCCGTGGTGATGGTGTTTCAGAACGAGCTTCGCTACAGGTGGCCCGTTGGTGCCCCTGACAAGAACTGGCACAGTGCAGCCCATGGCGATCTCAGTGTGTGGCGTCACTGTCAGTCGTTAGCATTTTTAAAAACCATGCTGGGGATTGGCATAATAAAATACAACCCTAGGTTGATAGCTGCTCTTGAATTTGACAGATAGCTTTCACAGCTGAGGAATTAACCCTTTCCTGTTAACCTTTCTAAATAACTTGGGAGCTGGAATTGTTTCGTTGGCCGAGAGCCTATGTGCATGTGATAGCCTGCCCACACGAACAAAGGACTACTGCTCATTATGGAGCTGAGTCAGGAACACTACCGGATATTTAAATTACACAAATATTTTTAAATAAAAGGTAGCAGATTCTCTAATGATATGACACTAAAAAGACTTCCTTTTCGCCAAATTTAAATGCCACTCTGTTTAAGAGTTTTCAGCACAGATATCACATTTACAAAATACTGTTAAATGGGTTACCTAAAATTGACCTTTTCATTTTCACCCAATACCTGTATTACTGAATTGCTTTGATGATATCTTGAGGATTTAATAACAACATAGTGCACAATATGCAATTATCTTCTCGATCGCAAAGCAAGTTTTTTTTCACTGACGCAAAAGGAAATAGGTGTTATCGGCAGTTAGAAGGGAACGTTATCTTTCCTCCTTAATTGCACTCAGAATTACAATTTACACCACAATGTGATGGTAAAATATGATGGTGACAGTCAATAATACATCACTCTAAATGATGCATTAATTTGACCTAATTTTAATTGTAAAACAGAATCGTTATCCCCACAAAGGACTCATTTTTGCTAATTATTTAAATGGTCCCATGACCATTCGGGAATGGAGTTACTCGCAGCTACACATCTATTGACAAGCGCTCTACTCGGAACTCCTTCACGGCAAACGAGCCAAAGGTGGGCAGAGGAAACACTATAAGGACACCCTCAAAGCCTCCCTGATAAAGTGCAACATCTCCACTGACACCTGGAAGTCCCTGGCCCAAGACTGCCCTAAGTGGAGGAAGTGCATCCGGGAGGGCGCTGAGCACCTCGAGTCTCATCGCCGAGAGCATGCAGAAATCAAGCGCAGGCAGCGGAAAGAGCGTGCGGCAAATCTGTCCCACCCACCCCTTCCCTCAACGACTATCCGTCTCACCTGTGACAGGGACTGTGGTTCCCGTATTGGACTGTTCAGCCACCTAAGAACTCATTTTAAGAGTGCAAACAAGTCTTCCTTGACTCAGAGGCACTGCCTATGATGATGACTCTCAGCTACACATCTATTGACAAGTTGTGCCAAAACACTGTGATGGGAAACGGTTCTTTCGCCAGCTGCAAAATGAGCATCGTTAACTTGCTCAGCTTTACAGGAAATTAGGGAATAACCTTCTACCTTTTGGAGTGTAAAACAGGATTCTCCCATGATCCTTTGCCAAGATCAACACTGCCAGGACAAAGGCTGCACTCAAGATAGAGGGAAAGCCCATTAAATAAACAGTGCCAGACTTTAGCAAGTAGGTGCTAACAGAAGCAAGTGATCTTTCCCACAATGGTGGCTGGCTTCTTGTATGACTTCAGTGTTATTAAAATAGAATGAGAAAACTGAGTTTCAGCAGACAGCATTATGAATGCACATTACCAATAATACCTGTGTTGTCATTGTCAGAAACAAATTTTATTCAGCTCATCAAGGAAAGTAGAACAAACACTGACATTACAAAAAATCTATTTTGGTTGCTAAAATTGACTTGAAAGGAAAGACATTGCTGGAGAATAAATAAATGTAACAATTTGATAGAAGTTATGACATGGCTCCACCTTAGTACAGAATGCTGCACAGTTTATGCTTTGAAAGAATAACACTAGTGAGACTTTAGCCATTTTTCAATCATCATCATCATAGGCAGTCCCTCAAAATCGAGGAAGACTTGCTTCCACTCTAAAAACATAGAAACATAAAAAATAAGTGCAGGAGTAGGCCATTTGGCCCTTCAAGCCTGCACCGCCATTCAATAAGATCATGGCTGATCATTTCTTCAGTACCCCTTTCCTGCTTTCTCTCCATACCCCTTGATTCCCTTAACCGTAAGGGCCATATCTAACTCCCTCTTGAATATATCCAATGAACTGGCCTCAACAACTCTCTGCGGCAGGGAATTCTACAGGTTAACAACTCTCTGAGTGAAGAAGTTTCTCCTCATCTCAGTCCTAAATGGCCTACCCCTTATCCTAAGACTATGTCCCCTGGTTCTGGACTTCCCCAACATTGGGAACATTCTTCCCGCATCTAACCTGTCCAGTCCCGTCAGAATCATATATGTTTCTATGAGATCTCCTCTCATCCTTCTAAACTCCAGTGAATAAAGGCCCAGTTGATCCAGTCTCTCCTCATATGACAGCCCAGCCATCCCTGGAATCAGTCTGGTGAACCTTCGCTGCACTCCCTCAATAGCAAGAATGTCCTTCCTCAGACTAGGAGACCAAAACTAAACACAATATTCCAGGTGAGGCCTCACTAAGGCCCTGTACAACTGCAGTAAGACCTCCCTGCTCCTATATTCAAATCCCCTAGCTATGAAGGCCAACATACCATTTGCCTTCTTTACCACCTGCTGTACCTGTGTGCCCACTTTCAGTGACTGATGAACCATGACACCCAGGTTTCGTTGCACCTCCCCTTTTCCTAATCTGCCATCATTCAGATAATATTCTGCCTTCGTCTTTTTGCCCCCAAAATGGATAACCTCACATTTATCCACATTATACTGCATCTGCCATGTATTTACCCACTCACCTAACCTGTCCAAGTCACCCTGCAGCCTCTTAGCGTCCTCCTCACAGCTCACACCGCCACCCGGTTTAGTGTCATCCGCAAACTTGGAGATATTACGCTCTATTCCTTCATCCAAATCGTTAATGTATATTGTAAAGAGCTGGGGTCCTAGCACTGAGCCCTGCGGCACCCCACTAGTCATTGCCTGCCATTCTGAAAAGGACCTGTTTATCCCGACTCTCTGCTTCCTGTCTGCCAACCAGTTCTCTAGCCATGCCAGTACATTACCCCCAATACCATGCGCTTTGATTTTGCACACCAATCTCTTGTGCGGGATCTTGTCAAAAGCCTTTTGAAAGTCCAAATACACCACATCCACTGGTTCTCCCTTGTCAACTCTGCTAGTTACATCCTCAAAAAATTCCAGAAGATTTGTCAAGCAGGATTTCCCTTTCATAAATCCATGCTGAATTGGACCGATCCTGTCACTGCTTTCCAAATGTGCTGCTATTTCATCCTTAATGATTGATTCCAACATTTTCCCCACTACTGATGTCAGGCTAACCGGTCTATAATTACCCGTTTTCTCTCTCCCTCCTTTTTTAAAAAGTTGTGTTACATTAGCTACCCTCCAGTCCATGGGAACTGATCCAGAGTCGATAGACTGTTGGAAAATGATCACCAATGCATTCACTATTTCGAGGGCCACTTCCTTAAGTACTCTGGGATGCAGACTATCGGGCCCCAGGGATTTATCGGCTTTTAATCCCATCAATTTCCCTTACACAATTTCCTGCCTAATAAGGATATCTTTCAGTTCCTCCTTCTCACTAGACCCAATGTCTCCTCGTACATTCGGAAGGTTATTTGTATCTTCCTTCGTGAAGACAGAACCAAAGTATTGGTTCAATTGGTCTGCCATTTCATTGTTTCCCATTATAAATTCACCCGAATCCGACTGCAAGGGACCTACGTTTGTCTTTACTAATCTTTTTCTCTTCACATATTTATAGAAGCTTTTGCAGTCAGAATTTATGTTCCCTGCAAGCTTCCTCTCATACTCTATTTTCCCCCTCTTAATGAAACCCTTAGTCCTCCTCTGTTGAATTCTAAATTTCTCCCAGTCCTCAGGTTTGTTGCTTTTTCTAGCTGATTTATATGCCTCTTCCTTGTCTTTAACACTATCCTTAATTTCCCTTGTTAGCCATGGTTGAGCCACCTTCCCGTTTTATTTTTACTCCAGACAGGGATGTACAATTGCTGAAGTTCATCCATGTGATCTTTAAATGTTTGCCATTGCTTATCCACCGTCAACACTTTAAGTATCCTCTGCCAGTCTATTCTAGCCAATTCGTGCCTCATACCATCGAAGTTACCATTCCTTAAGTTCAGGACCCTAGTTTCCGAATTAACTTTGTCACTCTCCATCTTAATAAAGAATTCTACCATGTTATGGTCACTTTTCCCCAAGGGGCCTCACACAACAAGATTGCTAATTAGTCCCTTCTCATTACACATCACCCAGTCTAGGATGGCCAGCTCCCTGGTTGGTTCCTCGATATATTGGTCTAGAAAACCATCCCTAATACACTCCAGGCAATCCTCCTCCACCGCATTGCTCCCAGTTAGGTTAGCCCAATCAATATGTAGATTAAAGTCGCCCATGCTTACTGCTGTACATTTATTGCACACATCCCTTATTTCTTGAGTTAAAATTGAGTTCTCAGGTGACTGAATAGTCCAATACGGGAATTACAGTCTCTGTCACAGGTGGGATAGACAGTTGTTGAAGGAAAGGGTGGGTGGGACAGGTTTGCCGCATGCTCCTTCCGCTGCCTGCGCTTGCTTTCTGCTTGCTCTCGGCGACAAGACTCGAGGTGCTCAGCACCCTCCCGGATGCTCTTCCTCCACTTGGGTGGTCTTTGGCCAGGGATTCCCAGGTGTCAGTGGGGATGTTGCACTTTATCAGGGAGGCTTTGAGGGTGTCCTTGAAATGTTTCCTCTGCCCACCTTTGGCTCATTTGCAGTGCAGAAGTTCCGAGTAGAGCGCTTGCTTTGCGAGTCTTGTTTATTGTTTATTTTTCAATGGGATCATGATAAATAACCTGAAGGCTGAAAGATTTTCAAAATCTGAGAGGCTTGGCATTTCTAAGAGTAGGATGATGTGGTATTGTTAACATGGGGTACAACTAAGGTATACATATTTGTTTGCATCCTGTTTTTATTTCAAGTTGGTTCAATGCTGGAATCCTCCCTGTTTGAGCTTTTCATTTCAACTGCTGTGAGAAGTGGGTGTGTAGAATTCAAAACTTTCCCACAGTGCCAGTTCCAGGACAGAGTTGAGTCATATTCCCTGGCCACTTTTTGGCTGGATGTGAATCCCCAAACTAACAGTTAATTGAAAATTAAGAACATAAGATCTAGGAGCAGGAGTAGGCTATTTGGCCCCTCGAGTCTGCTCCGCCATTCAATAAGATCATGGCATGATCATCGTCCTCAACTGCACTTTCCAACACAATCCCTTTAGAGTCCAAAAATCTATCAATCTTGAATATACTCAACGACTGAGCATCCACAACACTGTGGGGTAGAAAATTCCAAAGAAAATTGATGTGTTGTCTCACACTTGAGAACAACTAAGTTACAGTCTGGGCTGAGACCTCAACCAGGACCAATGGGATGTGGGGGGGGGGGGGGGGGGGGCTGTGGATGAAGGTATTTCATTAGATCATCCTGTCTTCTAGTGCAGCAGATTCATTGATTCTTGCAGAAAATAAGTGTGAATTTTAGTTTTTTTTCTTTATAACATCAGTGAAAATTAAATATTGTAATTTAAAATATAAGTAAACTTGTATCTTATAATTTTTCCAGTGAATTATTCTGTTTCATAGTTCTGCGGAATATTGTTCAAAGTTAAATTTGCTATTTGGGTGACCTCATATGGTACCAGTCCATTAAAAATAAGAAACTTCCCTTCCCAACATAAAAGAGGGTGTGGACTGCAAAAACAGTAAAAGGAAATGCCCGAATGTTCAAATCCACCAGGACTTTGCTATCCTTTGTAAAAGTGATGACGTTCGTTGAGTCTAATGTTAACTTACAGTCACAGAATCGTGAAACCTTATAAGACAAAAGTACCAATGCGATTTTACTGCTAGTATATACGTAATAGAATAAGGACAATCCAATCTAACATATATAAAGAGCAGCAATACTTTATAAACTACATTTTGTCAAAATAATAAGCTTGAAAATTACATACAGCCAGAATAAGCTTTTTTTCATGAACCATCATATTCACAGGTGTGACATAGTTTAAACATCAATTTTAAAACCATGTTGTTTCAATTCAAGCACCAGTTCCTTTGGTGCTCACTAAACTTTGATGCTAACACTGATTAAAAACTTGTGTTGTTGTATGAAATTTTCTAGCTATTATTTTATGCAGTTATAAATTTGATCTGGCTAGTGAGTTGAGGCTCTCTTTAAAAACAGTAGTATGCACATGAATCCTTAATTAGTAGACTCTTATTATTGAAGGTCTATGTCTAGTAATTACCCCACAGTATTATTTAGTTGCCAATTTCAAACAAATCCCTTCTCCCCAAACAATGTGTAAATGGTCGCGTGTCCAACTGCTTAATTTTGATTACCTTTGATTACAACCTGAATTAGTGGAACCAATGAAACAATGCCAAAACATTGTGTATGTAAACAAGTATGTCTGGAGCCTGATTCTAATCATGGTGCCTTAACTGTACCAGTGTCTATGTGCCAGGAATAAAATAAGACTGTTTGGTATATAGTTACACTATTAGCTCACTAAATTGATGTCCTTAATGAAATGCACAAAGAACAGTCTGGTTTAAGAAACCAGCAGAACTCTGCAAAAGTGAGGAATATTTTTAGCTGCTAATCAGTAAATGTGACAGCCCATTCACTAACATGCTGATAAGATTAGAAGGTAGTCTGTTTCACATTAGTACTTGTTCAAATTGGGATTGTTTCTTGACATTTTGATAAGGCAGACAGTGTTACTATGAAAAGAATACATTTTATGTAGTACAGCAACACAGATGAGATAGAGAGGGGATAACAAAGAGGGAGATCGCAATATTGGTTAAAGAAACAATTACAGCTGTGAGATATGTTGGAAGGATCGTCAAATGAGCCAATATGAGTTGAACTGAAGAACAACAAATCCTATTGCTGGGAGTGTATGATAGATCCCCAAATAGTCAGAGGGAGATAGAAGCGCAAATATGTAGGCAAATTTCTGAAAATGCAAAAACAATATGGCAGTAATAGTAGAGGTTCAAATTCCCGAATATAAACTGGGATAGAATCAGTGTAAAATGTATAGAGGGTGCAGAATTCTTAAAATGCATTCAGGAGTACTTTTTTAGTCAGTACGTAGCAAGTCCAACAAGAGAGGGGGTAGTTCTGGACTTGGCAAATGGAATTCAATCTGGAAAAGTGTGAGGTAATGCATTTGGGGAGGACTAAAAAGGCAAGGAAATACACAATAAATGGTAGGACACTGAGAAGTGTAGAAGAATAGAGGGACTTTGGAGTAAATGTCCACAGATCCGTGAAGGTAGCAGGACAGGTAGATAGGGTGGTTAAGAAGACATACGGGAAACTTGCCTTTATTAGCTGAAACATAGAATATAAGAGAAGGGAGGTTATGCTTGAATGGTATAAAACACTAGTTAGGGCACAGCTAGAGTACTGCATGTAGTTCTGGTCAGTACACTACAGGAGAGATGTGATTGCACTGGAGAGGGTACAGAGGTAATTTACGAGAATGTTGTCAGGACTGGAGAATTTTAGCTATGAGGAAAGATTGGATAGGATGGGTTTGTTTTCTTCGGAACAGTGGAGGCTGTAGGGAGAATTAATTGAGGTGTATAAAATTATGAGGGGCCTGGATAGAATGGATAGGAAGGATATATTTCCCTTCGCAGAGAGTACAATGACAAGGGGTCATACATTTAAAGTAATTGGTAGAAGGATCTGAGGGGAGCTGAGGAGAACCCTTTTCACCCAGAGGGAGGTAGGGGTCTGGAACTCACTGCCTGAAAGGGTGGTAGAGGGAGAAATATCGATCACATTTAAAAACTACTTGGATGTGCACTTGAAGTGCTGTAATCTATAGGGCTATGGACCAAGATCTGGAAAGTGGGATTAGGCCGAATGAACTCCTTCTGTGCTATAGATTTCTATGATTCTTCTGATTCTAAATTCAGTACTTGGATGGAATCATTCTGAGTCTGCAGCTTGTAATATTTCCTGGATAATGATAATATAATTCCTGGCAAGATTGATAAGGATTTTTGGTTGCTAGTACCGAATTCCAAAATGAGCTGTTTACAGCGGTGAACTACACTAAACAGCGAAACATTGTCATAACTGCGTTGTGCTGCCACTTCTGTATGTTGTAGTGTTGTAGATTAAGATTTAGACTGGTTTACTTACGTGTCATCAATAAACGTTATTCCAAAGTATTCCTTCTCTTTGAGGTTAAAATGAGATGCCACCAGATCCAACAGCTCCCGGGACAAAAGCTTTGGCTGCAAAATAATATCAACGTCTGTCAACTTGGAATAAAAGAACATTTTATAAATGAACATCATCATCATAGGCAGTCCCTCGGAATCGAGGAAGACTTGCTTCCACTCTAAAAATGAGTCCTTAGATGGCTGAACAGTCCAATACGAGAATCACAGTCCCTGTCACAGGTGGGATAGACAGTTGTTGAAGGAAAGGGTGGGTGGGACAGGTTTGCCACACGCTTTTTCCGCTGCCTGCGCTTGGTTTCTGCATGCTCTCGGCGACGAGACCCGAGGTGCTCAGCGCCCTCCTGGATGCACTTCCTCCACTTAGGGTGGTCTTTGGCCAGAGACTCCCAGGTGTCAGTGGGGATGTTGCACTTTATCAGGGAGGCTTTGAGGGTGTCCTTGTAAATGAACAATCATATTTCTCAGTAAAACGGTGCACATTGAGGAAAATTATGTCATTTATTTTCACGGTGCTAGTTTAAGTTCCTTGGCCTAGAAATTGGATACAGCCCAAAAACGGGTGGGAGTATCACCCGGTGCTATTTGCCTATGCCTGATCAAAGTGGTGCAGGCAGCAGGGAAAGTTTGTGCTGCCTGCTCATTGACATGATTGCAGTTCCGATCTCAGTACTAAACGCACTGCTGATTGGCTTAGCGCCCAACAGGAGGGCCAATATCGGGTGCAGTCGACTGGCCAATAAAGTTTGGCCAAGGCTCTCTGGGTTACTTAAAGGGGAGGTGCTTTGTTGCAGAAGCACCTCATTGTCAGTGTAAATAAAGCCATGGCCCAACAGTCTAGGGAAAGGGCTAGAATATATTCTGATGCAGCACTGGAGGCCTTGGTCCTGGGGGAACAAAGACACCACAGTGGGGGCAGGAGGCCTTCAAGACTGAATACAAGAAGGATCTGGGAGTAGATTGCTCAAGCCATCACTTCAATGAGTGGTGTCCCCAGGACCTGGATCCAGTGCCACAAAAAGTTTAATTACCTCACACGAATGGTCAAGATGAGTGAATGCATCATCAAATGCCACATCCCACCTTCTGCATCATTAGTTTCTCACACAGCTCAACACTCACGTACTGACAATACTAGCAATCGCCATTCACATCTCACAATCATAGCTTCACTTCATCCTCACACATGTACCGCTGCTGCAGCACACACACACCTGCATCTCACACGTTGCACACACTGCCAGCTATTTAACCACGGCAGGCACATCGCCCAAACACACTCAGTGACACACTTCCCATTTTCTTGCAGGCCAAGGAAGCGCACAACCGCCGGGAACACCAGCAGGAGGGCAAGCCGGAATTGAGAAACTCACGGACTTGGAGGAGGCAGTGCTCACAATAATTGGAGGAGCAATGGCTATCGGGGGAAGTGTAAAGCATTGCTGATGATGACGGAATGCTCAGGTCGAATCCTTCTTCTGACATCCCACAAGCTGCTGATGGTATATGCTTCCTCCCCCTCCCCCCCTCCAGCCCCCCGCCGTCCCCTCCTAACAACCTGACCTTTGGGCATTTCTCCTTTCAGACACCCAAGAACTGCGAGCAGCCCAGCCTGTCTCTGAGGTTGTAGAGGAGGAGAGTTAAGGAGAAGAGGCACCATCACTCGAGCTGACACTCGCGGACACCAGCTCAGAAAACGCCACTGCGCGTACTGTAGAGGGTAGTATAAAGGTGAGATCTGCATGTGGTAAGTCACCAGGCACCAGCGGGCTGTAGCCGGGCCAGGGGGAAAGGGTAGCTGGGAGCTGGGGTTCCAGCTCCCCGGAGGGTGAGTTCGTGCACAGCTTCTGCCGCACAGGACTCAGATGGTGACCTCAATGCGGCGTCCTGTAGAAGAAGAGTGATAGGCATGCACGCAGAAATGCTAGGTACATTGGCAAGCCTGCCAGAGAGCCTCTTGTCAGGATCAAGGAGCATGGAGGAGTCCGGCTCCAACTTTGCATGGGGTTTTGCACAAAGCTAGGAGCCCATTGGAAAACCTATGGACCCAATCATGATGCTGGGTGTAATGGGTGATCTTGCAGCTTCCATTGCAGCACAGGCGGAAATGACCCAACGTCTCAGTGCTGCCATGCAAGCTCAGACTGCTGCCATTGTGGCTGGGTTTATGAGTCTGCAAAGGGGCTTGCAGAGTGTCACAGCAGTCCAGCAATCTGTGCTTCAACGGACGGCCAGGAATGATGAGGCGCCACCCCAGGGGAGTGGCAGTGAAGACTTTAAGGATAGAATTAAGAAACAGGAAATGTTTTAAGATTGTAGTGGGAGCTGTAGGCCCCCTGGTAGTAGTGAAGTGGTAGATTGTATAAATGCAGAGACTAGACAAGCATTTAGCAAAGGCAGAGTGGTTTTTATAGGATTTAAAATTTTCATATGGATTGGGATAAGCAGACGAGCACATGTCAGAAAAGTAATTCATTTCTTGATTGCATCCGGGATATTTTTCTGCAACAATATGTCCAAGAATCAACAAGGAAGCACGCCATATTAGGTTTAGTAATGATTAATTAACCAGATTTAGTTAACAGCTGAATGGTGTGTGAACATTTATCCAATAGCGATCATAACATGATCGAGTTCAAAGTTGTGTTTGAAAGGGAGAAACACGAAACAGCTACGAAGATTCTAGATTTAGGTAAGGCCGACTTCAATGTGACGAGACGGAGCCTGTCCAAAGATACAAAGAACAGCAAAGGGTAACAAAACAGTTCGTTAGAACTACAAAATGGGAGTATGAAAAGAAACTTGCAAGGGATATCAAAATCAACACAAAAAATGTTTACAACTTTATTAGGAAAAAAGAGGGCAGTCAGGAGCAATGTTGGCACCTTGAAAACTGATATCGGTGATATTGTCAATGAAAACAAGGAAATGGCGGACATGTTGAATAATGACTTTACGTCAGTATTTACAGTAGAGGAAGAGGATGGCATGCCGGAAATCCCAAGGAAACTAATATTGAACCAGGGACAGGGACTCACCAAAATTATAATAAGCAAATTAAAGTGATGAAGAAAATAGTGGCACTAAAGAGTGACAAACCTCCAGCAACAGATGGTTTCCATCCCAGGGTTTAAAGGAAGTAGGTGAGCACATTGCAGATGCCCCAACTCTAATCTTCCAAAGTTCTCTCGATTCAGGAACTATTCCTTTAGATTGGAAAAGTGTGCATGTCACTTTGCTATTTAAGAAGGACATGTTTATTCGCAACACCAAAATTCTGATTGGTCTCCTTGGATGATAAGACCTGATTGCTGATTGGTCACCTTGGAGGACACGACACATCCAGCAGTTTCTCTGGAATGTGTAATTAGATCCTCCCCGCCTACATAATCCATTACTTTGCAAAGTGTAATTCAAAGCATTCTGATTGCATGCTCCAGACAGAACAGAGCTCACTTGGAACAGACAGGACTCACTCTCGCAGCTTAAGACGTTTCCCCATTTCCCCAAATAAGTTCCTGCCCCCACTCCCCAAATGCCTGACCTCCACCAACCCCATCCCCCCCCCACCACCGAGATCCTGACCTTCTCATCCCGCCCAGGTTCCTGACCTCCCTCCCCCCACAAAGTTCCAGGCCCCCCGCTGACCATCCCAAGTTCCTGCCCTGCCCCCCCCGCCCCCTCGCCCATAGATGGGGCATTGTGCGTGGGTTACGGATTGTTAACAGGTTTATTGGGTATGAAGTGAATAGTGACAGCTTTCCGAGAAATCAACCAGGTCGAGGAGAGGAGAGGGAGAAGCTGGTGCGGGTATAAAGGGGGTGGGGTTGGAAGAACGTGATCTGTTTTACCATCTGGATCACATTCTTGCTCTCATTCCACCCACCTTAGACCTGAATCACGAACTTCCCCCATCCCCACTGTGCCCTCCGTGCTCTTTAGCCACCCTCCCCACCAAGGTCCTGACCTTCTCTCCTCGAGTTCCTGACCTCAATCCCTCCTCCTCTCCTCGAGTTCCTGACCTCAATCCCTCCTCCTCTCCTCTCTCTCCATTTCTCTCTCTGCCCCCACTCCCCTCCCCACTCTCCCCCAACCTTCACTCTCCCCTCCCCTCATCTCTCACGCCCTCTCTCCCCCTCTCTCTCCCTCCCCTCTCTCTCTCTCTCTCCTCCTCCCTCCCTCTCGCTCCTCCCTCCCTCTCACTCCTCCTCCCTCCCTCTCGCTCTCTCCTCCCTTCCATCTTTCTCCCCTCCCCTCCCTCTTCCCTCCCCTCTTTCTCACCCTCCACTCCCTCTCCCCTCCCCGCTCTATCTCTCTCTCTCCCCCGAACTCTCTCTCTCTCTCGCCCCTCCTCTACCTCTCTCCCCTGCTCTCCTTCTCTCCCCTGCTCGCCGTCTCCATCTCTTTCCATCTCTCTCTCTCTGCCTCCTCTCCTCTGGGTTCAAGTCCCACACCAGGAACTTCAACACATAAATCCAGGCTGACACTCTAGTGTAGTGTTGAGAGAGTGCTGCACTGTCAGAGACTTTGGGATGAGACGTTAAACCAAGGGCCTGTCTGCCCTCTCACGTGGATGTAAAAGATCCCATGGCACTATTTTGAAGAAGAGCAGGGGAGTTACCCTGGTGTTCTAACCAATATTTATCCCTCAATTTACAAAACAAAAAAACTGATTATCTGGCCATTATCATGTTGCTGTTTGTGGGAGCTTGCTGTGCACAAAATTGGCTGCAGTGTTTCCCACATTACAATACTGACTACACTTCAAAAGTATTTCATTTGCTATAAAGTGCTTTGAAATGTCCTGTGGTCATAAAGGCACTATATAAATGCAAGTCTTTCTTTCTTTTTATCTCTCTCTATCTTTCCCCCTCCTCTCTCTCTCCCCGTCTCTCTCTCCCATCTCCGATTCTCTCTCTCTCTCTCTCCCTCCGAAGGCCATAAAAATGTTTGTGGAAATAATCACAGCGATATTCTAGTCAGAAGTCCTGAAGGCTCCTTTAGTAGAGTCATTGATTTTTGGAAAAGCCCCAGTAGCAGGCTCGAGCGGCAATGGCAGCAGCTGCAGGCTTGGCAATATGTCCGGCGCCACTCCCATCTTCCTCATATATCGTACTGCGCATGCGCGACCGCATCGAGTGCATATGTACACGACCAAATAAGTGTGTATGCACGTAGGGAGTCAAAAAAACGGCGTGCAAATAGTCACTCCGATTTAAGAATGGTGAAAGAGGGAAACCATGGATTTATAGACCAGTTAGCAGAATATCTGTTGTCTGGAAATGACTAGTCTAGAATTAAGCATAGGGTGACTGAACACATGAACATTTTCAGCTGATCAGAGAGCGCCAGCATGGATGTGTAAAAGGTACTTCATGCCTGATAAGAACATAAGAACAGAAGAAATAGGAGCAGGAGTCGGCCACATGGCCCTTTGAGCCTGCTCCGCCATTTAATAAGATCATGGCTGATCCGATCATGGACTCAGCTCCACTTTCCCACCCGCTTTCCATAATCCCTTATTCCCTTATCGTTTAAGAAACTGTCTATTTCTGTCTTAAATTTATGCAATGTCCCAACTTCCACTGCTCTCTGAGGCAGCGAATTCCACAGATTTACAACCCTCTGAAAGAAGAAATTTCTCCTCATCTCAGTTTTAAATGGGCGGCCCCTTATTCTAAGATCATGCCCTCTAGTTCTAGTCTCCACCATCAGTGGAAACATCCTCTCTGCATCCACCTTGTCAAGCCCCCTCATAATCTTATACGTTTCGATAAGATCACCTCTCATTCTTCTGAATTCCAATGAGTAGAGGCCCAACCTACTCAACCTTTCCTCATAAGTCAACCCCCTCATCTCCGGAATCAACCTATTGAACCTTCTCTGAACTGCCTCCAAAGCAAGTATATCCTTTCGTAAATATGGAAACCAAAACTGCACGCAATATTCCAGATGTGGCCTCACCAATACCCTGTATGACTGTAGCAAGACTTCCCTGCTTTTATACTCTGTCCCCTTTGCAATAAAGGCCAAGATTCCATTGGCCTTCCTGATCACTTGCTATACCTGCATACTATCCTTTTGTGTTTCATGCACAAGTGCCCCCAAGTCCCACTGTACTGCAGCACTTTGCAATCTTTCTCCATTTAAATAATAACTTGCTCTTTGATTTTTTTCTGTCAAAGTGCATGACCTCACACTTTCCAACATTATATTCCATCTGTCAAATTTTTACCCACTCACTTAGCCTGTCTATATCCTTTTGCAGATTTTTTGTGTCCTCCTCACACATTACTTTTCCTCCCATCTTTGTATCATCAGCAAACTTGGCTACGTTACACTTAGTCCCTTCTTCCAAGTCGTTAATATAGATTGTAAATAGTTGGGGTCCCAGCACTAATCCCTGCGACACTCCACTAGTTACTGAGAATTACCATTTATCCCGACTCTCTGTTTTCTGTTCGTTAGCCAATCCTCTATCCATGCTAATAAAAAAGGGAAGGTGGCTCAACCGTGGCTATCAAGGGAAATCAGGGATAGTATTAAAGCCAAGGAAGTGGCATACAAATTGGCCAGAAATAGCAGCGAACCCGGGGACTGGGAGAAATTTAGAACTCAGCAGAGGAGGGTGTTAAAAAAACAAGCCTGAAGGCTTTGTGTCTTAATGCAAGGAGTATCCGTAATAAGGTGGATGAATTAACTGTGCAAATAGATGTCAACAAATATGATGTGATCGGGATTACGGAGACGTGGCTCCAGGATGATCAGGGTTGGGAACTCAACATCCAGGGGTATTCAACATTCAGGAAGGATAGAATAAAAGGAAAAGGAGGTGGGGTAGCATTGCTGTTTAAAGAGGAGATTAATGCAAAAGTTAGGAAGGACATTAGCTTGGATGATGTGGAATCTATATGGGTAGAGCTACAGAACACCAAAGGGCAAAAAACGTTAGTGGGAGTTGTGTACAGACCTCCAAACAGTAGTAGTGATGTTGGAGAGGGCATCAAACAGGAAATTAGGGGTGCATGCAATAAAGGTGCAGCAGTTATAATGGGTGACTTTAATATGCACATAGATTGTGCTAGCCAAATTGGAAGCAATACGGTAGAGGAGGATTTCCTGGAGTGCATAAGGGATGGTTTTCTAGACCAATATGTCGAGGAACCAACTAGGGGGGAGGCCATCTTAGACTGGGTGTTGTGTAATGAGAGAGGATTAATTAGCAATCTCGTTGTGTGAGGCCTCTTGGGGAAGAGTGACCATAATATGGTGGAATTCTGCATTAGGATGGAGAATGAAACAGTTAATTAGAGACCATGGTCCAGAACTTAAAGAAGGATAACTTTGAAGGTAAGAGGCGTGAATTGGCTAAGATAGATTGGTGAATGATACTTAAGGGGTTGACTGTGGATGGGCAATGGCAGACATTTAGAGACTGCATGGATGAACTACAACAATTGTACATTCCTGTCTGGCATAAAAATAAAAAAGGGAAGGTGGCTCAACCGTGGCTATCAAGGGAAATCAGGGATAGTATTAAAGCCAAGGAAGTGGCATACAAATTGTCCAGAAATAGCAGTGAACCCGGGGACTGGGAGAAATTTAGAACTCAGCAGAGGAGTACAAAGGGTTTGATTAGGGCAGGGAAAATGGCGTACGAGAAGAAGCTTGCAGGGAACATTAAGACGGATTGCAAAAGTTTCGATAGATATGTAAAGAGAAAAAGGTTAGTAAAGACAAACGTAGGCCCCGTGCAGTCAGAATCAGGGGAAGTCATAACGGGGAACAAAGAAATGGCAGACCAATTGAACAAGTACTTTGGTTCGGTATTCACTAAGGAGGACACAAACAACCTTCCGGATATAAAAGGGGTCAGAGGGTCTAGTAAGGAGGAGAAACTGAGGGAAATCCTTATTAGTCAGGAAATTGTGTTGGGGAAATTGATGGGATTGAAGGCCGATAAATCCCCAGGGCCTGATGGACTGCATCCCAGAGTACTTAAGGAGGTGGCCTTGGATTTAGTGGATGCATTGACAGTCATTTTCTAACATTCCATTGACTCTGGATCAGTTCCTATCGAGTGGAGGGTAGCCAATGTAACCCCACTTTTTAAAAAAGGAGGGAGAGAAAACAGGGAATTATAGACCGGTCAGCCTGACCTCAGTAGTGGGTAAAATGATGGAATCAATTATTAAGGATGTCATAGCAGCGCATTTGGAAAGAGGTGACATGATAGGTCCAAGTCAGCATGGATTTGTGAAAGGGAAATCATGCTTGACAAATCTTCTGGAATTTTTTGAGGATGTTTCCAGTAGAGTGGACAAGGGAGAACCAGTTGATGTGGTATATTTAGACTTTCAGAAGGCTTTCGACAAGGTCCCACACAAGAGATTAATGTGCAAAGTTAAAGCACATGGGATTGGTGGTAGTGTGCTGACATGGATTGAGAACTGGTTGTCAGACAGGAAGCAAAGAGTAGGAGTAAATGGGTACTTTTCAGAATGGCAGGCAGTGACTAGTGGGGTACCGCAGGGTTCTGTGCTGGGGCCTCAGCTGTTTACACTGTACATTAATGATTTAGATGAGGGGATTAAATGTACTATCTCCATATTTGCGGATGACACTAAGTTGGGTGGCAGTGTGAGCTGCGAGGAGGATGCTATGAGGCTGCAGAGTGACTTGGATAGGTTGGGTGAGTGGGCAAATGCATGGCAGATGAAGTATAATGTGGATAACTGTGAGGTTATCCACTTTGGTGGTAAAAACAGAGAGACAGACTATTATCTGAATGGTGACAGATTAGGAAAAGGAGGTGCAACGAGACCTGGGTGTCATGGTACATCAGTCATTGAAGGTTGGCATGCAGGTACAGCAGGCGGTTAAGAAAGCAAATGGCATGTTGGCCTTCATAGCGAGGGGATTTGAGTACAGGGGCAGGGAGGTGTTGCTACAGTTGTAAAGGGCCTTGGTGAGGCCACACCTGGAGTATTGTGTACAGTTTTGGTCTCCTAACTTGAGGAAGGACATTCTTGCTATTGAGGGAGTGCAGCGAAGGTTCACCAGACTGATTCCCGGGATGGTGGGACTGACCTATCAAGAAAGACTGGATCAACTGGGCTTGTATTCACTGGAGTTCAGAAGAATGAGAGGGGACCTCATAGAAACGTTTAAAATTCTGATGGGTTTAGACAGGTTAGATGCAGGAAGAATGTTCCCAATGTTGGGGAAGTCCAGAACCAGGGGTCACAGTCTAAGGATAAGGGGTAAGCCATTTAGGACCGAGATGAGGAGAAACTTCTTCACCCAGAGAGTGGTGAACCTGTGGAATTATCTACCACAGAAAGTAGTTGAGGCCAATTCACTAAATATATTCAAAAGGGAGTTAGATGAAGTCCTTACTACTAGGGGAATCAAGGTGTATGGCGAGAAAGCAGGAATGGGGTACTGAAGTTGCATGTTCAGCCATGAACTCATTGAATGGCGGTGCAGGCTAGAAGGGCTGAATGGCCTACTCCTGCACCTATTTTCTATGGTTCGATGTTTCTATATTACCCCCAACCCCGTGAACTTTTATCTTGTGCAGTAACCTTTTATGTGGCACCTTGTCAAATGCCTTCTGGAAGTCCAAATACACCACATCCACTGGTTCCCCTTTATCCACCCTGTTCGTTACATCCTCAAAGAATTCTAGCAAATTTGCCAAACATGACTTCCCCTTCATAAATCCATGCTGAGTCTGACTGACCGAATTTTGCTTTTCCAAATGTCCTGCTACTGCTTCTTTAATAATGGACTCCAGCATTTTCTCAACCAGGGATGTTTGGCTAACTGGTCTATAGTTTCCTGCTTTTTGTCTGCCTCCTTTTTTAAATAGGGGCGTTACATTTGCAGTGTTCCAATCTGCTGGGACCTACCCAGAATCCAGGGAATTTTGGTAAATTACAAACAATGCATCCACAATCCCTACTGCAACTTCTCTTAAGACCCTAGGATGCAAGCCATCAGGTCCAGGTGATTTATCTGCCTTTCGTCCCATTATCTTACTGAGTACCACCTCCTTAGTGATTGTGATTGTGTTAAGTTCCTCCCCCGCAATAGCCCCTTGACTATCCACTGTTGGAATATTGTTAGTGTCCTCTACCATAATGAACCTGATTGAATTTTTTGAAGAGGGGATTTTTGTAGTGGACAGGGTAATGTCGATGGATGTTATTTATATGGACTTACAGAAGGCATTCAATAAAGTATCTCATAAGAGACTGTTAACTAAAGTTGAAGCCAATGGAATTGAAAGCACATTATTGACCTGGTTAAGAAATTGGCTTTGCTTCAGGAGACAGAGATTAGGGATAATGGGCAGCTACTCTAATCGGCAGGATGTGACTCGTGATATCCTGCAAGGATCTGTGTTGGGGCCTCAACCATTCACCACATTTATTAATGACTTAGATAATGGGATAGAAAGCCACATATCCAAATTTGCCAGTGACACAAAGATAGGTGGCACTGTAAGCAATGTAGATGGAAGCATACAATTATAAAGAGACATTGATAGATTCGATAAATGAGCAAAACAGTGACAAATAAATTTTAATGTAGGCAAATTTGAGGTCATCTACTTTGGACCTATAAAGGATAGAGCAGGGTACTTTCTAAATGGTGAAAAGCTAAAAACAGTGATGGTCCAAAGAGACTTGGGGGTCCAGGTATATAGATCATTAAAATGTCATGAACAGGTACAGAAAATAATCAAAAAGGCTAATGGGATGCAGGCCTTTATATCTAGAGAACTCGAATACAAGGTGATAGAAGTCATGCTTCAGCTATACAAAGCCCTAGTTAGACCACACCTGAAGTACTATGAGCAGTTCTTAGAAAGGATATGTTGGCCTTGGAGGGAGTGCAGTGTAGGTTTACCAGAACGATAGAGAGAAACTATTTCTGCTGGTTGGGGAGTCTTGGACTAGGGGGTATAGTCTAAAAAATAGAGCCAGACCTTTCAGGAGTGAAATTAGGAAACATTTCTACACACAAAGGGTGGTAGAAGTTTGGAACTCTCTTCCGCAAATGGCAATTGATGCTAGATCATTGTTAATTTTAGATCTGAGATTGATAGCTTTTTGTTAATCAAAGGTATTAAGGGATATGGGGCAAAGACGGGTATATGGAGTTAGGTCGCAGATCAGCCATGATTGCACTGAATGGCGGAACAGGCTCGAGGGGCTAAATAGCCTACTCCTGTTCCTCTGTTCCTGTGTACTTCCTTGGAGCAAGAACCTGCTATCCTCTCTCAGGATGACAGCTTTCCTACTCCCACCACGGTCACTCCGCCAGTGTCCTTGCTGCTACCTGTCAGCCAGCCAGCCCAGAATGCTGCCGCCCATGCCGAGGTGGTGCGGTCTACAGCCGGGCCATCTAGGGCAAGAACCATCAGTTGTCTCTCGCATTGAAAGTCAGGGTGTTATGATGCAACCACTGGGGAAGCACTTCATAGCAGCACTAGGTTAGGTAAAGGGACACAAAAAATAGACACAAAGGGAATGCACAAAGCTGATTAGTTGACTTTGTTCTTTTGCTTTGAATTTGATAAATTTATAAAGTATGTTTGGAATGTATGTATTGTGATGGCTGTCATTTCAGCTTTGTGCCCAGGAGCACACTGTGATGTTCATTGACAAAGGGATGGTAAGATGGGGAAGTGGTGATCAATGGGGATCAGGGGTTTCATTCACTGCAACTGGGGTCTGATGTGGCACTCATGGGCAGCCCGTCTGGAACGGGATTGTGGAGCCTGCCTCTTCCCTTTCTCCTCCTCCTCTTCCTCTTCCTCCTTCTCAGGTGGTCCCGCAACTGGTGGTGGCATAAGCTGCACGTTCATGATGGCCATGTTGTGGAGCATGCAGCAGGCTACCACGAAATGGGACACCTACTCCGGCATGTACTGGAGGGCTTCTCCTGAACAATGAGGGCAGCAGAACCATTGCTTGAGATCCTCGTTGGTCTTCTCGATGACATTCCTGGTGGCAGCATGGCTGTCATTACATGAGTGGAGGGGTTGCAGAGGGGACTCATGAGAGAGGTACAGAGCAGATAGCCCTTGACTCCGAGCAGCCACCCTTGGGTTTGAAGTGGTAGCTGGATGATTGCTGGCACACTGGACTGGCACAGATTGAGTGGGTAAAAATTTGGCAGATATAATGTTGGAAAGTGTGAGATCATGCACTTTGGCAGAAAAAAAATCAAACAGCAAGTTATTATGTAAATGGAGAAAGATTGCAAAGTGCTGCATTACAGCAGGACCTGGGGGTACTTGTGCATGAAACACTAAAGGATAGTATGCAGGTACAGTAAGTGATCAGGAAGGCCAATGGAATCTTGGCCTTTATTGCAAAGGGGATGCAGAATAAAAGCAGGGAAGTCTTGCTACAGTTATACAGGGTATTGGTGAGGCCACACCTGGAATACTGCGTGCAGTTTTGGTTTCCATATTTACGAAAGGATATACTTGCTTTGGAGGCAGTTCAGAGAAGGTTCACTAGGTTGATTCCAGGGATGAAGGAGTTGACTTATGAGGAAAGGTTGAGTAGGTTGGGCCTCTACTCATTGGAATTCAGAAGAATGCAAGGTGATCTTATCGAAACGTATAAGATTATGAGGGGGCTTGACAAGGTAGATGCAGAGAGGATGTTTCCACTGATGGTGGAGACTAGAACTAGAGGGCATGATCTTAGAATAAGTGGCAGCCCATTTAAATCAGAGATGAGGAGGAATTTCTTCTCTCAGAGGGTTGTAGATCTGTGGAATTCACTGCCTCAGAGAGCTGTGGAAGCCGGGACATTGAATCAATTTGAAAAAGAGATAGACGTTTCTTAACCGATAAGGGGTTATGGGGTTATGGAGAGCGGACAGGGAAGAGTCCATGATTGGATCAGCCATGATCATATTAAATGGTGGAGCAGGCTCGAGGGGCTGTATGGCCTACTCCTGTTCCTATTTCTTATGTTCTTATGGGGAAGCCCGCTAGCAAAGACACATGCGTGCTCCTCCTGCTTCTCTCTGCTCAGAGAGAAGACAATGACGTCCCTTCTCCTGGTGTAGAGAGCCTCTGTGACCTCTCGGATGCAGTGATGGATGGCAAACTGGAAGCTGTTTAGCTATGTCTCCTGCTCCAGACTGGAAGGATCTGGTGGCGAAACAAATTGAAAGCCAGGGTCATCTTGAGGGTGGCTGAGAGAGCCATCATCGCCTTGCTCTGATGCTGCAGGTCTGGTTTCAGGAGGTGGCAGAGTTCTGTGACCACTCCTTGGTGAAGCGGAGTCCCCTAATACAAAGCTCCTGGCTTAAGTGCAGGCAGGAGAAGTGCTCTCGGAAGAATCTAGGTGGGTAAGGCCTCCTGCTGAGAGCCCTCCTCTTCCCTCTGTGGGCATCTTGTCCTCTTCTTTGCTGCTTCTGCTCCATCTCCCTGTCATAGTCGAGTGCGGCGGGGACTGTAAGTAGAGCTCCCAGAACTGGCAGCACACGCTGAGCAAAAGCCTTTCAAAGAGAAGCAAGATGTTTTCCATTCGCAGCAACACTCCCCATCACCTCAGCAACTTTAAGTAACTTTAGAAAGCTCGAAACAGTTGCACAAGTTTGGATGCGAGTAAGCGCCAAAACGATAAAGAAAACAAATTTCTGTAAGTGGCTCGATGCAAAACAAGTTGGAGCTTGAGAATAATGCATCATGGCAACATAGGGCTACAGGATCTTTTGAAAAGGATGGGAAATTGGGAAAGGAGGGGAAGCAGCAATATTGATAAAAGAGACAGGAGCCGAAATTGCCCCTCTGAGAAATGCCTGTTTGCACCTCAACCCAGCGGCCATGCTGCGGAATCCAGTGGCCGCCGAGGTTTCGTGCAATGGCCACCGATATCGGTATTCCCGTGACGCGGCTTGGCCGCCGTGTGCAGCCCTGCACCTCTTCCCCTTCACTTCCGCGCGGGTGATTGACAGCACTCTTCAGTGCGTCATCACTCCGCGCACCATCGAAGTCCCGGGAAGGAAGCCCCTTGAAAAACCGTGCGGCCGCGCGGCGATCCCAGGAGTTGCTTTTTTCCGCTGTTGTCTCGTTGCAGATGCACATCGCTGGAGCCTCCTTCAAGGCGTGTTGATTTAACAGACTTTTTGACGTTGTTAAACTTGCAGTGCAAGGCTTCAGTGCGCACTGCTTGCCCAGTGCTGGAGGTGCCTCCCAGCTATAGAAGAGGGAGGCTACTTTGAGGAGGCTGCCTTTGTGGAGGGTCATGAGACGGGGGGGCAATGCTGGCAGGCCAATGCCTCCTGTGCATTGTGTGTGCCGCTGAGGCACAGCGGAGAAGGCGGCACCGGGGGCAAGGGATGCAGAGGCAGCAGAGGCAAGGGCTAGTGCAGCATGATGGAGAGGACCAGGGAGATGGCCGCAGAGGAAAATCAAGAGAGCTGGCAGACGAAGCACCTCAGTAAGGGCTACCCCCAAGGAGGAGGGTTGGGTTGGCTGACCCCCTCCAGCAGACAATGGGCGAGCAGCCCAGGAGGCAGCCTGCAGTGGAGCCAGATGTTGGGCAGCATCAGCCTGCAGGTGACTATTTCCATGGGCCAACCTATGAGCCCTCTCACACATCATTCCTGCACAGTGTCATGAGAGACCTGATCACAAATTCCAAACACCAAATAAACATTTATTACAACTGAAACAATGGGTCTCAAATACACTTACGTTATCCATTATCACCCTTGTCCAACTCTTTCTTACCCGCCCTCTTACGCAGACCTATCCTTACAGTACGCCGCAGTGTCTCCCCTTTGCCTGCCTCATGGCTTTGGAAAGGCTGCTGTGTGTGTGTAGAGGAAGCTGCAGATGTCCTTCTTGGACGACTCCGACCAGCTCTGGCCCTGGAAGGGGTGGCTTGAGAATGGGCAGCATCCTCCTGTGCGCCTTCAGTCGGAAGTGTCTGAGGCGATGCCGTGCTTGGCAGAAATTGCGGAGTGGCATCTATCTGTGAGCTGCAGAGGCAACATCAGTATCCTACTCTGAGGAGCCAGCGCTACTCCCCCGGGGCAGCACCCTACTTCCCCCACCAAGCTGCTGGACCACAGGCCGGTGGGCTATGGTGGAACCCTTACGCCCCCCCCCCGGGTGGACCGTCGTGGACACAGCCGCAATGGCAGCAGTCAGAAGTCGCTTCGCCTCCAGTGATACGGCATGACAGCGGCCACACTCTGGACGCCATCAGAGACGGAAGCAGTCAGAGGCTCCATGCCCTGTTGCCCAGAGTACACGAGCGCATTCTGAGCTTCCGGGGCAGCGGCCATCCTGTGCGAAGAAAGGTCAAGACGAACTGAAGACACAGCTGCAAAACCTGCCCTTTAAGAAGGCCAGGGAGCAGCTCCATTGTGAGCATGATGGCTTTGCGTCAACTGGATAAGAGGGGAATTTCGCAGTGCAAACACCATTACCACCGGGAATTAAGACTTCGCTCTGTTTATGACAAAAAAAAGGCAATTTCGATCTTATTACCGCCATAATCATATCAGTGGTAACGGATGGCCAACAGGGGTGTGACCACCCCGTTTCGGGCAGAGGGCAATTTTGGGCCTACAATTATCACAGTGGAAGGAAGGGCATTCAATAAGGGTGACTGGACAATAGGAACACTTTGGATAGGGCTGAGGAACACCAAAGGATACAAGACTCTGGTAGGAGTTGTCAATGCAGTTCTAGAATGTATTTAGGACCGTTTTCTAGAACAATATATTTTAGAACTGACAAGGGAGCAGACCATACTGGATTTAGTACCAAAGCAAAATTTGTTGACAATCTTGTGGAGGAAAACAATAAAATATTAACAGTACAAGGAAATCTAAAAATAAGTCAAGGGAGGAACAATGTGGATTGAATATAAGTTAAAAACATGTTAATGAAGAAAATAATGGGACTTAAGATAGATAAATCTCCAGGACCAGATGGTTTCCACTCCAGGGTATTAAAAGAATTTGTTAAGGAAATTCCAGATTCATTAATCATAATTTCCCAAAGCTCTCTAGATTTAGGAATTGTATCTTTGGATTGGAAGATTGAAAATGCTACTCCACTATTTAAAAAGGATGGGAGGGAGAAACCAGGTAACTACAAACATACTAGATTAAGATCAATTGTGGGGAAGTTACTGAAATCTATTATTAGAGTGAGAGACAGACTGAGCACTTGGACAAGTATAAGTTGATCAAAGAGAGTCAACATGGATTTGTGAAGGGTAGGTCATGTCCGACCAATCCAGTTGAATTTTTAGCAGGGGTCACTAGCATGATGGATAAGGGAGTGTCTATAGATGTTGCTTATATGGATTTCCTGAAAGTCTTTAATAAGGTTCTGCACAAGAGATTATTAGCAAAAATGGGAGTGCATGGAATTGGTGGTAACTTTGTGACATGGGTCAGTAATTGTCATAGAGATAGGAGACAGAGTAAGGATAAAGGGTTTTTTCTCTGTTTGATGGGATGTGATCAATGGTGATCCCTAAGGATCTGTACTGAAGCTTCAGCTTTTCACCATGTATATTTATGATCTAGATGAAAGAATAGAGAGTTATATTTCCAAGTTTGCAGATGACACTGTTAGTAGGGACAGTAAATTGTGTGCCTGGGAGCAGGAAGTTACAAAGGGACATAAACAGACGAATTGAGTGGGCAAAACAATGGCAGCTAGAGTTCAATGTGGGAAAGTGTGAGGGCATCCACTTTATATCAGAGAAAGACAAATCAGAATATTTTCTTAATGGTGAGAAACGAGGAGCTGTAGAGGATCAAAGAGTGTCCATGTACACAAATCACTAAAAGCACAGGTACAAAAAGTAATCAAAGAGGCAAATGGAATGTCATCCTTTATCTCAAGGGACTTGGAATTCAGAAGTGAGGAAATAATGCTTCAGTTGTAAGAGCCATGCTCAGACCCCATCAGGAGTACTGCGTTCAGTTTTGGACACCGGACCTCAGCAAAGATATGTTGGTCTTGGAAGGGCCAACATCGTTGTAAGCGACAACGGATCTTGCTTCACTAGTCTGGAATTCACCAGAATGATACCAGTGCTTAAAGGGTTAGATTATGAGGACAGATTGCATAAACTTGGCTTGTATTCCCTTGAGTTTAGACAGTTAGTGATCTATTCCAGGTATTTCCAATGATTCAATAGGGTAGATGCAATGATCTTATTGAATGGCGGAGCAGGCCTGAGGGCCTGTATGGCCTACTCCTACTCCTATTTCTTATGTTCTCTTATGCTCTAGATGCAGAGAAACTCTTTCCTCTGATGGAGAAATCCAGAACAAGAGAGTGTAATCTTAAAATTAGAGCTAAGCCATTTAGGAGTAAAATCATAAAGCACTTTTTCACACAAAGGGTAGTTGAAATCTGGAACTTGCTTCCCAAAAGGCTGTGGCTGCAGGGTTAATTGAAAATTTCAAGACTGAGGTTGACAGATTTTTGTTAAGAAAGAGTATCAAGGAATATGGAACAAAGATAAGTAAATGGGAATTGAAGTACAGGCAAAACATGATCTAATTGAATGGTGGAACGGGTTCAAGAGGCTGAATCATCTTCTCCTGTTCCTGTAATTATCCACCGAATTAGTGATCTGAGCCACGTTGCTGCAGAAAAATAGCAAGTAGGAGCCAGGAGTTTACTCATGGGAGAAAGAAAATCACAAGACCTGCCATACTGAACTTGTGTTGTTTACCCTCTAGTAAATGCTACAGAGCAATATAAATAAAGGCTAGGGAGTAGGCCTTGAGGACACACCGCCTACTTAACCGGGGATGATGCAGAGCATTGGGTGAACATGACTTTAAAAGGAATGAGTAGCTCTGGTGATCCCTGCTGGAAGTGTTCATGTATGTGACCATGCCCCGCCCTGCCTTGCCCTTCTGACTGGTGATAATGCTGGAAATTAAACCACTCTCTCTATTTAAATAACACATTGAATGCCCATTATTTTGTAGTAAGGCAGTATTATTGGGTAGTTAGAAAATTGATCTTGATTAGTGGGGTTCCACATAGGCCAGTAACAATTGATTGGCTTAGTGCCTCAAGCAATGTTAAAATAGACTGTGAGTCACCTCAAGCCAGATAGTTATTTTATTTGTGCACATGCCTGCCAAATATCCAATTTCTTTCAATAACTTACTAAACGTTATTAGTCTGAATATACCGTAACTGTGAAATAATAAAATATTGCAAGGTTCACCGATATGCATTTGACTGTTGATATAAAAACAGATTCTATCATTATTTTACTTGCATTTATTCTCTCTTTTATCATCGTTATTTTGTCTTTTTTTCTGTCATAAGAAGATAAGTTTCATTTTCTAACCTCAATTTTAATTGTAGCACCAGTATGAATTTGTATGAGGAATAAAGCTTTTAAGCTTTTAAGCTTCCCAATTAGCAAACAATTAAGTGATTTCCCTCAAACTATTGTAATAACCTAACACAGATCCGCTTGGTACAAAGTAGGGATGAATCCTCTGACCTTTCTTGTTGTGTGGCTTGGTGGCACAGCATGCAATGTATTTATCCACTGTCGTTGCGGGCGGGCACAGTCTCAGCAAGCTAATTTAAGCAAAGATTCTACTGGATATGAATTAATATCATTTTTAAATGACATTTTATTCTTTACTAATTCCTGCTAAGCCCTCTGGTGCCAACCACTATTTCCCTGACAAGAAGGCAGAGAGGTAAATCTGCAGTGGTGCCTCATCCGTGCTGTTCTATAACTAGCCACTGCAAAATGTAGATTAGTCTGGGTAAACTTGTCTGGGTGTAATTTGGTTTTGCTACAGCCTCCCTTTGAGGAAGTGCATCATTCTGATCTGCTCGGTTAATAACCTGGCAAAACCAAGTAATAGCAGCGTTTGAAATCTGGGTGTAAACCTATATTCTGGCCAGAAAAAGCAGCAAACCTGAGGACTGGGAGAAATTTAGAATTCAGCAGAGAAGGACAAAATATTTAATTAAGAGGGGGTAAATAGAGTATGAGAGTAAGCTTGCAAGGAACATAAAAACTGACTGCAAAAGCTTCTATAGGTATGTGAAGAGAAAAAGATTAGTGAAGACAAATGTAGGTCCCTTGCAGTCAGAATCAGGTGAATTTATAATAGGGAACAAAGAAATGGCAGACCAATTGAACAAATACTTTGATTCTGTCTTCACTAAGGAAGACACAAATAACCTTCCAGAAATACTAGGGGAACGAGGGTCTAGTGAGAAAGAGGAACTGAAGGGAATCCTTATTAGTCAGGAAATTGTGTTAGGGAAATTGATGGGAATGAAGGCTGATAAATCCCCAGGGCCCGATAGTCTGCATCCCAGAGTACTTAAGGAAGTGGCCCTAGAAATAGTGGATGCATTGGTGGTCATTTTCCAACATTCTATAGACTCTGGATCAGTTCCTATGGATTGGAGGGTAGCTAATGTAACATCACTTTTTAAAAAAGGAGGGAGAGAAAAAACAGGGATTTATAGACCAGTTAACCTAACCAAACTCGCTCGAGGGGAGACTGTCCAGAAACCAGGGAGACATGGTATTGGGGTAATGTATTGACGTGCATAGAGAACTGGTTGGCAGATAGGAAGTAAAGAGTAGGACTAAATGGTTCCTTTTCAGAATGGCAGGCAGTGACTAGTGGGGTACCGCAAGGTTCAGTGCTGGGACCTCAGCTTTTTACAATATATATCAATGATTTAGACAAAGGAATTGAATGTAATATCTCCAAGTTTGTAGATGACACTAAGCTGGATGGCAGTGTGAGCTGTGAGGAGGATGCTAAGAGGCTGCAGAGTGACTTGGACAGGTTAGGTGAGTGGGCAAATGCATGGCAGATGCAGTATAATGTAGATAAATGTAAGGTAATCCACTTTGGTAGCAAAAACAGGAAGGCAGAATATTATCTGAATGGTGAAAGATTAGGAAAAGGGGAAGTGCAATGAGACCTGAGTGTCATGGTACATCAGCCATTGAAAGTTGGGATGCAGGTACAGCAGGCGGTGAAGAAGGTAAATGGCATGTTGGTCTTCATAGCGAGAGGATTTGAGTATAGGAGCAGGGAGGTCATACTGCAGTTGTACAGGGCTTTGGTGAGACCACACCTTGAATATTGTGTACAATTTTGGTCTCCTAATCTGAGGAAGGATATTCTTGCTATTGAGGGAGTGCAGCGAAGGTTCACCAGACTGATTCCCGGGATGGCAGAACTAATATATGAAGAAAGACTGGATCGACTAGGCTTATATTCACTGGAGTTTAGATAAATGAGAGGGGATCTTATAGAAACATATAAATTTCTGATGGGATTGGACAGGTTAGATGCAGGAAGAATGTTCCCAATGTTGGGGAGGTCCAGAACCAGGGGTTACAGCCTAAGGATAAGGGGTAAGCCATTTAGGACTGAGATGAGGAGAAACTTCTACACTCAGAGAATTGTGAACCTGTGGAATTCTCTACCACAGAAAATTCAAAAGGGAGTTAGATGTGGCCCTTATGGCTAAAGGGATCAAGGGGTATGGAGAGAAAGCAGAATGGGGTACTAAAGTTGCAAAAATGATCAGCCATGATCATATTGAATGGTGGTGCAGGCTTGAAGGTACTGAATGGCCTACTCCTGCACCTATTTTCTATGTTTCTATGTTTCTATGTTTCTATGTTTCTACCATACTGTGGTATAATGCATTCATAAGAAGTTACCTGATGTGACTCACAAAGATCAGCATTTATTTAGTTTTATTAGTAGGGTAGATTAACAAGATGTGTATAGATTATTAAATACAATCTAGCATAGTCACAACACTGCAACTAATCTTATCACTTGAAGAAAATAAAAACTTCCATTCCCCTTGTGTAGGGTTGATAATTTACTTCTATCTTGTTAACCTACCCTATAGTAAAATAAATGGTAGGACACTTAGAAATGTACATGAACAAAGGGACCTTGGAGTGCATGTCCACAGATCCCTGAAGGTAGCAGGATGGGTAGATAATGTGGTTAAGAAGGCATATGTAATACTTGCCTTTATTAGCTGAGGCATAGAATACAAGAGCAGGGAGGTCATGCTTGAACTGTATAAAACACTAGTTTGGCCACAGCTGGAGTATTGCGTGCAGTTCTGGTCACCACATTACAGGAGAGATGTGATTGCACTAGAGAGGGTACAGAGGAGATTGATGAGGATGTTGCCTGGACTGGAGAATTTTAGCTATGAGGACAGATTGGATAGGCTGGGTTTGCTTTCTTTGGAACAAAAGAGGCTGAGGGGAGATCTTATTGAGGTGGTATCCAATTATGAGGGGTCTAAATAGAGTAGATAGGATAGACCTATTTCCCTTAGAAGAGGGGTCAACAACCAGGGGGCATAGATTTAAAGTAATTAGTAGAAGGTTTAGGGGGGATTTGAGGGGAAATCTCTTTACCAGAGGGTGGTAGGGGTCTGGAACTCACTGCCTAAAAGGATGCTAGAGGCAGAAACCCTCACCATATTTTTAAAAGTACTTGGATGTGCACTTGAAGTGCTGTAACCCACAGGGTTATGGACCAAGAACTGAAAAGTGGGATTAGGCTGGATAGCTCTTTGTCGGCTGGCGCAGACACAATGGGCCGAAATGGCCTCCTTCTGTGCTGTAAATTTCCATGATTCTATGAACTAAGGATTATTTATCATAATATATCACGCAATACAAGGGCCTGGGGAACAAGTGCATTGAAGTCGGTTGCTTGGCATTTGAATCCTTGATAATTTGTACACATAAAGGTCAACTGCATACAATATGATTTAAAAAATGAAGTGGGTTACAGGTCAAATATATAATCTTAGAATTATGTTAAAAAAAGCACTTCTGCTTCGCTGCTGTCGATTTACGATTCCATCTGAATCCTTTGTCTAACTGCTTTGCAACTATCCCTTATCTTACCTTTAGGTTATTGCATCTAATTTTTCATACATGTAGGTATGAAATTTTAATATTCATAATGTGCACAACTAATGAAAGAATGTGTTCAGAATTCCATTAAAATTGGTGAGGCAGTGCAGAATAGTAACTAATATGTCTGTGTGCACCGAGTTGTTTGTCAGACCTTACCTGAACCAGTAGCTCTAGTTTTCTGCCATCCAGGAGATTCACCTGACAGTGCCTGCCCTCTGTCATCTATAAGGTAAAAACAAGATGCATCAGACAGCCCAGTAAACTGCATTATATTGCAAATTATTGCAGTGCATTTGAAAATAGACCTGATCTTATATGATACCTGAATCAATCATCTCCTGGAATGGATAACGCATTTCTAGTATTAACATTTAACGATCTCCAACTATAAATTATTTATTAAGATGCTTATTTCAGCAATTCTTGTCTTTCTGCATGAAAGTGCTGAAAATAATGTTTCTTGTCAGCTTCTTTCTGTGTGTCAGGTCGCGCCCTGTAAACTCTGTGAACTACATGTCGATGAGCAATGGGATAGGGGGTTACTTGTACTACTGAAGGACAGCCAAGGAGAAATAGTTAATTACACAAAATTTTGGAACTAAATACCCTAAAATGTTATCGTGTCCATTTCCAATGCATCTATTTTTCATACTAGTTTGAATGTTATTTGATCTACACAAATGGTCTGAGCTGCAGTCACAATTCAGTAACTTACTTTGTACTGACAAATTATACTGATGATGTCTCATGATCCTATCACCAAAATTTCCACGATAAAATGTGTAATTCCTTTTACAATGTACCAAGCAAAAGTGTGGTTCAACCAAATTCTTGACTTGGGAAGACTAAAATAAGAAATATTGGGCTTATAATTGTTAATCAATGGGTTATTTTCCATATCACAACACTTTTTGCTTGTAATTTGAAAAAAAAAATGCACAATGTATCCCAATAGATCGATGTTTGATTATACTACCCCATATGCTGCTGCACCAGGAAGATTCCCAGATTTAATCTGTGCTGAATTAGCTCATCTCAACCAGGGTGGTATTGGGAGTACACCAACAGGTCTCCATGCCCTGGGATAGGGGGGACTAAAAAAAACATCAACCTTCGTTCATGCTACTGTTCACTATTGAGTGACCCCAGCTGGACAGTGTAGCCCCAACCATCCACTCGATTGTCCCCTGATCTTGGGCGGATCTGCAGGTGGAAAATTGGCCGGGGACCCATTCTATCAGCTCTTGCCTGTTACCACAATTTTCAGAAATTGGGACTTGGTGCGATTAGGACATGGGCAGCCGAGTTTTGGATGACCTCAAGTTTACGTAGGATAGAATGTGGGAGGCCAGCCAGGAGTGTGTTGAAATAGTCAAGTCTAGAGATAACAAAGATATGGATGACTGTTTCAGCAGTGGTTGAGTTGAGATGGGCGACGATACGGAGATGGAAATAGGCAGTCTTCGTTATGCCGCGGTTATGTGGTCGGAAGCTGATTTCAGGGTTAAATATGACACCAACTACGGGTAGATATGGTCAAAGTTGGCGGTAACGATGCCTTGACATCACTTGTCAAATTTTCCGTCATTATTTCTTTAAAAAACGATTACATTTGTCAAGCACAACTTGCATTTAACAAATCCATTCTGTCTTTTAAATATTGGCAAGATCAAAGTTATTGTTTTCGGTCCCCACCACAAACTCCATTCCCTAGCCACTGACTCCATCCCTCTCCTCAACATCTGTCTGAGGCTGAACCACACTGTTCACAACCTTGGTGTCATATTTAACCATGAAATCAGCTTCCGACCACATATCCGCGGCATAACGAAGACTGCCTATTTCCATCTCCGTAACGTTACCCATCTCAACTCAACCACTGCTGAAACAGTCATCCATATCTTTGTTATCTCTAGACTTGACTATTTCAACACACTCCTGGCTGGCCTCCCACATTCTATCCTACGTAAACTTGAGGTCATCCAAAACTCGGCTGCCCATGTCCTGATTGCACCAAGTCTCATTCAGCCATCACTCCTATGCTCACTGACCTACATTGACTCCCAGTTAAGCAATGCCTTGATTTCAAAATTCTCATCCTTGATTTCAAATCCCTCCATGGCCTCGCACAACCCTATCTCTGTAATCTCTTTCAATCCCACAACTCCCCGAGATAGCAACGCTTCTCTAATTCTGCCCTCTTGAACATCTCTGATTATAATCGTTCAACCATTGGTGGCTGTGTCTCCTGTGGCTTAGGCCCCAAGCTCTGGAACCCGCTGCCTAAACCTTTCTGTGTCTCTACCTCTCTTTCCTCCTTTAAGACGCTCCTTGAAACCTACTTCTTTGAACAAGCTTTTGGTCATCTGCCATAATTTTTCCTTATGTGGCTCAGAGTAAGAAATGTTGTTTTATAGTACTCCTGTGAAGCACCTTGGGATGTAAAAGATGCTATATAAATACAAGTTGTTGTTGTTTCTGTTGTTTCCTCGATCAGACCTCCTCAAAACCATCCTTCCCTGAGTCACTGTTTACCATATTTGTCCAATACTAAGTATCTATTGAACAGTCCCAGTGCCAGGGGGTGATCCATTCCTACACCCCAGTACCCTTTACTTTTTTATTTTATCCTAATTTTTTCTTTTGCAATGCCTCTGAATATCTCCCCTAGGCGGAGCCTTATTTTCTCCCGTTAAGTTTACTATTTTCAGCAGTTTTTCCCTTTCGTTTTACTTATTCATAACCGCTCCCCATATAAAATTGCCCAAGCTTAATTTATTTGGGATCCTTACAGCTTACAGACAGAAGGGAAGGGAAAATAAGGAAGGGAAGGGCAGAAGGAAGGGTTTGTGATATCTTATCATGTCTCCCAGAAAAATCCCAAAGTGCTTCATATCAATGAATTATTTTGAAGTGCAGTCCCTGTTGTTTTGTGCACAGCAAAACCCTACAAATGAGATGAATGGCCAGTTAATTGACTTTTGATTGTGTTGATTGTGGAACAAATGCTGGCCAGCGCAGTGAGAGGAATTCCCTGGTCTTCTCCGAATAGTGCCATGGGATCTTTAATGTACATCTGAGCCGTTGCAAAAAGCAGATGGGGCCTTGCTTTAACATTTCATTTGAACCTCTGATAATGAGAAAAGGCAATATTCTGAATTTATGCTGGTCCCACTTGCCTTCGTATAGATGTGTTGCATTTCATATCTCATTGTCGCTGTTATCGTTATTGGATAGAGATGTAGAGATACAAACAGGGTCAGTGCAGGGAACAGTGTGACTGAGTAAATTGGATTGCAATGGAAACATTCTTAAAACTCAAATGTAACAACGTGACTCTATAATATGTACTTGACCTCTTGTACTTCTTCGTGTATTGATTAACCGTTTATCTTTTGTTTTACTAGGTCGTCGGGGTGCCATATTAATGACACTGAATTATAAATCAGGAAGAGTTGGTTAACACTTTGCTTCAGAACATAAGAACATAAGAAATAGGAGCAGGAGAAGGCTATCTGGCCCCTCGAGCCTGCTCTGTCATTCAATAAGATCATGGCTGATCTGCTCCTTTACAACAACTTGCATTTACATAGTGCCTTTAACATGAAAAAATGTCCTGAAGTGCTTCACAAAACTGAAGTCCCTCATCCCTGGTGCCATTCTAAGAAATCTCCTCTACACCCTCTCCAAGGCGTAATCAGAAATAAATGAACGGCTAGTCAAAGAAGGATATATTAGCACGGGTGAACAAAAGCGTGGCCAAGATGGGTTTTAAGGAGGGGCTCAAAAGAGGCGAGGGAGAGGGGCTTAGACAGGGAATTTCAGCGAATGGGGCTTAGACGGCTGAAGGAACGGCTGTGAATGGTGGGGCGAAGGGATGATTACACACAAAAGGCCAGAGTCGGAGGAGTCGAGAGTTCAGAGAGGGGCGGAGGATATTATAGAACTGGAGGAGATTAAAGAGATAGGGATGGGTGAGACCATTAATGGATTTGAACATGAGCATGAGAATTTTACATTGATTGCACTGGGGGAGAAGTGTAATGCGTTTTGTAAGGAAGAATGAGGAGTGGAACATCAATAAAACAGTACAATTTTAAAGGGGCTGCAGGGACAGACTGTTAAAAAAAGCATTTGGGACCCTTGGCTTTATAAATAGAAGTATAGGGTGTAAAGCAGGAAGTTATGCTAAACCTTTATAAAACATGGTTAGGCTCCAGCTGGAGTGCTGTGTCCAAATCTGGGTGCCTCACTTTAGGACGGATGTCAAGGCCTTGGAGAAGTTGCAGAGGAGGTTTATTGGAATGGTACCGGGTATGAGGGACTTCAGTTATGTAGAGAGTAAAGAAGCTGAGGTTATTCTCCTTAGAGCAGAGAAGTTTGAGGAGATTTAATGGAGGTGTTCAAAATTATGAGGGGTTTTGATAGAGTAAATACAGAGAAACTGTTTCCAGTGTCACGAGGGTCGGTAACAAAAGGACACAGATTTAAGGTAATTTGAACAAGAATCAGTGGGGAGGTAAGGAGATTTTTTCAGGCAGACAGTTTTTATGAACTGGAATGCACTGCTTGAAAGGGCAATAGAAGCAGATTCAATAGTAACTTTCAAAAGGGAATTGGAGATCATCATCATAGGCAGTCCCTCGGAATCGAGGAAGACTTGCTTCCACTCTAAACATGAGTCCTTAGGTGGCTGAACAGTCCAATACGAGAACCACAGTCCCTGCCACAGGTGGGACAGATAGTCGTTGAGGGAAGGGGTGGGTGGGACTGGTTTGCCGCACGCTCCTTCTGCTTGTTTCTGCATGCTCTCGGCGATGAGATATCGAGGCGCTCAGCACCCTCCCTGATGCACCTCCTCCACTTAGGGCAGTCTTTGGCCAGGGACTCCCAGGTGTCAGTGGGGATATTGCACCTTATCAAGGAGGCATTGAGGGTGTCCTTGTAACGTTTCCTCTGCCCACCTTTGGCTCGTTTGCTGTGAAGGAGTTCCGAGTAGAACGCTTGCTTTGGGAGTCTTGTGTCAGACATGTGGTCGATGTGGCCTGCCCAGCGGAATTAGTCGCGTGCGGTCAGTGCTTCGATGCTGGGGATGTTGGCCTGGTCGAGGACGCTAATGTTGGTGCGCCTGGTGACAGACTTGAAAAGGAAAGCAAAGTGCTGGGGAAGGAGCAGGGGAGTGGAACTAATTGGATAGCACTTTCAAAGAGTCGTCACAGGCACGATGGGCTGAATGGCCGCCTTCTGCCCTGTATAATTCTATGATCATTGGTGATATGTCTCATTTAAAAGCAGCTTTTCACAACCAAGTGGAGAAAAATAAAGATAAGAAATGGTAGCTAGCTACACATTGCACAACAGCGTAATTTTCTTGTTCACACTCTCTCATTATAATTCTGAAGAAGGGTCATAAAAGTGACAGAACAGATGTGTTTTATGGCTTTGACAAGTTGGAATGTTGTAAATTTCATTTGCAGGTTTCAGTGGTGTCATGCACGTGGCATTGTTGAGAAATCCCCAGGCTAACAGCATGTGGTTTCAATCTGACAGATGGGTCCCTTAATGAAATCCAGGTTCAAAAGGTTGACTGCAGAATTTTCAGTTTGATTTCCCAAATAATCGTGCTCTCTCCTCTTCTACGGAAATGGTTAGGTGTAATGTGTTAGAAACATAGAAATTAGGTGCAGGAGCAGGCCATTCGGCCCTTCGAGCCTGCACCACCATTCAATATGATCATGGCTGATCATGCAACTTCAGTACCCCATTCCTGCTTTCTCGCCATACCCCATAGAAACATAGAAAGTAGGTGCAGGAGTAGTTCAACAGAAAATAAATGTGAAGTGCACAGCCGAAGATTCAGATCATACTACTAATGGAGTGGTCCACTGAATGTTGTGGGAGCAACATCAGTTGGCAATACAGTTGAAGGCACGTGTACATATTTTTATATAATAGACTTTTTATAATTTATAATTTTTAAAATCCTGTTTTAAACCTTAACTGAGAACTCAATTATTTGTCTGATTTTAATAAAGAAATAACCATTGGAAATAATTGTAATGAAACTGAGGCTATGTACAGAGAAAATAAAAAAAATAAAAATGATATGCACACATTAATAAGAAAGCGAGACTATAAAAATATCATGCTTTATTACTTCCTGGCCTGGCCCAATGCTAGCTGATACTATTACTTGATATTCGATGCCTCTCTGCAGTCTTTGACATAGCCGACCATTCCATCCTCCGATTCCTGTCCTCTATGTTCCAGCTCAGTGGGACTGTCCTTGCTAGGTGCTACTCTTACCTGTCCAATCATGGCCAGATCATCTCCAGCAATGGCTTTGCTTTCTGACTCTGCACCGTTCCCTCTGGAGTACTGCAAGGATCTATCATTGGCCCCTTCCTCCTCTTCATCTACATGCTGCCCCTTGGCAACATCCACTGAAGATATCAGGTCAAGTTTTAGATGTACGCAGATGAAACCCAGCTTGACCTCTCCAACTCCTTCCTGTCTTGTGCCCGCTGCCTCCTCACTCTTGCTGGTGTGAGGGTGGGGCTTCATTTAAAGCCTGCCGGCAAGCTGCGGCATCAAATGGGTTCACTTTGTGCTCATTTGTACCTTGAAACTGTAATTGGGATTTTAACCACATCATAGGACCCTTCATTTGCATCTTACAGGTAGCCTCTCACCTGAAACCATTGGGTGCACAGGCCATCCATCTTAGGAATCTGTCCCAAGATGGCAGCGGCTGGAGTGGCAGCATTATCAGTAAGTGGTATTTTAGGGGCATTACTGCTCCATTAGTGTCAGCTGTGGCTCAGTTGGTAGTGCTGTCGCCTCTAAGCCAGAAGGTTGTGGGTTCAAGTTCCACTCCAGCGACTTGAGCACAAAAATCTCGACTGACACTCCAGTGCAGTACTGTTGGAGGTGTCGTCTTTCGGATGAGATATTAAACCGAGGTCCGGTCTTCTCTCTTAGGTAGATGTAAAAGATCCCATGGCACTATTTCGAAGAAGCACAGGGGAGTTATCCCCGGTGTCCTGGTCAATATTTATCTGTCAATCAACATAACAAAAAAAACAGATTATCTGGTCATTATCACATTGCTGTTTGTGGGAGCTTGCTGTGCGCAAATTGTCTGCCGCGTTTCCCACATTGCAACAGTGACTACTCTTCAAAACAAACTTTATTGGCTCTAAAGCACTTTGGAGTGTTTGGTGCTCATGAAAGGTGCTATATAAATGCAAGTCTTTCATTCTTTCTTTTATTTACACCTGGCGGAGGCAACAAAATCAGTTTTTTGTTTCTTCTCTTGTTTCTTAGCTCAAAAATAAGTAAAAGAGGTGACGATGGATACAAGTGTAGTTACAACATTTATTTCTAGAGGGGTCTGGCAGCATGCGAGAACATTTTGACACTTCATTTGGTGCATTTTTCAGTATATTAAAATGTATAATTACATCTTGTTCATCTAAAAAGACTGGGGGGCTAGACTTTCCACTATGATCGCAATCGCCCAAAAATGGGCAATATTTCCGGCCTTAGTGCTTTTTTTATTTTCAGGATCGCTGGAATATCGCCCCTTTTAAAAACCGCTAGTTTCACCTTTTTAATTTGGGCGATAGCCTTAGCGATGTGAAATGGGCCTTAGCGATGTGAAATGGGCCTTAGCGATGTATTCAGTCGTGCAAGGCTGCCGTCCATAGAAATGGCCGTTCTGCGCATGCGCGTTTCTTTCAGGCAGAGAACTTTTCCTGCGATTCAGGAGGTCAGGGGTCTTCTGTGCATGCTCAGAAGGTAAAGGGAGGGAGAGAGAGAGAGAGAGAGAGAGAGAAGGAAGGTTTGTGAGGAGTCTATTTTTGAAGGAATTAAGAAGCAGATAAGATGGAGCTGGAGCATGAGGAGTCGGAAGAATGTTGAGGAGGTTGCAGGAAGAAGGAGGGAGAAAGCCTTCTCCGAAGAGGCGACCGAGATACGAGTCCACAAGGTGGAGACTCGGTGTGGCCATTTAACCCGAGGTGGGCGTGGGAAACCTCCCCCCTCCCCCCCCCGGATATACCAGCCAATATGGGCGGATATTACTGCTATAGTGTCATCTTTGGCCCACGATAGACGAGAGGCAAACCAGTGCCACAAGTGCTGGAACAGTCTTGTTTCATCGGCAAGAGTATTAAATTATTACATTTATAATTGTAATGATGCACTGACTCATTAATTAGAATGTAAATCTGCCGGATTGTAATGAAGCTGGATAATCTTGGGTAGCTTCCCTGTTAAGATTTGGACTGGGGTCGAAACCCGCGCCCTTTTACTCTCATGTTGCTGAGATATCTTCAACTTAATTGACAATATTAATTATTATTTAAATGCTTTGATCGAAAATTGGGCCCAAAGGAATGACTGGAAACAGAGAAACTGCAAACACTCGGCATTTCTACCACTTTAGTTTAGAAGGAGAATTATTAAATTATATTGCTGCTTGTGTGCTGAGAGCAACTCTTTAACTTGGGCACCGTCTCCTTTCTGGTGAGGTTGGTGGATGGGGGCACGACTGAGTGCTGAGGGGGCCGCTCAGCTTTGCCCAGACTGTGTGAGTCTCTCCGGCTACTGTCACTCACACAGTGACCCAGCCTGGACTGGGGGAGAGCTGCCCTGGCTCACTGTCTGCCCTGGGACACTTTGGGACATTAGCTCCGGCCACACAGAGGTCTCCGAGCACAGCCCAGGGACACGGTGCCAACTCCCATTACGATCCTGTCATTGGCGAGCTCACCAACGGTCCTGATTTCCCCCCCCCCAACCCCCTTGGGGACCTCCATCGATTCCAATAAACCCCTCCCTCCCCTCAGGCGCTGAATGGCACAGCCCATGGATGTGGCCTTTCCTGGAGATTTATCACAAGATGTTTGGTGTCAAGCATTAGTTCCTAAACACAATCTTATTAAATATTTTCTCTGAATGTGGATGTTAGAACCATGCATCCATTGGCTACAATCCGTATTAGCATATGTTGTTACCAATTTAAGGGTATCTAAGGGTTAAGTTATGGCAGGGAAGCTCGGTCACGTGATATGCTCCTCCTGTACCATGTGGGAACTCAGGGACACTTCCGGTGTCCCTGACGACTACGTGTGTGAGAAGTGTATCCGCCTCCATCTCCTGACGGACCGCGTTGCGGATTTGGAGCTGAGGCTCGATTCACTCTGGAGCATCCACGATGCTGAGAATGACATAAGTGGCACGTGCAGTGAGTTGGTCTTACTGCATGAGAAGGATCCACAGCCAGCTAGGGAATGGAAGACCAACAGGAAGAGTAGTACAAAGAAGGTAGTGCAGGGGTCCCCTGTGGTCATCCCCCTGCAAAACAGATACACTGCTTTGAGTGCTGTTGAGGGAGATGACTGATCAGGGGAGAGCAGCAGCAGCCAAGTTCATGGCACTGTGGCTGGCTCTGTTGTACAGGAGGGCATGAAAAAGAGTGGGAGAGCGATAGTGATAGGGGATTCAATCATAAGGGGAATAGATAGACGTTTCTGCGGCCGCAATCGAGACTCCAGGATGGTATGTTGCCTCCCTGGTGCAAGGGTCAAGGATGTCTCCGAGCGAGTGCAGGACATTCTAAAAAGGGAGGGAGAACAGCCAGTTGTCGTGGTGCACATTGGTACCAACGACATAGGTAAAAAAAGGGATGAGGTCCTACGAGACGAATTTAAGGAGCTAGGAGCTAAATTAAAAAGTAGGACCTCAAAAGTAGTAATCTCGGGATTGCTACCAGTGCCACGTGCTAGTCAGATGAATACGTGGCTTGAGCAGTGGTGCAGCAGGAGGGATTCAATTTCCTGGGGCATTGGAACAGGTTCTGGGGGAGGTGGGACCAGTACAAACTGGACGGTCTGCACTTGGGCAGGACCGGAACCAATGTCCCAGGGGGAGTGTTTGCTAGTGCTGTTGGTGAGGAGTTAAACTAATATGGCAGGGGGATGGGAACCAATACTGGGAGACAGAGGGAAACAAAAAGGAGACAAAAACAAAAGACAGAAAAGAGATGAGTAAAAGTGGAGGGCAGAGAAAGCAAAGGCAAGAAACAAAAAGGGCCACTGAATATAAAAGGGCTGCAGGAGGGGTCAAAACTAAAAATCATGGTTTAAAAACTAGGATGAAAACACTCTACCTAAATGCACGCAGCATTCAAAATAAAGTAAATGAGTTGACGGCACAAATCATTACAAATGGGTATGATTTGGTGGCCATTACAGAAACATGGTTGCAAGGTGGCCAAGACTGGGAATTAAACATACAGGGGTATCTGACGATTCAGAAAGATCGGCAAGAAGGGAAAGGAGGTGGGGTAGCTCTGTTAATAAAAGATGATATCAGGGCAGTTATGAGGGATGATATTGGCTCCAATGAACAAAATGTTGAATCATTGTGGGTGGAGATTGGAGAAAGTAAGGGGAAAAAGTCACTGGTCGGCGTAGTTTATAGGCTCCCAAATAATAACTTCACGGTGGGGCGGGCAATAATCAAGGGAATAATGGAGGCATGTGAAAAAGGAACGGCAGTAGTCATGGGGGATTTTAACCTACATATCGATTGGTCAAATCAAATCGCACGGGGTAGCCTAGAGGAGGAATTCATAGAATGCATACGGGATTGTTTCTTAGAACAGTATGTAACAGAACCTACAAGGGAGCAAGCCATCTTAGATCTGGTCCTGTGTAATGAGACAGGAAAAATAAACGATCTCCTCGTAAAAGATCCTCTCGGAATGAGTGATCACAATATGGTTGAATTTGTAATACAGATTGAGGATGAGGAAGTTGTGTCAGAAACGAGCATACTATGCTTAAACAAAAGGGACTACAGTGGGATGAGGGCAGAGTTGGCTAAAGTAGACTGGAAACAAGAACTAAACGGTGGCACAATTGAGGAACAGTGGAGGACTTTTAAGGAGCTCTTTCATAGTGCGCAACAAAAATATATTCCAGTGAAAAAGAAGGGCAGCAAGAGAAGGGATAACCAGCCGTGGATAACCAAGGAAATAAAGGAAAGTATCAAATCAAAGACCAATGCGTATAAGGTGGCCAAGGTTAGTGGGAAACTAGTGGATTGGGAAAATTTTAAGCAACAGCAAAGAATGACTAAAAAAGCAATAAAGAAAGGGAAGATAGATTACGAAGGTAAACTTGCGCAAAACATAAAAACAGATAGTAAAAGCTTTTACAGATCTATAAAATGGAAAAGAGTGACTAAAGTAAATGTTGGTCCCTTAGAAGATGAAAAAGGGGATTTAATAATGGGAAATGTGGAAATGGCTGAGACCTTAAACAATTATTTTGCTTTCATCTTCACAGTGGAAGACACAAAAACCATGCCAAAATTTGCAGGCCACAGGAATGTGGGAAGGGAGGACCTTGAGACAATCACTATCACTAGTGGGGTAGTGCTGGACAGGCTAATGGGACTGAAGGTAGACAAGTCTCCTGGTCCTGATGAAATGCATCCCAGGGTATTAAAAGAGATGGCAGAAGTTATAGCAGATGCATTCGTTATAATCTACCAAAATTCTCAGCACTCTGGGGAGGTACCAGCGGATTGGAAAGCAGCTAATGTAACGCCTCTGTTTAAAAAAGGGGGCAGGCAAAAGGCAGGTAACTATAGGCCGGTTAGTTTAACATCTGTAGTGGGAAAAATGCTTGAAACTATCATTAAGGAAGAAATAGCGGGACATCTAGATAGGAATAGTGCAATCAAGCAGACGCAGCATGGATTCATGAAAGGGAAATCATGTTTAACTAACTTATTGGAATTCTTTGAGGATATAATGAGCATGGTGGATAGAGGTGTACCGATGGATGTGGTATATTTAGATTTCCAAAAGGCATTCGATAAGGTGCCACACAAAAGGTTATTGCAGAAGATAAAGGTACGTGGAGTCAGAGGAAATATATTAGCATGGATAGAGAATTGGCTGGCGATCAGAAAGCAGAGAGTCGGGATAAATGGGTCCTTTTCCGGTTGGAAATCAGTGGTTAGTGGTGTGCCACAGGGATCGGTGCTGGGACCACAACTGTTTACAATATACATAGATGACCTAGAAGAGGGGACAGAGTGTAGTGCAACAAAATTTGCAGATGACACTAAGATTAGTGGGAAAGCGGGTTGTGTAGAGGACTCAGAGAGACTGCAAGGAGATTTGGATAGGTTAAGCGAATGGGCTAAGGTTTGGCAGATGGAATACAATGTCAGAAAGTGTGAGGTCATCCACCTTGGGAAAAAAAACAGTAAAAGGGAATATTATTTGAATGGGGAGAAATTATAACATGCTGTGGTGCAGAGGGACCTAGGGGTCCTTGTGCATGAATCCCAAAAGGTTAGTTTGCAGGTGCAGCAGGTAATCAGGAAGGCAAATGGAATGTTGGCCTTCATTGCGAGAGGGATGGAGTACAAAAGCAGGGAGGTCTTGCTGCAACTGTATAAGGTATTGGTAAGGCCGCACCTGGAGTACTGCGTGCAGTTTTGGCCACCTTACTTAAGGAAGGATATACTAGCTTTGGAAGGGGTACAGAGACGATTCACTAGGCTGATTCCAGAAATGAGGGGGTTACCTTATGATGATAGATTGAGTAGACTGGGTCTTTACTCCTTGGAGTTCAGAAGGATGAGGAGTGATCTTATAGAAACATTTAAAATCATGAAAGGGATAGACAAGTTAGAGGCAGAGAGGTTGTTTCCATTGGTAGGGGAGACTAGAACTAGGGGGCACAGCCTCAAAATACGGAGGAGCCAATTAAAACCGAGTTGAGAAAGAATTTCTTCTCCCAGAGGGTTGTGAATCTGTGGAATTCTCTGCCCAAGGAAGCAGTTCAGGCTAGCTCATTGAATGTTTACAAGTCAAAGATAGATAAATTTTTAACCAATAAGGGAATTAAGGGTTACGGGGAGAGGGCGGGTAAGTGGAGCCATGATCTTATTGAATGGCGGAGCAGGCTCGAGGGGCTAGATGGCCTACTCCTGTTCCTAATTCTTATGTTCTTATGTTCTTATGTTTTGGCATACTTAGGCCCCAAAAAATCGGGCATAATTCCAAGTACGGCAAAAAAAAAGCTTTGGGAAAAATTGAGCCCAATGATGGCACTCTCCTATCTTGCCCCTCCCCCACAGCTGCTACATCTGTGATCAGGATAGGGAGAATTCAATTAGGATTCCCATTCCTGACTGCTGCCCAGTGATGACTGAGTGTTTTTGAATAGCACTCACTCATTGGCTTAGCCAGTAGGGCAAGGGAGCAAAGTGTTGCTGGCCCTGAGGCACTGCCTTCAGGAGAAGAGGGATTGCATTCAACGAGTAGCTAGGATTTGGAATGCACTGCGTGATATTGTGGTGGATACAGATTCAATAGAAGCCTTCAAAAGGGAATTGGATAAATACTTGAATGGGGAAAAAATAGCAGGGATATGGGGAAAGAGCGGGGGAGTGGGATTAACTAGATTGCTCTTTGAAAGAGACGGCGCAGACTCGATGGGCCAAATGGCCTCCTTCTGTGCTGTACTAGTGTAGAATTCTACGCTTCACGGCCTTTTGGCAAAGGTGAAGTGTAAAGAAGAGAACAGGAAACCAGAAACGAAAGGAGGTACAGAACGGGTTAATGTTCCCGATGTTGGGGAAGTCCAGAACCAGGGGTCACAGTCTAAGGATAAGGGGTAAGCCACTTAGGACTGAGATGAGGAGAAACTTCTTCACTCAGAGAATTGTGAACCGCTGGAATTCCCTACCACTGAAAGTTGTTGAGGCCAGTTCATTGGATATATTCAAGAGGGAGTTAGATATAGCCCTTACGGTTAAAGTGATCAAGGGGTATGGAGAGAAAGCAGGAAAGGGATACTGAGGTGAATGATCAGCCATGATCTTATTGAATGGTGGTGCAGGCTCGAAAGGCCGAATGGCCTGCATCTATTTTCTATGTTTCTATATTAACTTAAATTTAAAAGGACATACAAAAAAAGTCCTGTGATGTCACCTGATATTGAAATGTTGGAGATGGTCTTTGGCTTCAGTTAGAGTACTGGCATTGCTGAGCTCCGTCAGGAGCAGACCATATAGATTCCACTTGTGGCCCATTTTAGTCTGCGCCGAGAAATTTACTGACATGTGGCAAAAAAAAAATCACTTGACAGAAAATTCTGAAAATGATCATGCAAATGAGATGCATAAAATCGGGGTAATTTCACAATCTCACACTCGGAGAGCAGAATTGGATCTAAAAGGAGTGTGCATCAGTGATCGGGCAACAACACTGTAGCCCTGATAAGTGGAAGCCCATATTCTCCAAATCACACTCCCATTGATTGAGGTTACCATGTGAGAGCATGGGATTGCGAAATCATCCCTTCTCCAGCAGCATCACAATCAAGTAGAAACTTTGAAGAGAAGCAACAAAAATCTCTTCTACCCATAGTCGTGACCTATAGGGGTAGATTTTTGTCTTTACCGCCTGGGCAGTAATCTGGCAGAGCAGATTTCCCGCCCTTTAGCGAATCCACCCAATTTTTATTTCATCAATGAAATCTCTAAACCTCTCCGCCTCTCCACCTCTCTCTCCTCCTTTAAGACACTGCTTAAAACCTATCCCCTTGATCAAACCTTTGGTCACCTGTCCTAATATCTCCTTATGCGACTCTGTGTCAAACTTTGTTTGATAATGCTCCGGTGCAGCATCTTGGGACGTGTTACTACAATTATCATCATCATAGGCAGTCCCTCGGAGTCGAGGAAGACTTGCTTCCACTCTTAAAATGAGTCCTTAGATGGCTGAACAGTCCAGTACGAGAACCACAGTCCTTGTCACAGGTGGGACAGACAGTCGTTGAGGGAAGGGGTGGGTGGGACAGGTTTGCCGCACGCTCTTTCCGCTGCCTGCGCTTGATTTCTGCACGCTCTCGGCGATGAGACTCGAGGTGCTCAGCGCCCTCCCGGATGCACTTCCTCCACTTAGGGCGGTCTTTGGCCAGGGACTCCCAGGTGTCGGTGGGGATTGTCATGTATTCAACCAGCAATGTATAGTAAGGACTTATCAGGGATGTTGCACTTTATCAAGGAGGCTTTGAGGGTGTCCTTGTAACGTTTCCTCTGCCCACCTTTGGCTCGTTTGCCGTGGACGAGTTCCGAGTAGAGCGCTTGCTTTGGGAGTCTTGTGTCTGGCATGCGAACAATGTGGCCTGCCCAGCAGAGCTGATCAAGTGTGGTCAGTGCTTCAATGTTGGGGCTGTTGGCCTGGTCGAGGAGGCTAATGTTGGTGACGCTATATAAATGCAAGTTGTTGTTGTTGAAACATAAATCAGGCAGATTCTACAATGTGCGGGTGATCTTCCCGCCAGATTACTGCCCAGGTGGTGAAGAAGTCTATCCCATAAAATTATTTTTCATTCTTTCTTCACCAGTTTTCTCCCTGTCCCTCCCCACCTATTGTTCAAAGACATTTTCTCCTTTCTGAGTTCCTTTCATGAGCGCTGGCTGACATTGTACCTTACCCAAGTGCTCATTTATTTTTGTCTATACTTAAACAGTGAGAGTTGGCTGGAAATGTGACTGTGGGCAGCCAAGCCCAATCTTGTTTTTCTGTGATCCTGCCCCAGTTAGGAACATTGGCAACCCATTTTATTTTCAGGAGTTTCAGAAGGTGGGCTGAAAATAAATGTATGCAGCTGATTCTAACCACATAGCCAGACTACAAGGCAGCACTTGTGTAATTTACCTCCTTTTAAAATAATATATATTCTGGCAGCAGCTTTAGAAATTCAGACTGATCTTTGTGGGTTATTATGTTCGCTTGATAGACTTCACTCGCATTGCAGTTAAATGAGTCACATCTACATATTCAGCGCCTCTCACGTAAACTCATTTTGCCACAGTATTATGAAGAATCTAGAAATAAAACATTTAGATAAAAACTGCGACACATGCCAACAGGAGAAAACGGTGAATAATACAGATTTTTTTAATACACTGCCTATAACATCCATGTGAAGATATGCCAAGCTTCCATCAAACTCTACAACTGAACAATGAATTGCAGAAAGTTTGGCAGATTCTAAGTAAAAGCAATATTTTATGCAAAAGTTCAGTCTGTTTCTAACAAATATTTTTCTGAAAGCAGTAATGTTGCAGCAACAAATCCTTCAACTTTTTATTGGACTTAGTGCTGTAAGTATTGAACATAAATGTATATCTGAAACAAAAACTCCTGATAACTTGCTTTAAATATTCTGCAAAAGATGAGATCTAAGTCTTGACATTTAACATTGTGGTTTATCCTGGTCAAATAGCAAAACAATGGTATAACAAATAGACATTTTGTGCTACCGTTTATATTATTTTGCAGCAGTTTGATCATCAAATAATAGTAAAAAGGAGATTTGATACCTGAACCTTACGTGTGATATAATTAGAGAGGAGAGCCCAGACATGTGCTCTTCTACAAAGGAACCACTGTATTCAGGCCAAATATACAGTATATCTCCAAGTACTGCAGACAGCTGGATTTAATTTGTCCTTGAATCTTTTCCATATTCGAAGTAATTTTTAGTTGAGAAAACACATTCCATTTGCAGTATATATTTTGATTTCCTTTAAGTGCATTCTTTCCATTGATCTTAATATAAGTTGAGTTTCAAAGATGAGGAAACTATGTAGCCAAATAGGTATTTTATTTATAGGGAGATGTTTATATCAATATATATATATAAACGGTAGCACAAAATGTCTATTTGTTATACCTTACGTCAAAATGTGAATATTCTACAACACGTTTCTATAGATTAGGGCCAGTTTCTGGTAAAAAAAACATCGGGACATTTGTAAAAAAACAGTTGAGGTGGAGTATATTTGCAAAACAATTAGAAGATTTAGATACTATCTTAAATGATACAAAACAGTCTGCATATCACTAAAATATAACTGTTATGTTGTATAAATTATGCAGTTTATATAAAGAAAGTTCAACAGTTGCTGTTCAGTCTGCAACCAATCTGATTTTTAGCCATAAATACAATATCTATTGTGATCTCCTTAAGGCAGCAGTGATGATGATGATGACAACAGCGGTTAAGGCCAGTCCTCTAGTATATCATGTCAAGTGATGGGAAGGCCAAGTGGAATAGAACTGTTTTTGCTACTGTTACACAAGGGAACCATGCAGTTTCTGTATAATATTTCACTATTCAAAGAAGAGCACGGAGTTCTGGTATTCTGACCAACATTCCTTCTTCAATCAACAGCAGCAGAAACCCCCCCAGAATAACTGGTATTCATCTGATTTGATGGTTGTAGAACCTTGCTGTGTACTAATTGGCTGTAGTGTTTCCGACAGAATGTCAGTGCCTGCACTTCAAAAGCAATACAATAGATGTGAAGCACTTTGGATACAGCAGACATGAAATAGTGTCATATAAACGCAAGTTCTCTCTAATATCATCATCATCATAGGCAGTCCCTCGGGATCAAGGAAGACTTGCTTTCACTCTTAAAATGATTCCTTAGGTGACTAAATAGTCCAATGCGAGAACCACAGTCCCTGTCACAGGTGGGACAAATAGACGTTGAGGGAAGGGGTGGGTGGGACTGGTTTGCCGCACACTCTTTCTGCTGCCTGCGCTTGATTTCTGCATGCTCTCGGCGATGAGACTCGAGGAGCTCAGCACCCTCCGGGATGCACTTCCTCCACTTCGGGCGGTCTTTGGCCAGGGACTCCCAGGTGTCGGTGGGGATGTTGCACTTTATCAGGGAGGCTTTGAGGCTGTCCTTGTAACGTTTCCCATTTCCTCTGCCCACCTTTGGCTCATTTGCCGTGAAGGAGTTCCGAGTAGAGCACTTGCTTTGGGAGTCTCGTGTCTGGCATGCGGACAATGTGCCTGCCCAGCAGAGCTGATCAAGTGTGATCAGTGCTTCAATGCTGGGGCTGTTGGCCTGGTCGAGGATGCTAATGTTGGTGCATCTGTCCTCCCAGAGGATTTGTAGGATCTTGCGGAGACATGGTTGGTGTTATTTCTCCAGCGACTTGATGAACTTAATGAAACACCCAATGTAGCATACACCAATATTTGGGAGAATGTTTGACTGCTAATCAACAAGTTCCTGATCCCAGTGCTGGACTTGAATTTGTTTGTCTGAGCTTGGGTGAGCTTCATTAGTTCTCTGTCAGACTGCTAAACGAAGTGCCACGTGGAAAAATGGAAGGAAAATCTCACTCGGCTTAAATTGGGGAAACTATCAGGCACAGACCAGCCAAGTAGGAGGGAATTTGAAGTGCTTTCACTCGGACATTCCTGATTACAATCATATTCCTATACTGTATTTGAAGATATGGCCAATAGCCAATGTGGCCATGCATGAAACTTCTGCTGCCAGGAACACAATTCACCATAGTGGAAAGTGATCCTTCAGCTCCACAAATGTATAATCGGGATTGAACTCCTCTTTAAAACACATTTCATACTCATCGTTAATGTTTATGGGGTTGAAATTGCCCCGTTATGTGACGCCTGGGGGCGTTAATGGGGCGCAAAACACTTTTTGCCCGGGGGGGGGGGGGGGGTGGGCGTTATTGGCTCCCGGGAAATTGCCCGGGAGTTAGTGGAGACGCTGCCCTGGCAGTGCCGTGCCCCACGTGCTGCGACCTGCCCGCCGCGCAACCGACCTCCTGGCGCAGCGCGCCGACCCCTTTCTGCTCCGCGGCGGATATTGCCCCACGAGGCTGGCGTGGGTCGCGAACCAGGGGCGGAGGTTAAAGGGGAGGTCGCGAGCGGCCCGCGCTGCCACCTTGGCGGTTTTGCCGCCACACTGGTCGGCTCCAATTCTTATCTCCTAGCGTGCTCCGGGCTGCCATCGTGCCAGGTTTTGGGTGGCGGCTGCAGTCCCGGCACCACACTGCCCCGCTGGTCTAGTGGGGGCTATCAGAGGCCGTGCCGAGTGTGCAGCGGCCCTCCCCTTTAAGCGCAGCGCCGCTGGACCTGCCCCAAGAGGAAGTGAAGCGCGCGAGATTGCGCTAATTCCTCGGCCGGGGCGGGACTTCTGCACCGGACGCAGGAAGTACCACCCTGAGCAGGTTACCGCCCCCAATCAGGACACAGGTCAATTTCACCCCCTATGTATTTGGCAAAATCACAGAAAATGTCAGAGGAGCTCCTCATTTGAACCAGTGCAGCTCAGAGTGAAGTTTACAGTGAAAAATTATATTACTGCTTGTCGTTATTAGTTGCTTATAATGGTCAGTATCTGTTTTCCAAACTACAACCCATCTGATGCAGGGGATAATTGTAACTTAGCCCGCCTGTCGGGAAGCTGCCAGGATCAGGTGCAACACTGCCTTTACATTCTCTCCAACTTTACTCTCCTTTGAAATCAATGGAGAGTAATATTGGGCCGGGTAAAACCAGCGCTCCACTCGATCCCGTGGGTTCCCCACCCTGCGAGTTAGGTTAAAATTACCCCTAGCGTTATTGTACTTGTTTATAGGTTATAGTAATTCTGTTATGTTGGTCACTTTAGCTGCAGTGTCTATTGTTGAGAAGCAATTGCCTCAATAGTAACATGTTTAATCTACACCATCTAGCATACAAATGGGTTAGAACATTACTAGTGGGTAGTTTAATTCTGCTTAGCTGCCTTAACTGGTTAACTGTAAAAGATTCTGAGGATTGCTCAATGATTGCACTGCTCAGCACTTGCCAACACTTAAAAATGAAAGAAAAATAAAAGAGCTACCATTCTCTGCTAATCATTGTGAGCAGCACTTTGCAGAGGGGAGGCAGCGGCCTATAAAAGGCTCAGCAGTCCGGGAGCGTCGAGAGAGGCAGCGGCCTATAAAAGGCTCAGCAGTCCGGGAGCGTCGAGAGAGGCGGGAGTCCAGAGAGGCAGCGGCCTATAAAAGGCTCAGCAGTCCGGGAGCGTCGAGAGAGGCGGGAGTCGAACCGGTGCAGCTCCAGCTGAGAGAAGTCAAAAAAGAAGTAGAAAGAAATCAAAAGGTGACGTCACAGCCAACGTGGTAAGTGATTGGCTGCTGATTGGTGAGTAGTTTTTCTTTTTCTTTATTAGTCAGTAACTTTTAACATTGTTGTCGGCAATTTAAGTGTATCTAAGGGTTAAGTCATGGCAGGACAGCTCGGTCATGTGATATGCTCCTCCTGTACCATGTGGGAACACGGGGACAACACCAGTGTCCCTGACGACTACATGTGCGGGAAGTGTGTCCACCTCCGGCTACTGACGGTCCGCGTTGCGGAGTTGGAGCTGAAGGTGGATTCACTCTGGAGCATCCACGATGTTGAGAATGACGTGAGTATCACGTGTAGCGAGTTGGTCTTACCGCAGGAGAAGGGTCCACAGCCAGCGAGGGAATGGAAGACCAGCAGGAAGAGTAGTGCAAGGAAGGTAGTGCAGGGGTCCCCTGTGGTCATCCCGCTGCAAAACAGATACACTGCTTTGAGTGCTGTTGAGGGGGATGACTCATCAGGAGTGGGCAGCAGCAGCCAAGTTCATGGCACCGTGGCTGGCTCTGTTGCACAGGAGGGCAGGAAAAAGAGTGGGCGAGCGATAGTGATAGGGGATTCAATAGTAAGGGGAATAGTTAGGCGTTTCTGCGGCCGCAACCGAGACTCCAGGATGGTATGTTGCCTCCCTGGTGCAAGGGTCAAGGATGTCTCGGAGCGGGTGCAGGACATTCTAAAAAGGGAGGGAGAACAGCCAGTTGTCGTGGTGCACGTTGGTACCAATGACATAGGTAAAAAAAGGGATGAGTTCCTACGAAATGAATTTAAGGAGCTAGGAGCTAAATTAAAAAGTAGGACCTCAAAAGTAGTAATCTCGGGATTGCTACCAGTGCCACGTGCTAGTCAGAATAGGAATCGCAGGATAGCTCAGATGAATACGTGGCTTGAGCAATGGTGCAGCAGGGAGGGATTCAAATTCCTGGGGCATTGGAACCGGTTCTGGGGGAGGTGGGACCAGTACAATCCGGACGGTCTGCACCTGGGCAGAATCGGAACCAATGTCCTCGGGGGAGTGTTTGCTAGTGCTGTTGGGGAGGAGTTAAACTAATATGGCAGGGGGATGGGAACCAATGCAGGGAGATAGAGGGAAACAAAAAGGAGGCAAAAACAAAAGACAGAAAGGAGATGAGGAAAAGTGGAGGGCAGAGAAACCCAAGGCAAAGAACAAAAAGGGCCATTGTACAGCAAAATTCTAAAAGGACAGAGGGTGTTAAAAAAAACAAGCCTAAAGGCTTTGTGTCTTAATGCAAGGAGTATCCGCAATAAGGTGGATGAATTAACTGTGCAAATAGATGTTAACAAATATGATGTGATTGGGATTACGGAGACGTGGCTCCAGGATGAGCATGGCTGGGAACTCAACATCCAGGGGTATTCAACATTCAGGAAGGATAGAATAAAAGGAAAAGGAGGTGGGGTAGCATTGCTGGTTAAGGAGGAGATTAAGGCAATAGTTAGGAAGGACATTAGCTTGGATGATGTGGAATCTATATGGGTAGAGCTGCAGAACACCAAAGGGCAAAAAACGTTAGTGGGAGTTGTGTACAGACCTCCAAACAGTAGTAGTGATGTTGGGGAGGGCATCAAACAGGAAATTAGGGGTGCGTGCAATAAAGGTGCAGCAGTTATAATGGGTGACTTTAATATGCACATAGATTGGGCTAACCAAACTGGAAGCAATACGGTGGAGGAGGATTTTCTGGAGTGCATAAGGGATGGTTTTTTAGACCAATATGTCGAGGAACCAACTAGGGGGGAAGCCATCTTAGACTGGGTGTTATGTAATGAGAAAGGATTAATTAGCAATCTCGTTGTGCGAGGCCCCTTGGGGAAGAGTGACCATAATATGGTGGAATTCTGCATTAGGATGGAGAATGAAACAGTTAATTCAGAGACCATGGTCCAGAACTTAAAGAAGGCTAACTTTGAAGGTATGAGGCGTGAATTGGCTGAGATGGATTGGCGAATGATACTTAAGGGGTTGACTGTGGATGGGCAATGGCAGACATTTAGAGACCACATGGATGAACTACAACAATTGTACATTCCTGTCTGGCATAGAAATAAAAAAGGGAAGGTGGCTCAACCGTGGCTATCAAGGGAAATCAGGGATAGTATTAAAGCCAAGGAAGTGGCATACAAATTGGCCAGAAATAGCAGCGAACCTGGGGACTGGGAGAAATTTAGAACTCAGCAGAGGAGGACAAAGGGTTTGATTAGGGCAGGGAAAATGGACTATGAGAAGAAGCTTGCAGGGAACATTAAGACGGATTGCAAAAGTTTCTATAGATATGTAAAGAGAAAAAGGTTAGTAAAGACAAACGTAGGTCCCCTGCAGTCAGAATCAGGGGAAGTCATAACGGGGAACAAAGAAATGGCGGACCAATTGAACAAGTACTTTGGTTCGGTATTCACGAAGGAGGACACGAACAACCTTCCGGTTATAAAAGGGGTCGGGGGGTCTAGTAAGGAGGAGGAACTGAGGGAAATCCTTATTAGCCGGGAAATTGTGTTGGGGAAATTGATGGGATTGAAGGCCGATAAATCCCCAGGGCCTGATGGACTGCATCCCAGAGTACTTAAGGAGGTGGCCTTGGAAATAGTGGATGCGTTGACAGTCATTTTCCAACATTCCATTGACTCTGGATCAGTTCCTATGGAGTGGAGGGTAGCCAATGTAACCCCACTTTTTAAAAAAGGAGGGAGAGAGAAAACAGGGAATTATAGACCGGTCAGCCTGACATCGGTAGTGGGTAAAATGATGGAATCAATTATTAAGGATGTCATAGCAGTGCATTTGGAAAGAGGTGACATGATAGGTCCAAGTCAGCATGGATTTGTGAAAGGGAAATCATGCTTGACAAATCTTCTGGAATTTTTTGAGGATGTTTCCAGTAGAGTGGATAAGGGAGAACCAGTTGATGTGGTATATTTGGACTTTCAGAAGGCGTTCGACAAGGTCCCACACAAGAGATTGATGTGCAAAGTTAGAGCACATGGGATTGGGGGTAGTGTACTGACATGGATTGAGAACTGGTTGTCAGACAGGAAGCAAAGAGTAGGAGTAAATGGGTACTTTTCAGAATGGCAGGCAGTGACTAGTGGGGTACCGCAAGGTTCTGTGCTGGGGCCCCAGCTGTTTACACTGTACATTAATGATTTAGATGAGGGGATTAAATGTAGTATCTCCAAATTTGCGGATGACACTAAGTTGGGTGGCAGTGTGAGCTGCGAGGAGGATGCTGTGAGGCTGCAGAGCGACTTGGATAGGTTAGGTGAGTGGGCAAATGCATGGCAGATGAAGTATAATGTGGATAAATGTGAGGTTATCCACTTTGGTGGTAAAAACAGAGAGACAGACTATTATCTGAATGGTGACAGATTAGGAAAAGGGGAGGTGCAAAGAGACCTGGGTGTCATGGTACATCAGTCATTGAAGGTTGGCATGCAGGTGCAGCAGGCGGTTAAGAAGGCAAATGGCATGTTGGCCTTCATAGCAAGGGGATTTGAGTACAGGGGCAGGGAGGTGTTGCTGCAGTTGTACAGGGCATTGGTGAGGCCACACCTGGAGTATTGTGTACAGTTTTGGTCTCCTAACCTGAGGAAGGACATTCTTGCTATTGAGGGAGTGCAGCGAAGGTTCACCAGACTGATTCCCGGGATGGCGGGACTGACCTATCAAGAAAGACTGGATCAACTGGGCTTGTATTCACTGGAGTTCAGAAGAATGAGAGGGGACCTCATAGAAACATATAAAATTCTGACAGGGTTAGACAGGTTAGATGCAGGAAGAATGTTCCCAATGTTGGGGAAGTCCAGAACCAGGGGTCACAGTCTAAGGATAGGGGGTAAGCCATTTAGGACCGAGATGCGGAGGAACTTCTTCACCCAGAGAGTGGTGAACCTGTGGAATTCTCTGCCACAGAAAGTTGTTGAGGCCAATTCACTAAATATATTCAAAAAGGAGTTAGATGAGGTCCTTACTGCTAGGGGGATCAAGGGGTATGGCGAGAAAGCAGGAATGGGGTACTGAAGTTGAATGTTCAGCCATGAACTCATTGAATGGCGGTGCAGGCTAGAAGGGCCGAATGGCCTACTCCTGCACCTATTTTCTATGTTTCTATGTTTCTAAGACGGCAGTAGGGAAGCCACAGTTGGCTAAGCAGAGGGGAAACATGAGCCAGAGACCCCACTACTAATTGCTGTCCAGGGATTCCTTGTTGGAAAGTGAATGCACATGGCAGTCAGATGAGGAGAGGACTGGACTTGAATTTGATGCCACCAACAGTTCAATTCTTTCATGATCTGGGCTCACAAGTGATGAATGTCAGTTGGGCGCGGTATTTAAGGGTTTCTGGCTCCCATGGAATTGTATCCCAGCAGGAGTCAACATCTCTAAGAGATTGAAACATAGAAACATAGAAAATAGGTGCAGGAGTAGGCCAATCGGCCCTTCGAGCCTGCACCACCATTCAATAAGATCATGGCTGATCATTCAACTTCAGTACCCCATTCCTGCTTTCTCTCCATACCCCTTGATCCCTTTAGCGGTAAGGGCCATATATAACTCCCTTTTGAATATATCTAACGAACTGGCCTCAACAACTTTCGGCGGTAGAGAATTCCACAGGTTAACAACTCTCTGAGTGAAGAAGTTTCTCCTCATTTCAGTCCTAAATGGCTAACCCCTTATCCTTAGACTGTGACCCCTGGTTCTTTTGCCATCTGGACCAATTTTATATATCTGGACTCCATTGTATATATCATTTTGAGGAAGTGACCATTACCTTATGTTATTTATGACACAAGTGACAGTGTTGTACAATGAAGTGATATTAATCTTGTAAAGCTAGCTCTTTGTACCTCAGTCAGTCATGGAGCCAAATGACAAAGAGGTCAATTTCAGCAATATGTGGTTTAGTTACTCAAGCCACTGACCTGTGTTTTTAGACTATTTTCGTCAGAGGGTGAGAACATGACCACACATATTACTGAAGTTGATTCCTGTTTTAAAAGCTGTAATATCTTCATAGCAGATGGTGCTGGTGCAAAAGCCTTGAACAAGTCTAATCTGTCACTGCCTACCTATGGGGCATAATTGTTTGGGACAACAGTGGAGGATTGCAGATTTGATTAGGAGCTTTTCAAATGACAAATGATAAGATAAAGCAATTTAATATTATGCAAAATATTTAACTAATGCTTTCATGGTCTGTAATAAGGCTGATGATCATATTGTATTACAATCTTAAAACTGGGGTAAATGTCACTACCTTCTTCAAATAATTATGTTTCACCGACAGATTTAACTATTGTCTATTTGTTATTACTCTGGAGTCATGGGGTGTGCAATATTCATAAGCATTTTATAATTTCCAGTTACATATTCCACAATTGACACAGAATGCATTGTTAATACAAATGAACGACATGCAAAGAAGGGTGAATTTTCCAAGTCTATCATCAGCCTTTATATCATTACTTGCTTTCTTTCAATCATCACTCACAAGTTTACAAACTGTTAAATCCAATGGACCACAAGCCAGGTGTGCTATTAATGCTTGCAAATGTAAATTGATTACAGCTGATGGTATAATCTTTGTGGTGATCATTTATGTTTCCTTTCTACCAGCTTAGACAATGGGCTAAGCCAGGCAGAGTTGAGAAGAATAGGGACAAGTCAACACCCAGTGAAAGCCAATATTCTCCGAGCACAGCATTTTTGTTTGCTTTTAGGAACAGCAAACAAATGATTGTGTCATCTAACCACGAGGTATAATGGAAACATGTTTCCTTGAGTATAACTTGGTTCTGTTGTCTCACGATCTTGGTAGAAGATTCTAATCTCTCTTTTAGTTTCACAGAGAGCCTGTATAGATCTGTATCTTGGTACTGACAGCAGTGGCTCAACAGGCAGCACTCTCACCTCTGTGTCAGAAGGTTGTGAGTTCAAGTCCCATTCCAGAGACTTGGCTGACACTCCAGTGCAGTGCTGAGGCAGTGCTGCACTGTTAAACCGAGGCCCTGTCTGCTCACTCAGATGGACTTCAAAGATCCCATGACACTATTTCGAAGAAGAGCAGATGAGTTATCCCCGGTGTCCTGGCCAATATTTATCCCTCAATAAACACAACAAAAACAGATTATCAGGTCATTTATCACGTTGCTGTTTGTGGGAGCTTGCTGTGCGCAAATTGGCTGCCGTATTTCCTACAATTCAAAAGTACTTCATTGGCTGTAAAGCATTTTGGACATTCTGAGGTTGTGAAAGGCGCTTTATAAATGCAATCTTTCTTTTTATTGTACAGGGTATAGCTTCTCAGCTTTACCTTTGCACCAGTTTTTCTCCATTGTGTTTAGTTTAACTCCTGTATCAGTTTTTCAAATGAAAGAGTACGTTGGCAGGAGACAGGTACACTCCCACAGTTTCTTCCTTATACCTGTACAGTGAAGCCGAGCCATCTCCTCGGAAGAAGATGCAAAGTCCATCAGTACAGCAAGGTCACAAAACAATTGGAAAATAGATCAACCTAGAGCAGCATAGAGCAAGGCCAAAGAACAAGTCCTAGCCATTGTTTTCTGGTTAGAGAATGGAGCATGATTAGATGTGGCGATCTTTTTGTAAATGAGGAAATGAGGCGTAACATTAAATAAAACCTGCAGTTTAAAAAAATTTAACTTTTATCTCAGTCTTTTACAAATATAATATCCTGTGCTTTTATGAAATTAACAGTATTGCATGAATGTGGCCATGGTGGTTTGAGCAGCATGAATAACAGCAAGGAGTTTTGCATTCTTTGATATTCGAATAACTCCCTTTTAAAACACAGCTCTCGGGCACATGGGTTTGTTAATTTTAAATGTGGTTCAGTTTCAAATTCTTTCCATTTTAGTGATGTGCCTGTAAATACATTCCAACTTTTACAAGTCTGACGGTTGGTCCCTGGTGATTTACAACATGTACTAGGTATCCTCTGCCGATCCAGGAGCCACTGTTTTTACTTTGATCTCCATTAAAACCAGAGGGTTGACTGATTAAGACAGCAGGGTAGACTACTGAATTTTGCATCTGTGTTTGATTCAAGTAGTTTTTAGTTTGTAACTTTGCAAGTTGTTACACTGAGATCTGTACAGCACACAAACCTTTTCATAAAACTTTAGCGATGTCAACCCTCCAGAATTCACCTGCTTTCTCCAGGGATTAAAGATTAATCTCCTGGACACTGCTTTAAGCAACCTGAGAGAAAATTTGTTGGGGCATTATCAAGAATTGTCGTTTTTTTTCATTTTCTTTGAACACTTTTGTTTATTAGTTATAAAAGATATTGGAGATGGGAAAAGAGGCTGCTTGACTGGGCGAGTGAGGTCATGTGATGAAACTTTCCGAAATATGTCCAACAAAAGTTGACGATGCAATAAGACTTGTATTTTTCACATTCCGCTATTTGAGCCAGAAATTAGAATAAGTTGAATTTTGCACCTCTGTTCTTTTATAACCATGATTGTGTTTAAGAAGAATCTGTCTGATTACCTGTGTAATTGATGCACCGTGAGATAACACCAACCATTAAGCAAAATGTTACCACCAGTTCCAAAGCGCAGCTGACAACAACCCCAAAGTAAGCATGCAGGATTTGCTAAGACCCTTCCCCACTAGGCCTTCCCGAAAGTAGGTCTGAGTGAATGCAGCAAATTTACCTTGGGGTTGCTGCTGCCTGCACAAAGCCCTCACATCAGCAACCAGCTGATTTTTCAAACATCCCTGACAGCTGCCAAAAACAGATATTAAGGGGTCTAACACCTGTTTTAAGACCCCTCTGCTAAATTGGCCAGCGCTGAGGTGGGCCTGCCCTGCTCAGGAATATTCAGCAGTTGCCACGGCTTAGCAGCGGCCGGCAACAAAAACGTGAGTACATGTTGAAAAAAAGTTTGATGTGGAGCCAGGAGGAGCAGGAATTTGCCTCTCGGCTCCACACTCTCCTGAGGGTTGCTCCCATCGTTTCCTCCCCTCCCTCCCATCATTTCCCCCCTCCCTCCCATCGTTTCCCTCCCTCCCATCATTTCCCCCTTCCCTCCCATCGCTTCCCTCCCTCCCTCTCATCATTTCCCTCTCTCCCATCATTTCCCCCCTCCCTCCCATCATTTACCCCCCTATCTCCCATCGCTTCCCTCCCTCCCATCATTTCCCCCCTCCCTCCCATCATTTCCCCCCTCCCTCCCATCATTTCCCCCCTCCCTCCCATCATTTCCCTCCTCCCTCCCATCATTTCCCTCTCTCCCATCGTTTCCCCCCTCCCTCTCATCATTTCCCCCCTCCCTCCCATTATTTCCCCCCTCCCTCCCATCATTTCCCTCTCTCTCATCATTTCCCCCCTCCCTCCCATCATTTCCCCCCTCCCTCCCATCATTTCCCTCTCTTCCATCGTTTTCCCCCTCCCTCCCATCATTTCCCCCCTCCCTCTCATCATTTCCCTCTCTCCCATCATTTCCCCCCTCCCATCGTTTCCCCCCTCCCTCCCTCCAATTGTTTCCCCCTCCCTTCCATTGTTTCCCCCCTCCCCCCATTGAATCCCCCCCATCATTTCCCCCCTCCCTCCCATTGATTCCCCCCCTCCCTCCCATTGTTTCATCCCCTCCCTTCAGGACTTACCTGAGGGTCGTTGCCGGCAAGATAAGAGTCCCGAAATTCATCCTATTGAAATGGGCGATAGGTGCTGGCAGCTTGGTCAAATGATTCAACTGCGACCTGAGGCCCAATTTCAGTTGAGCCTCGGGATCTGCAGTTGGAACACAGGCCGTCTGCACATCACTGGCGTGCGGCGGCCCAGCCTGGAAATCGGTACGGTCCCGGCCTGCAAGACCATCAGCAGGCCGGGGCCATTGGAGGGAGCAGCGTGCGGTGGCATACCACTGCAGGGAGCAGCGCGTGCTGCTACAGCAGGGTGACGGCTGACTGCAGTGTGGGCAGGTACAGCAGGAGCGGCGAGGTCAGGGTGAAGGAGCGGCAAGAGTTCGTAGAGGGACGTGATCGGGGCCCAGGAGAGGCGAGAGTTCGGGGCTCAGAAGAGGCGAGGGCCCAGGCACAGAACGGGCCCAGCCCACACTGTGCGATATGTATGCGCACTAGGTCCGTGCAGCAGAGCAGGTCTCCAGTCGTCCTGGTTAACCCTTGCCACTGGACCAAGACCTAGCTCTGTCAAGCCCATGTGGTGACTGGTGTGCAACGGTCACCCCACGTTAAAAAAATCCACGCACAGGCATCTTCCACCCTTCAGGATGTAGTTCGGGATCTGGAATATTAGGTCCTTCATTAAAATACCTGTGAACTCATCCCTTTTCGGCGTGGAAGCAAGTCATCCTCGTTTCAAGGGACTGCCTATGATGATGATGTTTATGTTCCAAAATGGCACATAACCAATTTCTACTCCAGTGTTTCCAACCGTAGCACTACTTACTTCGCATGAGATTTCTACCTTTCTTGAATTTGTTTTTAGACTGTATTCTATGCATCAGAGAGAGCCCTAAATTACAAAGCATAATTAAGACTTGCTAACTTATTCATGAGTTTACAATTGAATATTACAGAACTAATTCCACTTGAAATCCTTTTTAACCCATTTGGATGCTCTCACTAATCCCAAACTAATTAAATAATTCCTGCAACATTTTAATTACACAGCCAATAATGTATGACATAGCTTCAGCTGCCATTGGTAACTGTGTTAAAAGATTTCAATATTTTGCTGGCATTTTGTACATTTGATAATCTCTCAGTTTTTGAAATATATTTTTCTCCATAGATATGATTATGAAGTAATGTTTCCTACTTTAATATACTCATTTATTTATTTTCTCAAAAACAAGTGAATAGAAAAAGACTATGGTCCTTTGTGTTTAATAAGATGAGATACAGAAGTTGTTGTACAATGATGTTATCGTAATTCCAAAGTAGCATCTTTAAAAATATATAAATACAGAAACACTTCTGTATAATAGTCTCAGATACACCATTTACTGTCTATAATTTACTTTCTATTACAGAGAACCCATCTAAGGTGAGTCAGCATGGTTTTATGAAAGGGAAATCATCTTTGACATATTTGCTGGAGTTCTTTGAGGATGTAACTAGCAGGGTGGATAAGGGGGAACCAGTGGATGTGATGTATTTGTATTTCCAGAAGGCATTTGACAAGGTGCCACATAAAAGGTTGCTGCACAAGATAAAAGTTCACGGGGTTAAGGGTAATATATTAGCATGGATAGAGGATTGGCTAACTAACAGAGAACAGAGAGTCGGGATAAATGGGTCATTTTCCGGTTGGCAAACAGTAACTAGTGGAGTGCTGCAGGGATTGGTGCTGGGACCTTAACTATTTACAATCTATATTAATGATTTGGATGAAGGAACTGACTGTAATGTAGCCAAGTTTGCTGATGATACAAAGACAGGTGGGAAAGCAAATTGTGAGGAGGACACAAAAAATCTGCAACGGGATATAGACAGACTAAGTGAATGGGCAAAAAATTTGGCAGATGGAGTATAATGTGGGGAAATGTGAGGTTATCCACTTTGGCAGAAATAATAGAAAACCAAACTGTAATTTAAATGGAGAAAATTGCAAAGTGCTGCAGGACTGAGGGACCTGGGGGTCCTTGTGCATGAAACACAAAAAGTTAGTATGCAGGTACAGCAAGTAATCAGGAAGGCAGATGGAATGTTGGCTTTTATTGCAAGGGGGATAGAGTATAAAAGCAGAGAAGTCCTGCTACAACTGTACAGGGTATTGGTGAGATCACACCTGGAATACTGTGTGCAGTTTTGGTTTCCGTATTTAAGGAAGGATATACTTGCATTGGAGGCTGTTCAGAGAAGGTTCACTCGGTTGATTCCGGAGATGAGGGGATAGACTTATGAAGATAGGTTGAGTAGGCTGGGCCTATACTCATTGGAGTTCAGAAGACTGAGAGGTGATCTTATCGAAACATATGAGATAATGAGGGGGCTCGACAAGGTGGATGCAGAGAGGATAGTTCCACTCATAGGGGAAACTAAAACTAGGGGACATAGTCTCAGAATAAGGGGCCGCCCATTTAAAACTGAGATGAGGAGAAATGTCTTCTCTCAGAGGGTTGTAAATCTGTGGAATTCTCTGCCCCAGAGAGCTATGGAGGCTGGGTAATTGAATATATTTAAGGTGGAGATAGACAAATTTTTGAGCGAAAAGGGAATAAAGGGTTATGGGGAGTGGGCAGGGAAGTGGAGCTGAGTCCATGACCAGATCAGCCATGATCTCATTGAATGGCAGAGCAGGCTCGAGGGGCCAGGTGGCCTACTCCTGCTCCTATTTCTTATGTTCTTATGTTCTTCTGCCTCATTTGAGCTCCCCGAATGGATTGCTTGGTGTAAAATTTGGCCATATACACACTGCTCCGTATCACATTTAGAAATTTCAGCAATGTAAGACGGCTACAATTGGTCATAGCATCCCTGGACCGAGGATGGGAAATAACTGCCAGGATTTCAGTTCTTGATTCTCACCCAATGCGCTAACCCCTCATACCTCTGGTAGAAGATGCATGTGTTGTCAAGCCAGGACAATATGGGCGGAATTGTGATGTCCCCACGATCAAATAACGTGCCCATGTGTGGTGGTGCAATGCTATGCCACAGGACAATAGAACATAAGAACATAAGAAATAGGAGGAGGAGTAGGCCATACGGCCCCTCGAGCCTGCTCCGCCATTTTGTACGATCATGGCTTATCCGATCATGGACTCAGGTCCACTACCCCACCCGCTCCTCATAACCCCTTATTGCCTTATCGTTTAAGAAACTGTCTATCTCTGTCTTAAATCTATTCAATGTCCCAGTTTCCACAGCTCTCTGAGGCAGCAAATTCCATAGATTTACAACCCTGTGAGAGGAGAAATTTCTCCTTATCTCAGTTTAAAATCGGCGGCCCCTCATTCTAAGATTATGCCTTCTAGTTCTAGTCTCCCCCATCAGTGGAAACATTCTCTCTGCATCCACCTTATCAAGTCCCCTTATAATCTTATATGTTTCAATAAGATCACCTCTCATTCTTCTGAATTCCAATGATTAGAGGCCCAACCTTCCCTCATCTCCGGAATCAACCTAGTGAACCTTCTCTGAACTGCCTCCAAAGCAAGTATATTCTTTCGTAAATATGGAAACCAAAACTGCACGCAGTATTCCAGGTGTGGCCTCACCAATATAACTGTAGCAAGTCTTCTCTGCTTTTATACTCCATCCCCTTTGCAATAAAGTGCAAGATACCATTGGCCTTCCTGATCGATACCATTGGCCTTCCTGATCACTTGCTGTACCTGCATACGAACCTTTTGTGTTTCATGCACAAGTACCCCCAGGTCCTGCTGTACTGCAGCACTTTGCAATCTTTCTCCATTTAAATAATAACTTGCTCTTTGATTTTTCCTGCCAAAGTGCATGACCTCACACTTTCCAACATTATACTCCATCTACCAAATTTTTGCCCACTCACTTAGCCTGTCTATGTCCTTTTGCAGGATATGGATGCTGTAGTGAAAGTAGTCATCTTGTGATAGGGACATCCATTCCATTAACTTTAGTGGATTCCATGTTTTGTGACAGGCACAATTAGCCTGCTAATTGAGAAAGCAAGGAGTGCCTGACTAAGGATGATGCTGTAATTGATATTACACACACGTGAGCTGATTTTAACAGAAGTGGGCTGTGTCAAAACAGGTGCAAGTCACTGAGTCCCTATACAGTGAGTTCTAATCTCATCTGACCAGTTAAGAGGATGCATTTGAGAAGTGTCTCTCATTCACCACGGGGAGGGAATGAAGAAAAAATCAGCAAGTGGGTCTCTCAGGACTTATGATGATAGATTGAGTAGACTGGGTCTTTACTCGTTGGAGTTCAGAAGGATGAGGGGTGATCTTATAGAAACATTTAAAATAATGAAAGGGATAGACAAGTTAGAGGCAGAGAGGTTGTTTTCACTGGTCGGGGAGACTAGAACTAAGGGGAACAGCCTCAAAATACAGGGGAGCCAATTTAAAACCGAGTTGCGAAGGAATTTCTTCTCCCAGAGGGCTGTGAATTTGTGGAATTCTCTGCCCAAGGAAGCAGTTGAGGCTAGCTCATTGAATGTATTCAAGTCACAGATAGATTTTTAACCAATAAGGGAATTAAGGATTACGGGGAGAGGGCGGGTAAGTGGAGCTGAGTCCACGGCCAGATCTGCCATGATCTTATTGAATGGCGGAGCAGGCTCGAGGGGCAAGATGGCCTACTCCAGTTCCTAATTCTTATGTTCTTATGTTCTTATGCCCAGTGGGCAATTACAGAGTGTCACTGGCAGAGGGCTGGGAATAAGTAACCTAACTGTCTTTTCTGCTTATGTGTTATTTTGGAAACCCAGCAAACCCTTAAAAACCCACAGAAGTATCATAAAAGTTGCAAGATACCGATGTGCCACTGCAAATTAAAAAATTGATGCAAGTATGATAATAAAGAGTGAGCAAAATTAGATACATTACAAAAGTTTACCCTAAATACCATCGTGGTGTAGTTTGAGCTGAATGTTAAACATGTCCCCGGATATTCTGACCCCCCCTCTCCTTTCTAAAATGACACCAGCTTTTATTCAGCCCAACAAGCAATGGTTTATGCAAAACTAATAACTTAGTTAGAAGACCATCACGATTCATTTTTCACTTTATGAGATTATGCAGATTTGCAAGAGTTGTAATTTTACAACATTTTACATGATATCCTACATGTGTCTGGGAGGGGTAGCATCTCTGACAGTGGACTTGTCGTGCTCTTCGGAGCAGTGCCTCTGTCTTGGTCCCCACCAGGCATCCAACTCTCATCTGTGGCTCCAAGTAGCTGTAGCATGCGCAGTGGCCACACCCCGGTAAACTGCTTCGACAGGCAGGCTAAACCAGATGAGGGTAGCCAATGGGTATTCTCCCTCGGTGACCTTCGGGACCTGCTCACCCCAGCATGTGAAGTCTGTTGCGGTGGATTGGGCGGAGGAGATCAAGTCTGATCCAATGGCCATGAAGGTGGAACAGCAATGCACTGTGGAGTGCATAGGGCATGGCAGAGCACGAAAGATGTCATGGCCATCCACTGCAGCCAACGAAGTCTTCAGTGGTACCAAATTGTGGGCCACTGAAACCCGGCTTTTGCGGAGGAGAGAGTGGGATCGCCCCTGTGCACCGCCCTTCCCACTTTAAAAGCATCTATGTTCAGGTTTGTGCTAACCATCACCATCTACATGTAGACAGTAGAATTCAAGGAAAAAGCATTTGATTATTGATCTAACTCTAATTACAAAGAATACAAAGCTAAACAAAATACTGGCTCTCCATTGCAATGGAAAAATCTGCTTTACTTTGGTGAAAGGTTGAGTTATAGTCTCAGATTGTAAATCATTTCACAATTATTTCCAACTACAAATATTGGGCTCAATTTTGCCCAAGCCCGTTTTCTGGCGTATTGCCAGAGTTATGCCCGTTTTTCTAGGCCAGAAATGCGCCAGAAATATTTTGCCAAAGTTTCCCCAATGTTTAATTCAAATTTGGCGTGGGCAGCGTGTCCAGTCGCCTCGGAGGGCGGAGCCTGCTGTTTGCGCCGAAAAACAATGCTGCACCTTCTGCGTATGCGCGACAAAAAAAAGTGACGTTATTGACGTTATTTCAATGGACGCGCATGCGCAGTAGATCTCCGGATTGGCAATCGACCATTTTGAAAGAGCCAGTTGTGTGTGTGAGAAAGAGTGCTATGTGAAAGCGTTAGAAAAATCGGAACTGCAGCGATACAAGATGCAACGCGGTGCAAGGACCAAGAATTTCTCACAGGATGAAGTGGAGGCACCGATTACTGTGATTGAGGCCAGATGGCAGGAGCTGGACACCAGCAGAGGTCACATAAAGGTTCCACCCAAAGAAATGAAGAAACGCTGGAACCAAGTTGCAGAAGATTACTGTGCAATGGTGACCACCCCGAGGTCTGGAGGCCAGTGTAAAAAGAAGTGGCAGGACCTTGGTCAAGTAGTTAGTGTAAGCAATATTTTCATTTATTCAATGGAATTGCAATTATAAATGTGACCATCTGTATATGTCCCACCCAGCAGAAAGACACTCTCTCTAGAAAGTTGCATTTTCATCTTTGCAGAGGAAGGTGGCACATAATAAAAGGGAAAGAACTCGGAACAGGAGGCGGCCCGGCAAATCTGCAGCCACTGACACCCTTGGAAGAGAGGGTCACTGCTTTGATGGGTCCTGCCTGGAGAAAAACAACCAGCACTGCACAAGGGGCCCACACTCGAGGGAGAGGGTAAGTCCTGCAAATTCCACAGTCTGGCTTTGCTAAATGTTAAGTACTGCGCAGGCTAGCCAGGCTTCAGTTCATGGGGAAGTCTCCGTCAGCTACGCTTCGGTTGATGCAATGTGCTATCATTCATCGTCGTCCTTCAAATCAGCCTGCTGCCTGCGCTGTGTGAGCCTACTCATACCACCCACCCTGCCCCCTCCTCTGCTGCTAACATTTGTCTGCATTCTGTTATATTTTGCAGAACTTGAGGCCGACCCTGACGATGCAGAAGAAGATTCAGACGAGGACGAGCCTGAAGAGGAGAACATCTTCCAATCCCATCCTCCAGACCAAGAGCATGGGGGTGAGGGGGAGGAGATGGAGATGGATGAAGCCCCCACTGTTTTACTGACTTTGGTGGAGGTGCAAAGTGCCGCCCACTGAGGTGCTAGCCCCTTCTGTGACTAGTGACTTGAGCATTGGTGGGACATTCCATGGTTTCCTAACGTCCGAGGCTGCAGCTCCCAGTGGTGGGGTGCAGCGAGGCACACCCACTGCCCCACCTTCCGAGGCTGTGGGTCCCAGTGGTAGGGTGAGAGCCACACCCGTGGGGAGGAGGGGAAGGAGAGCTCGACAGCGCTCTCTTGAGGTGCAGGATCTAACAGATGTGGTTCAGATAATGGCAATGAGTAGGGAGAGCATTGACCATAGGCGATCACTCCTGGACACCATCAGTGGGGTAGGTGATGGGGTATCGGGACTGTCGGGAGAAGTAACAGCAATCTCACGAGAAATGGGAACAATGTCCGGGACCATGAGTGAGGGAATATCTCAGTCAGCTGAAACCATGTCAGTGACCATGAGGGAGAGAATGTCACAGGTAGCTGATGCGCTGTCAGTGAACATCAGGGAGGGAATGTCAGAGATGGTGCAAACATTATCAGTGAACATGAGGGAGGGAATGTCAGAGATGGTGCAAACATTATCAGTGAACATGAGGTAGGGAATGTCACAGGTAGTTGAGACTGTTTTGCTCAACATGTGGGAGGGAATGTTGGAGGCCATTGAGACACTGTCAGAGCTCATGAGGGACGGCATATTGGAGTTAGCTGCTGCAATAAGGGGACACACCCAGATCCGGCACCCATTGACAGAATCAACTGCCACTCCCACTCCAATCCCCAGACCAACCTCTGAAGAGCCCCAAACCAGGACCTCCACTCTGTTGCCTGCCACCCCCCTCAACAGGTGCGCACTACCCGAGATTTTAGAAAGAATAAGCTTGGTACCAACCCCAGAAACACTGCACCACTGCCTGCGGACAGGAGTGGTGGAGTCACCAAGAACAAGCGCGGCGGGCTGTCTTAGAATAAGGTGGAGGAGAGATGGATGCAGCCTTTCTTTGCTGCTGCTGTTGTTGTTGTTATTGTTCAAAGCTTGGTGGTAGATTTGAGGGCTTGGTCTTACGGTTACTGTTGTACTCAAATTAAAAGATTTTTGTAAGTTATGTAAATGTACAAATTTAAAAATTAGTAAGTAATCTTAAACTTTTTAAGTGATCTTCGAGTTTGTAAGTGACCGTAATTGAAAACTTTAAAGTTTGATACAAGAACTTATAGATAGACATGGATGGATGAATCCATTGCAGTATGAATGAGCTGTGGGCTATCCCCTTCTCTCCCCCCTCCCCGCCTCCCAACTCATTGTAGTCTTGTGCCGAGTGCAGCAGCCTTCCGATTACCACCTCCGGGCTTGTTTTCTGGCCAAGCCCCAAGCCCCTGTGTCCGGGCGTGGGGCCGATTCTGAAGGCCGATGCTATGACCCTCCAGCTCTGCTTGAAGACGTTTGGTGGTGGCGTGTGAATAAAAAAAAATGAAAACTTCAGAAATCCAAGAAACTTCCATGTACTCCGTTGAAAGGTAAAAATAAGTTGAACTTGATTATGGATATTTCAAGTGTTAGAGACTCCCTCCAAAAACTTCGATGAAAAACAATGGCGTCTTTCAGCACCGATTTTTCAAAGTGCGCTGCTTTCTGTTAACTCACCGGAAGCTTTTTCAGGAGTGGCCAGTTACGCCGACCGAGGATAAAAACATTTTGGACAAACTGCGAAAAATGCTGAAAAATGTCAATAAAACCTAACCTAGAAAAATCGTAACTAAAGCAGTTACGCTGGCGCAGATTCCAGGGGAAACTTTGAATTAAATAATTACGCCAGAAAAAACGGCGCACACCAAAAAAACGACGCAAATGACCCGGGAAAAATTGGGCCCATAAGCTTCAATTAATACTCGGTTAAACCTGGGGAAATATTTCCTTTATACAAAATATTAAGTGCAATGCTGTGCCTGACCACCCTCATTTTAATGAATAACATTTGAATATGACCTTGTTAAAGAAGTGCTATAAATAGGAAAAGAGGAACCCAATGGAAAGTCCTTCACACTAAGCTCTACATTGCGAAGTTTATGCCTTTAATTTAAAGTGGGTGAAAGAAAATTGCCAGAGCAATGTTTAAGAGTGGCGTTGAGCCAATGAAATATGAAACAGCTTGAATACATCTTGACTTAGCAACAAAACAGACAATAAATATCACGGAGCCTGATACTAAATCATACCTTGCATGATCCGTTGTATGTAATTCTGTCAAGTCTTCATTTTGAAAAGGTTTTAATGTACCAGACCAGATCAAAATTAATTTTGTTTTAGCACGAGCCACATTATTTTGTTTTTAATTTTCTCCACTCATCTTCAGAAGGTGGTCACTCATACTGTATACACATCTTTAGGTGCTAGCAATCCTGTATTAATTTATTCAATTAACTATTTTTCACGTGTGAGCTTCGAGAGTAAGACTATTCAACTGGGCGGAGGAGCTTGACAGCTAATCCTGCCCTCATAACATCTATATTTTCAGCAACCAGTAATTGAATAATGATCACAGACAGCGATACTGGTTGATTTTTTTCCCCCTCCTCTAGCCAAATGCCACTAGGCAAATGTAACTGTTGTCCCAGCACAGAACAGGGATTGAACCATAGTTTGCATGGAGAAGTGTGACGTCAGATAAAGTAGTTACTCACTGAGCCATCATGGGAGGTGGCCTTTTTTTCGAATGAATGAATCCCACCTCAGAGCAGTTATGGGCAATGTCAGTAATAGAGGAATCATGTTATTGTGCACCGTTCCTCTGTGGTACTGCACTGAGGATTTGGGAAGCACAAGGGAAGACGTTATTCATGTAGTACTGCAGACAATAATATGCACTTCTTTCTATTTCCTGCGGCTGAGCTAAGCTCTTTGATCCGAGAGAAGTTTCCTCCCTCTTTTTAGCTTAATCTAATTAAGCACAGAGGGTGATATTCTTGAGTGAGATCAGATTCAGTAAAATGCTTTAGGAACTGTAGTTAGTTTTCAATCAAAGTAATTGCACAATTGTGCTTGTCTACGTACACGATATATACTTCATCATCAACATAGGCAGTCCCTCGAAGCGAGGATGACTTGCTTCCACGCCAAAAAGGGATGAGTTCACAGGTGTTTCAATGAAGGACCTAATATTCCAGATCCCGAACTACATCGTGAAGGGTGGAAGATGCCTGTGCTTGGATTTCTTTTAACGTGTGGTTTCTTTTAACCACATGGGCTTGACAGAGCTAGGTCTTGGTCCAGTGGCAAGGATTAACCAGGACGACTGGAGACCAGCTCTGCTGCACGGACTTAGTGCGCATACATATCGCAGTGTGGGCTGGCCCGTGCTGCCCCTGGGCCCTCGCCTCTTCTGCACCCCAGATTCACACCTCTCCTGGGCCCCGGTCACTTCCCTCTACAGACACTTGCCGCTCCTTCGCCCCTCCTGCTGTGCCTGCTCGCACTGCAATCAGCGACCTGGCTTCGTAGCCGTCGCCCTCCTGCAGCAGCAAGCACTGCTCCCTGCAGTGGTATGCCGCCGTACGCTGCTCCCTCCAATGGCCCCGGCCTGCTGATGGTCTTGCAGGCCGGGACCTTGCCGATTTATACAGATATTGTAGGAATTATACTTTTAATCCTATTCCACAGGCCCAGTGAGTCAATTGCTGCTTGTGGTATTGTACCATAACACTGCTAAACAAAGACAGTAATTAGATTTTATCTCATTTCAGTAGTGTTTTGGTAAACTGGGTAATTGATGCATGCAGAAACACAGCACCATGTTTGAGTCTCCAAACAAAGCTACTGAGAAATCTACAGCTGCAGAATTTTTTGTTTCCTCGATCAATGTAAATTTTTTTATCTCATAATACTCCTGTAAAACACCTTGGGACACTTCACTACGTTCATCATCATTATCATAGACAGTCCCTTGGAGGTGGGACAGATAGTCGTTGAGGGAAAGGGTGGGTGGGTGGGACAGGTTTGCCGCACGCTCTTTCCGCTGCCTGCGCTTGATTTCTGCATGCTCTCAGCGATGAGGCTCGAGGTGCTCAGCGCCCTCCCAGATGCTCTTCCTCCACTTAGGGCGGTCTTTGGCCAGGGACTCCCAGGTGTTGGTGGGGATGTTGCACTTTATCAAGGAGGCTTTGAGGGTGTCCTTGTAACATTTCCTCTGCCCACCTTTGGCTCGTTTGCCATGAAAGAGTTCTGAGTAGAGCGCTTGCTTTGGGAGTCTTGTGTCTGTCATGCGAACAATGTGGCTTGCCCAGTGAAGCTGATCAAGTGTGGTCAGTGCTTCAATGATGGGGATGTTGGCCTGGTTGAGGACGCTAACGTTGGTGCGTCTGTCCTCCCAAGGGATTTGTAGGGTCTTGCGGAGATATCGTTGGTGGTATTTCTCCAGCGACTTGAGGTGTCTACTGTAGCGCTATATAAATACAAGTTGTTGTTGTTGTTGTTGAAACTGCACATTCTGTTTCCATAGAGACACATCCCACTTATCCAAATCCAGAGGGCTTGGGTCTAGGTGGGCAGAGCTAAAGCATAGTGACCCTCTAAAACTGCACAGGTTACCAGCACAAAACACTGGTAAGCTTCCTGTTGCTTGTCCAGTTGGCCCACCCTATCCATTACGGCAGGAGTTCCAAAACTGTGGTACGCGTACCCATGGTGGTACATAAGACATCTCTGGGGGATACGCGGAAGAAATTGTCTAATGATAGATTTTATTTATTAACTATTTTATTTATTTGTTTATTGCAATTATATAATAGGTTACCCAGATGGAGCTTTAAAACTCTGTGGGAATTTGTGATATAACGTAGTTAATTTACTTCGAGATGTACCAATGAGTACACAGATACACAAAGACGATGATGTACAGAGACCTCACTTCCAATCACCGTACACTAAGTTGTATATGTGTATTATAATTTGTACATTTTGAACAATGCTTGGGCATTAAGGGGGTTAAAATATTAAACCTGTCTGCTGGTAGGGGTTCACAGGAAGCTGGTAGATCTTGAACGGGCTGCAGAATAAGTCAAATTTGGGAACCTCTGTATGAGGGCACTGTACTGGAGGGTTATCTGGAACATACCAACCCCTAATGAGAGGCCTATTCCCTCAGGTTCCATTAGTGAGCCAGACTGGATAGTCAATCATCCTATAGTATGGCAAACCTGCCTGGTTCAGCAGTCTAATTAACGAATCTGCCACAGATGGTTGAGCTAGTTTTGAACAGGCGTATCATCTTGGAGACGTTTCAAGTACGAAAAAAACTGCTTTCTTGCCCCCAAGGATAATTTCATTTGTAGTTCTTGTAATTTGTTTAAAAAATTAACTTAAAAAAGAGAAAAAACCTATCCTCAGTTTATCACAGCTGTTATTGAGAAAAATGGAAATTTCAGGGTGCAAGTTTAACATTCGCAAAATTTGTATTAATTCAAAACAGTTATATTCTAGTGTTAAACTGAGGCCACGTCTGGCTGCCCAGGTGGATGTGAAAGCTTTGTGGCACTATTTGAAGAGCAGATGAATTCGGTGTCCTGCCAACGTCCCTTAACCCTCACCACCAACCCAGATTTTTTTATTGCAATTTGTGGAATCTTGCTACAGGGTAGATACATTTCTGGCTACACATCTTCCCTGATGTCAGGGGAAGTTCTGTGTAGACCGGCAATGTAAAACTGTGCCTAGAACAGAATGGCGGCCCTAACATCTAGCAACAGTTGTGGTGGTTATTTAGTATTGCTAGTGTTTTGTCTCTGGAGATAGGGAACGATAGCACATTGAGAGGCAACTAAGGCGCTGCCATTGTGTAGATGAGCCCACAGCTCATTCATACTGTAATGGATCCATCCATCCCCTCTATAACTTGTTCAAAATCTGATGTCTGTACATACTTCCTGTCTGCATGAATTGATTTGCTGTTGTCTTGTTTTTGTCACATTTTTGTGTCAATTATTTAGCATTACAAATTTCTATGTCTACATTTACGATGTGTTTTGCCTATGTAGACTCATTACTCTGTTGCACAATTGGGTTACTAGGCTTTGGTTTGTATTTAAAATTCAAGTTTAAAAAAAAAGTCAAACTAGAATAATGGCAGTCTCTTTCTCTTTCACCTCCTCAAACCACTTTCTCTCTCACACAAACACATGTGGGATAGAAATGAGAATAACTGTTCTCAATTTGCTTTCAGAATTTGTTCATTGCCATTTTTTCCTCAGTAACTAAAAGTTCTAACGTTTGAAATAAATATTTAAACAAAATAAATTACATATTTTACATTAGCATGATTGCATCTATCCATTGAATTATATTTTGTATATTTAAATGCCTTCATTATAATTTTTACTTGAAGCACTCAGCCTCTCCTAAAAGCTTGGACCTGGACTTAGTATTTTTGTCCAGAGCTGTGATTCTCAGTTGAATTTGGATTGTGTGTAGTCCAAACATGCATGCCGAGGATGCATTTGTACCATTCAGTTGATTTTACTGAGGAAATAATTTTCATTATCTTCTAGCTCTTTCTGTTCAGTAGTTTTTCTTCAAATAATCTTGAAAACATTGATTGAGGCAAAACCTGTATTGAATGTTAAAAAAACAGAGGCTATGTGTTTGTCAGTCTGTGTGTGTGTGTTAAAAAAGAGAAAAATCATAGTGCATTAAGTACACAGCTGTTATAGCTTTTGTTTTGTGCCCGATGAACCTTAGAACGTTTGATTTCAATTTTCCAAAATAATCAGTTGAATGGTGAATCCAACTAATTATCTCACCTATGTTTTTTTAAGTTAGTGTCAGTGGTAATCACATACCTGTGAGAGAGATTTTAATTTATATCCCTACGTGTGTATGTGTGAGAGAGAGAGAGAGTTTGAGAGTTAGGAGAGTGAGAGAAAGAGACACAAGCAAACCGAGAGAAAGGCACAAATAGAAACACAGTTTCTTTCCTCATTCTAATTTGATTTTTAAAACAAACATTGAATTTGGAAAGCAAACAAAGCCTGAAAGTTATAAGTAGAGTGGATGGATTTATCTATTAGAGTGTCTTGCAGTCTGCAGACTTTGCTCATCAAACAGCATTTAAATTTGATTGAATTCAGGCTCAGACTTTCTGGGCTCAAAGGGACAATAGAATAATATATATAAATAGAAAGTTCCTGTCATTATAAGGCATGCACCATCTGATTTATTGTGAGCAAAGTCACAGGATAGCCATTAATTTTAAAGCAACAGACCTGTTCAACATTCAGATGTTTGGCTGAACCCTAAAGCTACACTGTAGGGTTGCATTTGATTTGGAAAAGAGTGACTTGAAACTGAATTCAATTTGTTCTCACAGCTTCTTTACTTTGCTGAGTCCAATTATGTCCATTTCCTGGCCTGAATTCAATTAGCAGGCCAACTTGTGCACTGCAATTTATTGACAGCATCGAGTTAGATGTGATTTAGGATACCCACTGATTGGTAGCTGCCTGTGGAAATCCATTATTCTTCCCCAACTCGTGTTGCTTTAATATTGCTGTACCTGTACTGCTGTGTCAGTGAGGCTTGTTCCCGACACCTGTGGCTTGCATAACTGGTGGCAAAAACCAAAGTAAACTTGCTGCATTCACTAAGTCCGGCAGCCTGGAAGATTAATATTCCTGGTGACGGCCCCTGAGCAAACTGATGGGAGTCTCATCATCATCATCATAGGCAGTCCCTCGGAATCGAGGAAGACTTGTTCCACTCTCAGCATGAGTTCTTTGGTGGCTGAACAGTCCAATACGAGAACCACAGTCCCTGTCACAGGTGGGACAGATAGTCATTGAGGGAAAGGGTGGGCAGGGAGCCTGGTTTGCCGCACGCTCCTTCCGCTGCCTGTGCTAGATTTCTGCATGCTCTTGGCGACGAGACTCGAGGAGCTCAGCGCCCTCCCAAATGCACGTCCTCCACTTCGGGCAGTCTATGGCCAAAGACTCCCAGGTGTCAGTGGGGATGTTGCACTTTATCAGGGAAGCTTTGAGGGTGTTCTTGAAACGCTTCCTCTGCCCACCTTTGGCTCGATTGCCGTGGACGAGTTTCGAGTAGAGCGCTTGCTTCGGGAGTCTCGTGTCTGGCATGCGAAATATGTGGCCTGCCCAGCGGAGCTGATCGAGTGTGGTCAGTGCTTCAATGCTGGGGATGTTGGCCTGGCTTAATGGAATAACAATATGAAATAAACTTTATCGAACTGTTCAGTCAGCTCTTGTTGATAAGGGCACCACAGAGCTACACCAGATTTGCAGTTCTGTGCGTGCACTGAAAATGATAAACTGACACTGGTACTCAGCCCTTCACATCACTGCGTTTACTACTCTGTATTTTGTCACCTTGCAAGATAGAAAATAGATGTCCTAGAGGTTTAAGCAACTTGTCTTCAGCGGTTGTCACTTTTTTGAATAATCAAAAATTTCATTACTATTTCTTCATTATTGTTGAATAGAATCTGGAAAAGTCATGGGGATGGATTTTGCTGTAGAAATACTTCTTCTTAGGCAGTTCCCCATATCGAGGATGACTTGCTTCCACACCAAAAAAGGATGAGTTGACAGGGGTTTCAACGAAGGACACAATATTCCAGGTCCTGAATTACCTCCTGGAGGATGGAAGATGCCTGTGTGTGGATTTTTTTAACGTGGGGTGGCCGTTGCACACCAGCCACCACACGGCCTTGACAGAGCTAGGTCTTGGTCCAGTGACAAGGGTTACCCAAGGTGACTGGAGACCTGCTCTGCTGCATGGACCTAGTGCGCAGACATATCGCACAGTGTAGGCTGGCCCGTACTGCCCAGGGCCCTCGCCTCTTCTGGGCCCCAAACTCACGCCTCTCCTGGGCCCCGATCACGTTGCTCCATGATTGGTGTGGCGGCCCCGCCCTGCGAGAAAACACCAGCAGCTGCCACTTCAAGGAGCAGCGCGAGCTGGTGCAAGAGAGCAACGGCAGTGAAGAGGGCAACTGGACATCACCAAGGTCCAGGTCGGTGATTGGAGCATGGGCAGGTACAGCAGGAGCAGCGAGGTCGGGGCGAAGGAGCGACAAGTGTAGAAATAATGGCGAGACTAACAGTGCTCACCGTTATTAAAGTATAAATCAGACTGCAATTTCTAGTGACCGCACATGCGCAGTTAAATGGGGAAATCAGGAAGATGCTGTCCGAGATGCCCTGCTCCCCCAGAAGCTGCACTATACCGGTCGCTCACGAGAAACTTTGGCATTGAAATACATGGAACAAAAGTTGCTGTACTTAAACATAGAAACATAGAAACATAGAAAATAGGTGCAGGAGTAGGCCATTCGGCCCTTCTAGCCTGCACCGCCATTCAATGAGTTCATGGCTGAACATTCAACTTCAGTACCCCATTCCTGCTTTCTCGCCATACCCCTTGATCCCCCTAGCAGTAAGGACCTCATCTAACTCCTTTTTGAATATATTTAGTGAATTGGCCTCAACAACTTTCTGTGGTAGAGAATTCCACAGGTTCACCACTCTCTGGGTGAAGAAGTTCCTCCGCATCTCGGTCCTAAATGGCTTACCCCTTATCCTTAGACTGTGACCCCTGGTTCTGGACTTCCCCAACATTGGGAACATTCTTCCTGCATCTAACCTGTCTAACCCCGTCAGAATTTTATATGTTTCTATGAGGTCCCCTCTCATTCTTCTGAACTCCAGTGAATACAAGCCCAGTTGATTCAGTCTTTCTTGATAGGTCAGTCCCGCCATCCCGGGAATCAGTCTGGTGAACCTTCGCTGCACTCCCTCAATAGCAAGAATGTCCTTCCTCAGGTTAGGAGACCAAAACTGTACACAATACTCCAGGTGTGGCCTCACCAATGCCCTGTACAACTGTAGCAACACCTCCCTGCCCCTGTACTCAAATCCCCTTCCTATGAAGGCCAACATGCCATTTGCTTTCTTAACCGCCTGCTGCACCTGCATGCCAACCTTCAATGACTGATGTACCATGACACCCAGGTCTCTTTGCACCTCCCCTTTTCCTAATCTGTCACCATTCAGATAATAGTCTGTCTCTCTGTTTTTACCACCAAAGTGGATAACCTCACATTTATCCACATTATACTTCATCTGCCATGCATTTGCCCACTCACCTAACCTATCCAAGTCGCTCTGCAGCCTCACAGCATCCTCCTCGCAGCTCACACTGCCACCCAACTTAGTGTCATCCGCAAATTTGGAGATACTACATTTAATCCCCTCATCTAAATCATTAATGTACAGTGTAAACAGCTGGGGCCCCAGCACAGAACCTTGCGGTACCCCACTAGTCACTGCCTGCCATTCTGAAAAGTACCCATTTACTCCTACTCTTTGCTTCCTGTCTGACAACCAGTTCTCAATCCATGTCAGTACACTACCCCCAATCCCATGTGCTCTAACTTTGCACATCAATCTCTTGTGTGGGACCTTGTCGAACGCCTTCTGAAAGTCCAAATATACCACATCAACTGGTTCTCCCTTATCCACTCTACTGGAAACATCCTCAAAAAATTCCAGAAGATTTGTCAAGCATGATTTCCCTTTCACAAATCCATGCTGACTTGGACCTATCATGTCACCTCTTTCCAAATGCACTGCTATGACATCCTTAATAATTGATTCCATCATTTTACCCACTACCGATGTCAGGCTGACCGGTCTATAATTCCCTGTTTTCTCTCTCCCTCCTTTTTTAAAAAGTGGGGTTACATTGGCTACCCTCCACTCCATAGGAACTGATCCAGAGTCAATGGAATGTTGGAAAATGACTGTCAACGCATCCACTATTTCCAAGGCCACCTCCTTAAGTACTCTGGGATGCAGTCCATCAGGCCCTGGGGATTTATCGGCCTTCAATCCCATCAATTTCCCCAACACAATTTCCCGGCTAATAAGGATTTCCCTCAGTTCCTCCTCCTTACTAGACCCCCCGACCCCTTTTATAACCGGAAGGTTGTTCGTGTCCTCCTTCGTGAATACCGAACCAAAGTACTTGTTCAATTGGTCCGCCATTTCTTTGTTCCCCGTTATGACTTCCCCTGATTCTGACTGCAGGGGACCTACATTTGTCTTTACTAACCTTTTTCTCTTTACATATCTATAGAAACTTTTGCAATCCGTCTTAATGTTCCCTGCAAGCTTCTTCTCATACTCCATTTTCCCTGCCCTAATCAAACCCTTTGTCCTCCTCTGCTGAGTTCTAAATTTCTCCCAGTCCCCAGGTTCGCTGCTATTTCTGGCCAATTTGTATGCCACTTCCTTGGCTTTAATACTATCCCTGATTTCCCTTGATAGCCACGGTTGAGCCACCTTCCCTTTTTTATTTCTATGCCAGACAGGAATGTACAATTGTTGTAGTTCATCCATGCGGTCTCTAAATGTCTGCCATTGCCCATCCACAGTCAACCCCTTAAGTATCATTCGCCAATCCATCTCAGCCAATTCACGCCTCATACCTTCAAAGTTAGCCTTCTTTAAGTTCTGGACCATGGTCTCTGAATTAACTGTTTCATTCTCCATCCTAATGCAGAATTCCACCATATTATGGTCACTCTTCCCCAAGGGGCCTCGCACAACGAGATTGCTAATTAATCCTTTCTCATTACATAACACCCAGTCTAAGATGGCCTCCCCCCTAGTTGGTTCCTCGACATATTGGTCTAAAAAACCATCCCTTATGCACTCCAGAAAATCCTCCTCCACCGTATTGCTTCCAGTTTGGTTAGCCCAATCTATGTGCATATTAAAGTCACCCATTATAACTGCTGCACCTTTATTGCACGCACCCCTAATTTCCTGTTTGATGCCCTCCCCAACATCACTACTACTGTTTGGAGGTCTGTACACAACTCCCACTAACGTTTTTTGCCCTTTGGTGTTCTGCAGCTCTACCCATATAGATTCCACATCATCCAAGCTAATGTCCTTCCTAACTATTGCCTTAATCTCCTCCTTAACCAGCAATGCTACCCCACCTCCTTTTCCTTTTATTCTATCCTTCCTGAATGTTGAATACCCCTGGATGTTGAGTTCCCAGCCCTGCTCATCCTGGAGCCACGTCTCCGTAATCCCAATCACATCATATTTGTTAACATCTATTTGCACAGTTAATTCATCCACCTTATTGCGGATACTCCTTGCATTAAGACACAAAGCCTTTAGGCTTGTTTTTTTAACACCCTCTGTCCTTTTAGAATTTTGCTGTACAATGGCCCTTTTTGTTCTTTGCCTTGGGTTTCTCTGCCCTCCACTTTTCCTCATCTCCTTTCTGTCTTTTGTTTTTGCCTCCTTTTTGTTTCCCTCTATCTCCCTGCATTGGTTCCCATCCCCCTGCCATATTAGTTTAACTCCTCCCCAACAGCACTAGCAAACACTCCCCCGAGGACATTGGTTCCAATTCTGCCCAGGTGCAGACCGTCCGGATTGTACTGGTCCCACCTCCCCCAGAACCGGTTCCAATGCCCCAGGAATTTGAATCCCTCCCTGCTGCACCATTGCTCAAGCCACGTATTCATCTGAGCTATCCTGCGATTCCTACTCTGACTAGCACGTGGCACTGGTAGCAATCCCGAGATTACTACTTTTGAGGTCCTACTTTTTAATTTAGCTCCTAGCTCCTTAAATTCATTTCGTAGGAACTCATCCCTTTTTTTACCTATGTCATTGGTACCAACGTGCACCACGACAACTGGCTGTTCTCCCTCCCTTTTTAGAATGTCCTCCACCCGCTCCGAGACATCCTTGACCCTTGCACCAGGGAGGCAACATACCATCCTGGAGTCTCGGTTGCGGCCGCAGAAACGCCTATCTATTCCCCTTACAATTGAATCCCCTATCACTATCGCTCGCCCACTCTTTTTCCTGCCCTCCTGTGCAACAGAGCCAGCCATGGTGCCATGAACTTGGCTGCTGCTGCCCACTCCTGATGAGTCATCCCCCTCAACAGCACTCAAAGCAGTGTATCTGTTTTGCAGTGGGATGACCACAGGGGACCCCTGCACTACCTTCCTTGCACTACTCTTCCTGCTGGTCTTCCATTCCCTCGCTGGCTGTGGACCCTTCTCCTGCAGTAAGACCAACTCGCTACACGTGATACTCACGTCATTCTCAGCATCGTGGATGCTCCAGAGTGAATCCACCTTCAGCTCCAACTCCGCAACGCGGACCGTCAGTAGCCGGAGGTGGACACACCTTGCGTGATTCATACCCACTAAACCCGCCAGAAAAAGTTAGGGCTTATCTATTCGAGTCTAAGTGAATTTTTAATGGCGCGGTAAGTTTTAATTACTGCCAAACAACCTCTCTGACTCTGAAAATGAATTTTTACAACTGTGGAGTCTCATTCCATCAGATTTGAATTATTGTTGGAGATTTTTTTAAAAATTATTTTATTTACTTTTTCTTTCTGTCTCTTTTATCTCTCTTTTTATTAATCCAGTCTTTCTTTCACTCTCTTTATTTTGTTTTTTGTACCTGATTTGACATTGAATTAAATATTCTAACTGACACTTCCTGGTTCAGACTTGGCGTTGTTCATTAACGATTCTTCAGTCCGATTGGTTCGGGAGATACACAGTTGCTTGCATTGTTCTCAAGGGTCCCAGATGCTCTGTACCAAAATGGCTCTCTAATTACAATAAGTTCCAGAGCGAAATCTCATAGAAGGTCTGTGGGCAAGTACAAATGCAATGAATGACTGGCGGTAGTAGTTCGCTACAGAGAACAAAATACAGTCCATTTGCTTTTTTGATTGGCACATATGGGATTGGAACTTTGGAATCTTTTTTTCCTCCATCATTCCCTGACAAATATTCAAAAAATGATTAGTTTACACTGTTTTCGCAGATGAATCCTGGAGCACTCTGGTTCCAAGCTGATTTCAACCAAAGCTCTTTCTGTAAACCATTAATGATTGTGTTAAAAGGCGCTGAAAAGTAAAACCCCAGACTGTAAATAGAAACATAGAAACATAGAAAATAGGTGCAGGAGTAGGCCAATCGGCCCTTCGAGCCTGCACCGCCATTCAATGAGTTCATGGCTGAACATGCAACTTCAGTACCCCATTCCTGCTTTCTTGCCATACCCCTTCATCCCCCTAGTAGGAAGGACTACATCTAACTCCTTTTTGAATATATTTAGTGAATTGGCCTCAACAACTTTCTGTGGTAGAGAATTCCACAGGTTCACCACTCTCTGGGTGAAGAAGTTTCTCCTCATCTCGGTCCTAAATGGCTTACCCCTTATCCTTAGACTGTGACCCCTGGTTCTGGACTTCCCCAACATTGTGAACATTCTTCCTGCATCTAACCTGTCTAAACCCATCAGAATTTTAAACGTTTCTATAAGGTCCCCTCTCATTCTTCTGAACTCCAGTGAATACAAGCCCAGTTGATTCAGTCTTTCCTGATAGGTCAGTCCCGCCATCCCGGGAATCAGTCTGGTGAACCTTCGCTGCACTCCCTCAATAACAAGAATGTCCTTCCTCAGGTTAGGAGACCAAAACTGTACACAATACTCCAGGTGTGGCTTCACCAAGGCCCTGTACAATTGTAGCAACACCTCCCTGCCCCTGTACTCAAATCCCCTCGCTATGAAGGCCAACATGCCATTTGCTTTCTTAACCGCATGCTGTACCTGCATGCCAACCTTCAATGACTGATGTACCATGACACCCAGGTCTCGTTGCACCTCCCCTTTTCCTAATCTGTCACCATTCAGATAATGTCTCTCTGTTTTTACCACCAAAGTGGACAACCTCACATTTATCCACATTATACTTCATCTGCCATGCATTTGCCCACTCACCTAACCTATCCAAGTCACTCTGCAGCCTCATAGCATCCTCCTCGCAGCTCACACTGCCACCCAACTTAGTGTCATCCGCAAATTTGGAGATACTACATTTAATCCCCTCGTCTAAATCATTAATATACAGTGTAAACAGCTGGGGCCCCAGCACAGAACCTTGCGGCACCCCACTAGTCACTGCCTGCCATTCTGAAAAGTACCCATTTACTCCTACTCTTTGCTTCCTGTCTGACAACCAGTTCTCAATCCATGTCAGCACACTACCCCCAATCCCATGTGCTTTAACTTTGCACATTAATCTCTTGTGTGGAACCTTGTCGAAAGCCTTCTGAAAGTCCAAATATACCACACCAAATCACAGTGACGTCAGCCCTTTAACTACTGTTGGTTTTCAAAATACAGTAATCGTTAAGTATCGAATAACTCCACGAGGCTAAGTACGATGAGCTAGTTCAGGCATGACCTTACTCCAGTTTATTTATTCTCAAAGTGAGGATTCAACATGGCTGCCAACATTATATACATGGCTTGCACGTGTCTGCCAGTGACCATTAGGACTCCGAAAGTCGTGCCCTGTGGTGGCAGGTAAAACCCAGTCAACATACATAACAGTAATCACTACCAGTGACTAGCTGACGTGTTAACAACACTCCTGGCATAACTCCTACACCAAGCATTTGTGTATTGCACTCCACCTGAATTGGGTAACATATCCCTCGCCCCCCCACCCCCGGTCCCCACCCAACTACCAAGATTCTGGTGGTACACCCAAAACCTGCAGATGGTGAGACAGCAGTACAGACTAACACCAATGCCGTTTCCTCGAGTCAGTCTCCAATGTTGTCTACAAGCCATGCCACTCAGTAAAGCTCACCAATTATCACAATGTGCCATGAATCACAACATTATGTACACTGTATGTAATCAACCAAAATATGTGGGGGTGCAAATATGAGCATGAAATCTTTGCTCAATGAGGATTAATTGTGATGTAAATGAAACTGTCTTCTGATAACAAACTGGTACAGAACACATTTGACATGAATTCATCAGAAGTTTAATATGGATATTTAAAAAAATAATTCATTCATTTAGTTTACAAGATAAATAAAAAATCAAAATGGTAGATGTGACAGCTTTAAATCTGGTATCTTGAGGTGGGAGTGATTTGCTCTGATCTCAGTTTTAAGGAAAAGCGTCATTCCCTTTACCTGGGAGTTTTACTGGAATCTACGCACAACCAGTGTAAATTCACAGCTGTCGTGCAAACATTAAAACTCTCTCTCTCTCTCTCTGTCCCTCTCTGACGGAATGGAATCGGACTGTGAGTGTGTGTGAACCGGGGACCGAGAATGGGACTGGCCAGCCTTCCTGTGTGTAAGGATCGAGAATGGGACCGGCCAGCCTTCCTGTGTGTGGGGACGGAGAATGGGACCGGCCAGCCTTCCTGTGTGTGGGGACGGAGAATGGGACCGGCCAGCCTTCCTGTGTGTGGGGACGGAGAATGGGATCGGACAGTCTTCAGTGTGTCCGGGCATCTGCTGAGCCGCTTTCCATACCTGCGCCGATTTCCTTAACTCTTGGGAAGGTTTTTCTGCAGAGGCTACATACGCTGGCCTAATCAGAACTGGAGTAACTCTCAGCTGGCCAAACTTCCCTAAATGGCCAGGATTGGCGTAGATGGCTGGTTACTCTCCCTTTGGCTGAAAAAAAAACTGACCTAAAAAAATCGTAACTAACTGAGTTACGCTGGTGCAAATTGATCGGGGAAACTGGGGATTTTTAATTTCGGCCAGAAAAAGCAGCCTGCTCCAAAAAAAAATGGCACAAATACTAGGGAAAATTGAGCCATAATATAAATGGACACTGAACATGTGGACCAAGCCGAACTAACACAGTGTCATAAATTATAAACCAAAGATATCTGTGACGCAATCCTTGACTGGCTGCATTTATTTATTAGTGTGACACATTGATTCCTTTCATGACTCTGACAACATTCATTTCCACCCTGTGTTTAATGCAGCAGACAGCACATCAAAGAACCCAGCCTGAAGGTCTGCTAATCAGTTACACGTGTGCCTTAGAGCCTCGTGTGCCATGTGTGTATTGGATTAATAACAACATAAAGATCCTGATGTATGCAGTCACGCAAAAACAAAAAATAGATCGCAGATTTAATTTAATAGTCCACTACATTACTAATGCTGACCTAAACCATTCGAAAACAAATGAACTTATCCCACAGACTATACAGGAAATTCCACATGATTAACACAACAGATGCAGTTATTATTCCTTTTGGATAAAATTAAAATATATCTGTCGGTCTGAAAAGTCCACTGCACTATATGCGAGAATGAGAAAATACAGTCAAACACGATTCCTGGGGATGAAAGGTTGTGCGGATTTTTAAACCATATTTAGGTATGTAGAAATATACTGAACTAGAAAAGACCATGATGTTCCATTGGGCTGGTGCCAATTTATATTTTGTTGGTGGAATAAAGACTGTCACCCTGAATATTGTCTGATATTCTCTTCCAGCTTAATCAGTTACCTCATCATCATAGGCAGTCCATCAAAATCGAGGAAGACTTGCTTCCACTCTAAAAATGAGTTCTTAGGTAACTGAACAGTCCAATATGGGAATTACAGTCTCTGTCGCAGGTGGGACAGACAGTGGTTGAAGGAAAGGGTGGGTGGGGAGTCTGGTTTGCTGCACGCTCCTTCCGCTGCCTATGCTTGGTTTCTGCATGCTCTCGGTGACTTTGTAGGGCAGTTAAGGTAATAGTGATTTAATTCATTAATCAAAATATTTATTAGTATTCAAAAATCAGTTAATGGTCCAGAAGGCCCCTTGCTTTAAATTAAAAGATATAATATATCTCTTACAATGACATAGCTTCTCACTGATTACTGCACAAAGCTTCCCAGTACTAGTGATTCTGTTTGTTCTAAAGGACACATAAATAGTGAAAGTTATTTTTTGTTCACAGTATTGAATGATCATTCTGCTTAGCTCTTTTGTAGGTTGATATTTCTGTATTTTCCAATAGTTATTTTTTGCTGGATTAATAACACTAATAAAATTGGATTTGTTAGAAAAACATTGGGATTGCTCGCAGAATATTTTGTATAAAAATTTAGATTTTTATTTCAGGTGTGGAAGGAGGGAAACACGTTCCTTTTTTCCTTCCTTTTGAAAGCAGTTTAGGACGAAATGATTGTATTGCTGACTGCCTCTGTCATGGTTTAACTTTAAACCCCAGTAGAAGGGAAATAGCAAGCCACAGATATTTTATATTTTGAGACTATAAAGAAAGGGGCCATGGATATTATCAATGATGTCTTTCTGTCAGTTCATGTGGCAGTAACAAGTTTGTAAATCATGGTGCAATTCTGTGCGGTTAAAGGACCAAGGGACCATAGCAAGTAAGTACTCGTATTCAGAGACTTTTGTAAAGAAAAAGGCTGAAACATACCCAGAAAATAATAACCGTTAAACATTTCGTAATGTTTTACAAAATGAAAACAAATTGCAAATTGCTATAATGGATCACAAATTCATTATATTTTTGCATCTGATACTTAATCACAAGCAGAAATACTGAAGATTATTAGAAAATGCATAATTCAAATGATTGAATTTTCATTTATTATAATTTTTAGGACTAAAATAAGAATATGATTTATAAACAGTTTCCATATGTACCATTTTGAACATTAAAAGGAAAAGTGTTTAGTTTTTAAATCTCAAAATTCACACTTTGCAGTGTTTGTGTCTCTCTTTTTGAGCTCTAAGTATCAGGTGTTGCAGTGAATTGAGTATCATCGATTTTGTAAAACATTTGATTATTGTCGAAGACTTGTCAAGCATTTCCCATGGCTCCGTCAATATCTGCATCGTATGGTGTGGTACTGAGGCAAATAGACATGTTCCATCGCTTGCCTATGCTCAGACAGCTGACATCAGCCAAGGCAGCAGCAGAGAGGATGGGTGAAGCGAGTGGGTTCACTATAACTGACCTCCGTGCTCAGGTTAGGCAGGGGAAGATCAGCCAGGGTTCTACCTGCTATCCAGTAACACTTTTGTAAGCTACATCGGTGTGAATGTTGTGACGGCAGCATTGAACTTGTCCTTGATGACTTCTCATCATCATAGACAGTCCCTCGAAATCGAGGAAGATTTGCTTCCACTCCAAAAGTGAGTTCTCAGGTGACTGTACAGTCTAATACGGGAATTACAGTCTCTGTCACAGGTGGGATAGTCGTTGAGGGAAAGGGTGGGTGGGGAATCTAGTATGCTGCACACTCCTTCCGCTGCCTGCACTTGATTTCTGCACGCTCTTGGCGACGAGACTCGAGATGCTCAGCGCCCTCCCGGATGCACTTCCTCCACTTAGGGCGGTCTTTGGCCAGGGACTCCCAGGTATCAGTGAGGGTGTACACTTTATCAAGGAGGCTTTGAGGGTGCCCTGAAACATTTCCTCTGCCTACCTTGGGCTCGCCTGCCGTGTAGGAGTTCCGAGTGGAACGCTTGCTTTGGGAGTCTCGTGTCGGGCATGCGGACGATGTGGCCCGCCCAACGGAGCTGGTCGAGTGTGGTCAGTGCTTCAGTGCTTGGGATGATGGCCTGATCGAGAACACTGACATTGGTGTGTCTATCCTCCCAGGGGATTTGCAGGATCTTGCGGAGACATCGTTGGTGGTATTTCTTCAGCGATTTGAGGTGTCTACTGTATATGGTCCACTTCTCTGAGCCATACAGGAGGGCGGGTATCACTACAGCCCTGTAGACCATAAGCTTGGTGCCAGATCTGAGGGCCTGGTCTTTGAACACTCTGTTCCTCAGGCGGCCGAAGGCTGTGCTGGTGCACTGGAGGCGGTGTTGGACCTCGTCGTCGATGTCTGCCCTTGCTGATAATAGGCTCCCCAGGTATGGAAAGTGGTCCACGTTGTCCAGGGCTGCGCCGTGGATCTTGATGACTGGGGGGGGGGGGGGCGGCAGTGCTGTGTGGCGGGGTCAGGCTGGTGGAGGACCTTTGTCTTATGGATATTTAGTGTAAGGCCCATGCTTTCGTACACCTCAGTGAAGATGTTGACGAAGATTTGGAGTTCAGCCTCTTAATGTGTGCAGACGCAAGCGTCATCCGTGTACTGTAGTTCGACGAGAGGGTGGGACAGTCTTGGATCTGGCCTGGAGCGACGAAGGTTGAACAGGTTCCCATTGGTTCTACATGACTTCTACATTCCAATAGTCAACCAACACACAAGAACATAAGAGATACCAGAAGGCTGCCTCAGCTCACAGAACCATATCACAAAATAAATAGTCATCTTCATGAACAGGAGAGAATAGCATAGTTAAAAATTGAACTTAAAAAAACAAATGGAGATAAGCATATGACCTGTTGGTGTCATTCCCATTGCACTCAAATAATGTAGGATATTATACAAACAGGTAGTGCTTCTACTACATCAGATAATTGAACAACATTGCGAGGCTGCAGTTTTCACATACTGAACCTGGAGCTGGCAAAGATTCTGTATCATTAATATAGAATCTCTCTCTTTCTTAGGCGGTCCCTCATATCGAGGATGACTTGCTTCCACACCAAAAAGGGATGAGCTCACAAGTGTTTCGATGAAGGACCTGATATTCCTGGTCTCTAACTACATGTTAAAGGGTGGAAGATCCTGTGCATGGATTGTTTTAACGTGTGGTGGCCGTTGCACACCAGCCACCACACGGGCTTGACAGAGCTAGGCCTTGGTCCAGTGGCAAGGATTACCCAAGACGACTGGAGACCAGCTCTGCTGCACGGACCTAGTGCGCGCACATATCGCAGTGTGGGCTGGCCCCTGCTGCCCCTGGACCCCTGGTCCTGAACTCACGCCTTTCTTGGGCCCCGATCACATTGCTCCATGACCACTCGCCGCTCCCTCGCCCCGACCTCGCCGCTCCTGCTGTAGCTGCCCACGCTCCAATCACCAACCTGGACCTTGGTGACGTCCAATCCAGTCGCCCTCTTCACTGCCGTCGCCCTCTTGCACCAGCTCGCGCTGCTTCCTGACGTAGTACACCGCCACGCTGTCCAGGGGCCACTCGCCTTTTATGGTCCCGACCTGCCGCTGGTGTTTTCTCGCAGGTCGGGGCCGCCACGCTCGAACAGGGAAGTGTGAAGCCCCCGTCATTGTACGTAGACCTGATGTGACCCAGGAAGCATTTGGCTACAAGTGCTATCGTTTAACTCTCCCAGCTCATCTTTCTGTTTCTCCGGGGATTATGTGGTATGCTTTCATTCAAATGCTTTTTTTAACAATCGCCCTGAACAAATTTCTGCTCTCTTTCATAATTATAGAATGTGGCTGAAAAAACTCATACCATTTCTCTCAATGTGATGCGGTATTACTGAGATTTGTCTTTTAGTCTGTGAATCCACTATTTGTTAATAGACATATGGAAAACTGGCCATACACAAGCTACCTATATAAATACATGTCAGCATAAAAATCACATTTTGATTAATTGTTTGCAGTATGTCAAACTTCAAATGATGTAAAACTTATTAACCAAAATGTGAGAAGACTTTGACACGGAGTTAATAAGATTTCTTTGTAGCACTAGACAGTTTTACTTGACAGAACTTATCAGCCATCCGCCCTTTAAAAGGTTCACTAACAAGATGTCATACCGACAGGGAGAAATACACACAATACAACTTACTCCAGTTTAATATGACAGATCAGCTCACCCGATGGCTGAGTCTATCACCCAGTGTAATTCTGAGGCATCCAGACCAGGTAGTTCAGGTTCAGATTAACTGACCTCAGCCAGGGTGGCAGTGCAGGTGATCTACTCTCGGGAGGTGACAGGATTATCAGGGTTCATGCTCCTGATCACTATCCAGTGGCCCATGCTGGAAGGTGCATGTATGGATATTGGATAAGAACAAGATTGATATGGGTGTGATTCCCCCCACAGATAGCCTATATACATTCATTGTCAAAAGTCACACATGAAGAATGGGCACTTGGATGAGGTATGAAAAAAGTGATGGGCCCCACAGAACATTCCCCCAGCATGAGTCATTCCCACCAGGAGAGGAGGGAAGAACATGGAAATAAAATAATGCAACAAGTTGTAACGGTTCTGATTTATTGGGCAATTCGAAAGAGCATGTCACACACTGGACCTTTGCATCATTTACTTTTCGTCCACGTTTTTGTAAGTTGTTTTATTTCTCTCCCTCTACTTGGATCTCTCTGGGTCACGCATCATTCCCCAGCCAAGGAGGTGAAACAGATAACCTGCTCTCAGCCTCTGCCAGTGCCACTATCCCGGTCACAGTGGGATAGATAGTCGTTGAGGGAAAGGGAGGGTGGGGCAGGTTTGCCACACGCTCTTTCCGCTGCTTGCGCTTGATTTCTGCTTGCTCGCTAAAAGGTCTGCTCGGACCGAGAGACTTGGCAACCAATTTCTTTTTTCCTCTTTCTCTTTATGTGGTGACTACCTGATGCTGTGCTACTCTACGAACATATAAAATTGGAATTAATACTATCACAATAATAAATCGTCTTCTAAAGTAATTTCCAACACCCATCCCATGCATTAGTGTGGGACTGAAAGCACATTTCAGCAACCTGACCCTGAAAAAAACATTTGATCGATTTTCTTCTAATCAGTGTGGCTTTTTATTATGTTACAACTTGTACAGTCCATAAGCACATTACCTGTAACTGAAAGCACTTAATCAGGGTATCATTTAACAGTTTTGGGACACCTGTAAACATGATCCAAATTTAGGTTTAGCTGCAGCTAAAGTACAAGAAAATTATTATTTACATCATGGTGCAGCTCAGGTTTCAGAAGATCTAAGTACAGTTTGTCATATGTTTAAGTCACCTGGTCAAATATTTCAATCTCAGTTGTCATTATTTCCTCTGCATTTTAATGTAAAGCTTTTAGGTAGCGGTTGAATGACCTCTTAATGATGACTAATTTTTAATCTCTAAAAGATAAAACTAAATTACTTGTTTCAATCAGACAGAAATAATATGTAATCATTGATTGTAATACCACATGAAATACAAACACAACTTTCTTAGCAAACACATTTAAAAAATTGCAATGGTTTCACACAAAGACAAAAGTTATATTGAAAGAAAGTCAATGTGGCCAGCAACGCCTTATAACAATCTGAATACATATTTACTTGCACTAGAATGTGGGCTATTATTTTACCTGGTAAACATCACGCAGTCCACACCACGTCCTCAGCATTTGCTGACAAGCCCTCAGTCTCTCTGTATACCACCTCCTCAAAGTTGTGATTGTCAAGTTCCATACAAACCGACCACCCCCAAACAGCAGATCTTCCATTCCACACATGAAGGTTGAAGCCATTTAAAAAAAAATATTCTCTTTCAAAAGTTAAAGACAGTTAGTTAACCACAACTAGGCTGAGAAAACTGTTAGTTCGTTCAGCTGCAGGGTCACATCAGCTTATCCTTGTGCACTATGCGAAGGACAGGGAGATGTAAAGAACCAGGTCAGATTCGAAACAAACTCTCCTTTCAGTGTACTTCCTGGGCAGACTTGAAGCCAGGCCAATGGCTTTCGTGGCAGAGCCCCGATTGAGAAACTCCTGCACCGTCCAGTCCTAACCTAACAACTCAGACAAAACTCAATTATAACCTCCCCAACTGCCAGTGAATGCTGTAATTGAATTCTCGGCTTGTTTCCTAATTTCCTGCCTGCTGACACTAAATTCATGATCTGAATAAAGCTGGAGCAAGACTGGCTTCAAAGGAAAATTTATTATGTGCTTTTTCAAGCTTAATTGTATCTTGCCATCTCTCTGACAGACACACATAAAGCAGGCAGATATTTTTTGACAATCACTTTAGATCACTTCTGTCAAAATATTCAATGGAGTCTCAGAGAAGACAATAAAAACCTGAAATACATTTAATGTAGCTTAGCTGTGAATGTCACAAAATAAGAACTGAACTTTGTGTTCTTCCGGACTCATTCAGCTAATCACTAATTACAGAGGGAGCTAAGAAGTGATACTCTGTCAGTTTTGAAAGCAAGTTGCTGCTTCTGTTTACTCGCATCGAGACAAGCAGCAATTGAAGCGCTGCATTCAGGAGCATATACGCGGGACTCTCCTACCACAGTAGTCCGTTAGTGACTGCACTGCAGAGTTCGGCACCTAAATACTTAATGTCGTAAATCTGTTGCATAGTTCAGAGGTTAATTGCTGGCAGTCCCCATCTTGCTGCAGAGCAGGAGCTGGTCCCTGGTAGTCAATAGTTAAAAGGGTAATTAATCTTTTTCTGTCCTCTCTCCGGACTTGAGTTTCCTGAGCTGACTGGGAAAAAAATAATAAACTGTTCCCCCATGCCACCACCCCGTGTTTTCCGAAAGAAAGCTGCACAGAGATCTTTTAGCAGAGCGTGCATTGCCCTTGGCCTGCAGCCCTCTCTCAGCTGTAAATCTCTTTCGGAAATCTCGGTTGGAAATTCGATATTTTCTCTGAAAACCAACCAGATTTGAAAGAATATTCAACCCCTCCCATTGCAGAACTACAAACCCCCCCTAGAACAGAGAACTCCGCCGTTAGTTAACCAACAACACTTTAGTTATTAAAAAATCGGATTGGTATTATCCACCTTTTACCCAGGGCAGAGTCATTTTGTGAAGAACATTTGACTGCAGATCTGTTAGGAGCTGTATGAAATCACTGTGATTGACAACCTCTAAATAGTTTCAATGAATCTACCGTTTCAAAATGTAACTGGTGCCTTTCTTTTCAAATTTGCTGTGGTTCGGGCACAGATGGTGCTGCCAATCAATATTTATTGAAGTACTGTACAGAAAATTGTCTGTTTTGACAAGTTAAACACAATGTTCTGAAACCACGGAATTTTTACTGACTTTAATACTGTGTGTATAAACATTTCACCATAGAATGCACTCATTCTTAAAGAACTGAATTCAGTTTACAATTACATTGTATCTTTTTTTCTCTTGTAGTTTGTCGTCAGATATTGAATACTCCGTTTGTTTTAGGAGATTAAAGTGGAGGTTTTAGGAAACAGATGTTCATTCCCTGACTTTTTATCTAAACAGCAATAATGTGTAATGCACTGATGGCCATTCTCTGCTGGTTGAATTTCTTTAAACTCAAGAAAGCTACTCAATCAGGATTCGCTTGCAATAATCCTCATTTTGCAGCTCTCGAATAACAAACGGTTAAAGCCATTAATTCAGCTGTGGAGAGCAGGAAATCTAGGAAATTGAACAGACCAGCACATTTGTGAAGCTGATCGTTTTCTTGAACAGTTCAGATATATTTACATCTCTACTGCTAAAGAAGTAACACAACTCCTTCTCCCCAACTGAGTATCATCTCCATTTTTGTAAAGGAGATGGAGCCTGAATGGTTTGATTAGGAGATACTAGAGGGTTAACAGTGAGGGGCTGGGGATCAGGATGTAAGGAGTATGAGAGAGAGGGGGTATGGGATAGTGCTATGGAGAAAGAGTAGGGGACTAGGGCTAATTGGATAGTTCTTTCAATGAGCCCGGTACAGGCATGATGGGCCAAATGGCCTCCTTCTGTGCTGTTAATTTCTATGGCTGGAATTTTCCCTACCTTGGTGGTTCCAGCGTGGGCAGTAGGCATGGTGGATCGTGAGCCCATTGCTGGCTCTGTTCCGCTGCACAAAACAACTTTACGTCAATAGGGCGTATTAAGCCCGACCTGCGCATTACCCAGCCCAATGAAATGGTGCAGGTCTGCTGACGTCATCCGTGATGCGTTTTCAGCTGGGATATTTAAAGGGCCCATGGCCACATTACGTTTGGAGGTTAATTTAAAATAGTGCAGTCTGTGCACTTACGGCATTGGAGTGCTGCAAACACTTTGGAAATGACTGCACTGGGGCAGAGGGCTGCCGATAACTCTCTCCATATACGTGTGGAGGGAGTCAGAGCAAGCAAAAGGAGGTCCTCTTTCTTTCCAATGGGTGGAAGAGACCTCCCAGGAGACCGAAATAGCCTGGTTGGAGATTGCAGAGTAGGTCAACAGCAGGTATGTTGTCAGGAGGACCAGGGTGCAATGCCACAAACCTTTCAATGATCTCTTTAGATCAGGAAAGATGAGTACAAAGCCACACTCAACTTCACCCTGCTGTTCCTCTCATCACATTCCCATCACTCTGCCTTCTCAATCCTACTCCTGCACATCCTTACTCACACCAACATACCTTGCACATCCACCCATCCCTCTCTCTATCTACATTATCACATCCCCGTCTGACTAACCACCCCTCACCCTCAGCCTCATCCCAATGCAATCATACCAACTTAACACACAAGGACACCACTTGGCTTTGGTACCCCACTCCTTCATAGTCACCCTCTAAAGATGTAACCCATCCATTCCTTACACTCATTCCATCACTCTTACTCAACCTTCTCTTCTTTCCCTCTTTGCAGATAAAGAGACCCTACAATAAAATGGAGAGGGGGAGAACCGGTGGTGGCCCTCCAACATTTGCAGACCTTACAACAGCAGAGGAGACTGCTTCAGAAATATCTGCAGTCACCAAGCAGCTGCAGATGGGAGATGGAGAGAGGAGGACATCTCAGCAACTTGGTGACAGAATTACATCTCATACAGCCACATGGCATACAGCAGTCACTCAGATTGGGACTGATGTCAGCAGCCACTGAATGGTCATCATGTGATTAATGGTATCCGTACCCATTCTTCATATGACATATCTAGCTCATCTCTTTACTGTCCCACATGTCCATCAAGAGCCTCCCACGCCCACTATCCAGGAGGAAGAGGAAGACGACTCCTCAGAGGAGCCTCCAGCCTCTGAGGGCACACAGTCACTAGACATGAGCGCATCCAGTACCAGCACAGTAACGCACACCTGGATGGGTCCCACGTGAGATAGAGTAGTGTTGTCACCTGGTGTCTCACAACTCACAAGTGAGCAAGAGCAGATGGTGGAGACAGGGACAGCAATGGAGAGCCCTCACCGGAGGGCACAGGGCACTCCTAGCTCTGCTCAACTGCATGCAGACGCTGAGCCTCGGGGGCCATCCAGGAAGAGGGCGATCCGGGAGGTGCAGGAAGAAGTGCAGGGGGCTCTGACAGGTTTTGCGAGCGCGATGTCTGCAAATGTTCAGAGAATGGAGGAATCCATCTCCAACATTGAGCACCACCGTGTCGCAGGCAATGGCGACTGTAGACTCTTCCATGGATAGGATGGTCACCTGCATGGAGCAGCTAATGCATCACTCACTGGAGCACAGGGTTTCTATGGGGAATAGATGGCTATCTACGGAGAATCGATGGCAGAGGCTAATAGACCTCCTCTCTAGGAGGAATGTCCGCATAGACGTGGCTCCTCATGGCTCCACTGATTTGCAGCAAGGTGCTCTCCAGCTCCTTGGCAGCAGGGAAGTGAGCAAGCTGCCTCTACCTCTGCTGAAGCCACAGGGGTAGCACCTCATAGAAGCACATGGAAGAGAAATATGACATGCAAGTAGATTTACAAGGGTATTTTATCCAATGTTTATGTAAAGTTTCCATTAATGTGCTGTCAAACATGAAAATCTTTATTTTCAACACCTTCCAATCTTGGACAGATTTGCATGCATCTTTGGAAGTGGCTTAGTGAGTTGAAGTGAATGGTGAGACATAACAGCAATGATGGTGATTGTGAAAGGAATGGCTTGGTCATTGTAGAGGTGCTTTATGGTGTTGCTGTGGTGTGGTGCCAACCCGGCGCATCATGTGGCTGTCATATAGGTGTACAGCGTAAAGTTAAGTCAATCTGGCCATGATGAGGCTATCCCTGGCCTCCCGGGCACCAATGTGGTCGGGTGCTGATGCCCCCTGTCCTGTGCAGCATTAGGTGTTGTGGTGAGTTGCGGTGTTGTTATTGTTGTGTGCCTGGTGTTGGGGCTGATCGTGGTCAGATTCTGAGGACCAAGTTGAGACAGTATAAATGGCACCCATGTTGATGGAATAGATGCCAGGTGAAGTAGAGATGACACAAGCAATCTATCAATGGTGAGACAGTTTCTTCCAATGAGGTGACACTAAATGGAGACTTTGCTGGAAAGACATGCAGCCTGCAGAAAGCTCAAACTGTCCTGGGAATGTCATGAGCAACAGCTTCTGCCTGAGGAAAGTGATCAGCTGTCAGGTGGGAGCTTTTATACTACATTTGATGCTGTCAGCCAATCAGCTGGATCAAGGACTACTGAATTCCACCTCAGGTTGTCAGATGTGGTTCCCAAGCAGCGTGAGTCCAGTGGGAATCCAGCGAAGTTTCAAAGGTAAGGGTAAAAAGACAACAAGCTAATAATCCTTTGAACGGGGTCGCCCACCTCTGCCGGTCGGGTCGTTGCCATGCTGACAGACGTGCCCGAGGGAAAGGTGCGTAGGGGCAGGTTCCCGACCCACTCCAAGACATTTAAACTTTCCCACCCGACCTGCCTCTGATCGTGCCGATATCATTTAAAATGGATTGTAAATTTAACAACAAACTTTTGAGATTCATGTGCTCATCTCAGATCATGGGGAATGCTGGGGCTGAAGTCTCTCTAATTTGACACAATGCTACTGTGCCAGGCCTGTGTTATTGATACTATAAATATATATATATATATATAAAACATTGGTGGTCAGCTTAAAGAAGTTCTGCTATATACCTATATAGATATTGGAACCAGGCAGGAGATCTCTATTATTTTCCCCACCCACTGTAGGCGTACTTCCGCCCACCTCTTTATATGTAACAGCGATTTGAGGCATCTACTGTACTTGGTCCATGTCTCTGAGCCATACAGGAGGGCAGGTATCGCTACAGCCCTGTAGACCATGAGCTTGGTGGAAGATTTGAGAGCCCTTATCTTCGAACACTCTTTTCCTCAGGCGGCCGAAGGCTGCGCTGGCGCACTGGAGGCGGTGTTGAATCTCGTCGTCGATGTCTGTCCTTGTTGATAAGAGGCTCCCGAGGTATGGAAAGTGATCCACGTTGTCCAGGGGTCACGCCGTGGATCTTGATGACTGGGGGGCAGTGCTGTGTGGCGGGGTCAGGCTAGTGGAGGACCTTTGTCTTACGGATGTTTAGTGTGAGGCCCATGCTTTCGTAAGCCTCTGTGAAGATGTTGACTATGTCCTGGAGTTCAGCCTCTGAATGTGTGCAGCGCAATTGTTGTCAGCGTACTGTAGTTCGATGACAGAGGTTGGGATGGTCTTGGATCTGGCCTGTTGACGATGAAGGTTGAACAAGTGGGCACTGGGTCCATATACACGTGGACCATATATATTAGACACCTCAAATCGCTGGAGAAATACCACTAACGATTTCTCTGCAAGATCCTGCAAATCCCCTGGGAGGACAGACGTACCAACATCAGTGTTCTCGATTGGGCCAACATCCCCAGCATTGAAGCACTGACTACACTCAACCAGCTTCGCTGGGTGGGCCACATTGTTCGCATGCCTGACACAAGACTCCCAAAGCAAGCCCTCTACTCGGAACTCCTGCACTGTAAGCGAGCCCAAGATGGGCAGAGGAAACATTTCAAGGACACCCTCAAAGCCTCCTTGATAAAATGGAACATTCCCACCGACACCTGGGAGTCCCTGGCCAAAGACTGACCTAACTGGTGGAAGTGCATCCAGGAGGGCGCTGAGCACCTCGAGTTTCGTCGCCGAGAGCATGCAAAAACTGTAGAATTTACCAATATTTCGCAAAGATTCCTTGTACCTTTTCCTCTGCAGAGGAGAAGAATCCCTTTTCTTGACTTTTAAAATGGAAGGAAAAACTTCGGGACACAAATGAGTTTAAAGGGGCAGATGACCCCTTCTGGGGATAAAAGGGGATGCATTCATGGAGACCCCCCCCGCCCCGCAGTGTTTGGACTCATAGGAAAGGAAATTTAATTTGGAACTCGATGAACATTTTGGTATCCTAGGAAAAACTCTGAGGAAGATACCTAAGAGCTTTACAAGTTTAAGACCTCTAAAGGAACATTTTGGAACAGACTGCCAGAACAGAGGGTGAGACTTCACTCAGGAATTGGGTATTGGAGCTAATTCAATCTGTCTGGGAGAATGAGTCGATCGATAACTAACAAGAACTGTGAGACATAAAAATTCGCTCCCTAGTGATAATAAACACATCAAGAGCTATCAGGTTAATCACTGGAGACCATTAGAGGTATGCATGTGCAAATAGACCTATAGAAATCACGGGTCCAGCCCAACGGCCCAAGAGTTTAAACACTGCTTCAACAATGCCAACCGGTGATTTTCCACATTACCACATCATAATCAAATTACTGCTGAACGAGCCCGCCAAATTCTGACAAAGGAGAGAGCTCAAAACGAATGAGCAGCTCCCTTGAAACAAAGAGCTGGGCCAGATTTGGCGGGAGATAAGGAAGCCTTTTTGGGGTATATCTATTCCCAGTTTTACAAGGAAAAGAACTCAAGCAGCCGGAGGTGGGGAGTGAAGAAATGGAGTAGTGGAGAAAACTGCAAGAAATCATCAAGGATCGACCGAGCACGCCGACAGCAAGAGGCCCATGAAACGGAACGTTGTCAGCAACCAAACTGACAACCTGGGCCACCACAACCAGCGAAACGACCAACCGAAACCAACTCAGCAAAAACCGAAGAATCGACATTTATTTCCACTCTACAATCTACTTCTGAACTACCAACGGGTGAGAAATTACCAAAAAGGACTAACTAAAACTATTCCTAACCAAAGAAAGTGAGTACTTACCCCATACATCCAAAACGCAACTTACTGCATCAATGGACGCACCCCAACTGAAGACTACGCAGTCCGAAGTCCTCTCCTCCGTCCGAGGTACGGCTCGCCTAGAAGGCCAAGTGCAGCGAACCCCGAAACCGCGATTCACCGGCAACTGTCAAAAGGGATTGGTGAGCATAGCCCCTGAACCCCCAGAGCTATAACTTAGTTAGTTAGGGGAATTGGGAGGGGGGAGGCTGGGATAACTTGTGTAAATGTATCTGCATTCTCCTCTTTACTCCATTTAGAGTTTAAGCTGTATTCTTTTCCCCACAGGCTGTAATTTGACAATTTATTCAATGTGTTCTACCCCTCAGTGTGTATTGGTATCACAATTCTGTGTGTGTTATTAAAGATGTGCCTTTTACTTCTTTTTAAACACAATAAAGCCATACCTGCTTCCTACCTTGAAACCGATTGTCTGTCCAAGTCTCACAGTCCCTTCATAATTCCAGAGTCTAGAACCAAGGGTGTGGGAGCAATTCGAAACCGCTCATATAAGGTCAGAAGGGAAAGCTGAACCCCCGAAGACCACCCCTTACAAAACCAAGCGGAAGGAGCGTGCAGCAAACCAGTCCCACCCACCCTTTCCTTCAACAACTGTCTGTTCCACCTGTGACAGAGACTGTAATTCCCGTATTGGACTGTTCAGTCACCTAAGAACTCATTTTTAGAGTGAAAGTAAGTCTTCCTCTATTTCAAATGTATGTATGTATGGTTGGCTTTACTAGCCACCAGGTGGCGCCACTGTCAGAGATCATTGGGCTGTGCATATAAAAAGCCAGCCATCTTGTAATGCAATCACTTTGGGCCCTAATAAAGTAGAGCCAGGTTTGTACCTGTTCGGAGTTTACAATATTCAGTCTATTGAGTTATTGCATACACAACATTTGGCGACAAGGTAACAAGAACCTTCGCATGTAAAAATGAGCACAATTGGGATTCTGGAGTGATTCGTGGAGGGAGAAGATTGGGCAGACTTTGTAGTCCACTTGAACCAGTACTTCGTGGTCAACAAAATGGAGGAAGAGGCAGATGCAGTTCGGCGTCAGGCCGTCGTCCTCACGGTTTGCAGTCCGAAAATCTATGGACTCATAAAGAATCTCCTCTCGCCCTTAAGTCCAACGGACAAGGACTATGAAACATTGTGTGCTCTGGTACGTGACCATCTCAAACCAGATGAAGGCATCATCATCTCAAGATATCGATTCTATATGCAAGTTCGTTCTGAGGGCCAGGATGAATCGGAATTTGTTGCCCACTTAAGACGTCTAGCTGGACCGTGTAAGTTCGAAATTGCGCTGACAGACAAGCTGTGGGACTTCTTTGTAATCGGCATCAACCGCGAGGTGATCCTGCGTAAGCTACTGGTGGTGGAGACGCTGGATTTGAGCAAGGCCACCATGATTGCCCAATCATGCATGATGACGAACAAAAGCTTAAAGCAGATATCATTGAAAAATCGGAACTTGGCAAGTACTGTAAACAAGATAGTATCGTCATATGGCAGAGCTGCATATGGCAGGGCCTACCCAATTGCGTATGCAAAACCTGTGGCTGCTCAAAGTCTGCGAACGGGAATGAATCCGATATCATCGTGTTGGCGTGTGGGGGAAATCATTGGCATCATCAGTGTTGGTTTAAACAGTATATTTGTAAAGGCTGTTCGAGAGTGGGGCATCTCCAGCGCATGTGTCCGCAACTGAGCAAGTGTGCTGCAACACACCATGTGGAGGATCTTGACCAGTCTAGAGCAGATCCGGATATGTAATCCAAGATATCAGAGGACGAAGTGTATGGACTGTATTTGTTTCTAACAAAGAGTCAACCGATAATAGTTAATGTAAAACTTAATGGTGTGATGGAATTGGACAAGGGTGCGAGTCATCAATAATGAGCCAGAGGACATTTGACAGGCTGTGGGATACTAAGGCTGTGAGGCCAAAGCTGAGTCCAGTCAATGCCAAGTTGCGTACGTACACTAAAGAACTCATAACTGTGATAGGCAGTGTAATAATCAAGGTGTCGTATGAGCGTGCGGTTCACGATTTACCGTTATGGATTGTTCCAGACAATGGTCCAGTGTTGTTCGGCAGGAACTGGTTAGAACAAATCAAATGGAACTGGAATGAGATCAAAGCGCTGTCGTCGGAGGAGTATATCCATGTGCTCTAGTGCTGAGCAAGTTCCCCTCGCTGTTTGAACCAGGCATCGGCAATTTCACGGGAGCCAAGGTGCAGATCCACGTGGACTTGGATGCAAGACCCGTCCATCATAAAGCTTGGGCAGTTCCGTACATGATGAGGGAGAAAGTCGAAATCGAACTGGACAGACTCCAGTGTGAAGGGATCATATCACCGGTCGAATTTAACGAATGAGCCAGCCCCATTGTTCCCGTGCTGAAAAGTGATGGCACTGTCAGAATTTTTGGACACTACAAGGTTATGATCAACCGATTTTCGAAACGGGATCAATACCTGTTACCGAAGGCTGATGACCTGTTTGCAATGCTAGACGGGGGGACGTCATTCACAAAACTGGATCTGACATCGGCCTACATGACACAGGAGCTGGTCGACACGTCGAAGAAACTTATGTGCATCAACACTCATAAAGGACTGTTTAACTACAACAGGTGCCCTTTTGGAATTCGCTCGGCTGTAGCCATATTTCAGAGAAACATGGAGAGTCTACTGAAGTTCGTCCCCAGAACCGTCATGTTCCACAATGACATCCTGGTCACAAGTCGTGACTCTGCCGAAAATCTGAACAACCTGGAAGAGGTTCTACATCATCTGGACAAAGTGGGACTCAGACTGAAATGCTCGAAGTGCGTCTACATGGCATCGGAAGTCGAATTCCTGGGGAGGAAAATTGCTGCTGAAGCTATCAGGCCTACGGACCCGAAAATCAAGGCCATCAAAAATCCACCCAAGCCTCAGAATGTGACGGAGCTGCGTTCGTTCCTTGGTCTACTCAACTACTTCGGTAATTTCTTACCTAGATTGAGCATCTTATTAGAGCCACTGCACATGCTGCTAAGAAAAGGCGACATCTGGGTTTGGGGTGCATCTCAAGATAGAGCTTTTGAGAAAGCTACTAATCTGCTTTGTTCTAACAAGCTGCTGGTACATTATGATCCGTGTAAGTGTGTATTGGCCTGTGATGCTTCATCATATGGAGTTGGTTGCGTGCCCAAGAAAGCTAATGAGTCGGGCAAATTACAACCTGTTGCATATGCTTCAAAAAGTCTGTCAAAGGCGGAAAGAGCCTACAGAATGGTAGAGAAAGAAGCACTAGCCTGTGTGCATGGGGTTAAAAAGATGCATCAGTACCTGCTTGGTCCTCGGTTTGAACTGGAAACAGATCACAAGCCATTCATTTCATTGTGTTTTGAAAACAAAGGTATCAATACCAATGCATCGTCCCGCATCCAGAGATGGGCGCTGACATTATCTGCCTATGATTATGTCATTCGCCATAGACCCGGCACTGAGAATTGTGCCGATGCCTTGAGCCACCTGCCGTTGCCCACACCGGAGGTGGAAAAGCCACAACCAGCAGACCTACTGTTAGTCATGGATGCTTTTGAAAGTGAAGAAACCCCTATCACGGTCCAACAAGTTAAGACCTGGATCAGCCAGGACCCGATATTATCGGTTGTGAAACATTGTATTCTTAGTTGTGATTGGTCTGCCATACTCAAGCAAATGTGTGAGGAAACCAAACCTTACATCCGTCGCAAGGATGAACTATCCATTCAATCAGATTGTATACTGTGGGGTAATCGTGTTGTTATACCCAAGAAAGGCAGAGAGAAATTTGTGCATGATCTACACAGCACTCATCCCGGTACTGTCATGATGAAAGCCATTGCCAGGTCTCATGTATGGTGGCCTGGAATCATGTGTGCATCAGTGCAACACTTGCATGCAGCTTAGTAAAGCACCAGCGGAATCGCCGCTGAGTCTGTGATCGTGGCCATCTAAACCATGGTCCAGGATCCACATCAACTTTGCAGGTCCCTTCCTGGGAAAGATGTTCTTAGTTGTGGTGGATGCTTATTCCAAGTGGATAGAGTGTACAATCATGTCATCCAGCACATCCACAGCTACCATTGAGAGCCTTCGTGTCATGTTTGCTATGCATGGTCTGCCTGACATCATTGTAAGCAACAACGGATCTTGCTTCAAGAGTTCATGAAACTCAATGGTATCAAATGTTTGAGGACAGCACCATTCAAACCCGCATTGAATGGACAAGCAGAGCGTGCGGTCCAAACCATCAAACAGAGTATGAAACGTGTAAGGTTTGTCACGCATATTGCTTAGTTACAGGACAAGACCCCAGATGCTTACTGGTGTCTCCCCTGCTGAACTATTGATGAAGAGAGGTCTCAAGACCAGGCTCTCTCATGTCCACCCTGACTTGAATAATCATGTCGAATACAGACGTCAAAGTCAGCAAGGTTATCATGATCATGCTACTGTGTCACGCGACATTTCTATCAATGATCCTGTGTATGTACTGAATCATGGTCAAGGTCCCAAATGGATCGCCGGTACTGTTATGGCCAAGGAGTGTAACAGAGTGTTTATCATTAAGCTCAAGAATGGGCAGACATGCAGGAAACATGTCGATCAGATAAAGCTGCGGCACACGGATGAACCGGAACAGTCTGAGGCAGGAACAATCAGTGACCAACCAAACTACCCTCAGTCATCAGAGGACTCCGCTGTCATCAATAAATCTGGATTTCAATCCCTGACGTGGTCATTGCCACGCCCATCAGATCAGCTACCCAGCCCCCAGTCATAACAGACTCAGAACGCTCGCCCAAGGCTGGAGTTGAACTGAGACGTTCAACTCAGGAGCAGAAAGCCCCGGACCATTTCAATTTGTAAAAGGACCGTTACTAATATCTTAAAGGGGGATATTGTCATGTATGTATACTAGCCACCAGGTGGCGCCACTGTCGGAGGTCATTGGGTTGTGCGCACGGGTGTACGGCCCAGGTATAAAAGACCAGCCATCTTGTAATGTAATCACTTTGGGCTTTGGGCCCTAATAAAGTAGAGCCAGGTTTGTACCTGCTCGGAGTTTACAGTATTCAGTTTATTGAGTTGTTGCATACACAACAGACTGCCGATGATGATGATATATGTAACAGTGCCTCTGTCCCTGAATACTCATTTAGTATTATCACTGTTATTTCAGCATCTTGGCACCCTGTCGTTGACATAGCTCCAGCTCATCAAGTGAGCAAAGTGCGCACTAGCTATATTCATATCGATCAGCGGAAGAAAGCACAAATTGCTATTGGGCAATTTAATCAGCCCTTAATTATTCTGAACAGTCTGGATGCTAATTCTGCAAGAAATCTGTTATATTTCACTCAATCTTTTTAATAACTGGGAGTAGTTTCAAAACAGATTAAAAAATACCGTTCATCATATCTCCTGTCCTTCCAATTTCATTGTTCATCTCTGTGTCATTGCTTTTAAATGTCAACAGAAAACAGTCCCCTAGTAATCCAGTTGATCCTGCAAATCCCCTGGGAGGACTGACGCACCAACGTTAGCATCCTCGAGCAGGCCAACATCCCCAGCATCGAAGCACTGCCCACACTCAACCAGCTCCGTTGGGCGGGTCACATAGTCCGCATGCCAGGCACAAGACTCCCAAGCGCTCCACTCGGAACTCCTACATGGCAAGCGGGCCCCAGGTGGGCAGAGGAAACGTTACAAGGACACCCTCAAAACCTCCTTGATAAATGCAACATCTCCACATAAAATACAAAATGCGACACCTGGGAGTCCCTGGCCAAAGACTGCCCTAAGTGGAGGAAGAACATCCGGGAGGGCACTGAGCACCTCGAGTCTCGTCACCGAGAGCATGCAGAAAGCAAGCGCAGGCAGCGGAAGGAACGTGCGGCAAACCAGTCCCACCCACCCTTTCCCTCAACGACTATCTGTCCCACCTGTGACAGGGATATGGTTCTCATATTGGACTGTTCAGTTACCCGTGAACTCACTTTTAAAGTGGAAGCAAGTCTTCCTCGATTTCGAGGGACTGCCTGTGATGATGATGACATTAAATCAGAGTTTTACTATTGGGCCACAAGGATGGCTGGTGTGGTAAATTAAGGGGGCAAAATTGCTCCTCACCCCGATTGGAGGCGGTAACCTTCCGCAGCTGAGACTTTTATCGCCCGGCCTGGATGTCCTGCCCCGACATGGAATTGGACCTTACGCCCCTCAAAGGAAGAGGAGCGCTGTCTCCGGTGCTTCACTTCCTTTGAGGGGCGGTCCCGAGGCACTAGCGCGGAGCTGAGTGCAGAGAACGAGTTATAATGCACCCCCATCAATTAAAGAGGAGGGCCACTGCCCACTTTGCATGTCCCTTTGGTGGTCGCCACTGGGCCACCAGGGACGCGTGAGACCGGCTCAGCAGCCTGGCAACCACGACCTAGTGACGGGCTGCACAATAGCGGCCCGGACCATGCTAGGACCGCCATGGTCGGGCAGACCCAAGAGTTGGCCGACCCAAAAGGCTTCGCGATAAGCGAAGTTGGCGTTGACATCTGCCCATGCCAGACCGTGGGGCAATTTCCCCCGTGGGGCGGTGAGGGGTTGCGCAGCGGCCCGGGACAGTGCCTCCCAAAACCTCCGGAGCAATTTCCCAGGAGTCGGTAGCGACACTACTACCACCACAGCCTCCGCCCCCCCGGGTGAAAATGGCCGCCCGGAGGTGTTAACCGGGCTATAAAAGGGGGCAGTTAATGGTGCTCTACTGAGACTCAATTTAGGCCCTGTTGTTGGGCTGTGACGGAGAGATCTTTATTCTGCATCTAACATAAGAGTGGAAGCTGAATCTAAAAGTTCTACAATATTGTCTACGATTATGGACAGCAGATAGAGAACATTCCATAGTGTCTCGCTGATGTGAAAATATAGGTGCAATCTGTGTGTAATTTAACCTTCAAGTAGGGCTGGATTTTTGAGGGGTTTGCGACCATGTTTTGACCCTCCGCGGCAAAAACCTGGTCGCAAAGCACGGGCACGATCCTCAACTCCTTGTTTGCGGCGGTGAGGGGACGTACCGCTGGGGAGAGCTGCGCTGGATGTGTAACGACACGGATTGCATTACCGTTGGACTTTTGGCAATCTCCCGACCCGTACGCCGTGCCCAGAACAGCGACAGGTCAAACCTGTCAGTGCAGCCCTGCCAGCATCATCATCATCATAGGCGGTCCCTCGAAACGGGATGAGTTCACAGGTGTTTCAATGAAGGACCTAATATCCCAGGTCCTGAACTACATCCTGAAGGGTGGAAAATGCCTGTGCGTGGATTTTTTAACATGTGGTGGCCGTTGCACACCAGCCACCACGGTAAGTTAGAAAACCTGCAAAAAAAGTTCAGTTAAAGTTTTTATTTTTAAATTTTTTGCAGCAATTTATTAGGTAAAGGTCTCAGTAATGTTTTTTGCATGTTTTTTGAATTTTTTCCCCTCTCCCAAGGCCTCTCTCGCAGTGCTCCTGACCCCGTACTAAAATTGGCGAGGATCCCGTTTTGCTCCGCGAATGATTGTGCAACATCTTCCTCAGACCCCAAAGGTCAAAAGTTCAGCCTAAAATTGGAAACGCTTACGTTTTCGCCAAAAAAAACCCAAAACCCGAAAATCCAGCCCCATGTCTATAAATTGCATGTTTAGAAAGCCAAGGCCCTGCTGCAGAGTTTCCGCTGGTTTTTTGCCCAGATTCCAGCACAGTCGGCTGAATCTACGTAAAAAGTCGGGAAATTAAAAAAGTTAGTGACTTTTCAATTACTTTTGGTCCCAAGCCCCAAAAATACTTACGCTCGTGTTTTCTGTGATCAGTTCACCCCGAATCTGGCCAGGCCCACAGCTTGAAATAGTGAGATTCTGGCAAATTGGGTTGGTTCGAGGAGGTTCTTCAAATTGCAAACATTTTCTTCGGCACACATCCACTAGTAGGCATGTTTTAAAAGTTTCTTCGTAGCAATATTTAATTTACTAAGAAACTGACTAGTTACACCAATGAAACTATTAAATGGTTCAGTGTAGTTTTTTTTAAGTAATTGTCAGTGATTTTAAATCAAGTTACTTGCAGGTGGAGAACTGGGCAACCTGATTAAAATGCTTATTTTTGCTGATAAACCCATTGTCAGCTGTATTAATAAACTGTATCAGGTTGCCACTCTTAAATACATCAAGAAATACATTTTAATGGGAAAAAAAATCAATTGCGGTCTATTTTGCTTCACGATTGCGCTGGCTCATTGAAGATTTTACATTTGAGGTTATGCTCCTTAGTTTTAGAGGAAACTTGAACTGTAATCTAACCAGTGCAATTTCAAGCGCATTTTGAATGCAAATTCATGATTGCGCCCAAAACGGAATCTCTATCCCCACCCATTCACTAAAAACACAGACAATTCTACATCTACTACAGAAGACTGTGGAGGCCAAATCACTGAATATATTTAAGAGGGAGATAGATAGATTTCTAGACACAAAAGACATCAAGGGTGATATGTCTTTACTATACAGTATAAATGCACACGAGGTCCATACTTGAGAGAAGGTCACTCTGTGACCAGTTACCTTTATTACCAAGACCTCAAGTGATGAAGGTGGGTGGAGCTTCCCCTTTTATACCTGAAAGTCCAGGTTAGGAGTGTCTCCCACAAGTTCACCCCTAGTGGTCAATGTTCTCAAGGTGTACAACTAAGGTCAGCTTATACATGGGTTACAATGATAGTTGAATACATGACAAAGGGGTATGGGGAAAAAGCGGGGTGTTGTGATAGAGGATCAGCCATGATCCTATTGAATGGTGGTGCAGACTCGAAGGGCCGAATGGCCGACTACTGCTCCTATTTTCTATATTTCTATCTTCCTTTGTCATGAGTGAATCCTTTGGAATAAACATCTGTGGTTCAATGCTGTGTGGAGTTCATTGTTTTAGTCTGAGGTCAGTGGAAATTGATACTGTCTAGAATTAGCTCTAAAACCATCTATTTTCTTTCTGTTGCTATAATTAGGAGGATTAAATTCTCCTGAGTACAAAATGAGAAATTATATTTTGTACTCAAACTGACTTTTTTTGCAAAACTGTCCAGCATTAGGAATTTTGGGTTGAAATTGCTCTGTTTTGCGACGCCCATTAGCGGCTCTGGGACGCCTCACGGTGCGCAAAACAGTTTTTGCCCGGGGAGGGGGGGAGTGCGCTACTGGCTCCCGTGAAATTGCACGGGAGTTCACGGAGGCGTTGCCACGGTAGCGGCACACCCAGCCGGTAGCGTCCCGGGCCACTGCCTAACATCACCGCCGTGCCCGCCGACCCCTTAGTGCCGTGCGCCGACCACTTTCCACCCCATGATAGATATTGCCCCGTGTGAGCGGTGTCAGTGCCAGCCTCGCAGGTCGTAAACCGGGCTGACCTCCGTTCGCGGGGCGGAAGTTAAAGGGGAGGTCGGGAGCGCCCACCGCCTCACTGGTCGGCCCCTTCTTTACCTCTCTGGCGTGGTGCGGGCTGCCATTGTGCAGCCCGGCACTCCCTCGTTTTAGTGCCGGGGCTGCGGCCTTGGCACCATGCTGCCCTGGTGGCCCAGCGAAGGCCTGGCAAAGTGCGCAGCAGGCCTCCCCTTTAAGCGAAAGGGAGGGACATTGAACTGTGTCACAGCGCTGCTGACTGCGCCTCAGTATTGCCCCGGAACCCGCCCCATCAGGAAGTGGAGCGCGCGAAGGGCGATAACCGCAATATCACGGCTGGGGCGGGACCTTTGCGCCGGGTGTAGGAAGTCCCGCCCCGAGCCGGTTACCGCCAATCGGGGAGCTGGGAAATTTCTCCCCTTTTGTCCTCCATTGTTAATAATTCACTTACAAAAAAGCATGGGAGTCGCAAAGCCACACAAAACTTTGAAGGGCAGAATGTACTGGCTCAACAGGGGAGCATTAAACTCAACTCAGCTAGATGCACGCCACGCTCCTGCCTCACCTTACAAAGGGATGTTGGAAGTGCTAATTTATTGGCCAAGCACCCAACCACAGTACACATGCTTGAATCCTCATCTGCTCTCCTTTCCTAATCCCAAAGTGCCTGCTTTTACACATCCTTTATTTGCTTCCTGCATTCTTACATGCCCTTAATTCTTGTTTTTCTCCCTGGGGTTCTCAGCCCTGTATCTGATTCTCGTTAAAGTAAACTCACTGATCCTGTGACCCCAGTGGGGAGTTGTGGTTAAGAGCGTGCAGGTCGGAGAATCAGCACTATAGTCATTTCCAACCCACAGGACCTTTGAGTGCGTTTCCCTACTGGGAGTGCAAGTTCAGTAAACTTGTCCGATTGACCCCTGTCAGCAGCCTGTTCCAGTCCATGCCTCCTGCATACTATCAGTCCTGGTGACCCAGTTGCCAGCAGGTTAATGTTCTATCATTGGTGTACTCTTTAATAACTCTTCAATCAAATAACACGTGTCAGTATAATGTGCAGTGAATATTTTTCTGAATTATCCCCATTTTCTTTCGTTCTCTCTTGAAAATCCTTGCCGGAGGTTTCAGCTTCAGCGGGAACCTAAAGCGGTCAGTCACATTGGCGACCCATTATATACACACCCTCCCGGATTCTCCTTTCCATTGAAGTCAATGGAAGCCCCCTACTCCTTACTGCAGTATGGTGCCCAGCAGCTCCCTAGTATTGACAAGGTCCCACACAAGAGATTGGTGTGCAAAAATTAAAGCACATGGTATTGGGGGTAATGTACTGACGTGGATAGAGAACTGGTTGGCAGACAGGAAGCAGAGAGTCGGGATAAATGGGTCCTTTTCAGAGTGGCAGGCAGTGACTAGTGGAGTGCCGCAGGGCTCAGTGCTGGGACCCCAGCTATTTACTGTCATGTATCTTACATTATTATATATAACTGTATCCTAACATGCTATACATGACTGTAATAAGATATGACCTGTAACCACCAGCATACCTTACCACCAGGGGTGCACTTGCAAGAGACAAGTATATAAGGACAGGTCTCAGGCAAGTGCAGCATTCCAGAGCTGTGAAATAAAGGTGCAGGTCCAGAGTGACCTTGACTTCACCACATGCCTCGTGTGAATCTGTACTGAGGGGACAGGACTTGACAGTGGCGACGAGTTACGGGATTACAGAATCCACAGAATGGCGAACAACGGATCAGATGAAAAGTACAATGCGGGAGACAATTGGGAAGACTTTATAGAAAGGCTCCAGCAAAGCTTTGTAACCAAAGACTGGTTAGGCGACGATAAGGCAGACAAGAGAAGAGCCCATTTCTTGACCAGCTGTGGCTCGAAAACATACGCTTTAATGAAGGATCTGTTGGCACCCGAGAAACCAGCAAGCAAGTCGTTTGAAGAATTGAGCACACTGTTTAGAGACCACCTGAAGCCAGCGAGCAGCCTACACATGGCCTGACACAGGTTTTACAACTACAGACGCTGTGTGGGCCGGAGCATACCCGACTTCGTGGCGGAACTTCGGAGGTTGGCCAGTTTATGTGAGTTCTCCGATGAACTGAGGAGAGAAATCCTGAGAGACTTTTTCATTGAAGGAATAGGCCACGCAGGCATATTCCGAAAGCTCATAGAAACCAAGAACCTGACATTAGAGGCAGCAGCACTGGTTGCACAGACATTCTTGGTAGGGGAAGAAGAAACGAGGTTGATTTACAATGCAGGTACGACAACTAACGAAATATCGGAACAAGAAGTTCACAGCACTAAACAAGCTGCTACCCACACACACAGACAAAACTGGGAGAACAGGCTCTCGACAGCAGGCAGAAGCCATCAAGGGCCACAGGAACGGCCGTTCACACCTCATCAATCCACAATGCGAGCAATCAACTACAAACTGAGAGAAGCTCAAGAGAGATCAGCCAGACGCAGCTCATTCTTTGGGAACACTTTGAACAATGGAACAGGTCTTGGCTGGAGGTGTGGGGGTGGGCACTCATCAAGGGGATGTCGATTTCAGCAGGCTGTTTGCAGAAATTGTGAATATACAGGGAATTTGGCCCATATGTGCAAAAAAAGGCAGCTCGTCTGGTATACGAATCGGATGGGTCGGAAAGCGGACCAGAAGATGGTGGGGACAGTACCCGGGACACCGATGTACAGCGGGTCAACACGATCAATGGCCGCTGCTCCTACAACAGGACGCCTCCTATAATGATGAGGAACCTACTCAACAGGATATCTGTCAACATGGAGCCGGATATGGGAGCGAGTCAATCTCTCATGGGCGCTCAACAATTTGAACAACTGTGGCCGCATAAAAGAGACAGACCAAAACTCACAAGGGTCGACACCAAACTAAGGACCTATACCAAAGAAATTGTAGCAGTCCTCGGCAGTGCCATGCTCTCTGTCACACACAAAGGGACAGTGAACCGACTTCCCCTGTGGATTGTCCCCGGAGACCCTCCAGCACTGCTGGGGAGAAGCTGGCTGGCAAAACTAAACTGGAAATGGGATGATGTCCATGCCATGTCATTAGAGGAATGGACCTCCTGCTCAACAGTTATAAAGCGATTTGAACATCTCTTTCAGCCAGGTGTGGGCACTTTCAAAGGAGCCAAAGTCAAAATCTACATCACACAGGATGCTAGACCGGTCCATCACAAGGCCAGAGCTGTACTCTATGTGATGAGGGAAAAGATTGAACACGAACTAGACAGGCTTCTGCGGGAAGGCATTATATCACCTGTGGAATTTAGCGACTGGGCAAGTCCCATCGTCCCAGTCATGAAGCCTGATGGATCCGTACGAATCTGTGGGGACTACAAATTTACCATAAACAGAGTCTCCCTACAGGACCAGTACCCGCTGCCCAGAGCGGAGGACTTATTTGCCACATTGGCTGGAGGTAAACTTTTCTCAAAATTAGACCTCACATCTGCGTATATGACGCAAGAATTGACCGAGGAATCCAAGCTACTCACCACCATCAACACACATCGAGGCCTTTTCATGTACAATCGATGCCCATTCGGCATCAGGTCGGCAGCTGCCATATTCCAGCGCAACATGGAGAGTCTGCTCAAGTCCATCCCGGGGATGGTTGTATTTCAAGACGACATACTCACCACGGGCAGGGACACCGACTCCCATCTCCGTAATTTGGAGGAAGTACTAAAGCGGTTGGATCGGGCAGGCCTACGAGTCAAGAAATCCAAGTGCCTGTTTCACACACCCGAGGTTGAATTTTTGGGCAGAAGGATTGCCGCTGATGGAATCCGCCCAACAGAGTCCAAAACAGAAGCAATTCGCCTGGTACCCAGGCCCCAGAATGTCTCAGAACTGTGCGCATTTCTCAGGCTACTCAATTACTTTGGGAACTTTATGCAGAACTTAAGCACGCTGCTGGAGCCTCTCCATGTTATACTCAGGAAGGGGTGCGATTGGTTTTGGGGGGACGCCCAGGAACGCGCCTTCAATAAGGCACGCAACCTTCTGTGTTCCAACAGTGTTTTGACTTTCTTTGACCCAGGTAAAAAGCTAGTTCTCACATGCGATGCGTCAGCGTATGGGGTCGGGTGTGTTTTGCAACATGTCAATAGTGCGGGTAAATTACAACCCATAGCTTATGTCTCCAGGTCACTTTTGCAGGCGGAGCGCGGGTACGGAATGGTAGAGAAGGAGGCGCTCGCGTGCGTGTACGGTGTCAAAAAGATGCACCAATACCTTTTTGGGGCCAAGTTCGCATTAGAAACTGACCACAAGCCCCTCACGTCCCTCCTATCCGAGAGCAAGGCAATAAACGCCAATGCCTCGGCGCGAATTCAACGGTGGGCACTCATGCTGGCGTCCTACGACTATACCATAAGGCACAGACCAGGCACAGACAACTGTGCTGACGCGCTCAGCAGGCTACCCCTGGTGACCACGGAAGGGTCTGACAAACAGGACTATGAGATAGTCATGGCAATCAATGCCTTTGAGTCCACAGGTTCGCCCATGGCGGCTCGCCAAATCAGAGCCTGGACGGCCAGCGACCCCACGTTATCCTTAGTAAAATGATGTGTCCTAACTGGTGACTGGGCAGAGGCTCGTGATGCCTGCCCCGAGGAATTAAAACCCTTTCACAGGTGCATGCATGAGCTATCACTACAAGCACACTGCCTGATGTGGGGCAGCCGAGTAGTCATGCATCTGCGAGGCAGAGAGACATTTGTCCGGGAGCCCCACTGCGAGCATCCGGGGATCGTTCTCATGAAGGCCATAGCCAGATCCCACGTCTGGTGGCCTGGTATTGACGCGGACTTGGAGCTCTGCGTCCGAAGGTGCACCATTTGTGCCCAACTCAGCAATGCCCCCCAGGGACGCTCCACTGAGCCCCTGGCCCTGGCCTATCAAACCGTGGTCGCGGGTGCACGTAGACTATGCGGACCCATTCATGGGCAAAATGTTTCTCGTAGTTGTAGATGCATTTTCAAAGTGGATCGAATGCACCATTTTAAACTCGAGCACAACCTCCACCACTGTGGAGAACCTCGCAACCATGTTTGCAACGCACGGAATCCCTGACATATTGGTCAGTGACAATGGTCCGTGCTTCACCAGCGCAGAATTCCAAGATTTCATAATTGACCACGGCATAAATCACGTCAAGACGGCACCGTTCAAGCCGGCCTCCAACGGCCAGGTGGAGAGAGCAGTACAAATCATTAAATAAGGCATGCTTAAAATCCAAGGTCCCACGCTGCAGGGTCGCCTGTCGCGGCTGCTGCTGGCATACAGATCTCGTCTGCACTCACTGACTGGGATCCCCCCCCCGCGCAACTGTTGATGAAAAGGACTTTAAAAACAAGGCTCTCATTAATCCTCCCAGCCATGCACGAAATCGTTGAGGCAAAGCGCCGTAAGCTGACTGAGTACCATGACAGAAATTCAAGGGGGAGATGGAATGAGATAGGGGACAAAGTATTTGTACTAAACTATGGCAGGGGTCCCAAATGGCTTGCAGGGACAGTAACGGGCAAGGAAGGAAACCGGCTACTGGTGGTACAAATGGACAATGGCAAAATCTGCTGGAGACATGTAGACCAAGTCAAAAGCAGATTTACCAACAACACTGCGGAACCAGAGGTAGACTACAATGTGGAACTCGCACCACACCTGGTAGACAGACAGAGGGAATAACCTGAGGAAAGGGCAATCCCAACAGACAGCTCAGGTGAGTCAACAACAATCACACCAATCGAAACAGACAGCCCAGGCGAGATACCAGCAACCACACCCAAAGAAAAACAGACACCAAGGCAAACAACTGAACCACAACTCAGACGCTCCATGCGAGAGCGTAGACCACCTAAGAGACGGAATCTATAAAGACAATAAGACCTTGGGGGAGGGTGATGTCATGTATCTTACATTATTATATATAACTGTATCCTAACATGCTATACATGACTGTAATAAGATATGACCTGTAACCACCAGCATACCTTACCACCAGGGGTGCACTTGCAAGAGACAGGTATATAAGGACAGGTCTCAGGCAAGTGCAGCATTCCAGAGCTGTGAAATAAAGGTGCAGGTCCAGAGTGACCTTGACTTCACTACATGCCTCGTGTGAATCTGTACTGAGGGGACAGGACTTTACATTTACAATATACATTAATGATTTAGATGAAGGAAATGAGTGTAATATCTCCAAGTTTGCAGATGACACTAAGCTGGGCGGTGGTGTGAGCTGTGAGGAGGATGCTAAGAGGCTGCAGGGTGTCTTGGACAGGTTAGGTGAGTGGGCAAATGCATGGCAGATGCAGTATAATGTGGATAAATGTGAGGTTATCCACTTTGGTGGCAAAAACAGGAAGGCAGAATATTATCTGAATGGTGGCATATTAGGAAAAGGGGAGGTGCAATGAGACCTGGGTCTCATGCTACATCAGTCATTGAAAGTTGACATGCAGGTACAGCGGTGAAGAAGGCAAATGGTATGCTGGCCTTCATAGCTAGGGGTTTTGAGTATAGGAGCAGGGAGGTCTTACTGCAGTTATACAGGGCCTTGATGAGGCCTCACCTGGAATATTGTGTTCAGTTTTGGTCTCCTAATCTGAGGAAGGACGTTCTTGCTATTGAGGGAGTGCAACGAAGGTTCACCAGACTGATTTCCGGGATGGTTGGACTGACATATGAAGAAAGACTGGATCGACTGGGCCTTTATTCACTGGAGTTTAGAAGGATGAGAGGGGATCTCATAGAAACATATAAGATTCTGACGGGACTGGACAGGTTAGTTGCAGGAAGAATGTTCCCGATATTGGGGAAGTCCAGAACCAGGGGACACATTCTAATGATAAGAGATAAGCCACTTAGGACTGAGATGAGGCGAAGCTTCTTCACTCAGAGAGTTGTTAACCTGTGGAATTCCCTGCTGCAGAGAGTTGTTGATGCCAGTTCGTTGGATATATTTATGTGGCCCTTATGGCTAACAGGATCAAAGGGTATGGAGAGAAAGCAGGAAAGGGGTACTGAGGTGAATGATCAGCCATGATCTTACTGAATGGTGGTGCAGGCTCGAAGGGCCAAATGGCCTACTGCTGCACCTATTTTCTATGTTTCTATGTTTCTATTTCACTGCTGATTTCAGCAGGTCGGAGCCATTGGAGGGAGCAGCGTGCGGTGGCATACCACTGCAGGGAGCAGTGCGTGCTGCTGCAGGAGGGCGACCGCTGACTGCAGCATGGGCAGGTACAGCAGGAGCGGCGAGGTCGGGATGAAGGAGCGGCGAGTGATCATGGAGCTATGTGATCGGGGCCCAGGAGAGGCGTGAGTTCAGGGCCCACGAGAGGCGAGGGCCCAGGGGCAGCACGGGCCAGCCCACACTGCGATATATGTGCGCACTAGATCCATGCAGCAGAGCTGGTCTCCAGTCATCTTGGATAACCCTTGCCACTGGACTAAGACCTAGCTCTGTCAAGCCCGCGTGATGACTAGGGTGAAACGGCCACCACACGTTAAAAAAATCCACGCACTGGCATCTTCCACCCTCCAGGATGTAGTTTGGGATCTGGAATATCATTGAAACACCTGTGAACTCATCTGTTTTCCGCGTGGAAGCAAGTCATCCTCGTTTCGAGGGACTGCCTATAATGATGAGTATTTCACTGAGATGGCCATTTTAAAATTAATTATCTTATTACTGTTCAAAAATCCCATTCAGATGTGTTGTGCTGCATATTGGAATTTGTTATTCTCTGGCTGGATGGTTTCTTGTTGAATTGAAATGATTTATTGCAATATGTTTTATAATAGGTTTATGTATATTTTTGATTCTGGTCTCTATAGAATAGTATTATAAATGCCTGAGTTATTTTTAGACACCATTTTTAGAGGTGTCACCTAATTCTGAAGTGAGACCACTATGTGTTTTCTTGCCGTAGTGAAATAATTCGCAAATTGTTCAGCAAATGTCATTTTTTTTCAAACTAGTCAACCAGATTGGTGATAAAAATGCAAATGATGTGAATAGTGCCAATTGACAGAAAAAAGTAATTTCTGGTGCTTGCAATTAAAAGGACGAGTGAGAAATTAGTTGCAAAGCTTACGCTTTAGTCTTAGTAGCGAAAATACAAAGTGTTTTTCTTCTGCAGGCACCTGTCTGAATCATGCTTGCTGTACTTCCTGCTGTTGTTCGACAGTGATCGCGTACATTCGCGCTAGGGTGTCCTTGGAGATGGAGCACGCGGTGTCCACTGGTACGCTCGCGGCCTTCCGCGAGAGGTGGGCGCCGGAGGGACTGGAGTGCATCGCTACCCCCGGCAACCAAATTTTAATTTGATTGTATATGTTTTAAAGTTTAATTTGCTTTAATTGCCGGATTTTTAGTGTCCCCCTCCCCTTTTATAGGGGGCACTTGTAAAATATATGGTTTTAATGCCTCAAAAAAAAGAAATCACAAAAAACCCCACAAAAAAAACAAAAAAAAAGAAACAAAAAACATTTTTTAAAAAAAGGGGTAGTTAAGTGTCTGGAGTGTCCCCCAGATCGGGGGGGGGCACTTGATCTAACGATTATTTTGTTCCCCCAAAAGAGTTGTTCGACAGTGATTGCCCGACAGCGACCGGCTGCTCTCGTTGCTTTTAATGGTCACTGACACAACGCTATTAGTCACTTCAGTTGCCCAATAAGTTAAGGATGGGTTTGCAATCAAAGCTGACTGAAGTCTCCGACTGCTATTGATTCTGGGATCTCTTGCTGTGGAGATCGTGATTTCTTTCAGCTTCGGAAAGACCTTGACAACGTGACCATCGCAGGTATGAGTGAATTGTGATCGTTCACTTTACCAGTGGACAAACCCGCAGAGGTTTGCTGTTGGTTTGAAGATTTTCTGTTTATTCCGCAGCTTTCAACTGTTGTGGGAATTTAGTATTTTCGAGGGACTTAATTTGGTTCTCCAAAGTTGCAGAGATTGTTAAAGGGGAATAACTCTAAGAAAACACTTTCTGTTCAAAGTACTCACCTACCCTTTCGTGTCTATTTGAATAAAATATACTCCGATATATTCATCTTTTTAAAAAAAAACAATGCTGTTCAGTAGAGACTTGATATTTGAGTTTTACTTCTTTCCAAAGATCCACAAGTTCTACATTTGGCCACTAAGAATAAAGCGTAAGCTTTGCATCCAATTTCTCACTCGTCCTTTTAATTGCAAGCACCAGAAATTACTTTTTTCTGTCAATTGACATCATTTGCATTTTTCTCATCAATCTAGACACAATAATTGTTTGGGAGCAGCCGCCTCTGTCCTGGAGTGACTTTATTCACCTCAATGGGGGCCAGTATTTGGAATACAAGGGTTGGAACAGATTCAGAGCTGTCTGGGGACAGCAAAATAACCAACTGTCGACGTATGTAGCCGTGGGCAGCTGGTAACGTGTTGACCTGGAGTTGGTGGCTCCCAGGCTGGCTCACAGTTGTTGTTTGTACTGAAACGAATGCAGCTGCTTTGGAACATGGGCGACTGCTCCCTATTGGTGACATCATCAGTGACTCTGAAAAGCAGGAAATCCGAAATAGCAGGTCTCCCTTGGGAAGCAAATCTCAATGCCTTTTGTTAAAAAAAGGTAACATGTATGTGTTATTTTCACATAGACATAGGGGATGTACTTGGAACAGAAAGTACTCTATGTGCATTTTCCTTCTCCTTTAAATTATAAATGTGAGTAAACGGCTAGTGTTGGTTTTTTCTTGAAGCACTTTGTTTGGATAGTTAAAATTAATATTCAATCCAAACAAACTACTATACAGACCTTTTCTATTACTTTATTTTTCTTGTAAAGTAAAGCCCTATTTTATGGAATTTCTTTATAGCAATGAAAAGCTGTGTATATATCGTGCAACAACAGATATTACCCAGTGTGCTCAGATAGATGAAATGCTCATTATGTTGCCAGTTGGAAGTCCGAGTGAACTCAAGGTCTGCCAAAAATGTGATCTCCAGCTGGTTGCGCAGATGGTGTGATATATGTGCCCTGAATGCATACCCGCATTAAATCAACACACCCCAGGAAGGAGCAATTTGGAGGGAGTGCACTCGAACTGGATGACCAGATTTGTTGCTGAATTAACCCATGTGCATCTTCGCACTTGATATTCTGTTATCGGCATTCACATTTCCATATGTGCAAAATAAGAAGAAAGCGGCATGAGCGTTTCCAGATACACTGCTGAATGGCAGCAATGTTACTGGGGCATCTTGCGAGAATCTTACGTTGTGGATTCAAACACTGAGCCTGGATTAAGGCACTAGGACTCATACCTGGAGTGGCAGTGCAATGTAAAGGGAACACGAGCAGACTTCAGTCATGAACTGCTACAGTAACTATGTGCAGCATAAATAGACACCGGACAGCCAATCATGGCTTATTAACTTGTAAAATGTATTTTTTCATTTGCATAGAACCTGCCTATTTAAAGAGATCTAATTCAGAAAAGACTTCTTTACCCAAAGAGTGGTAAAAATGTGGAACGCATTATCACAAGGAGTAGTTGAGGCAATTCGGATAGTTGCATTTAAGGGGAAGCTGGATAAGTATGAGTGGCAAAGGATTAGAAGGATTTGCTGATAGTGATATGGTGGAAGGAGGCTTGTGTGGGGCATAAATGCAGACATAGATCAGTTGAGCTGAATGACCTGTTTCTGTGCCGTAGACCCGGATGTAACTCAATGTAAAATCAAAAGTTTATTTAAATGGGGCAAACTGTGCCTTCTGGTTTTTTTTACAGATGTGGATAATGGGTGAGTTACTGTACAAAATTGAAAATGGGTATATTACAAAAATGGTCCCATTTACGCACAGCCGTTTGTAAAATCTCCCGCAGCCTCCCCATGTTGCATTGCACACAATGTAGCCAACTTACTGGTGCTGCTGGTTGTGAAATTGCAACGCAGTTTGCACCGTTTCCTTTGGGGGAGGGGTGGGGGGGCGAAATGGAAGAGAGGAATTTTTGATCATTTGCATTCTCGTGTCTGCTGTAAGTCTCGTTGTGCAGTTGTATTGATGTTCAGGATGAATAGATGGTGTAAGGATGTAACATGAAAAGTTTGAAATAAACACAAAAGATACCACGGCACTATTTTGAAGAAGAGAAGGGATCAAGGGGTCTGGAGAGAAAGCAAGAATGAGGTACTGAAGTTGCATGATCAGCCATGATCGTATTGAATGGTAGTGCAGGCTCGAAGGGCCGAATGGCCGACTCCTGCACCTATTTTATAAGTTTCTATGTTATCCCCAGAGTCCTGGACAATATTTCTCCCTCAATCAACATCACTAAAACAGATTATCTGGTCATTATCACATTGCTGTTTGTCAGCATCATCTAGGCAGTCCCTTGAAATCGAGGAAGACTTGCTTCCACTCTAAACTTGAGTTCTTGGGTGACTGAACAGCCCAATATGAGAATTACAGTCTCTGTCACAGGTGGGACAGTCGTTGAAGGAAAGGGTGGGTGGTTTGCCGCATGCTCCTTCTGCTGCCTGCGCTTGATTTCTGCACGCACTTGGCGACGAGACTCATCCTCCACTGAGGGCGGTCTTTGGCCAGGGACTCCCAGGTGTCGGGGATGTTGCATTTTATCAAGGAGCTTGCTGTGCGCAAATTGGCTGCCGCGTTTCCTACATTATAACAGCGACTATACTCCAAAAATACTTCATTGGCTGTAAAGTGCTTTGAGACATCCAGTCGTCATGAAAGGCTCTGTATAAGTGCAAGTCTTTTTTCTTTTTAAAAATAGGGGGAGGGGTGGGAGGGGGAAGCCTAAAGCTCTACACTTCTCAATAATATGTTTTTCAGAAATCAGGTCTAGGTACCATAATGGCTTTAGACCAGGGCGCACAGAGCACAGTACGAAACAGTTGTTAAGTCTCTTGGGTATTGTTGGGGGAGATGACTCATCAGGGGAAGGCAGCAGCAGCCACGTCCATGGCACCAGGGGCGGCTCTGCTGCACAGGAGGGCAGGAAAAAGGTGGGAGAGCTATAGTGATAGGGGATTCGATTGTAAGGGGAATAGATGGGCGTTTCTGCGGCCACAACCGAGACTCCAGGATGGTATGTTGCCTCCCGGATGCAAGGATCAAGGATGCCTTGGAGTGGGTGCAGGACATTCTGAAAAGGGAGGGTGGACAGCCAGTTGTCATGGTGCATATAGGTACCAACAATATAGGTAAAAAATGGGATGAGGTCCTACAAGCTGAATTTAGGGAGCTAGGAGTTAAATTAAAAAGTAGGACCTCAAAAGTAGTAATCTCAGGATTGTAACCAGTGCCATGTGCTAGTCAGAGTAGGAATCGCAGGATAGCGCAGATGAATACATTGCATGAGGAGTGGTGCAGGAGGGAGGAATTCAAATTCCTGGGACATTGGAACTGGTTCTGGGGGAGGTGGGACCAGTACAAACCAGATAGTCTGCACCTGGGCAAGACCGGAACCAATGTCCTAGGGGGGAGTGCTGTTGGGGAGGGGTTAAACTAATATGGCAGGGGGATGGAAACCTATGCAGGGAGACAGAGGGAAGCAAAATGGGGGCAGAAGCAAAAGATAGAAAGAAGAAAAGTAAAAGTGGAGGGCAGAGAAACCCAAGGCAAAAATCAAAAAGGGCCACATTACAGAAAAATTCTAAAGGGAAAAAGTGTGTTAAAAAGACAAGCCTGAAGGCTCTGTGCCTCAATGCGAGGAGTATTCGTAATAAGGTGGGCAAATTAACTGCGGAGGCAGCTATGAACGAATATGATATAATTGGGATTACGGAGACATGGCTCCAGGTTGACCAAGGCTGGGAACTCAACATCCAGGGGTATTCAACATTCAAGAAGGATAGACAGAAAGGAAAAGGAGGTGCGGTAACATTGCTGGTTAAAGAGGAAATTAACGCAATAGTAAGGAAGGATATTAGTGTGGATAATGTGGAATGGGTAGAGCTGCGGAATACCAAAGGGCAGAAAACGCTAGTGGGAGTTGTGTACAGACCACCAAACAGTAGTAGTGAAGTTGGGAACAGCATCAAACAAGAAATTAGGGATGCGTGCAATAAAGGTACAGCAGTTATCATGGGCGACTTTAATCTACATATAGATTGGGCTAACCAAACTGGTAGCAATACGGTGGAGGAGGATTTCCTGGAGTGTATTAGGGATGGTTTTCGAGACCAATATGTCGAGGAACCAATTAGAGGGCTGGCTATCCTAGATTGGGTGATGTGTAAATAGAAAGAACTAATTAGCAATCTAGTTGCGCGAGGCCCCTTGGGGAAGAGTAACCATAATATGGCAGAATTCTTTATTAAGATGGAGAGTGACACAATTAATTCAGAGACTAGGGTCCTGAACTTAAGGAAAGGTAACTTCGATGGTATGAAACATGAATTGGCTAGAATAGACTGGCAAATGATACTTAAAGGGTTGACGGTGGATAGGCAATGGCAAACATTTAAAGATCACATGGATGAACTTCAACAGTTGTACATCACTGTCTGGAGTAAAAATAAAACTGGGAAGGTAGCTCAAACGTGGGCAACAAGGGAAATTAGGGATAGTGTTAAATCCAAGGAAGAGGCATATAAATTGGCCAGAAAAAGCAGCAAACCTGAGGACTGGGAGAAATTTAGAATTCAGCAGAGGAGGACAAAGGGTTTAATTAAGAGGGGGAAAATAGAGTATGAGAGGAAGCTTGCTGGGAACATATAAAACTGACTGCAAAAGCTTCTATAGATATGTGAAGAGAAAAATTAGTGAAGACAAACGTAGGTCCGTTGCAGTCAGAATCAGGTGAATTTATAATGGGGAGTAAAGAGATGGCAGACCAATTGAACAAATACTTTGGTTCTATGTTCACGAAGGTACATATAACCTTCTGGAAATACTAGGGGGCTGAGGGTCTAACGCGAAGGAGGAACTGAAGGAAATCCTTATTAGTCAGGAAATTGTGTTGGGGAAATTGATGGGATTGAAGGCCAATAAATCCCCGGGGCCTGATAGTCTGCATCCCAGAGTACTTAAGGAAGTGGCCCTAGAAATAATGGATGCATTGGTGATCATTTTTCAACAGTCTATCGACTCTGGATCAGTTCCTATGGACTGGAGGATAGCTCATGTAACACCACTTTTTAATTGGGATTACGGAGACATGGCTCTAGGTAAGCCTGACATCAATAATGAGAGAAAATGTTGGAATCAATGATTAAAGATGAAATAGCAGCGCATTTGGAAAGCAGCGACAGGATTGGTCCAAGTCAGCATAGATTTATGAAAGGGAAATCATGCTTGACAAATCTTCTAGAATTTTTTGAGGATGTAACTAGTAGAGTGGACAAGGGAGAACCAGTGGATGTGGTGTATTTGGACTTTCAAAAGGCTTTTGATAAGGTCCCACACAAGAGATTAGTGTCCAAAATTAAAGCACATGATATTGGGGATAATGTATTGATGTGGATAGAGAACTGGTTGGCAGATAGGAAGCAGAGAGTAAGGATAAATGGGTCCTTCTCAGAATGGTAGGCAGTGACTAGTGGGGTGCCACAGGGCTCAGTGTTGGGACCCAGCTATTTACAATATACATCAATGATTTAGATGAAGGAATTGAGTGTAATATCTCCCAAGTTTGCAGATGACACTAAGCTGGGTGGTGATGTGAGCTATGAGGAGGATGTTAAGAGGCTGCAGGGTGACTTGGACAGGTTAGGTGAGTGGTCAGATGCAGTATAATGTGGATAAATGTGAGGTTATCCTGTTTGGTGGCAAAAACATGAAAGCAGAATATTATCTGAATGGCGGAAGATTAGAAAAAGGGGAGGTGCAACGAGACCTGGGTGTCATGGTACATCAGTCATTGAAAGCTGGCATCCAGGTACAGCAGGTGGTGAAGAAGGCAAATGGAATGTTGGCCTTCATAGCTAGGGAATTTGAGTATAGGAGCAGGGAGGTCTTAATGCAGTTGTACAGGGCCTTGGTGAGGCCTCACCTGGAATATTGTGTTCAGTTTTGGTCTCCGAATCTGAGGAAGGACATTCTTGCTATTGAGGGAGTGCAGCGAAGTTCACCAGACTGATTTCTGGGATGGCGGGACTGACATATGAGGAGAGATTGGATTGACTGGGCCTGTATTCACTGGAGTTTAGAAGAATGAAAGGGGATCTCTTAGGAACATATAAAATTCTGATGGGACTGGACAGGTTAGATGCAGAAAGAATGTTCCCGATATTGGGCAAGTCCAGAATCAGGGGTCACAGTCTAAGGATAAGGCGTAAGCCATTTAGGACCCAGATGAGGAGAAACTTCTTCACTCAGAATTATTAACCTCTGGAATTCTCTACCGCAGAGAGTTGTTAATGCCAGTTTGTTAGATATATTCAAGAGGGAGTTAGATATGGCCCTGACGGCTAAAGGGATCAAGGGGTATGGAGAGAAAGCAGGAAAGGGGTACTGAGGTGAATGATCAGTCATGATATTGAATGGTGGTGCAGGCTCGAAGGGCTGAATGGCCTGCTCCTGCACCTATTTTCTATGTTTCTATGTTTCTGTAACTAAGTGACTCGGAGCATATCTGCAGAGTCCTAGGCCTAAAAGAACAAGAAACGAATCCGTCATTTTTTCCGATCCCTCCAACTGTCTTTTGAAAAATGATGCTTAGCTCATGACCTGCCCCATATGTAATGTAGGGAACTGTTGAGTATTATCTAAGCAACCTAGTTCACAAAATGAATTTGGAAGGGTAGAACCACTGGGTCAGAGGTTCTTTCCACTTGCCTCAAATTGAGTCTGAAAGTCAATGCCGACAAGGTAAGATGGTCCTAGCTTGACAAATGATGGGGAGTTTACCAGTAATCTGTGCTGGTAGGGCGCAGGGGTGTTAGATGGTTAATCTTCAAGACCATCTGTGCATATACTAGGGTTTTTTTTTAAAGTCTTGGTTCTGCCAATATTCACCTAAGCTCTTTAAATTTAATTAGATGTGGTGTGTTCCTGCAGAACACACCACATCTAATTTGCATTGGGTAAATAGAAACTCTGTGTGGATTTCTCAGTAGATTTATTCAGAGACTCTTAAACATGGCGATGTGTGTCTACATGTGTCAGACACCTGGCGATCAAAAATAAATTACAAATATTTTTGAAGTGAGGCTAGAAACCTTGCTATAAAGCTGTCCATCTATGTGTGTTGTATTATCTGTGATACTGGCCAAAAACTTACATAAGTTGCTGCTGTTTGTGAGAGTTATTGCACATTAGAATTTCAGTTACACACACTATAGTGTCCGATTCCAACATTTATTTTGGCAGATCTCAGCCATTTCCAGCAGGTTTAAAAGAAGGAGTAATGTTTTAATTCTTTGTAAAGAGGACTGTATCAGCAAGAAGAGTAACAACAGTTGATGTGGCATTAAATTGGCTTAATGCGAGTGTGTAAGGCCGATAGTTCCATTTTGGAATGAAGAAGGACAGTGCTGAAGGACACAACTGAAGTCATGTGTGCAAGGATATGAGGCCGGGGGGGCTGGGGCCCGGGGAGATCGGGACCCGAGGAGTGGGGTGGTGGGGGTCGGGGCGCAGGACCGGAGAGAAATCGGGGTTGAGGAGCGGGGAGGTCGGGGCCCAGGAGTGGCCAGTTTGGGGTCATGGAGTGGCTAGGTCGGCGCCCAGGAGCGAGCTGGAGCCCAGCAGCGAGGCAGAGGCCCAGGAGTGGAGCAGCGTGTAATAACAGCGGGGTTGGGGCCCAGGGAAGGTGCAGCACAGGCCAGCAGCGAGGCCGTGAGCTCACACTGTGACCTGTGAATTCCAAGGACAGCAGGAGTATGTGTGCGCACTAGGCCTGGCAATGGAGCTTGGTCTCCAGTCGCCTTAGTTAACCCTTGCCACTGGACCAAGACCTAGTTCTGTCAAGCCCGTGTGGTGGCTGGTGTGCAACGGCCACCACACGTTAAAAGAATCCACGCACAGACATCTTTCACCCTTTAAGGTGTAGTTCAGGACCTGGAATGTCAGGTCCCTCGTGGAAACACATGTGAACTCATCCTTTTTTGGGGTGTGGAAGCAAGTCATCCTCGACACGCGGGACTGCCTAATACTACTACAAAACTGTAGTCATGGAATTCAAGAACCATAAAGAAAAAGAGGCATTATAACTGGCATCAGCTGACCACAAGATTTACTGTGAATTAGGGCTGGCCTAACTAATTATAAGAACATAAGAATGAGGATCAGGAGTAGGCCTGACGGCTCCTCGAGCTTGCTCCGCTATTCAATAAGATCATGGCTGATCTTTGACTTCAACTCCATGTCCCTTGATTCCCCGAGAGACCAAAAATCAATCTATCTTAGCTTTGAATATAATCAACAATTCAGCAACCACAGCCCTTTGGAGTAGAGAAATACAAAGATTTACAACCCTCTGAGTGAAGAAATTCCTCCTCATCTCAGTCTTAACTGGTTGCCCCCTCATTCTTGACTCTCCAGCCCAGGGAAACAACCTCTCAGCATCTACCCTGTCAATTCCCCTCAGAATCTTGTACCTTTCAATGAGATCACCTCTCATTCTTCTAACCTCCAGAGAGTATAGGCCCAATCTACTCAATCTCTCCTCATAGGACAACCCTTTCATCCCAAGAATCAATCTAGTACAATGACTGCAAGACTTCCTCACTCTTGTACTCCAACCCCCTTGCAATAAAGGCCAATATGCCATTTGCCTTCTTAATTGCCTGTTGCATCTGCATGTTAACTCTCTGTTTCCTGTTCAAGGACATCTAAGTCTCTCTGGACATTTAACAGTTTCTCACCATTTAAAAAAAAATCAGTTTTTCTGTTTTTCCTACCAAAGTAAATAACTTCACATTTCCCTACATTATACTCCATCTGCCACCTTAATGCCCACTCACTTAACCTGTCTATATCCCTTTGCAGGCTCTCTGTGTCCTCCTCACAGCTTACTTTCCCACCTAGCTTTGTATTGTCAGCATACTTGGATACAATGCACTCAGTCCCTTCATCTAAGTCATAAATGTAAATTGGAAATAGCTGAGGCCCCAGCACTGATCCTTGCAGCACCCCACTCGTTACAGCTTGCCAACCAGAAAATGGTCTGTTATCCAATGATAATCCATGATAATATCCAACCCCGTGAGCCCTTACCTTGCATAATGGGAAAGCAAATTGTGAGGAGGACACACAAAATCTGCAAAGGGATATAGACAGGATAAGTGAGTGGGCAAAAATTTGGCAGAAGGGGTATAATGTGGGAAAATGTGAGGTTATCCACTTTGGCAGAAATAATAGAAAAGCAAATTATAATTTAAATGGAGAAAAATTGCAAAGTGCTGCAGTACAGAGAGACCTGGGGGTTCTTGTGCATGAAACACAAAAGATTAGTATGCAGGTACAGCAAGTAATCAGGAAGGCAAATGGAATGTTGGCCTTTATTACAAGGGGGATGGAGTATAAAAACAGAGAAGTCCTGCTACAACTGTACAGGGTATTGGTGAGGCCACACCTGGAATACTGCGTATAGTTTGGTCTCCGTATTTAAGGAAGGATATACTTGGAGGCTGTTTAGAGAAGGTTCACTAGGTTGATTTTGGAGATGAGGGGGTGACTTATGAAGATAGGTTGGGCCTATACATATTGGAGTTCAGAAGAATGAGAGGTGATCTTATTGAAACTTATAAGATAATGAGGGGGCTCCACAAGGTGGATGCAGAGAGGATATTTCCACTCACAGGGGAAACGAAAACTAGGGGACATAGCCTTAGAATAAGGGGCTGTCCTTTTAAAACTGAGATGAGGAGAAATTTCTTCTCTCAGTCGATTGTAAATCTATGGAATTCTCTGCCCCAGAGAGCTGTGGAAGCTGGGTCATTGTCTATCTCCGCCTTAAATATATTCAGTTTTTTGAGCGATAAGGGAATAAAGGGTTAAGGGGAGCAGGATCATGAGTCCATGATCAGATCAGTCATGATCTTATTGAATGGCGGAGCAGGCTCGAGGAGCCAAATGGCCGACTCTTGCTCCTATTTCTTATGTTCTCATGTTCTTAACAACCTTTTATGTGGCACCTTATCAAATACCTTTTGCAAATCTGAATATACTACATCCACTGATTCCCCTTTATCTACCCAGCAAGTTACATCCTCAAATAATTCTAATAAATTGCATAAAACCATGTTGACTCTGCCGAATCATATGGTTTTCTAACTGCCCTGTTACCACTTCCTCAATAATGGATTCCAGCAATTATAACACACAGTTGGCTGCAAAAAAAACACACGTTAAACAACAGTTACAGCATTACCTTTTCATAGAAGCTTCATCGAAGCTGTCGGTTTTACCTATACATGATTAGGAACAAAGCAAAGTTATATAAAGACCACGAGATGCTCTCCTGATATTTCCGTGTCGAAGGCCGCATATTTGATTCCTGTTCTGTGTTAAGTTAGCTGATTTCATCTTGATGGTAGATCATTCCTGATCAACAACCATAAATTCCAGCCAGAACATGTATGTGTGCACATGAATGTCTCATCTGGTGAGGACAGGATGCAGACTTGACTTATGATACAGAATAGTTTGCCACCACTCAAGGATCCCACATGAAGTTCAGTCACTTGGCAATCGAGGGCAGTCAGTCAGTATTTTCAGAAGAGCATGGGAGAAAATTCTATGTTTCTCTGACTGCTGTGCAACTCCCCTCCCTTCATCCCAACATTGGTGGCCATGTATTCAGCTGCCTGTGTTCCACCCTCGCTCACTGAAATTCCTTCCCTAAACCTCACCACCTTGAAGACACTCCTTAAAAGCCATCTCTTTGAATAAACCTTCTAATCATTTGGCTCAGCATCTGTTGCTTTTAACAGCTGAATGTTTCAGACAAGATCCAACTACACACAGGGTGTATATGTCAACATGTGGCTGATAATGCTATGTGATAGACAACTGTTAGCTCCCACTTGTGGGTATGGAATTCTGCATACCTAATCCTTTCCCATAATCAATTGCCAGTAAACCATAAATAAATCAAACAACTCTCAGTGCCAACATACACCAGCTGTAACTATAGCAACTCACCCTTATTGTTCTGATTCTCTCACCATAAATAATTTAATTGATTACTTCTGCACCATGAACGTACTTATCTAATAAACAAAATAATTTTCACTCTAATATGTCTCGTTCATAAATTACTCAATAGATCAAATCCCTCCTCCACCTGGCTGAACTTGTTCTCACATTAAACAACTTCCCCTTTAACTCCACTCACTTCCTCCAAATTAGCTATGGGAACCCGCATGGGTCCTAGCTATGCCTGCCTTTTCGTGGGATATGTGGAATATTCTTTGTTCCAGTCCCCTCCCAAACCTTTTTTCCGGTACATTGATGACTGTATCGGTGCCGTTTCCTGCTCTCGTCCTGAGCTAGAAAATTTCATTCACTTTGCTTTCAATTTCCACCCTTCCCTCACCTTCACATGGTCCGTCTCCGACTCTTCCCTTCACTTCCTCAACTTCTCTGTCTCCATTTCTGGGGATAGGCTATTTGACAAACATTCATGATAAGCCCACTGACTCCCACAGATACCTGGACTAAACTTCCTCCCACCCCTCGTCCTTTAAGGACTCCATTCTATTCTTCCAGTCTCTCCGTCGCATCTGTTCTGGTGATGCCACCTTTTATACTAGAGCTTCCGATATGTCTTCCTTTTTCCTCAGCCAAGGGTTCCCCTCTGTCATGGTTGACATGGCTCTCTAGTCTGTTCTATTTCCCGAACTTCTTCTCTCACCACTTCCACGGATCATCCTCCGCCATTTCTGCCATTTCCAGCGTGATCCCACCACCAATCACATATTCCCCTCCCCTCCCCTCTCAGCATTCCGAAGGGACCGCTCCCTCCGTGACACCCTGGTCCATTCCACAGTCACCTCCAGCAGCCCCTCCCCTTCCCACGGCACCTTCCCGTGCAAGCGCAGGAGATGCAACACCTGCCCTTTACCCCCCTCCCTTCCCACTATCCAGGGCCCCAAATACTCCTTCCAGGTGAAACAGTGATTTACTTGTACTTCTTTCAATTTAGTATACTGTATTCACTGCTCACGATGTGGTCTCCTCTACATTGGGGAGACCAAGCGTAGATTGGGTGACCACTTTGCGGAACACCGCCATCCAATCTGTAAGTGCGACCCTGAGCTTCCGGTCGTCTGTCACTTTAATTCCCTGCTCCATTCCCACTCTGACCTCTCTGTCCTCGGTCTCCTACACTGTTCCAATGAAGCACAACATAAGCTCGAGGAACAGCACCTCATCTTTCGTTCAGGCACTTTACTGCCTTCTGGACTCAACATCAAGTTCAACAATTTCACAACATAACTGTAATATATAGCTCCATCGAGTGGACTACTGCTCCACCTAGTGGACCACTGTGGTAATGCAGCCATTGCTGTAAATACAATAAAGACATCAGGTGACGGGTCACCTGACAAGTTCCTGAGTTGAAGTCATCTTGTAAGTGTGTGTTTCTGATGTCGTGGAGAAGATATCACAATAACCTCTGCTCCTATTTTTTTTTCTTTTTTTCTGTTTTTTTTCTCTTTCACACGGCAACTCATTCTGCAACCTCATTTAACCCCCATCTAGACTCATCTTTTCTTAATTTGTCACAGTATCAACTCCTTTAATCATCTTAACCATCTCAATTAGATCTCCCTTAATCTTATATAATCAAGGGAATACAATCACAGTCGATGCAACTTGTCCTCCTAATTTAACCCTATAAGCCCCGGTATCATTCTGCTGAATCTGAGCTGCACCCATTCCATGGCTAATATATCCATCCTGAGGTACGATGCCCAGAATGGAACATCATACTCTAAATGGGGTCTAACCAGAGCTTTATATAACTGTAACGTAACTTTCATCACTTTGTATTCCACCCACCTCGTGATAAAAGCCAACATTCCATGAGCCTTTTTAATTACTATGCAGTGGCACATCAGATGGTGCACTTACCTACTGAGGCACTGGCTGGAACCAATTATATTTTACATTTTTAACAGAACTTGAGACTCAGGCCTTTAAGTGTGCAATCAAAAAGCAACATTTTGTAGCTTCCCAATAAACTCGGTGGGTAAATGTGGTGTGACACAGGTATACAGTGCACCACGATGCCCACATCCAATTACTTCAAATGGCACTCATTTCCTTACAGTCGGATTCCACAAAATTGTGCATTTGTAATGACAAAGGTTAATGGTACGTTGATTTGACTTCCTTTTGCTACTGTAAGTCATCATCATAGGCAGTCCCTCCAAATGAGGATGACTTGCTTCCACACCGAAAAGGGGTGAGTTCACAGGTATTTTAATGAAGGACCTAATATTCCAGATCCCGAACTACATCCTGAAGAGTGGAAGATGCCTGTGGGTGGATTTTTTTAATGTGTGATGGTCGTTGCACACCGGCCACCACACGGGCTTGACAGAGCCAGGTCTGGATTAACCAAGACAACTGGAGACCTGCTCTGCTGCACGGACCTAGTGCGCGCACACATCGCAGTGTGGGCTGGCCCGTGCTGCCCCTGGGCCCTCGCCTCTTTGGGCCCCAAACTCTTGTCCCTCCTGGGCCCTGATCACATCCCTCTACGAACTCTCGCTGCTCCTTCGCCCCGACCTCGCCGCTCCGACTGTACCTGCCCACGCTGCAGTCAGCCGTCGCCCTCCTGCAGCAGCACGCGCTGCTCCCTGCAGTGGTATTCCACCGCACGTTGCCCCCTCCAATGGCCCCGGCCTGCTGATGGTCTTGCAGGCCGGGACCATGCCGATTTCCGGGCTGGGCCGCCGCACATTGGTATTAGACGGTGGCATAGGTAGACGGAGTGTACACGATTCTGACATGATTGTTATGACCTGGGTCAGATGAGAACAGAATCACTGAATTCAGGATTGCTTCCTTGTCCCTGGTAGGTAAATGTCACTTAAACACAGTCTGCAACCATAGTCGATATTGTTGTGATGCAAACCTCTGAACCCCTGTGAAATCTGTTGCAGACTTTTATATCATGGCAGGCATTATGGTAATGGCTCTGGTGTGGGTATTTAAAAAAAAAAAATGGATGCGACATTTGGCTTGTTTTGAGTCCGGAATGAAATGATTTTGAATCGCCACAGAATATTGATTTTCCTGTCACAGAGATACAAAGCCTGCAGAATCCCAGGGGGCCTGGCCTTAGCCACGAAACTGCTTCATTCTACTCAGGAGGATGGACAGTCCAATTAATCTGGGGAGATTAACTAATCATTTGAACATAAAAAACTGATTGTAGAGAGTTTATTCTTCTTCTTTCACATTATGCGCAAAAATGAGATAATGGGGTATCTATGTTACTATTTGATCACCCTCCCAACATAGAAACATAGAAAATAGGTGCAGGAGTAGGCCATTCGGCCCTTCAAGCCTGCACCGCCATTCAATAAGATCATGGCTGATCATTCCTTCAGTACCCCTTTCCTGCTTTCTCTCCATATTCCTTGATCCCCTTAACCATAAGGGCCATATCTAACTCCCTCTTGAATATATCCAATGAACTGGCATCAACAACTCTCTGCAGCAGGGAATTTCACAGGTCAACAAGGCTGAGTGAAGAAGTTTCGCCTCATCTCAGTCCTAAATGGCCTACCCCTTATCCTAAGACTATGTCCCCTGGTTCTGGACTTCCCCAACATCGAGAACATTCTTCCCGCATCTAACCTGTCCAGTCCCGTCAGGATCTTATGTTTCTATGAGATCCCCTCTCATCTTTCTAAGCGCCAGTGAATAAAGGCCCAGTTGATCCAGTCTCCCCTCATATGACAGCCCAGCCAACTCTGGAATCAGTCTGGTGAACCTTCGCTGAACTCCCTCAATAGCAAGAACGTCCTTCCTCAGACTAGGAGACCAAAACGGAACACAATATTCGAGCTGAGGCCTCACTAAGGCCCTGTACAACTGCAGTAAGACCTCCCTGCTCCTATATTCAAATCCCTAGCTATGAAGGCCAACATACCATTTGCCTTCTTTACCGCCTGCTGTACCTGCGTGCCCACTTTGTGACTGATGAACCATGACACCCAGATCTCGTTGCACCTCCCCTTTTTCTAGTCTGCCGCCATTCAGATAATATTCTGCCTTTGTGTTTTTGCCCCCAAAATGGATAACCTCACATTTATCCACATTATACTGCATCTGCCATGTATTTGCCCACTAACCTAATCTGTCCAAGTCACCCTGCAGCCTCTTGGCGTCCTCCTCACAGCTCACACCGCCACCCAGTTTAGCGTCATCCGCAAACTTGGAGATATTACACTCTATTCCTTCATCCAAATCGTTAATGTATATTGTAAAGAGCTGGGGTCCCAGCACTGAGCCCTGCGGCACCCCACTAGTAACTGCCTGCCATTCTGAAAAGGACCCGTTTATCCCGACTCTCTGCTTCCTGTCTGCCAACCAGTTCTCTATCCATGTCAGTACATTACCCCCAATACCATGCGCTTTGATTTTGTACACCAATCTCGTGTGCGGGACCTTGTCAAAAGCCTTTTGAAATCCAAATACACTACATCCACTGGTTCTCCCTTGTCCACTCTACGAGTTACATCCTCAAAAAATTCCAGAAGATTTGTCAAGCATGATTTCCCTTTCATAAATCCATGCTGACTTGGTCCGATCCTGTCACTGCTTTCCAAATGTGCTGCTATTTCATCCTTAATGATTGATTCCAACATTTTCCCCACTACTGATGTCAGGCTAACCGGTCTATAATTACCCGCTTTCTCTCTCCTTTTTTAAAAAGTGTTGCTACATTAGCTACCCTCCAGTCCATAGGAACTGATCCGGAGTCGATAGACTGTTGGGAAATGATCACCAATGCATCCACTATTTCTAGGGCCACTTCCTTAAGTACTCTGGGATGCAGACTATCAGGACCCGGGGATTTATCGGCCTTTAATCCCATCAATTTCCCGAACACATTTTCCTGCCTAATAAGGATATCTTTCAGTTCCTCATTCTCACTGGACCCACTGTCCCCTAGTACATTCAGAAGGTTATTTGTATCTTCCTTTGTGAAGTCAGAACTGAAGTATTGGTTCAATTGGTCTGCCATTTTTTTGTTCCCCATTATAAATTCACCTGAATCCGACTGCAAAGGACCTACGTTTGTCTTCACTAATCTTTTTCTCACTTTGACCTTGTGTTCCTACCAAAAGACAGTTTCTGTAGCAGGCCCGTTGAACTGAGACCCGCAACATTATGCATGATATGAATGGGGAAGTGTGTACCAAGATTAATGATTTCCCCTTTCTGCGGTAATATGCACTGACCACTCTCGATCAGCTCCACTGGGCAGGCCACATTGTCCGCATGCCAGACATGAGACTCCCAAAGCCAGCGCTCCAATCGGAACTCCTTCACGGCAAACGATCCCCAGGTGGACAGAGGAAACGTTACAGGGACACCCTCAAAGCCTTCCTGATAAAATGCAACATCCCCACTGACACCTGGGAGTCCCTGGCCAAAGACCGCCCTAAGTGGAGGAAGTGCATCCGGGAGGGCGCTGAGCACCTCGAGTCTCGTCGCCGAGAGCATGCAGAAATCAAGCGCAGGCAGCGGAAAGAGCGTGCGGCAAACCTGTCCCACCCACCCTTTCCTTCAATGACTGTCTGTCCCACCTGTGACAGAGACTGTGGTTCTCGTATTGGACTGTTCAGTCACCTAAAAACTCATTTTAAGAGTGGAAGCAAGTCTTCCTCGATTCCGAGGGACTGCCTATGATGATGATGATGATGATTGTCGATTCTCCACCATATTCTCCTGTTTGATCTGAAAACCGAAAAATACCACATTTTCTGACAGCTGTGTTCAAGCTAAAACTAATAGTTGGGAGTATTTATGTGTAGGCTAATGGCACAAATGCAGAAACTAGCATTAACAAATAGTGGCAGTTAAGGTAGGGTGCTAAAAATTTCAGACTGCTGTTTAACCAAAGTCCTGTCTTCCTTTGAAGTGGAGGCAAGCCTGTTTGAAGAGGAGTAGATTTTTTCCTGTTATTTCTGGGCCATATTGGATTACCAGGGTGCAGCAGGAGGAACATCAGGCAGGATTTAAAAAAAAATATTTCTGGGATGTGGGCGTCACTAGCAAGGCCAGCATTTATTGCCCATGCCTAATTGCCCTTGCGAAAGTGGTGGCTGTTATATTTGTAAACTTGTATTTACTCTGTACAGCTACCAGAGGGCTTATCCCCTGGCGTCCCAAGGGATCCCACAATCCTTTAGGAGCACAGGTATTTAAGGAGGCCTCACAGGTTGGAGAGACACTCTGGAGATCTGCAATAAAAGACTACGGTCACACTTTACTTTGAGCTCACAGTGTTCAGTCTGACTCTGTCTCCATACATAACAACTGGCGACGAGATACAGATAGCGAACCCAAAGAGGCAGAGAACAGTGGGCATCCTGGAGAAATTCTCGGGGGGAGATGATTGGGAAACTTATGTGGAGCGACTAGACCAATACTTCGTGACCAAAGAGCTAGATCGGGAAGACAACACTGCCAAACGAAGGGCGATCCTCCTCACCATCTGAGGGGCACCAACGTATGGCCTCATGAAGAATCTGCTCACTCCAGCGAAACCCATGGAGAAATGGTACGATGATTTGTGCACACTGGTCCGAGAACATTTGAACCCGAAGGAAAGTGTTCTGATGGCAAGGTACCGGTTCTACACCTACAAAAGGTCTGAAGGCCAGGAAGTGGCGAGTTATGTCGCCGTGCTAAGACGCCTTGCAGGACATTGCAAATTTGAAGGACATTTTGAGCACGTGCTCACAGACTTTTTCTTTCTCGTACTTGGCATTGGCCACGGAACCATACTTCGCAAACTTTTGACTGTAGAGACTCCAACCTTGAGTAAGGCCATAGCGATAGCCCAGGCGTTCATTGCCACCAGTGACAATTCGAAGCAAATCTCTCAGCACACAAGTGCTGCTACAAGTACTGTGAACAAAGTGATGTTTTGAATCGTAACATACAGGGCAGGTCACACATACCTGCAGCTACACGTTCGCAGCTGTCTGAGTCCACCATCAAGGGTGATGAATGCAAGGCCATTAACACCTTGTTGGTGCTGCGGGGGTGATCATCGTTTCCATTCATGCCGATTCAAAGGGTATGTTTGCAAGGGCTGTGGAACAATGGGACACCTCCAGCGTATGTGTAGGCACGCTGCTAATCTTCTTAAACTTGCAAACCACCATTTTTATAGAATAGGACAGATCCACGGAGGATCACGACGAACCAGAGCCTCAGACCGAGGAGGCAGAGGTACGTGGGGTGCACACATGCACCACGAATTGTCCCCTGATAATGCTGAATGTTGAACTAAATGGATTCCTGGTGTCAATGGAACTGGACACGGGCGCGAGCCAGTCCATCCTGGGCAAAAAGACTTTCGAAAGATTGTGGTGCAAAAAGGCCTCAAGGCCAGTCTTAACTCCAATTCGTACGAAACTAAGAACTCACACGAAAGAACTGATTCCCGTAATCGGCAGTGCTACTGTAAAAGTCTGCTATAATGGAGTGGTGTACAAGCTACCACTCTGGGTGGTACCGGGCGATGGTCCCACGCTGCTCGGCAGGAGCTGGCTGGGAAAGATACGCTGGAACTGGGACGACGTCCGAGCGCAATCTCCCGCTGATGACACTTCGTGTGCCCAGGTCTTAAACAAATTTCCTTTGCTGTTCGAACCAGGAATTCCAAGGAGCAAAAGTGCAGATCTACCTAATTCCGGGGGTGCGACCCATCCACCATAAGGCAAGAGAAGTTCCGTGCATGATGAGAGAAAGGGTCGAGATCGAGCTGGACCGGCTGCAAAGAGAGGGCATCATTTCACCGATCGAATTCAATGAGTGGGCCAGCCTGATCGTTCCTGTCCTCAAGGGAGACGGCATCGTCAGAATCTGTGGTGATTACAAAGTAACCATCAATCGTTTCTCCCTGCAGGACCAATAACCACTACCAAAGGCTGACGACCACTTTGCAATGCTGGTGGGAGGAAAGATGTTGACGAAGCTGGATCCAACTTCAGCCTACATGACGCAGGAACTGGAGGAATCATCGAAGGGCCTCACCTGCATTAACATGCACAAAGGTCTTTTTATTTGTAATAGATGCCCATTTGGAATTGGATCAGCGGCGGCGATATTCCAGAGAAACCTGGAAAACTTACTGAAGTCAGTCCCGCACACCGTGGTCTTCCAGGACAACATCTTGGTCACAGGTCGGAACACAGTCGAGCATCTGCAGAGCCTGGAGGAGATACTCAATCGACTCAACCACGTGGGGCTCAGGTTAAAATGCTCGAAGTGAGTTTTCCTGGCGCCTGAAGTGGAGTTCTTGGGAAGGGGGATTGCTGCGGATGGCATAGAAACATAGGCATAGAAACATAGAAAATAGGTGCAGGAGTAGGCCATTTGGCCCTTCGAGCCTGCACCGCCATTCAATGAGTTCATGGCTGAACATGCAACTTCAGTACCCCATTCCTGCTTTCTCGCCATACCCCTTGATCCCCCTAGTAGTAAGTACTACATCTAACTCCTTTTTGAATATATTTGGTGAATTGGCCTCAACAACTTTGTGGTAGAGAATTCCACAGGTTCACCACTCTCTGGGTGAAGAAGTTTCTCCTGATCTCAGTCCTAAATGGCTTACCCCTTATCCTTAGACTGTGATCCTTGGACTTCCCCAACATCAGGAACATTCTTCCTGCATCTAACCTACTCAGTCCCGTCAGAATTTTATGTTTTTATGAGATCCCCTCTCATCCTTCTAAACTCCAGTGAATACATGCCCAGTCAATCCAGTCTCTCCTCATATGTTAGTCCTGCCAACCCAGGAATCAGTCTGGTGAACCTTCGCTGCATCCCTCAATAGCAAGAATGTCCTTCCTCAGATTAGGAGACCAAACCTGAACACAATATTCCAGGTGAGGCCTCATCAAGGCCCTGTACAATTGCAGTAAGACCTCCCTGCTCCTATACCCAAATTCCCTAGCTAAGAAGGCCAACATACCATGTGCCGCCTTCACCGCCTGCTGTACCTGCATGCCAACCTTCAATGACTGATGTACCATGACACCCAGGTCTCGTTGCACCTCCCCTTTTCCTAATCTGCCATTCAGATAATATTCTGCCCTCATGTTTTTGCCACCAAAGTAGATAACCTCACATTTATCCACATTATACTGCATCTGCCACTCATTTGCCCACTCACCTAACCTATCCAAGTCACCCTGCAACCTCATAGCATCCTCCTCGCAGCTCACATTGCCACCCAACTTAGTGTCATCTGCAAACTTGGAGATATTACACTCAATTGCCTCATTCAAATCATTAATGTATATTGTAAAGAGCTGGGGTCCCAGCACTGAGCCCTGCGGTACCCCACTAGTAACTGCCTGCCATTCTGAAAAGGACTCGTTTATCCCGACTCTCTGCTTCCTGTCTGCCAACCAGTTCTCTATCCACGTCAATACATTACCCCCAATACCATGTGCTTTGATTTTGCACACCAATCTCTTGTGTGGGACCTTGTCAAAAGCCTTTTGAAAGTCCAAATACACCACATCCACCGGTTCTCCCTTGTCCACTCTACCAGTTACATTCTCAAAAAATTCCAGAAGATTTGTCAAGCAGGATTTCCCTTTCATAAATCCATGCTGACTTGGACCGATCCCGTCACTGCTTTCCAAATGTGCTGCTATTTCATCTTCAATAATTGAGTCCAACATTTTCCCCACTACTGATGTCAGGCTAACTGGTCTATAATTACCCGCCTTCTCTCTCTCCCTTCTTAAAAAGTGGTGTTACATTAGCTACCCTCCAGTCCATAGGAACCGATTCAGAGTCGATAGACTGTTGGAAAATGTTCACCATTTCTTTTCCTAGGGCATCCACTATTTCTAGGACTACTTCCTTAAGTACTCTGGGATGCAGACTATCAGGCCCCGGGGATTTATCAGCCTTCAATCCCATCAATTTCCCGAACACAATTTCCCGCCGAATAAAGATTTCCTTCAGTTTTTCCTTCTCACTAGACCCTCGGTTCCTTAGTATTTCCGAAAGGTTATTTGTGTCTTCCTTCCTTTGTGAAGACAGAACCAAAGTATTTGCTGAATTGGTCGTCCATTTCCTTGTTCCCCATTATAAATTCACCTAAATCTGACTGCAAGGGACCTACGTTTGTCTTCATTAATCTTTTGCTCTTCACATATCTATATGTCGGCTAGCACGTCCGCTGCCACTACTGAAAGCCTGCGGGCCATGTTTGCCACACACGGCCTACTCGATGTCCTGGTGAGCGACAACGGGCCGTGTTTTACCAGTGCTGAGTTCAAAGAATTCATGACCCGTAACGGGATCAAACAGGTCACATCTACCCCGTTTAAACCAGCGTCCAATGGTCAGTGCAAACCATCCAGCAAGGCTTGAAGAGGGTAACTGAATGCTCACTGCAGACTCGCCTATCCCGAGTCCTGCTTAGCTATCGCACAAGACCCCACTCACTCACTGGGATCCCACCTGCTGAACTGCTCATGAAATGAGTACTTAAGACAAGGCTCTCATTAGTTCACCCTGATCTACATGAACAGGTAGAGAGCAGGCGGCTTCAAAAAAGTGCATACCATGATAGCGCAAATGTGTCGCGCGAGATTGAAATCAATGATCCGGTATTTGTATTGAATTATGGACAAGGTCCCAAGTGGCTTCCCGGCACTGTCGTGGCCAAAGACGGGAGCAGTGTGTTTCGGGTCAAACTTTCAAATGGACTCATTCACCGGAAACACTTGAACCAAATCAAACTCAGATTCACGGACTATCCTGAGCAACCCACCTTGGATCCCACCTTCTTTGATCCCCCAACACACACACCGGTGGCAACCGGCACCATGGTTGACCACGAAGCAGAACCCATCATCCCCAGCAGGACCCAACACACCAGGCAGCCCAGCAAGGCCAGCTGCACAGCAGCCCAGCGAGGGCCCAACAAATGATCCAACAATACCAGCTTTCACACCGAGACGATCAACCAGGGCAAAAAGGGCCCCAGATCGACTCACATTGTAAATAGTTACTATTGTGTTCCTAACACAGATGAGAGTGCACACAGGGAGGTTAAAGTAACAGTGACTTCAGTCTTTAATAAGACACTCCAGAGTGAGGAACAGGCCTTGGGGGCCGGCTTATATACAGTGCTCCCAAGGGATGCTGGGATCCCTTGGGACTTCAGGGGATGAGCTCCCTGGTGGCAGAACATGGGAGTGCATGCTTTACAGATACACAACATCACTCCGCCCCCCCCCCTCCCCCCAAGTCAAAGTGAAAACTATTTACAGGGTGAGGCGGTCGGGAGCCTTTCTTTCCCTGGTGAACCGCCTCGGTAAAAATGTCTGTTCTGGTGTGTTGGCTGTGCCCTCGCTGGGCTGGCGTGTTGTTGGCTCTGCAGGGCTGCTGGGTGAGCCTGACCTTGTTGGGCATGATGGGTTCAATTTCCTGGTCCGGGGTGGTGTCGTTGATCCTTTGGGTGTGTGTTGTGGGCTCGAAAAAGGTGGTGTCTGCTGTGGGTTGTTCAGGGCAGTCTGAACCGCAGCCTCGTTTGGTCCAGGTGCTTTCTGCAAATTTGTCCATTGTCTAGTTTGACTATAAACACCCTATTCCCTTCTTTAGCTATCACCGTGCCCGCGATCCACTTGGGACCATGTCCATAGTTTAACACATACACAGGATCATTCAGATCAATTTCCTGTGACACAGTGGCGCGACCATCGTTTACATTTTGTTGCTGCCGCCTGTTCTCTACCTGATCATGCAGGTTGGGGTGAGCCAGCAAGAGTCTGGTTTTAAGTGTCCTATTCATGAGTAGCTCAGCCGGGGGCACCCCTGTCAGCGAGTGGGGTCTCGTGCAGTTGCTGAGCAGTACTCGGGACAGGCGGGTTTGGAGTGAGCCTTCTGTGACTCGTTTAAGGCTCTGTTTGATGGTTTGTACTGCCCGCTCTGCCTGCCCATTGGAGGCTGATTTAAGCAAGGCCGAGGTGACATGTTTGATCCCATTGCGGGTCATGAATTCTTTAAATTCGGCACTGGTGAAACATGGCCCGTTGTCACTGACCAGTATGTCAGGCAGTCCGTGGGTGGCAAACATGGCCCTCAGACTTTCAATGGTGGCGGTGGCGGTGCTTCCTGACATTATTTCACATTCAATCCATTTTGAAAAAGCATCCACCACCACCAGGAACATTTTACCGAGAAACGGGCCCGCATAGTCGACATGGATCCTTGACCAAGGTCTGGAGGGCCAGGACCACAAACTTAGTGGTGCCTGTCTGGGTGCGTTGCTCAACTGAGCACATATGCTGCAGTGCCGTACAGAAGACTCTAAGTTAGAGTTGATAAAGGGCCACCACACATGGGTTCTGGCTATCGCTTTCATCATTACTATACCCGGGTGTGTGCTGTGGAGATCCGAGATGAACGTCTCCCTGCCCTTTTTGGGGAGCACTTCGCGGTTACCCCACAACAAGCAGTCTGCCTGATTGGACAGCTCAAACATTCGCCGCAGGAACGGCTTGATTAGCTCTTGCATTTCAACGGGGATGCTGGCCCAGCTCCTATGCAGTACACAGTTTTTTACTAGGGACAGCAGAGGATCTTGGCTGGTCCAAGTCCTAATCTGGCGGGCCGTGACAGGTGATTTATCATTTTCAAACGCTTCCATGACCATCAGCAAGTCTGCGGGCTGCGCCACCATCAATAAGTTTGCAGGCTGCGCCATTTCCACCCCTGTGATGGGCAATAGTTGCCGACTGAGAGCATCCGCACAGTTCTCGGTGCCTGGCCTGTGGCGGATGTTATAGTTATACGCTGATAGCGCGAGTGCCCACATTTGTATGTGGGCTGAGGCATTAGTATATATTCCCTTGTTTTCAGCGAAAAGGGATATAAGGGGCTTGTGATCGGTTTCCAGCTCAAATTTGAGGCCAAACAGGTACTGATGCATTTTCTTTACCCCAAACACACACGCTAATGCCTGTTAATCATTCTGTCGGCTCTCTCGGCCTTAGACAAGCTCCTGGAGGCATAGGCGACAGGTTGCAACTTCCCCGCAACGTTAGCTTGTTGTAATACACACCCGACTCCGTACGATGACGCATCACATGCTAACACAAGTCTTTTACACGGGTTATTATAATACAGGCAGCTTGTTGGAGCATAAGATGTTTCTGGCTTTCTCAAAAGCAATTACTTGTTTTTTTTCCCCATACACAGTTCTCACCTTTTAAGCAATAACACATGTAGGGGCTCCAAGAGGGTGCTTAACCCCGGTAGGAAGTTACCAAAATAGTTGAGTCCCAGGAACGACCGCAGCTCCGTGACGTTCTGTGGCCTGAGCGCATTCCTGGTAGCCTCTGCCTTGGCGTCTGTGGGCCGAATGCCGTCCGCCGCGATCTTTCTCACCAAAAACTCCCCTTCTGTTGCCATGAAGATGCATTTTGACCTCTTCAGCCGCAGCCCTATGCGATCCAGTTGCTGGAGGACCTCCTCCAGGTTTTGTAGGTGCTCGACGTTTTTCCGACCCGTGACCAATATGTCGTCCTGAAAAACCACCATGCGTGGTACCGACTTGAGTAGGCTCTCCATGTTTCTCTGGAAGATCACTGCAGCCGACCGAATTCCAAACAGGCATCTGTTGTAGATGAACAGTCCCTTGTGCGTGTTGATGCAGGTGAGGCCCTTCGAAGACTCCTCCAGCTCCTGCATCATGTAGGCTGAAGTCCGGTCGAGCCTGGTGAACGTCTTGCCTCCTGCCAGCATCGCAAATAGGTCGTCTGCCTTAGGTAGCGGGTATTGGTCCTGTAGCGAGAAACGATTAATAGTTACTTTATAATCACCGCAAATCCTGACCGTGCCATCACGTTTGAGTACTGGAACAATCGGGCTGGCCCACTCACTGAATTCCACTGGGGAGATGATGCCCTCGCATTGCAGCCTGTCTAGCTCGATTTCCACTCTCTCCCTCATCATGTGAGGTACCGCTCGCGCCTTGTGAATGGATCGTGCGTCTGGGACCAAGTGGATCCGCACCTTCACCCCGGAAAAGTTTCCAATGCCTGGCTCAAAAAGATAAGGAAATTTGTTCATAACCTGGGTAATGAGGGCTCATCGACATGTGATAGCGCTCGGATGTCATCCCAGTTCCAGTGGATTTTGCCCAGCCAGCTCCTTCCAAGCAGTGTAGGGCCATCGCCCGGGACAATCCAGAGCGGCAGTTCATGCACCGTGACCTCGTAGGTGACCTTGACCATGGTGCTGTTCAGGACAGTGATGGGCTCTTTGGTGTACGTTCTCAGTTTCGTGTGGTTGGGGCTCAGGGCTGGTCAGAGTGCCTTGTTGCACCACAGTCTCTCAAACATCTTTTTACTCATGCTGGATTGGCTAGTGCCAGTGTCCAGTTCCATGGCTATGGGTAAGCCATTCAATTTTACGTTTAGCATTATAGGTGGACATTTCGTCTCAAATGTGTGCACCCCGTGTACTTCAGCATCTGCCTCCTCTCTCTGAGGCTCGAAATTGCTTTGATCCACCATGGACCGATCTTCCTCTGCCACGTGGTGGTTGGCAGGTTTTGCAGAGTTTGCAGCTCGTCTGCACGCTTGTTGGAGGTGCCCCATTGTTCCACAGCTCTTGCAAACATACCCTTTGAAGCGGCATGGAATAGGCTGAATGGAAGCCTCCACAACGCCAACAAGGTGTGAATTGCCTTGCATTCATCCCTTGTTGCGGACTCTGAGTCATCTGGGTCACCTGAGGCCTGCTGGCAGTTGCAGACTCGTGGTTTCTGCCCTGTACATTTCTGCTCGCAAACACAGTTCCAATTATTTTATGAACATTGCTAGCACTTGTGTGCTGAGAGATTTGTTTGGTGTTATCACTGGACATAAACGCCTGTGCTATCGCAATGGCCTTACTGAGGGTCGGTGTCTCTACAGTCAAAAGTTTTCTTAGGATGGTCTCGTGACCAATGCCCAGTACAAAAAAGTCTCTGAGCATCTGCTCCAGGTAGCCAACAAACTCACTTGTCCTGCAAGTTGCCTTAGCTCGGCGACATAGCTCGCCACTTCCTGACCTTCAGATCGCTGGCACGTGTAGAACTGATACCTCGCCATCAGCACGCTCTCCCTCGGGTTAAGATGCTCCCGAACCAGTGTACACAGCTCCTCATATGACTTATCTGTGGGTTTCACCGGAGCCAGAAGATTCTTCATGAGGCTGTAGGTCGGTGCCCCGCAGACTGTGAGGAGGACCGCTCTCCTTTTTGCAGCACTTCCTTCTCCGTCCAGCTCGTTGGCTACAAGGTACTGTCTAGACGTTCGACATAGGCTTCCCAGTCCTCACCCTCCGAGAACTTCTCCAGGATGCCCACAGTTTGCTGCATCTTTGCGTTGGATTCGTATACTCGTCGCCAGTTATTGTGTTCCTAACACAGATAAGACTGCACACAGGGAGGTTAAATTAACAGTGACCTCCAGAGTGAGGAACAGGCCTTAGGGGCTGGCTTATATACAGTGCTCCCAAGGGATGCTGGGATCCCTTGGGACTTCAGGGGATGCGCTTCCTGGTGGCGGACTATGGGAGTGCATGCTTTACAGATGCACAACAGTTACACTATTGACTTGGGGGGGGGTAGTGTTATATATGTAAACTTGTATTTACTCTGTACAGCTGCGAGAGGGCTCATCCCCTGGAGTCCCAAGGGATCCCACAATTCCTTGGGAGCACAGCTATTTAAGGAGGCCTCCCAGGTTGGAGAGGCACTCTGGAGACGTGCACTAAAAGACTATGGTCACATTTTACAGCGAGTTCCAGGATTTTGACCCGGTGACAATGAAGGAACAGCAATATATTTCCAAGTCAGGATGGTGTGTGACTTGGAGGGGAATGTGGGGTTGGTGGTGGTGGTGGTGGTAGTGGTGGTGGTGTTGTTCCCATGCGCCTGCTGCCCTTGTCCTTCTAGGCGGTAGAGGTCGCGGGTTTGGGAGGTGCTGTCAAAGAAGCCTTGGTGAGTTGCTGCAGTGTATCTTGTAGATGGTACACACTGCAGCCATGGTACGCCGGTGGTGGAGGGAGTGAATGTTGAAGGTGGTGGATGGGGTGCAAATCAAGCGGACTGCTTTGTCCTAGATGATGTCGAGCTTTTTGGAGCTGCAATCATCCAGGCAAGTGGAGAGTATTTCATGACACTCCTGACTTGTGCCTTGTAGATGGGGGAAAGGCTTTGGGGAGTCAGGAGGTGAGACACTCGCCACAGAATACCCAGCCTCTGATCCGCTCTTGTTGCCATGGTATTTATGTGGCTGGTCCAGTTAAGTTTCTGGTCAATGGCGACCTCCACGATGTTGATGGTGGGGGATTTGGCTAGTGTAATGCCATTGAATAGCAAGGGGAGGTGGTTAGACTCTTGCTTGTTGGAGATAGTCATTGCCTGGCACTTATGTTGCAAGTAACATTTGTGCCACACATCAGTCCAAGCCTGAATGTTGTCCAGGTCTTGCTACATGCGGGCATGGATTGCTTCATGGAGTTGCAAATGGAACTGAACACTGCAATCATCAGCAAACATTCCCATTTCTGACCTTATGATGGAGGGAAGGTCATTGATGAAGCAGCTGAAGATGGTTGGGCCTAGGACACTGCCCTGAGGAACTCCCGCAGCGATGTCCTGGGGCTGGGATGATTGATCTCCAACAACCACAACCATCTTCCTTTGTGCTAGGTATGTCTCCAGCCAGTGGAGAGTTTTCCCCTGATTCCCAGTGACTTCAATTTTACTAGGGCTCCTTGATGCCACACTCGGTCAATTGCTGCCTTGATGTCAAGGGCAGTCACTCTCACCTCACCTCTGGAATTCAGCTCTTTTGTCCATGTTTGGACCAAGGCTGTAATGAGGTCTGGAGCCGAATGGTCCTGGCGGAACCCAAACTGAGCATCGGTGAGCAGGTTATTGGTGAGTAAGTGAGTAATGAGGTCTGGAGCCGAGGATGATCACGTGTATATAATGGAGCCCACCTGATTCCATCCATTTGGTCAGAAAATCATGCAGACTTTGTTGTGGCCATGTGATTTCCCTCCAACCGATTTTTCTGGTTGTGCTGTATGTCTCTGTAATCCAATATGCCCAAGCACAATAACAGGAAAATATGCCCCAGAGTCAGGCAATTAGGCCAACCATTCAAGTAGATGAGGTGTGAACAGATAATTGAGTTTGTTCTTGACAGTTGTTCAAGGGTGAAATTATGCATTGTGTAATTTTGACTGGCTTGAAATTAATTTGATGGCTCAGCAATCAAGAGAATGGGCTGTATTTTCCAATCCGACTTAGGCACACCTGTCCCCATAGCACAGGGAGTGGGTTGTTCCTCATTTCCTGTGGGCAGAGGAAATGTTACAAGGACAGCCTCAAAGCCTCCCTGATAAAGTGCAACATCCCCACTGACACCTGGGAGTCCCTGGCCAAAGACTGCCCTAAGTGGAGGAAGTGCAACCAGGAGGGCACTGAGCACCTCGAGTCTTATCGCTGAGAGCATGCAGAAACCTAGCGCAGGCAGCGGAAAGAGCATGTGTCAAACCTGTCCCACCCACCCTTTCCCTCAACGACTGCCTGTCCCACATGTGACCGGGACTGTGGTTCTCGTATTGGACTGTTCAGCCATCTAAGGACTCATGTTAAGAGTGGAAGCAAGTCTTCCTCGATTCCGAGGGACTGCCTATTATGATTTCCTGATACATTTTGCTGCTCTGTTGACTAGGCTACATCACACTGGGCTAGGCGTTGAATAATTGGCCATAGGAGCAACTCTTGAAGGGCTGCAACTCATCAGAAAAAGAGAGATTGTCGTGGAGACCGAAAAGTTGCCGAATTATTTTCAATGGCATGGTGGAAACAGGAGGCCAATACTGCCCCCTTTGGTGCTGAAGGTTTGGGCTACTGTGGCAGAGAGTGTATGCAAGGTGGGTGGCTCTATTTGGGGCTGTATTCCACCCTCAATAGAAACACTGCTGCCATCTCTAAGAAGGGAGGTCACCACCCTAGTCAATACAGTCACCCAGCTTTCTTATACCTGGTTGCAAATGAAGAAGGTATATCCATCTCTCATGAGCAAGTAAGAGGTAAGTGTGTTCCTTACTCTCTCACACATTTCCTGAGAATCGCATCAAAGAAAGGCAGGTTGGAGATGGGGTGATGGTTTATAAGGACAAATGTGCTTTTTGCCTTTTTATCAGAATTCATATCTCATACTGGTAATGATGTGTTTTGGTCAGCCAGGTTTCTGATATGCGTGGAAACCATCCTCATGTTTAAAAGTCTCCAAACCAAACTATTGAGACATCCAGGTAAGTAAAGTTGCTATTTATAGACTGCACATTTTCTCCTTGAAGGGACATATGTCATTTACTTACGTACAGGTTGGCAAGGTTGAGGGAAATACGTGTGTGTATAGATGTAATATAAGAGTTTAATCACTTTGCACATCATGGCATCATTGGCTTGTAGGGTTATCTGGAGAAGATCAGAAGAATAACAACCTCCACTGATGGGTCTGCTCTTCCAGTTCCCATCAAAAAGCTAGGTTGGCTGATCAATTATCAAAAGTGCCCTCGAGTACTGCGGACCTGCCTGGCTAAGGTATTGGATTACCAAGTCTGTCAGATGATGGACTTTGTTACAATCTCCCACTGCCTGACTTGCAGCTAACTCAACCCCAGGGAGACTCCACTTACAATTGGATGTATTGTACTCATAGCTGTCACCATCATTTTGGAATTACTGATATACCGGGCTTGATTTGGAGGTCAGTGAAGCCATTCATGCATTTACCTACAGACTTTCTATGGGCTTTTGCACTGCAAGTTCTGGTCAGCCAAATATCGAAACAATGCAGCGCCCTCTATAAGGAATCTGGGAACTGTGAGAACAGGGCAAGCAACTGCGTAGCTCTTTAACCAATCAAATTGAAGAATCGTTAATGAGCAGCGCAGGAAGTGTAAGTTAGAATATTTAATTCAATGTTAAATCAGGCTAAGAAAGAAAATAGAAAGGGGAAGAAAGATTAGATTAAGAGAGAGAGAGATAAAAGAGACTGAGAGAAAAAGTTAAAACATTTTTTTAAAATCTAAAAACAATAATTAAAATCTGAAACAATGAGACTCCACACTTGTAAAAGATAATTTGTGAGACAGGTTTTTTGGAAGTAATTAAGACTTATCACGCCATTGAAAGGGTACTTACACCAGAATGGACAAGCCCTAAATTTTTCTGCCGAATTTAGTACGTACATATCAGGTGAGTACAGCAGCTTCACGCTGTTCCAAGTGTTTCAATGACAAATCTCTTAGCGAGATGCTGGTGTAGTGCAGCTTCTGTAGGTGCAGGCCACCTCGGACAGCATCTTACTGATTTATGTATTAACTGTGCATGGGCAATTGTTAGAAGTTTCTGTCCTATTTACACGTCAGTAACAGTGAGCGCTGGTAACCTCACCATTACTTTTACTGCAAAATGCGACACCTAACGTTTCTCCTTTTATCATTTTGGCTTCCATGGTTTAAACTTAATTTTGACTATTAAAATATTTAAAAGAAAAATGTAGGGGAAAAAATTGCTGAAAAAAGCAAAACATAAATTCCTCTCGGATAAAACATCTAATTTTGTACCTACATTTAATACAATTTTGGTTTTGCTCCCAACTTTCTGTTATTATCCAGGCTACGAAAGATAATTCCCCAAATTATACGACTATATTTCCAAACATAATCTAGCATTTTATGCCCGTTTATCCACACTTTGGTAAACCACTATATTTGAATAGTTTTACATTTTTCTCTGCTGAATTATGTTATAAACTACTGTAATTTCAAACTGATAAATTCTCAAGTACACGTACTTTCTGAACTAAATATTGTTGTGCCTTTTGGGGGCACAAGACACGTGCATGTCAGATTAACTTCAGGTCATATCAGATTTTGTATTGCATGTGATTTGCATAATACCTTTTGAGGTCCTATTTGCTGGAGACATATGATTTCTATATTTAACACGTTCTGGCTTCACAAAGAATCATTGGGGGGTGAGGGGGGAACACTAATACAGAACCCAGTGTAAAGGAAAATCTTCACACCTGCAGAATATATAATCTAAGGAGGATTACTAGACAGCCCAAGAAATTGGGAACCAAAATCTCTCAATCAAAATGATACCTATAAACCTGAGCCTCTGCTTCTAGGTTAATTGGAAGCTTATGTTTTCATGATATGACATTTGTTTTGGGAGCATGCATTTAAAGGCAACATTAATAATTTTACTTCAAAGGGGTTTGTATGTCAAAGCCTCTAAATCATCATCATAGGCAGTCCCTTGGAATCGAGGAAGACTTGCTTCCACTCTCAAAATGAGTTCTTAGGTGACCGAACAGTCCAATACGAGAACCACAGTCCCTGTCACAGGTGGGACAGATAGTCGTTGAGGGAAAGGAAGGGTGGGACAGGTTTGCCGCACGCTCTTTTCGCTGCCTGCGCTTGATTTCTGCATGCTCTCGGCGATGAGACTCGAGGTGCTCAGCGCCCTCCCGGATGCACTTCCTCCACTTAGGGCGGTCTTTGGCCAGAGACTCCCAGGTGTCGGTGGGGATGTTGCACTTTATCAGGGAGACTTTGAGGGTGTCTCTGTAACGTTTCCTCTGCCCACCTTTGGCTCGTTTGCTGGACATGTCCCCAGGACGAAATTGGGAGATTCTGCCATTGGACTGGTTAGGGAAGGCTCTTCAAATTGCACTCCTATTCTTCGGCACAGGGTCAATAGTTTTATGGTTTTTCATATTTAAAAAATATTTAATTTACTAAGAAACTGACTAGTGTACACCAATGAAACTTTTAAATGATTCAGTATATTTTATTAAACTAATTGTCAGTGATTTTAAATCAGGTTACTCACAGGTGGCAGACTGGACACCTTCATTAATAATGCTTATTTTGGGTTATAAATTCATTTTCAGCTGTATTAATAAAACTGCACCAGGTTAATCTTAAATACATCAACAAATACTTTTTAATGGAAAAAAAAAGAAACAATTACTTTTTATTACGCTGCCTGATTGTGTTGGCTTGTGGATGATATTATGTTTATGTTCATGCAAATGAATTTTAACAGAAACTTAAATTCTAACCTAACCAGTGGAACTTCAAGTGCATTTTGGGTGCAATTTCTTGTGGCGGGAGTAGCAATGAACAAAAAACCAGGTATATGAAAATCTTTTTTTTGTTAAAAAGTCCAAAAGCCAAAATGAAACTTTTTTAATGTTTGCTTTATATTTTGTGCCTAGTCTAAAGGTAGCCATTTGTTAATTTAAAAAAAAATTGGAGAATGTGTATTTTTCTTGATAATTAACAACTGGCTAATAACACTTTTGAATTCTATGGCTTTGATTTTGTTAAGTTGTTAATTATGGATAAAAAACTGACCACCTCCCACTGTGGCTCAGCGGGTAGCACTCTTGCCTCTGAGTTAGAAGGTTGTGGGTTTAAGTCCTACTCCAGGGACTTGAGCACAAAAAAAACTAGGCTGACACTCCCAGTGCAGTGCTGAGGGAGTGCTGCACTGTCGGAAGTGCCGTCATTCAGATGAGACGTTAAACCGAGGCCCTGTCTGTCTTCTCAAGTGGATGTAAAAGATCCCTTGCCGCTATTTTGAAGAAGAGCAGGGGAGTTATCCCCGGTGTCCTGGCCAATATTTATCTCTCAATCAACATTAAAAAAACTGATTATTATCGCATTGCTGTTTGTGGGAGCTTGCTTGTGCACAAATTGGCTGCCGCATTTCATACATTACAACAGTGATTACACTTCAAATGTACTTCATTGGCTGTAACATGCTTTGAGACATCCGGTGGTCATGAAAGGCGCTATATAAATCCACATCTTTCTTTGTTTATTAACAAATGTCTAACCACTAAATACTGAATGCTAGCATTGAGCACAAAAAAAATTCCATTACAGGTTTTGGACTTTGTCTAACTTATAAGTAATGAAAGTGAATGCCAAAATAAATAGCTATAAAGTTATGTAATTTGCTCTGAAATTGAATGAATAAACTCTGATACTGTCACTATTCATGCTAAACCTGGACTTGCATGAAAAATGCACGACAAAGAGCAATCCTTCCGAGTTCATGTTTATTGCCTAGCATTACTCTTCATCATCATAGGCAGTCCCTCGGATTCGAGGAAGACTTGCTTCCAGTCCTGAAGTGAGTTCTTTGGTGGCTGAACAGTCCAATACGAGAGCTACAGACTCTGTCACAGGTGGGGCAGACAGTCGCTGAGGGAAGGGGTGGGTGGGAGGGACTGGTTTGCCGCACGCTCCTTCCGCTGCCTGCACTTGACCTCTTCACGCTCTCGGCGTTGAGACTTGAAGTGCTCAACACCCTCCCAGATGCACTTTCTCCACTTAGGGCAGTCTTTGGCTAGGGATTCCCAGGTGTCAGTGGTGATGTTGCATTTTATCAGGGAGGCTTGGAGGGTGCCCTTGTAACGTTTCCGCTGTCCACCTTTGGCTTGTTTGCCGTGAAGGAACTCCGCATAGGAATTCTAGAGCATAGAGTTTTGGGACTCGCCGTGTCTGGCATGTGAACTATCTGGCCTGCCCAGCGGAGATGATCGAGTGTGGTCAGTGCTTCAATGCTGGGGATGTTGGCCTGGATGAGGACACTGATGTTGGTGCGCCTTTTCTTCCAGGAGATTTGCAGGATCTTGCGGCAACATCGTTGGTGATATAGCTCTAGTGTCATCATCATCATCATAGGGGGTTCTTCGAACGAGGATGACTTGCTTCCACATGAGTTCACAAATGTTTCAATGAAGGACCCGATGTTCCAGTCCTGAACTCCAATTGAAGGGGTGGAAGATGCCTGTGCGTGGATTTTTTTAACGTGTGGTGACTGTTGCACATCAGCCACCATACAATAATGATTCGCAACTATCTTTTATTATTAGTATGTGGTGATGTCAAAAGTGGCTGAGCACTGAACTGACATTTGACAACAGCATCAGTATAAATACATCTTTGAAGGAGAGTTATTTTTAAAGACTGCTTCATCTCATTGAGGAGTGTCTTAATAGGTGAAGTGGAAATTACTTTATTTTGAGAACACCAACTGGGAACCTTAACTTGCATTGTTTACCAGAGCAGAACCAGTTTTGAAGTGTCCCTGCTGAGTGTTGGTAATGTAAAACATGTACATACATGGAATGAGGTCCATTGGCAAAGGTGGAAAAGAAAAGATAGTTGGGAATAATTATCAACTATTCACTTACACTATTCATTCACACTCTTTAATCAATGCAAGCCATTGTCTTAGGTCCCCACCACAAACACCGTTCCCCAGCCATTGACTCCATTCCTCCCTCGGCAACTCTCTGAAGCTGAACCAGACTCTCCGCAACCTCAATGTTGTATTTGACTCCGAAATGAGCTCCGAGCACATATCCGCTCCATCACCAAGACTGCCCACTTCCACCTCTAACGTTGCCTGACTCCGCCCCTGCCTTAGCTCAGCTGCTGCTGAAACCCTCATCCATGCCTTTGTTACCTCTAAATTTGACAATTCCAATTTGCTCCTGGCTGGCCTCCCATAGAAAGAAAGACTTGCATTTATATAGTGCCTTTTCATAACTTCAGGATGTCTCAAAGTGTTTATAGCCAATGAAGTACTTTTGAAGTGTCGTCACTGTTGTAATGCAGGTATCTTTCACCTTACATAAACTTGAACTCAACCAAAACTCTGCTGCCCGTATCCTAACTAGCACCAAGTCCTGATCTTCCTTCACCCCTCTGCTCGCTACATTTAAAATTCTCATCTATGTTTTCAAATCTCTCCATGGCCTCGCCCATCCCGAGCTGTGTAACCTCCTCCAGCCCTACAACCCTCAGATATCTGCGCTCCTCCAATTCTGGCCACTTGTGCATCCACGATTTCAATCACTCTACCCTTGCTGGGCCTGCCTTCAGCTGCCTGGGCCTTAAGCTCTGGAATTTCCTCCCTAAACCTCTCCACCTCTCTACCTCACACTCCTCCTTTTAAGATGCTCCTTAAAACCTACCCCTTTGTCCAAGCTTTTGGTCATCTGTCCCAATATCTCCTTATGTGGCTCGGTGTCAAATTTGCTCGATTACGCTCCTTTGATATTTACAATGTTAAAGCTGCTATATAAATACAAGTTGTTTTTGTTGTTGTTATGGCCAATAAAGCTAACCAAGTGCTGGGTTATGTCTTGGGAACATTTGACAATGACACGGCCACATTCAAAATATTGTGTGTCAAATATGGTTACTCTGCCCTCAAAAGTAGATCAAGAAGTTCAGCAAAAAGTCACAAGCTGAGTTTAGATTTCGATTGATCAGAAAATGCTAATTGAAATGAACTTGTTTACATTGGAGAAGACGGAAAAGGCATAAAAAGTATAGGTCAATTAATGTACACTGTAATCACGGAACTAGAGAAAAGAAATATTAAACTGACTATAAAGGCTTTATAAGACTATAAAGGCCAGGAAAGCTTTTCCTACACAGAATAGTCGATACATTGAATAAACCACTCCTGCAATTCTGGCCTCTTGCATATCACTGATTTTAATTGCTCCATCATCGGTGGCCGTGCCTTCAACTGCCAAGGCCCTAAGCTTGAAATTCCCTCCCTAAACCTCTCTGTCTGTCTCTTTCTCGCTCTGTCTTTAATTCGCTCCTTAAAACCTACCTCTTCGCCGAAGCTTTTGATCAGCTGTCCGATTAGCTCCTTATGTGTCTTGGTGTTACATTTTGTTTGATAACACTCTTGCAAAGCACCTTGGGACGTTTTACTATGTTATAAATGCAAGTTGTTGTCATTAAGTGAAAAAATGGTTTATAGGTATTCTGATTCCTTTTCCTGATATGGACAATGCTCTGGTGGGTGGCTATGGGTGAATATTCCGAGTAGCTCCTAATCATCAGAAACAGTTGATCGGTCTGAGATGTTCACTTTTTAACAGAGACAAAAAAAAGTGCACATTTCCAACCAGTGAACCAATGGTAGAAAGCCATGTGGAATTTGGAGCTCAGCAACATTTAGCTTTCAACACCGATATGGCACAAAAGCCCTTTCATCAACATTTTGAAATTCTCTATTCCTTTCCTTATTATCCAATCCTATAACCAATGCCACAATGAAACCTTTAAGATTGCTGGAATTCCTCACCTTCAGCTGCCTCGGCCTTAAGCTCAGGAATTCCCTCCCTAACCCTCTCCTTGCCTATATCTCTCCTCTTTTAAGTTGCTTCTTAAAACTGATGTCTTTGACCAAGCTTTCAGTCATCTGCCATAATATGGTTCAGTGTCAGATTTTGTCTGATAACATTGGTATGAAGTTTTTCCTGTGTTAAAGGTGCTATATAAATGCAATCTGTTGTTGAGTAAAGAGACGAATTTAGGGAGCTAGGAGTTAAATTAAAAAGTAGGACCTGAAAGGTAGTAATCTCAGGATTGCTACCAGTGCCACGTGCTAGTCAGAGTAGGAATCGCAGGATAGCTCAGATGAATACGAGTGGTGCAGAAGGGAGGGATTCAAGTTCCTGGGGCATTGGAACCGGTTCTGGGGGACGTGGGACCAGTACAAACCAGACGGTCTGCACCTGGGCAGGACCGGAACCAATGTCCTAGGGGGAGTGTTTGTTTGTGCTGTTGGGGAGGGGTTAAACTAATATGGCATGGGGATGGGAACCTAAGCAGGGAGACAGAGGGAAGTAGAATGGGGGCAGAAGCAAAAGATAGAAAGAAGAAAAGTAAAAATGGAGGGCAGAAAAACCCAAGGCATAAATCAAAAAGGGCCACATTAGAGCAAAATTCCAAAAGGGCAAAGTGTGTTAAACAGACAAGCCTGAAGGCTCTGTGCCTCAATGCGAGGAGTATTCGTAATAAGGTGGACGAATTAACTGGATAGGCAGCAATTATTGAATATGATATAATTGGCATCACGGAGACATGGCTCCAGGGTGACCAAGGCTGGGAACTCAACATCCAGAGGTATTCAACATTCAGGAAGGTTAGACAGAAAGGATAAGGAGGTGGGGTAGCGTTGCTGGCTAAATTAACGCAATAGTAAGGAAGGACATTAGCTTGGATGATGTGGAATCCGTATGGGTGGAGCTGCAGAATACCAAAGGGCAGAAAACGCTAGTGGGAGTTGTGTACAGACCACCAAACAGTAGTAGTGAGGTTGGGGACAGCATCAAACAAGAAATTAGGGACGCGTGCAACAAAGGTACATCAGTTATCATGGGCGATTTTAACCTACATATAGATTGGGCTAACCAAACTGGTAGCAATATGGTGGAGGAGGATTTCCTGGAGTGTATTAGGGATGGTTTTCTAGACCACTATGTCGAGGAACCAACTAGAGGGCTGGCCATCCTAGACTGGGTGATGTGTAATGAGAAAGGACTAATTAGCAATCTTGTTGTGCGAGGCCCCTTGGGGAGGAATGACCATAATATGGTGGAATTCTTTATTAAGATGGAGAGTGACACAGTTAATTCAGAGACGAGGGTCCTGAACTTAAGGAAAGGTAACTTCGATGGTATGAGGCGTGAATTGGCTAGAATAGACTGCCAAATGATACTTTAAAGGGTTGACGGTGGATAGGCAATGGCAAACATTTAAAGATCACATGGATGAACTTCAGCAATTGTACATCCCTGTCTGGAGTAAAAATAAAACTGGGAAGGTGGCTCAACCGTGGCTAACAAGTGAAATTAAGGATAGTGTTAAATCCAAAGAAGAGGCATATAAATTGGCCAGAAAAAGCAGCAAACCTGAGAACTGGGAGAAATTTAGAATTTAGCAGAGGAGGACAAAGGTTTTAATTAGGAGGGGGGAATAGAGTATGAGAGGAAGCTTGCCGGGAACACAAAAACTGACTGCAAAAGCTTCTATAGATATATGAGCTGTGAGGAGGACGCTAAAAGCTGCAGGTTGACTTGGGCAGGTTAGATGAGTGGGCAAATGCATGGCAGATGCAGTATAATGTGGATAAATGTGAGGTCATCCACTTTGGTGGCAAAAACACGAAGGCAGAATATTATCGGAAAGGGGGAGGTGCAACGAGACCTGGGTGCCATGGTTCATCAGTCATTGAAAGTTGGCATGCAGGTACAGCAGGCGGTGAAGAAGGCAAATGGTATGTTGGCCTTCATAGCTAGGGGATTTGAGTATAGGAGCAGGGAGGTCTTACTGCAATTGTACAGGGCCTTGATGAGGCCTCACCTGGAATATTGTGTTCAGTTTTGGTCTCCTAATCTGAGGAAGGATGTTGCTATTGAGGGAGTGCAGCAAAGGTTCACCAGACTGATTCCCGGGATGGCTGGATTGACATATGATGAGAGATAGGATCAACTGGGCCTTTATACACTGGAGTTTAGAAGGACGAGAGGGGATCTCATAGAAACATACAAGATTCTGACGGGACGGGACAGGTTAGATGCGGGAAGAATGTTCCCGATGATGGGGAAGTCCAGAACCAGGGGACAGTCTTAAGATAAGGGGTAAGCCATTTAGGACTGAGATGAGGAGAAACTTCTTCATTCAGAGTTGTTAACTTGTGGAATTCCCTGCCACAGAGAGTTGTTGAGGCCAGTTCATTGGATATATTCAAGAGGGAGTTAGATATGACCCTTATGGCTAAAGGGATCAAGGGGTATGGAGAGAAAGCAGGAAAGGGGTACTGAGGGAATGATCAGCCATGGTCTTATCGAATGGTGGTGCAGGTTCGAAGGGCCAAATGGCCTACACCTGCACCTATTTACTATGTTTCTATGTTTACAACTGACCTCAGAATCCTTGGACGAGAAAAGGGAAATAATCAGCCATGGTTTCGATAAATCCGTTTGTCGGTGTGTACGTGGAGGAAGGTGAGGGTCGGGCTCTACTATGATGTCTGCTCAGTCAAACAGCCTGCCAGCGGTCACTCTCCATGCACACATGTGAGTAAATAACTACTTGGGCAAGTTACTAGAAGGTTGGCAACAGCTTTGGAACTGTATCCAAGCATAAGACCCAACTTTCAGAAGTGGAGGGGAGAAAATTGGAATGGTAGCAGGTATTCTGTGAATGAATTGCAAGTGGCACCCTATTCAGACTGCTGGGCTAGGCTGCCACACTGCTCCTTCTGCTCCCCGGCCTGTTCCAATGGTCTCTCGCAGGCCGGGGGCCATTTCGATGGCGAGAGACCATCGGAGCAGGCCAGGGAGTGGAAGGAGCAGCATGGCAGCCTAGCCCAGCAGTCTGTACGGTCCGCGGCCTGCCAGAGACCAGTGGAGCAGTCCAGGGAGTGGAAGGAGCAGCGTGGAGGCGTACCACTCCAGGGAGCAGCACGTGCTGGAGCAGGAGAGCAACGGCAGTGAAGAGGGACATCACCAAGACCCAGGTCGGTGATTGGAGCATGGGCAGATACAACAGGAGCGGCGAGGTCAGGGCGAAGGAGCGGCGAGAGATTGTGGAGGGATGTGATCAGGGCCCAGGAGAGGCGCGAGTTCGGGGCCTAGAAGAGGTGAGGGCCCAGGGGCAGCACTGGCCAGCCCACACTGCGATATGTGTGCACACTAGGTCCGTGCAGCAGAGCTGGTCTCCAGTCGTCCTGGTTAACTCTTGCCACTGGACCAAGACCTGGCTCTGTCAAGCCCGTGTGGTGGCTGGTGTGCAATGGTCACCACACGTTTAAAAAAACTCCACGCACAGGCATCTTCCACCCTTCAGGATTTAGTTTGGACCTGGAATTTTAGATCCATCATTGAAACACCTGTGAGCTTTTTGACGTGGAAGCAAGTCATCCTCGATTCGAGGGACTGACCATAATGATGTGTACCCTATTACTTAGTCCAACATCAAACCTAATTAGAAGAAATGGATTGGCAGGTTATGAAATGGCAACATTTTAGACTTGGAGATTATTTCCCTTATTATGAAAGTGAATGAGATAATTACATTCTGGTTCTAACATTTAAGAATTTTAAACTAATAGTTGGCTCGAAATGTAATCTCACTCGTTTCTCATTTACTATGCCTCTGGTGACGTACTTGCCATTAGATGTGTCTCAAAAAAAGAACTATAAAGTCGGAGGCACCAAGACTTCCTTTAAAATTGAGTTTCTGACTGTGGTTCTGAAGTGGCAGCTGTGATTTTAGAGCAATTGAATCTCACACAGACACAACTATCCATATTGTTGAATGTGCCACTAAGTATAAATGAGCTAGAGTCTGCAATGAGGGAGCTGGATTGTATTTCAGAAACACTCCCAGTGTAATATAAATATGTCTTATATTTTTAGTTCCATTTTGTTCCTACTGTCGCATCTCCTTCCTGATCGGTGTGGCTTAAACTAATCACAGCCTTCACCAGCTGGGGGACTTTGTGCCTTTAACAGTTTAAGTGGACATTGTATGAAAAAAGCTGTGCCCTCCCCATTATAAATGACTGAAATATCTGCAAAAAATGCTGATGCACATTTTGGAGTCTTTTGGCTTTTTATCAGCTGTTAGTGTGCTTGCATTTGCGTATATGACTCAATAGTCAGGTGTCATATGATTTCTTTTGTGCAGCGCATCTTGGGATATGTTATGTGCGTTGTTCAGATCCAGTCATGTAAACACAAGAGGCACCGAACCTGAAGAAGCTGCTGCTGGTTTAATGAGTCACACAATTGGATGGAGGCAACTTAACAAACAGCAGCAATCAGAATCAATAGAAAGAAACCAAAATCGAGTCAACAGGATTAATAGGTAATTACTTGGTACAGAATGCTTGGGTTTAGGGTGGATCATGGCCATTACACTTGAGTGCAAAGATACTTCTGTGATTCAGGCAAGGCTTTGAAATTGAAGACCAAGCAATGCTTTTTGATCATTTTTGGTTCTTACACAATGCCATACGAGTGACTTGTGAATGTTGATGTGTTCGATTTCAATGTTTTTATCATGTTTCTGAAACCACTTCAACTAATGTCATTCATGTTAACACATTCAAGTCCTATTCAACAATCGGAGTGCAGTCCTCAAGCAACTCACTCCACCCAGGCCCTACCTAGTTTCCCTGGTCTCCTGTAATTCCTTTGTTCCTTAATGAGAGAATATTGGTGGATGTTCGACAATGAGCATAAACTAATCTCTGGTTATTACAGTTCCCCTTGATGCCCTCTGAGGTTCCTTTTGCTTAAAATCCATTCACTTCAATTGAAGTTTTGTTTTTTGGTGAGGTGAAAGGGTTAATTCCTTCTCCAGTCTGTTGAGTACAATGTCTGATGGCAGACCAATTCAACAAATACTTCGGTTCTGTCTTCACGAAGGAAGACACAAATAACCTTCCGAAAGTACGTGGGGACCGAGGGTCTAGTGAGAAGGAGGAACTGAAGGATATCCTTATTAGGCAGGAAATTGTGTTAGGAAAATTGATGGGATTGAATGCTGATAAATTTCTGAGGAATGATAGTCTGCATCCCAGAGTACTTAAGGAAGTGGCCCTAGAAATAGTGGATGCATTGGTGATCATTTTCCAACAGTCTATTGACTCTGGATCAGTTCCTATGGACTGGAGGGTAGCTAATGTAACACCACTTTTTAGAAAGGGAGGGAGAGAGAAAGCGGGTAATTATAGACCCGTTAGCCTGAAATAGTGGGGAAAATGTTGGAATCAATTATTAAAGATGAAATAGCAGCGCATTTGGAAAGCAGTGACAGGATCGGTCCAAGTCAGCATGAATTTATGAAGGGGAAATCATGCTTGACAAATCTTCTAGAAATTTTCGAGGATGTAACTCGTAGAGTGGACAAGGGAGAACCAGTGGATGTGGTGTACTTGGACTTTCAAAAGGCTTTTGACAAGGTCCCACACAAGAGATTGGTGTGCAAAATCAAAGCACATGGTATTGGGGGTAATATACTGATGTGGATAGAGAAATGGTTGGCAGACAGGAAGCAGCGAGTCGGGATAAACGGGTCCTTTTCAGAATGGCAGGCAGTGACTAGTGGAGTGCCGCAGGGCTCAGTGCTGGGACCCCAGCTCTTTACAATATACATCAATGATTTGGATGAAGGAATTGAGTGTAATATATCCAAGTTTACAGATTACACTAAATTGGGTGGCGGTGTGAGCTGTGAGGGGGACGCTAGGAGGCTGCAGGGTGACTCGGACAGGTTAGGTGAGTGGGCAAATGCATGGCAGATGCAGTATAATGTGGTTAAATGTGAGGTTATCCACTTTGGGGGCAAAAATGCGAAGGCCGAATATTATCTGAATGGCGGCAAATTAGGAAAAAGGGAGGTGTAACGAGACCTGTGTGTCATGGTTCATCAGTCATTGAAAGTTGGCATACAGGTACAGCAGGCGGTGAAGAAGGCAAATGGTATGTTGGCCTTCATAGCTAAGGGATTTGAGAATAGGAGCAGGGAGGTCTTACTGCAGTTGTACAGGGCCTTAGTGAGGCCTCACCTGGAATATTGTATTCAGTTTTGGTCTCCTAATCTGCGGAAGGACGTTCTTGCTATTGAGGGAGTGCAGCGAAGGTTCACCAGACTGATTCCCGGGATGGCTGGACTGATATATGAGGGGAGACTGGATCAACTGGGCCTTTATACATTGGAGTTTAGAAGGATGAGAGGGGATCTCATAGAAACATATAAGATTCTGACGGGACGGGACAGGTTAGATGCGGGTAGAATGTTCCCGACGTTGAGGAAGTCCAGAACCAGGGGACACAGTCTTAGGATAAGGGGTAGGCCATTTAGGACTGAGATGAGGAGAAACTTCTTCACTCAGAGAGTTGTTAACCTGTGGAATTTCCTGCCGCAGAGAGTTGTTGAGGCCAGTTCATTGGATATATTCAGGAGGGAGTTAGATATGGCCCTTACGGCTAAAGGGATCAAGGGGTATGGAGAGAAAGCAGGAAAGGGATACTGGGAATGATCAGCCATGATCTTATTGAATGGTGGTGCAGGCTCGAAGGGCTGAGTGGCCTACTCCTGCACCTATTTTTTATGTTTCTATGATTTGTAAAGGAGCTTTATTCGCCCCAAGTCACTCTCACAGCTGTGCAGTTCAGTACACAGGCTGCACTGTAAACAAACATGTGTAAATCCTTCTTTCAAATAGAAAGAAGAAAGTATTTACATTTATATAGCACCTTACACGATCTCAAGACATCCCAAACCATTTTACCACCAATTAAGTACTTTTGCAGTGTAGTCATTGTTGTAATATAGGAAACCTGGAATAAATTTGCACACAACAAGGTCCCAAGAGCATTGAGATAAGAACATAAGAAATAGGAGCAGGAGTAGGCCATCTGGCCCCTCGAGCCTGCTCTGCCATTTAAAAAGATCATGGCTAATCTGATCATGGACTCAGCTCCACTTCCCCGCCCACTCCCCATAACCCTTAATTCCCTTATCGTTCAAAAATCTGTCTATCGCCGCCTTAAATATTTTCAATGACACAGCCTCCTTAGCGCTCTGGGGCAGAGAATTCCACAGATTTACAACCCTCTGAGAGAAGAAATTCTTCCTCATCTTCAGTTTTAAATGGACGGCCCAATTAAAAACAAAGGCATACAAAGTGGCCTAAACTAGTGGGAGGACAGAAGATTGGGAAGCTTTTAAAAGCCAGCAAAGAATGACTAAAAAAATGAATAAGAAAGGGAAAATAGACTATGAAAGTAAACAAGCACGAAATATAAAAACAGATAGCAAGAGTTTCTACAGGTATATAAAATGCAAGAGTGGCTAAAGTAAATGTTGGTCCCTTAGAGGACAAGACCGGGGAATTAGTGATGGGGAACATGGAGATGGCAGAAACTCTAAACAAATATTTTGTATCAGTCTTCAAGGTAGAGGACACTAACAATATCCCAACAGTGGATAGTCAAGGGTCAATGGGGGGTGGGGGGGGGGGAGAGGAGCTTAACACAATCACTAAGGAGGTGGTACTCAGTAAGATAATGGGACTAAAGGCGAATAAATCCCCTGGACCTGATGGCTTGCATCCTAGGGTCTTAAGAGAAGTTGCAGCAGGGATTGTGGATGCATTGTTTGTAATTTACCAAAATTCCCTGGATTCTGGGGAGGTCCCAGCAGATTGGAAAACTGCAAATGTAACGCCCCTGTTTTTAAAATAAAGGAGGCAGAGAAAAAGTAGGAAACTATAGACCAGTTAGCCTAACATCTGTGGTTGGAAAAATGTCAGAGTCCATTATTAAAGCAGTAGCTTTGGAAAAGTGTAAGTTGGTCAGGCAGAGTCAGCATGGATTTATGAAGGGGAAGTCATGTTTGATAAATTTGTTGGAATTCTTTGAGGATGTAACAAACAGGGTGGATAAAGGGGAACCAGTGGATGTGGTGTATTTGGACTTCTAGAAGGCATTTGACAAGGTGCCACATAAAAGGTTACTGCACAAGATAAAAGTTCACGGGGTTGGGGGTAATATATTAGCATGGATAGAGGATTGGCTAACTGACAGAAAACAGAGAGTCGGAATAAATGGTTCATTATCTGGTTGGCAATCAGTAACTAGTGGAGTGCCACAGGGATCAGTGCTGAGACCCCAACTATTTACAATCTATATTAATGACTTGGAAGAAAGGATCGAGTGTAACATAGCCAAGCTGACGATGCAAAGATGCAGGAAAACAGTGTGAGGAGGATACAAAAAATCTGCAAAAGGACATAGACAGGCTAAGTGAGTGGGCAAAAAATTGGCAGATGGAGTATAATGTTGGAAAGTGTGACGTTATGCACTTTGGCAGAAAAAATCAAAGAGCAAGTTATTATTTAAATAGAGAAAGATTGCAGTACAGCGGAACCTGGGGGTAATTTTGCATGAAACACAAAAGGATAGTATGCGGGTACAGCAAGTGATCAGGAAGACAAATGGTATCTTGGCCTTTATTGCAAAGGGAATGGAGTATAAAAGCAGGGAAGTCTTGCTACAGTTATACAGGGTATTGGTGAGTAATACTGTGTACAGTTTTGGTTTCCATATTTACGAAAGGATATATTAGCTTTGGAGCCAGTTCGCTCGGTTGTTTCCGGGGATGAGGGGGTTGACTTATGAGGAAAGGTTGAGTAGGTTGGGCCTCTCCTTATTGGAATTCAGAAGAATGAGAGGTGATCTTATTGAAACGTATAAGATTATGAGGGGGCTTGACAAGGTGGCTGCAGAGAGGATGTTTCCGCTGATAGGGGAGACGAGAACTAGGGGGCATGATCTTAGAATAAGTGGCTGCCCATTTAAAACTGAGATGAGAAGGAATTTCTTCTCTGAGGGTTGTAAATCTGTGGAATTCGCTGCCTCAGAGAGCTGTGGAGGCTGGGACATTGAATACATTTAAGACAGAGATAGACAGTTTCTTAACCGATAAGGGAATAAGCGGTTATGGAGAGCAGACAGGGAAGTGGACCTGAGTCCATGATCGGACCAGCCATGATCTTATTAAATGGCGAAGCAGGTTCAAGGGGCCGTATGGCCGACTCCTGCTCCAATTTCTTATGTTCTTCCAGAAGGAGGCCATTTGGCCCGTGAAAGAGCAGTTGTGAATAGTTCCACATCCGTAACCCTGTCCGTCATCCTCCAGCACCTGTCCAACTCCCTTTTAAAATTATTGATGGAACCAGCTTCCAACACCTTTTCAGGTCGAGCATTCCAGATCCTGAGTGAAAACATTTCTCCTCATCTCCCCTCCAGGTCTTTTGCCAATGATTTATCTACTCTGTGAAAACCTCTCATCAGCTTAAAAACCTCTAATAATTCATCTCTTAACTTCCTCCATCCTAACGTTTCCAACCTCTCCTCCTAACTGAAGCCCCTCATCCCTGGTAACACCCTGGTAAACCTCCTCTGTGCCCTGTCTGAGGTCTTTACATCCTTCCTGAAGGGTGGAGCCCAGAATTGTTCACACTACTCCAGTTGAGGTCCTAACCAGTGATTTAGAAAGTTCTAGGACGATCTCTATGCTTTTATATTCCATGCCTCTATTTGTAAACCCAAGCAATCCACATGTTTGTTTTAACCACCTTTATCAACTTGTCCTTTAGGATTTGGGTATATGGACACCAAGATAACTCTGCTCATTTACACTTTTCAAATCATTCCATTTATAGTGTACTGTCTTTCTGTTTTAGTCCTCCCACAGTGCATCACTTCATTCTTCTCCACATCAAACTCCAGCTGCCTTGTTTCTGCCCATTTCACCATCCTGCCGACGTCATCCTGAACTCGACAACTCTCCTCATCATTGTCGATTACGTTGCTAAGTTTCGTATCATCTGCAAACTTTAGAATGCTGCTCCCTACACCCGAATCTGGGTCGTTTACAAAAATTGAAGAGAGTAATGGACCCTTGGTGGAGACTATTGCAAACCGACTCCCAGTCTGATAAAGACCCATTCAGCACCACCCTTTGCTTCCTGAATACATTCTTACAGTTAAGGCACCACTGAACTATAGATGCTAACCACAAGAAAAAAAAATTTGACAAAACAGTAATTAAAACACATCACCATTGTCATCGGCAGTCCCTTGGAATCGAGGAAGACTTGCTTCCACTCTTAACATGAGTCCTTCGGTGACTGAACAGTCCAATACCAGAACCACAGTCCCTGTCACAGGTGGGACAGACAGTCGTTGAGGGAAAGGGTGGTTGGGACAGATTTGCCGCACGCTCTTTCCGCTGCCTACTACACAAATTGGGACGTCCAATTATGAATAGTCCTGAGTATTTTTATTATATTGCCATTTATAGAAATGAACACTAGAGGGCAGACCAACAAAGCTGACTGATCATTTTAACTGTGCATTCAACATTTATGATGCAGGATCAATTGGCTAAAGTCTTTACCTTTTATTTTAATGTTCTACTATACAACTAGCAATGATTTAATGTACTTTAAATGCATAGTATTGAAATGTCACTGGTTACAGGTTTACTAATCACAGTGATGTCTGGACTGGGCACAGTTGAGCAATACAAGAAATGTTGGCATTAAACAGCTTAACAAAATGCTTACATGTTCATTATTTGTTTTTAAATTCTAAAACTTTCCAGTTGTTGAGTACTTGCTAGCATACCGTGTGTGTGTGACATTGGGTGGATCAAGCATGGATGTGATGCTCCCCACAGTCACATTGGCCTTCAGCACTTACTGTTTACGCACTGTGCATTAAGCACGGTACCAGAGACAGACTGAGCCCATAGAACGGTACCCCAGGAAAAGCCAGTGCTTCTGGGTATGGGTGGAACTAATGGAAATTAAATGTTAAAATTCCACAGGGTTTTTTACATTTGTGAACGATAGATCGCTGTTTGTGGAGTGCAAGTTATTGCTGTTACATTAAATGTTATTGTCACGTCCTTTGCACAACCATATTTCAATTCAGTAAATGGACATTCAGAAAACAAGCTGCAGTGTTTCCTCATCATTTATTCTGTATACAGTGAGATCTTACTGTGCAAAACTGACCACATTTGTTTATATAACAATAGTCGTTGTACTTGCACAATATTGAGGTACCTGTATCATATTAAAGTGCTGTCCTGCAGACAAGGTGTTAAACTGAAGTCCTATCTGCCTGTTCTGGTCTGCAGGTGGATGTTAAAGTTCCCATGGCATTGTTTAAAAAAGATCAGAAAACTTCCCCTAGTGTCCTGACCAATGGCACAGATTCATTCATCTCTTTACTGATTTTCCTGTATAAAAAATTGTTGCTTACTTAATTAACAATGTTCAGTGCTCTTCAAAAATAATTTATTGTGCTTTGAGGTCTTTGAGAACTCTTGATTAAAATGTTACATAAATTGATGTCTGTCTCTCCTTTCTGTAAATGTTCACTAGCTAGTTTGAACCAACAGGATTTAATTTGCACAGAAAGTTACTCACCTGGGTTCAAATGTCACTGGCTCAGATACTGACCTCAGAAGAAAATGGTTTCTTTGGATTATTGTCTGCAGTAATCATTTTATTATGCTGTATATTTTTGTTATAAACAGAACTGAGAGGTTACACTTATCAGGAAAGGTTAAACAGACTGGGATTCATTCCTCTAGAAAAGAGAAGGCTCAGGGATGACCTAATAGCGGTATTTAAAATGATGGCGGGCGTTGATCGGGTAGTTATAGAGAAAATGTTTCCACTTGTGGGGGAGACCAAAACGAGCGGCCATAAATATAAGATAGTCAACAATAAAGCCAATAGGGAATTCAGGAAAAACTTCTTACCCAAAGAGTGATTAGAATGAGGAACTCGCTGCCACAAGTAGTTGAGGCGACTAGCATAGGTGCATTTTAGGAGACGCTCGATAAACACAGGAGTAAGAAAGGAATAGAAGGATATGTTGATGGGGTTAGATGAAGCAGGGTGGGAGGAGGCTCTTGCAGAGAATGTACATTGGCATGGACTTGTTGGGCCAAATGGCCTGCTCCTGTGTAATTCACTGCATTTTATGATTCACTGCTTTATGCGTGTAGTTGTTTCTGTCGATCTGATGTGAGAGTGTGAGGCTGCACTTAATCCAATGGCAGCAGTGTAACTGCATACTTTTAAACTTTGTGAATTCTGCAGGAGTAGAATGTGTAAAGGGGCATGATGCACTTACAGAAACTGTCACGCACTTGAACAAAGAAACTGGGCGAAAGGACCCGGGACCAATGATCCTTACGTGGTGATGGTCAGCAGCGTGGTGCACGGGATTTTTGTCAGTGAAAATAACCCAATTCCAAATGTCACTGGTGCTGGTTATTTGTGTCTGCCCCACTTCCCTGCCCCACCCACTGTTTTCATCCTTGCCGTTCACGCAGAGTAATTTCTGTCTAGCCTGACCCATCAGGATCTTTCAATTAGCCAGCTGCTAGCTGGGATACATGGAGTTCAATTTTCTCTAGTGATTTGCGCCATTTGTTTTGGTGCAGACCAATTTTTTTGGCCTAAGTTTAACAAAAGAAACAAGTTTCCCCGATCAATTTGCACCAGCTCAGTTAGTAATGATTTTTTTAGGTGTTTTTTTTTCAGCTAAAGGGCTGTAACCAACCTGCCACCCATGCCAATTCTGGCCATTTGGGGAAGTTTGGCCAGCTGAGAGTTACTCCAGTTCTTCTTAGGCCAGCGTATGTGGCCTCTGCAAAAAAACCTTCTGCTGAGTTAAGGAAATTGGTACAGCAGATACCCGGACAGCAGCAGCAGGAGAGGTAAGAGAGAGGGTGGGGTGGGGGGTGGGGGGGGGGGGAGCCATTTGGGGATAGTTGGGAGCGGGGACCGGGAGGGAGGAAGCCATTCGGCCTGGGATAGGTGCAGGGGAGCGGACAGGGAGGGGGGAAGTGGCTAGATGTGGGGGGTGGGACCAGGAGGGCGGAGGACATTCGGCTTGGGATAGGTGCAGGGAGCGGGACCGGGAGGCCTTTCGGCCTGATATAGGAGCAGGATTGCACGGTATTGGGGTGGGGGGGAGGAACTTTACACATTGCAGCAACTTACCGCCATTAAATTATTAATGTGCTTGTGCAGGTTGCTGTGAGCTGGCTGGCTGTTTCACTTTCCAGCCTCAGCCCGCATTGTGTCACTGGTTACCGTGGCAACCCGATCTTTTTGGCGCAGATCTTGGGCTCCAGCCCCAAAACTAAACGACAGGCTTGGCGGGGCCAAAATGAGGAAATCAAAAGGGGAAACTGGGAACATTTTTTTTTGGCGTACTTGGGCCCCCAATAAACGGGCGTAACTCTTCAAGTACGTCAAAAAAAAAAGCATTGGGGAAAATTGAGCCCCTTGTCTTGTCCTCTCAGCAAACAGCTGATCCCTCCAAATGCACACTCTACATATCGGCAAGGGAGCTGAGACTGGGGAATTGAACCTATTTACAATCACAGCTGCAATTCCACTCTGATTAATACACATCACTGTAAAAGGAATGGATTCTTCATTAAGATGCCTTTGAGATGTTTCAAATGGATGTGTCTTTGGAGCATACTAATTTGTTTAATGACTTGCAATGAATAAAATGCTAAGAAATTAACAAAACAGAATCTGAATTGTTATAAATTTTGCGTTTTGAAATCTCCAGCGCTGTAGGGGTTGATTTGGTTCCTGTTATTGTCAAAAGAGAACTAGAGTAATTGGGTTTTAATTATCTTGGAGTCTGAAATCTTGATTTTCACCACAGTCAACACATATTTGCAAGTTATACAGTTACAAATGCAAAGTCAAAATAAGTAAACAGGAATAACTAGCTGTAGTTTGTTTTTCCTATCTTTACACATTTGTCTTGGAAAAGAATGTGAAGTGGTGGTAGGCTAAGCAGACTGATTATCAGTCTGACAGGCCACAAGAACACTCCGATACGGCACTAGAGTTTTATGAGCTTCCACAACCCATACAATGAAGTGGGGGTGAATATGCACTGGATGTCAACCCAGAATTCAGAGCTGTTAGGCCACCGACCAGGATGGCCTGGAGTGGGATTTGAACCGGGCACCTTCTGATGCAGAGGTGGGAATGCATCACCACTAAACAAAGACTCGCTCCGATTGTTAGAGTTAGAGATATTATAACCCCCGCACTGTTGATTCAGTTGGCCGAGGCATTGCTTGGTTAAGCCACACAAACCAAGAAGTTTACAGATTGAATCTCTGATCAATGCAGATCTCAGGAAAGATGGTAATAACTGGTCTCAACAGCCCTGGGTTAGAGGGGAGGGGGGGGGGGGGTGGAAAGCAAGCAGAGTTCTTACTCCTGAACCACTGTTGCCCCCTGTTGAAGTGCAAACATGTGGTGACCAGGTTTGGAAAAGATTAGGCTTGTTTATGGTGCCCCCAGAGTCCAGTGCCTGGCTGTCATGTAAGGCCTGGTTTCCCTCCCTGGGTTGGCAATCTGCAGGGCAGTCATTCTCTGCTGGTTGCCACCACTTCTGGGATTTCTTCCAGTGGGATTGTGAAGTGCCTTGGTACGATTTTTCCTTGTTAAAGACGTGATATAAATACAAGATGGGATTGTTGTTGGAATTGACGGCAGTCATTGAATACATCCACCCATATGTGGGTGGGCCTATTCCAAGTCGGTGGGATGATGTAATTCATTGTTGAAGTCAGGCCTGCCTAGATTTGGGTAAGGCTGACTTCAATGTGATGAGACTGAGACTGTCCATAGTAAACTGGGAAAATCTGTTCATGGGTAAAATGACAGATGATCAGTGGGAGATGTTCAAAAAATAATTTCATGTGCTCCAGAACCAGTTTATACCCCTGAGGGGCAAGAGCTCTACTTGCCAAAAAAAAAACCCATGGATGACTAAAGAGGCAAGGGACAACACATTATCATCATCATCATAGGTAGTCCCTCGAAGTGAGGATGACTTACTTCCACGCCAAAAAGGGATGAGTTTGCCGGTGTTTCAATGAAGGACCTAATATTCCAGATCCTGAACTACATCCTGAAGGGTGGAAGATGCCTGTGCGTGGATTTTTTTAGCGTGTGGTGACTGTTGCACACCAGCCACCACACGGGCTTGACAGAGCTAGGTCTTGGTCCAGTGGCAAGGGTTAACCAGGACGACTGGAGACCTGCTCTGCTGCCCAGGCCTAGTGCGCACACATATCGCAGTGTGGGCTGGCCTGACAACACAAAACAAAAAGAAAAAGCATACAAGCATGCAGAAAATAGCTTAAATCCCAGCGAATGAGATAGATACAAGGAATAGCAAAAGGTGACAGAAAAGATAGTAAGAGCTACAAAAAGGGAGTATGAAAAGAAACTTGCAAAGTATATCAAAATCAACACAAAAAACTTCACAGTTATATTAGGAAAAAGAGGGTGGTTAAGAGCAATGTAGGCCCCTAAAAAACTGATACTGGTATTATAAATGAAAATAAGAAAATGGCAGATATGTTAAATAATGATGTTGCGTCAGTGTTTACAGTGGAGGAAGATAGCATGCCGCGCATCCCAAGGAAACTAATATTGAATCAGGGATGGGGACTCACTAAAATTAACATAAGCAAATTAATAGTAATGAAGAAAATAATGGCACTACAGAGTGACAAGTCCCCAGTACCAGATGGTTTTCATCTCAAGGTTTTAAAGGAAATAGTTTAGAACATTGCAGATGCCCCAACTATGAACTTCCAAAGTTCTCTCGATTCAGAAACTGTTCCGTTAGATTGGAAAATTGCACTTGTCATTCCGCTATTTAAGAAAAGCAAGAGGGCAAAATCAGAGAATTATAGACCAGTTAGTCTCACATCTGTTGTTGGGAAATTACTAGAGTCTATAATTAAAGATGGAGTGACTGAACACCATGAACATTTTCAGCTGATCAGAGAAAGCCAGTATGGTTTGTAATGGGGAGGTCATGCCTGACGATCCTCATTGAATTTTTTGAAGAGGTGACTAAAGAAGTGGACAGTGGAATGTCTATGGATGTTATTTATATGGACTTCCAGAAGGCATTCAATAAAGTCCCTTATAACAGACTGTAAGCTTAAAGCTCATGGACTTGAGGGCAAATTATTGACCTGGTTATGATTGGCTGAGCGGCCGGAGACAGAGAGTAGGAACAAAGGACAGGTACTCTAATTGGCAGGATGAGACTCGTGGATTTCACAGGTATCTGTGTTGGGGCCTCAGCTTTTCATCGTATTTATTAATGACTTAGATGACAGGATAGAGAGCCACATATCCAAGTTTGCCGTGTAGATGGAAGCATAAAATTACAAAGAGATATTAAGTGAATGGGCAAAACTGTGGCAAATGGATTTCAATGTAGGCAAGTGTGAGGTCATCCGCTTTGGACCTAAAAAAGATGGATCAGAATACCTTATAAATACTTGGGGTCCATGTGAGTAGATCGTTAAAATGTCACGGACAGGTACAAAAAATAATCTAAAAGGCGAATGGAATGCTTGCCTTTATATGTAGAGGATTAGAATACAAGGGGTTAAAAGTCATGCTAAATTATACAAAGCCCTGGTTAGACCACACCTGGAGCACTGTGAGCAGTTCTGGGCATCACACCATCGGAAGGATATATTGGCCTTGGAGGGAGTGCAGTGTAGATTTGCCAGAGTGATATTTGGGCACCAAGGGTTACATTACGAGGAGAGATTACACCAACTAGGGCTGTGTTCCTTGGAATCTAAAAGATTAAGGGGTGATTTGATTGAAGTTTTTAAGATATTGGGGCTGAACAGATAGGGTAGACAGAGAACAACTATTTCCGCTGGTTGGGGAATCTAGGATGAGGGGCCATAGCCTAAAAATCAGAGCCAGACCTTTCAGGAATGAAGTTCGGAAACACTTCTACACACAAAGGGTGGTAGAAGTTTGGAACTCTGTTCTGCGAATGGCAATTGATGCTGAGTCAATTGTTAATTTAAAATTTTAAATTGTTAAGATTTCTGTTAACCAAAGGGAATAAGGGATATGGGGTAAAGGCAGGCTTATGGAGTTAGGTCACAGATCAGCTATGATATTGAATGGCGGAACAGGCTCGAGGGATTAAATGGCCGACTCCTGTTCCTATGTTCCTATAGTGTATGCAAGGGATCCCAGTATATTACTGTCACTACGCGCTGCTACGGCTAGTGAGAGAGAATTTAAAATGTAACCCCTAACCCCCAGCCTTTCCCTCTTCCTCCGTCGCTCGCCAGGGAGTGTTATTGATTTCAGGGCAATCAATTAGGCCCCTGCAGCGTGAGAATTTCAAATCTTTTTTCAAAGAAGGACTCTCCTCTTCAGCCGCCCAGAAGCAGCTGCAGTGATTTTCCTCCCCCTCCTACGGTGGAAATGCTGCCAAGTGCTCACCAAAATTATTATATTGAGACTGACTGGGTAAAAATAGGGCAGGTACAAAGTTCAACCCATTGACTTTACCTCAGACCATCTACTCTTGTACTGTGAAAATGACCACTTGGAGAAAGGGGGCAAAAATGGCCATTGGGGGAAATAGGATACGGATTGGCATCGGGGTAAGATATCGGAGGCTCCTTTCCAGCAAAGAGTCAACATTTCAGGAAAGGAGGGAAGAGGAAACAATTAGTCAATATAAAATGTTATGCTGTGTCATGTATTCGGTTTCACTGATCAGTAAGGAAGACTTCCTCCGGTCACTGTATAACAATAGTAAATGCAGTGGCAACCTTTCCAATATTTAATGGTGTTATGTATTAATGCTTGGGGGTCACCAGACACCAGAGGGCACTGCGGTCGGAGGTCATCGGGCTGTATGCATGTGGCATGTGTGCTTGGTCACCTGTATATAAGCTGGGTGTCTTTATCATACTGGCACTCTCGGGCTGGAATAAAAATGGATCAGGTTGCACCTGAGTGAGATTATAGTAACCAGACTCTTGAGTCATTACAAATGAGATTTTCTCCATTTAATGAAGTAGGCATTACCAATTTACCAATAGTAAATACAGGAAATGATTCTGTTATGGTTCTGATGTTGCTTCACATCCTGACCAGAGAACATTGTCCCTTTACCTGAAGTCCAAGGTGTTCTGAAGTAACTGCACTGCTTCTGATATTGCATGAGATTTTCAGCTGTGCATTATGATCATTTTTGTTTCTTGGGGAGAAGATACATTTTGTATTTATCAGTTTGTTAAATTGAAAATGGGTGGTACTGTAATATTTGGCACTGTGTAATTTTGAAAATTAGGTAGCCAACCATCCCGTAGAACTATAAATAGAGCTGGAGCGCCGGGCCCTGGAACATCGTGGGTGAAGGTGCGGCGAATGAGGGTACGGGGCCAAGAGCCGAGGGCCCAGGGACAGCACAGGCCAGCCCACACTGCGATATGTGTGCGCACTAGGTCCGTGCAGCAGAGCAGGTCTCCAGTTGTCCTGGTTAATCCTTGCCACTGGATAAAGACCTAGCTCTGTCGAGCCCCGTGTGGTGGCTGGTGTGCAACGGTCACCACACGTTAAAAAAATCCACACACAGGCATCTTCCAACCCTTCAGTTGGAGTTCAGGACTGGAACATCAGGTCCTTCATTTGAACTCATGTGGAAGCAAGTCATTCTCATTCGAGGGACCGCCAATGATGATGATGAGAGCTAAATTGTAGCAGCATGGTGCTATAGATCACAGTCAATGTCAGATGTGGGAATAAAATTTAACCATAAAACCTGTTTTATAGAAACCGTTTTCCTTTTTGAATATTTGTGCTCATTGAGCAAAGAGACATTGGTACAGAGAATGGAACAATTTCTTGCGCTTTTGTCAGCCTGGAGGGTAATGCTCCCTCCATTCAGCCACAAGAAAGTCTCTAAACTCCAGCGTAGAAGATCTCTCTTCCACCAGCATAAATATTTCTGCTTTCCAGCCCCTTCATTTTTCTAGCTTATATGGCAAAAGTGTCAACGATGCTACTGTTTATGGTAGTTTTGTACAGTGGATGCAAGCCAAGTAAAATTAAATCTCTTGAGATTGACCAGTCTAATTTCACATGAGACCTGTATAACCAGCAAAGTGAGACGCTTTCATCCAACCAATCCGGGCTGGATTGTAACTGCTGCTAGGTGAAATCTACTATCTGAGAAACTGTGCCACCAATTCCCCTTTAGTCCTGAAATGTTGAACCTAATGAAAGTTGAAATATTGAAGTTGTTCATCTTTAGAAGAACAAAACTTATTAGGCAGATCCAAATTTTCGATTCCCTTCTCCTCCCCTGCATCATAAATTACAGCTCAGGAGATCATATTGACTGTGATTTTCCACTTGTGTATTCACCAGCTCATGTCTTTCCCCTCAAGCATTAAGCATCTGATTAACTGTCAGCTTGGCTTAGTGGCAGCATACTTGGCTGAGTCAAAATATTGTGAATTGAAGCCTCACTTCAGGCACTTTAACACAATCAGAGGGAGCGCTTTCTTTTTTTTTTAGGTACCATCTTTTGGATGAGGCATTTAATCAAGATCCACCTTACCCAGATGGTAATTTTTATCCACCTCACCAAGAGGGCCATTTTTATCTTCCTTACTCAAGAGGTAATTTTGATGCAAAAGATTCGATGTTTGAAGAAGAGCAGGGGAGTTCTCCTGGTGTCCTGGCCAATGCTTATCTCTCAGCCAATACCACCAAAAACAGATTATTATCCATTTATTTAGTTTGCTGTTTGTGAGAAATTGGTTGCTGTGTTTACCTACAAGACAACAGCGATTATACTTAAAAAAAATAATTCATTGTCTGTAATATGCATTAGGATGTCCTGAGGGCTTGAGCGGTGCTATATAAATGCAAGTTCACTCTTTATTTCAATAGACAGGAAAATCGTGGGCTAGCCAGCACATTGTGGAAATCATTGGCTATTTGATACAAGCTGCACCCTCTATGACATCTACATTCTATTATTAGCTAGCAGGAGTGATGTTTATTGGATGACTGGATCGGCAATGGAAGTCCTTCCCTTTCCCCACCTCGCCTGGTCTAGAAGTCTAGTCAAGGACTAATGAAAGGCAGCCTGGCCACAATAAATCATCAGCATCATAGGCAGTCCCTCGAAACGAGGATGACTTGCTTCCACGCCAAAAAAGGTTGAGTTCACAGGTGTTTCAATGAAGGACCTAATATTCCAGGTCCTGAACTACATCCTGAAGGGTGGAAGATGCCTGTGTGTGGAGTTTTTTTAACATGTGGTGACCGTTGCACACCAGCCACCACACGGGCTTGACAGAGCTAGGTCTTGGTCCAGTGGCAAGGGTTATCCAAGACGGCTGGAGACCTGCTCTGCTGCATGGACCCAGTGCACACACATATCGCACAGTGTGGGTTGGCCTGTGCTCAGTGGCCCAGGGGCCGCAATAAATAAACAATGTCAAGATAGCCCTGAGCCTTCAACTTGTGGCCAGTGATTCAATGAAGTCTTCAAGACTTCTCAGGACAAAAGTAAATGAATCTTCCAAAATATGAACCAGTCTTATTTTGAGGACTTTAAATGACACTATTGATATATTTGTCAGATGAAACTGTGGATTTCAAGTATATGACAAGTGACTCAATAAATATCATGAAGCAATCAATATGTGTTTGAAGCAAAAGTTCCTGTTCCTTACTCTTGACTTTACACTGTGTGTGATGAATAGGGATATGTCAAAAGTTAAGGATTCACTGAGTAAGAGCTTCAAAACTGTAACTATTATCTACTGACATCTGGTTGGGAAGGCAGCGCAGTAAATATAAATCTCTCCACTTGGTCATGAGTACTGTCCATAAGATACACTTTTATCATCATCATGATAAGGTCATGGCACTACTTGCAACCAAATGTAGGAAGTGCTAGTATAAGTTCTAGTCAAAGCATTGATATGTTCAGGAATGGCTTCCTATGACATAAAATAAGTCTCGTGCAATCTCATGCTCACACAATTGCACCAATTTTTTATTTTTTTTCGGACTAATGCCAATTTTATGAATATGTATTACAGCCCTGTATAAAGAGCCTGATTAACAATCTGCGAATCACATTTTAAATTTGAAGCCCTTTCTTCTTCAAGTACTTTCACAGCAAGTGCACAGAGAAGGTCTGTCCATACACAGTGACAGCAGTTAAGAGGCCACTCACAATATAAACAATAGTACTAATGTCACGTACATTTATTAATTTTGAACAAGGTGCTCAGAATGACACTGCTATCAAGCTGCTATTATAGAGGCGCTGCCATTTTGCAGTCTGTGTGCTCTGAAAAAGCACGTGAAATTCTCTTGTTGCCACTCTTTACATATGATTGCGAATATGAGAGTCCTTTCCATTCTCCACGGCGCAGGATGGAAATCCAGCACAACCACTTATGTGAAGATCAAAATAGAGAGCTTTGCTTATGTGTTGCTGAAAATTATTTGAACTCTACAAAATAGCTTTCTAGGATGTTTGAGTGGCACTTGATGTGTATTAAGACCTTAAATCTCCATGTCACATAACCCCTCTCCACTGCCTCACTGAGCTGATGACCTACTCCCACTTAGTCTGTCTCTCCACCTAGAACCACTTTACTCCCTAATCTGACAGAATCCTTCTTGTGCCATAACAGCCTCTCCATTCTCTGAGTTGGGGAATTGCTTGTCTGACCTGACCTGACCTGAATATACAAAGGAAACATCTCTTCTGCTGCATATTAATAAAAAAATGCAATCAACCTTAATTTACATATATATCCCTGTAGTTGCTGCAGTCAGACTTGTCCCCTTTTAAAAAAATGGTCACAATCACCGCATCTCTGAGATCTCCCGGCATGCTTTCCTCCCTCCAGATGAGAGAGATGAGGTCATGTATCCGCGCCAACAGCGCCTCTCCGCCATACTTTAGCGCCTCAGCAGGGATTCCATCCACTCCCGTAGCCTTGTTATTCTTGAGCTGTTTTATGCTTTGCCGACCTCGTGCAGTGTTGGAGTTTCACTGAGTTGGTGGTGGGTCGCAAAGGTCCGAGAGACTGCCTATGATGATGATGGCATATGTATTTATATATAAAACTTTATAAAAATCTGATTGGACTGCATTCGTACTTCAAAGCTTTCCACCTCTGAATGTCTGGGCACTTATCAGTGGTCTGCAGCAAGCTGCTTCGAAATCCAGTTAACTTCCGAACCAAGAAACAGGATGTTTGTGTAACTCTAACAAATCTTAAACTAAATTTTAAAAGTACAGAAATAGAAACACTCTGCACCTTATGGCAACAGTCCCCCTTTTATAACAATTTAAAATAGTAATGAATTATTATTTCAAATGGATATAAATTTGCTACTGTTCAAGGTGATACAATGGGTAGTTATTAAGTGGCCCTATGCTTGACATGATAACATTATTAACTCGAGCATTAGAATACGGTACGGGGTCAGTTGCTAAGGAAACAAAACGCAGTAACACCTTTTGAGAGATCGCCAACAACATACTAACTCAGAGGTTTGATAACCACCCAGGATTAGCATCCTTTAGCCATATAAGTACTTGAATACAAGAGGTTCTATTGTTCCCATATGAGGCAATGCTTTTCCTAACATGTCAATTCTTTCCTTAGGGAGCAACTATAAATTTAGGTTCACATCCAAAGAAAGACAGCTGCTGTCACAGCAGTCAAAAAAGCCTTTGCTCCTTTGGAATGTAATGTCTGCATTTTATTCAGGCCTTCTAACAAAATGCAGTTCAACTCAAATCCATCACTGCTAATCTACAGCTAAAAGTCATGGTTGAAAAAACAGTGCTGCCAGTTTTTGCAGGTACAACAACAACTTGTATTTATATCGCGCCTTTAACATGGTAAAATGACCCAAGGCGCTTCACAGGCGCGTCATCAAACAAAATATGTGACACCGAGCCACATAAGAAGATGGTGGGGCATATGACCAAAAATTTGGTCAAAAAGCTAGGTTTTAAGGGGCATCTTAAGTGAGGAGAGAGAATTAGCGAGGCGGAGAGGTTTAGAGAAGGAATTCCAGATCTTAGGGCCTTGGCAGCTGAGGGCATATGGCCACCAATGGTGGAGCGATTAAAATTGGGCCAGACTTGCAGGAGTGCAGATATCTCAGAGGGTTGTAGGGCTGGAGGAGGTTACAGAGGTAGGGAGGGGCGAGGCCATGGAGGGATTTGGAAACAAGGATACGAATTTTAAAATTGAGGCATCGCTTAACTGGGAGCCAATGTAGGTCAGTGAGCACAGGGATGAGGGGTGAATGGGACTTGGTGCGAGTTAGTACACCTTCAGTAGAATTTTGGATGACCTCAAGTTCAGGGTAGAAAGTGCGAGGCCGTTCAGGAGTTTCAGCAGCATGTGAGCTGATGCAGGGGCTGAGTCAGGCGATGTTAAAGTTAGTGATGCCACAGGTATGTGGTTGGAAGCTCATCTTGGGGTGAAATATGACACAAAGGTTGCAAACAGTCTGGTTCAGCCTCAGACAGTTACCAGGGAGAGGGATGGAGTCGGTGGCTAGGGAATGAAGTTTGTGGCGGGGACCGAACACACTGGCTTCCAACCAAAGCACTTCCTTCATGTATTACAGAGCAAATCACTCAAGGGACTTGCTTTCTAGCTCTCTGCCTTGTTGATAGAATATGTCTTTATTTAAAAAGGCACATTGATTTCCACCAATGATTTTCTAGTGGCAACATAATGTATTCAGGTTGAAGTAACCTACAACAACAACCACACCAACTTGCATTTATATAGCGCCTTTAACGTAGTAAAATGTCCCACGGCGCTTCACAGGAGTGTTATCAAACAAAATCTGACACCGAGCCACTGAAGGAGATATTGGACAGGTGACCAAAAGTAACCGAGCACGATCAGTTGTGCAACAGGGGCGTGTGGTATCTGAGTTTCAGAGCCAAGTTTGTATTGTAATGAAATATGCATGTTTCCAAATCATGTATAATTAGTTCAGTTCATTAATACAACGATTTATTTAAAACTTTCCAAACCATCTGAATTTAATATAGGTAAAACTGAGGATTAGAGATACCAATTATAAAAATACCCAATTTAGACACACAAATTAAAGTATCGACATAATTTATTTGCTATGTTATCTCTATTCGCATTTTAAGTCCCCAAAGATTAGCGACAAGCTTTGAGAGCTGTTAAAAACCGACAAAAGGTTACAACATTAATGACCCTCCTCCCTTCCCTCCCTTTCTTTTGCAGAGATAGAAGAAAAACCATCAATTAATAATGGTGACTGGTGAGAATTGGATTTTCCTTAAAATTTAGCTTTACATTTGTTTTCAGAGGCCTAAATTCTGTGTGTTTGTAAATCTAAATTTGAAAGTGCAGTCTGATTGGCTAACATGTGAGTCTGCCGAGGATCACCTTGCTTTGTCTGTACTGCCAGGGAAATGGTCGCAATTCTGGTCTCTAATTTTCATCGCTCCACCATTGGTGGCCGTGCCTTCAGCTGAACTCTGGAATTCCCTCCCTAAACCTCTCTGCCCCTCTCTCCTTCTTTAAGACATTCCTTAAAACATACATGACAACAGTGACTACACTCCAAAAGTACTTCATTGGCTGTAAAGCGCTTTGAGACGTCTGGTGGTCACGAAAGATGCTATAGAAATTCAAGTCTTTCTTTTTCTTTCTTACCTCTTTGATCAAGCTTTTAGTCACCTGTCCTGTATTCACAAGAGTTTAGAAGAATGAGAGGGGACCTCATTGAAATGTATAAAATTCTGACGGGGTTGGATAGACTGGATGCGGGGAGGATATTTCCCCTGGCTGGGAAGTCTAGAACAAGGGGTCACAGTCTCAGGATACGAGGTAGGAAATTTAGGACCGAGATGAGGAGAAATATTTCCACTCAGAGGGTGGTGAACCTGTGGAATTCTCTACCACAGAAGGCTGTGGAGGCCAAGTCACTGAATATATTTAAGAGGGAGATAGATAGATTTCTAGAAACAAAAGGCATCAAGGGGTATGGGGAGAAAGCAGGAATATGGTGTTGAGATAGAGGATCAGCCATGATCATATTGAATGGCGGTGCAGACTCGAAGGGCCGAATGGCCTACTCCTCCTATTTTCTATGTTTCTATGTCCGAATACCTCTAAATGTTGCTCGATGTCAAATTTTGTTTGATAATGCAGCTTTGGAGCGCCTTGGGGCATTTTTATTACATTAAAGGTGTGATATGAATGCAAGTTGCTGCTGTTGGTGATGAGCATTGCCAGGGATTGAATTCAGAGGTTGATCCTACCCAGACTCAATCAGTGCAACAAAACCACCACCATCACGGGCAACAGAGTTAACCACACTGAGAAAGCAGCAGGCATCATATGTCTTTCACTCCACCACTGGGGGAAACAAATGCATGGCAGGCTGCCAGATGGTCGATGCTTATCATTCCTTCCCCAGTGAAGTATCATGAATTGGATGCCCTGACTAGATCAGATAAGAAAATTAAAAATAGCACTGTTTGGATCAACTACTGTCAACAGTTGCTTCTGGCAAAACAGGCAGTGGGACAGACAGAATGACAAGATAACCTTATCCCCAAATAATGGGAATTGGGTAATACTTAGGAATTTGCAAATTAATCAAAGGTTCATTTGGTCTGATACAATTAATTCAGATGCAGTTTAATCTGAATTTGAGAAAAATAAATTAATTCAGTGTTATTTCCTCCGATTGCACATGATGGAGAAAGACTCTTTCTACATCTTCTAAAAAACTGAAGTTGACTTGTCCTATAGTCATTTAATGTAGGTCAGATTATTGCTTGCTGAGTTCTGTAATCCAGATCCTCCTGCAGTCCAATTTTTAGATGAACAAGAGGTTTCTGCTGTATCCGTTCTCGGGACCCATAGCACATCTATTTTTTGCTGGCATGGTTTGCTCCGTTTTATAGAAGATACTTTATTGGAAAATAAATGAGTGACATTGAGCTCACCAACTTGTGTGCATGAGGTATGTATATTGCTTTATTTTCCATAATCCATCAAATGTCCTTGGCATTTTGTAGTTCATACTATTTTTAAGTTCTATTAGTGAGAAATCAAGTTATGCCTGTCTGCACTTTCATTAAAAGGTCTAATAACCATAACTATTTTCAGCAAATGTTGCAAACTGTCTATGTTAGCTCGATACAGGTGATGCCCTTTTCTTTGTTTATCCTCTGACTGTAATGGATACTGTTGTTTCCTGCCAAATCCTGTTTCCTTGCAAAAACAACAGCAACCAGATTAATATATTCCTGGAACCAGTATACAAGAAAATTCAAATACACCTCACGCCATTCCCAATCTCCCTTCACCTAACAGGGCTAAGTTTAACTCCTGGGGGGTGGGGGGGGGGGGGCGGGGGCGGCGGGCGGAAGTTGGCAGGGGCAGGCGGCAATCCCGCTCAGGAGTTTGCGTCAGAAGCTTGTTAGATTTGAATTGCCACCGGTCATCTGCTTGGCCGGTGAGGGATGAAAGAGAATGATCAGCCCAGAGGGAGGCCACATACCAGGATCAGGATAAGGCTGCCAGCAGCAAAGTAGACACGAGAGTCCCAAAGCAAGCTCTCTACTTTCTAGAACTCCTTCACGGCAAACAAGCAAAAGTGGGCAGCGGAAACTGTTATGGCTGTGATCTACCTATGAATGACTCCACGAAGCAATGTGTTGTACTCAAACTGTAATGACCTTGGTCCTTTATTCCTACGGCTGCCTTTTTATACAGCCACTGCCACCAGGGCAGGAAACCCTGGTCTCCACCAGTTGCACCCTCTAGTGGTGCCAGCAAATAAACCTTATTGATAGTACATAGGTAACAAGTCTCCATCTTATGCAACTATACAGTGACTACACAGAGAGTATGTCTATAGTCTGCATATATAACAAACGTTGCAAGGACACCCTCAAAGCCTCCCTAATAAAGTGCAACATCCCCACTGGCACCTGGGAGTCCCTGGCCAAAGACCGCCCTAAGTGGAGGAAGTGCATCCGGGAGGGCACTGAGCATCTGGAGTTTCATCACCGAGAGCATGCAGAAATCAAGCGCAGGCAGCGGAAAGAGCGTGCGGCAAACCTGTCCCACCCACCCTTTCCCTCAAAGACTATCTGTCCCACCTGTCACAGGGACTGTGGTTCTCGTATTGGACTGTTCAGCCACCTAAGGACTCATGTTAAGAGTGGAAGCAAGTCTTTCTCGATTCCATGGGACTGCCTATGATGATGATGATGATGAGGCTCGTGGCTGGAGTGTGGTGGGGGGCAGACGGTGGGGTGACCGGGGTAGTAGAGGCCCAGACTTTCCTTGCAAGCTCTGGAGTAGTACTCCTGTTCCTCCAGGTCCCACTAAGGAAAATGTTTTTGAACTTGCCTTTAGTGGTCTCCCTGGTTTCCCGGCGGCGTGGCCATGGAGGAGGCTCATTACCGCCAAAACCAGCGGCATTAAAATTGCAGATCGGCTAGAACGGAGTGGCTAATGGAGTGGCTCTATTTTACCTCCTTCCCTTCTCCTTTCCTGCCAATCGGGAAAGAGTTACAATTGCCCTGAAAATTTCTCAGACCAGCACAGGTTTGTTGTGACCAAAGCAACGCAGAGAGATCTTTTACGCTGGCAAAGTAGCAGACCCCTAAAAACCCATTAAAAATTTCCGCATAAATATAATCAAGTATTTCTGTTTGTTGAACTAAACGTATGGCAGGAGGGAGTTGGACTTTCTAAACAAGTGAATCATTTAATAGACTCTTGCACGACATTGTTCTTTATGTCTCTAAGGTTTTTCATCTGATTTAGGACACTTATGTCCATGGATTCCAGAATGTTTTATATTGATTTGTGTCCCATTGGGATATTTTGATTCCAGCAGCGGACACAGAAAGTATCGACCATAAACCACTGCATGGAACTCTCACTGTTAGTTTTATATGACTGTTCTTTCATGAAAAATATCTACGATTTTAATGGTTAGAAATATCGTCTCAGATTTTGCTGGTTTCTTTGCCTGTAAGTGCTTCCCTGTGGTCATTTGATTTGTTCCCAAGATGCCATCTTTTGCCAATTCAAAACTAGACAAAGGATAGGAATGAGATGGATTAACAACATGGCTTCAGTGATGGCTTGTGTGTTTTTTTTCTGGTAAAAATTCATTAAAAATAGAAACTTTAATAACTGTTTCAAAAATCAGAGATGGGTATATAGATTAGAGATTTCCATACATTCAGCTCAAAATCAGACTCTCTGGTCCAAAGTCAGACCTTGTGGAATGCTTAACAGAGCAACTCGGCTGAATACTATGACATGATATCATACACACAATTGCAACTCTCCAATGGGAATTAAACCGGAATGGCGCAGATAGAATCCTAAAAATTCAAGCTTCATAATTGCAGGAATGCTGATGCCAGTATTGGATACACTATTCATAGTACAAACTTAAATACAAGTTTATATCGTGCCAAGAATTGGTCATGATAGTTTAACGGAAGTGAACATAACATCAATTCTGTAACTATTTTTAAAAAGCAACTGTGCCAGACAGCATCACTCTATGGAATACTGATCAGGTTTATGGTGCAATTAAAAAAGATATCAGGAAAGCAAAGAGAGAGTTGGCATGTAAAATCATTATAAATACATTAAGAGCAAGAAGATAACTAGAGAACGAGTGGGGCTTATTAGAGACCACAAAGGAAATCTGTGTGCGGAGGCAGAAAATGTGGGTATGATTCTTAATGAATACTTTGCATCTTTTTTCACAAAAGAGCGGGGCGATGCAGACTTTGCAATAAGGAAGGAGGAGTGTGAAATATCAGACAAGATAAACATAGTGAAAGAGGGGTTTAACAGCTTTGAAAGTAGATAAATCCTCAGGCCTAGATGAAATGTATCCCAGGCTGTTAAGAGAAGCAAAAGAGGAAATAGCAGAGGCTCTGACCATAATTTTTCAGTTCTCTCTGGTTACAGGTATGGTGCCAGAGGACTGGAGGACTGCTAATGTTGTACCTTTGTGTAAAAAGGGAGAAAGGGATAGACCAAGTAATTAAAAGCCAGTCAGCCTAACCTTGGTGGTGGGAAAATTATTGGAAATAATCCTGAGGGACAGGATAAATCTTTATTTGAAAAGACATGGATTAATCAAGGACTGTCAGCATGGATTTGTTAAGGGAAGGTCTTATCTGACTAACTTGATTGAATTTTTCGAGGAGGTAACCAGGAGGGTCGATGAAGGCAGTGCGTATGATGATGTGTTTTTGGATTTTAGCAAAGCTTTTGATAAGGTCCCACATGGCAGACTGGTCACGAAAGTAAAAGCCTATGGGATCCAGGGCAAAGTGGCAAATTGGATCCAAAATTGGCTCAGAGGCAGGAAGCAAAGGGTAATGGTTGATGGTTTTTTTGTGACTGGAAGGCTGTATCCAGTGGGATTCTGCAGGGCTCAGTGCTGGGTCCCTTGCTTTTTGTAGTATATATCAATGACTTGGACTTGAATGTTGGGGGTATGATTAAGAAGTTTACAGATGACACTAAAATAGGCTGTGTGGTTGATTCTGAAGAAGAAAGCTGCGGATTACAGGAAGATATCAGTGTACTGGTCAGGTGGGCGGAACAGTGGCAAATGGAATTCAATCCAGATAAGTGTGAGGTAATGCATTGGGGTAGTCTAACAAGGCAAGGGAATACATGTTAAATGGTACGACACTGAAAAGTGTAGATGAACAAAGGGACCTTAGAGTGCAAGTTCACAGATCCCTGAACATAAGAACATAAAAAATAACAACATAAGAAATAGGAGCAGGAGTAGGCCATACCCTCGAGCCTGCTCCGCCATTTAATACGATCATGGCTGATCCGATCATGGACTCAAGTTCACTTCCCTGCCCACTCTCCATAACCCCTTATTCCCTTATTGTTTAAGAAACAGTCTATTACTGTCTTAAATTTATTCAATGTCCCAGCTTCCACAGCTCTCTGAGGCAGCAAATTCCACAGATCCACACCCCTCTGAGAGAAGAAATTTCTCCTCAACTCAGTTTTAAATGGGCGGCCCCTTATTCTAAGATTATGCCCTCTAGTTCTAGTCTTCCCCATCAGTGGAAACATCCTCTCTGCACCCATCTTGTCAAGCCCCCTCATAATCTTATACGTTTCGATAAGATCACCTCTCATTCTTCTGAATTCCAATGAGTAGAGGCCTAAACTACTCAATCTTTCCTCATAAGTCAACCCCCTCATCTCCGGAACCTTCTCTGAACTGCCTCCAAAGCAAGTATATCCTATCGTAAATATGGAAACCAAAACTGCACGCAGTATTCCAGGTGTGGCCTCACCAATACCCTGTACAACTGTAGCAAGACTTCCCTGCTTTTATCACCTTTGCAATAAGGACGAAGATTCCATTGGCCTTCCTGATCACTTGCTGTACCTGCATACTAACCTTTTGTGTTTCATGTACAAGTATCCTCAGGTCCCGCTGTACTGCAGCACTTTGCAATCTTTCTCCATTTAAATAATAACTTGTTCTTTGATTTTTTTCTGCCAAAGTTTCCAACTTTCCTTTCCAACTCACACTTTCCAACATTATACTCCATCTGCCAAATTTTTGCCCACTCACTTAGCCTGTCGATGTCCTTTTGCAGATTTTTTGTGTCCTCCTCACACATTGCTTTTCCTCCCATCTTTGCATTGTCAACAAACTTGGCTACGTTACACCCGATCCCTTCCTCCAAGTCGTTAATATAGATTGTAAATAGTTGGGATCCCAGCACTGATCCCTGCGGCACCCCACTGGTTACTGATTGCCAACCCGAGAATTAACCATTTATCCCGACTCTCTGTTTTCTGTTCGTTAGCCAATCCTCTATCCATGCTAATATATTACCCCCAACCCCGTGAACTTTTATCTTGTGCAGTAACCGTTTATGTGACACCTTGTCAAATGCCTTCTGAAAGTCCAAATACACCACATCCACTGGTTCCCGTTTACCCACTCTGTTCTTTACATCCTCAAATTTGTCGAACATGACTGAAGGTAGCAGGCCAGGTAGATAAGGTGGTTAAGAAGGCATATGGAATACTTGCCTTTATTAGTCGAGGCATGGAATACAAGAGGAAGGACGTTATGCTTGAACTGTATAAAACACTGGTTTGGCTACAGCTGGAGTACTGTGTGCAGTGCTGGTCACTACATTACAGGAAAGATGTGATTGCACTGGGAAGGGAGTAGAGGAGATCTACGTTGCCTGCACTGGAGCATTTTGGCTATGAGGGAAGATTGGAGATGTTGGGTCTGTTTTCTTTGGAACAGAGAAGGCTGAGGGGAGACCTGATTGAGGTGTATAAAATTATGAGGGGTCTGGATAGAGTGGATAGGAAGGACCTGTTTCCTTTGTCAGAGGGGTTAACAACCAGGGCACATAGATTTAAAGTAATTGTGGGGAGGTTTAGAGGAGATATGAGGGGAAATTTCTTCACCCAGAGGATGGTGAGGGTCTGGAACTCACTACCTGAAAGGATAATAGAGGCAGAAACCCTCACCACATTTAAAAAATACTTGATGTGCACTTGAAGTGACGTAACTGATAGGGCTACGGACCAAGAGCTGGAAAGTGGGATTAGGCTGGATAGCTCTTGGTTGGCCGGCGCGGACACGATGAGCTGATGTGGCCTCTTTCCGTGCTGTAAACTTCTATGATTCTATGGTGAAAAGTGTTGTAAACCAGCAGCCAAAGATTAATCTCCTTTATATAAAACAAACAGTATTTATACAAAGCTTTTAACGTAGAGAAACTCCTCACAGAGGAGAAAAGGAGCAGTGCTGAGCTTTTGTGGGAGGGATAGACGAAATGACTGAAGGGTTTTAAGAAGGCTTCAAATGCAGGGAGGCAGGTAGGGAGGTGGACAGGTTTAGGAAGAGAGGTGCAGATAGGAGGGCTGAGACAGCTGAAGGTTTTGGCACTAATGGTGGGGGGTGGGTGTTGGGGAGGGGCAGGGGGTGTTGATTACAACTGCATGGTGGGCCAGAGCTAGCGGGCTGAAGGGCAGGGGAGGGGATGTAAGGTTCGATGCAGTGCTAGGGTAGGGAGAGGCAGCGTAGGGATTTTGCAGCCGAGGTTTAAATACACTGAGATACAGAGAACCAATGTAGGTCAGTGAGGACGGGGGAGATGGGTGCATGGGACTCAATGTGGGACAAGACATGAGCAGCAGATCTTTGCATGATTTGGAATTTATGGAGGGTAGAGGTTGGGAGGTTGGTAAGGAGACCATTGGCAATGTTGAGGTAACAAAGATGCAAGTAAAGTTTTAGGTGACTGTCATGTATCCTACATGGCTACTGCTGGTACTATCTCAAGGTGTGCCACCAGAGGGCACAGCAGTGGGAGACTTGTAGGTTACCTGTACAGGTGTGCCTGGCCTAGTATAAAAGGCAGGCCACCAGGTGTGATCCTCACTCTGGAGTTATCTAATAAAGGACTAAGGTCAATACAGTTCAAGTACAACACACTGCCTCGTGGAGTCATTACTAGAGCACCTAAGAACACAACAGTGGCAGTGGCGGTAAGGTAGGGGGTAGGGGTGGGAGATGTTGCAGAGATGGTTCTGGTGATGGTGAGGGTATGGAATTTGAAGTTTAGATCAGGACTGAGGATGCAGACAGCCTGGTTTAGCCTGAGTGAGGAGACTGGAAGGGAGAGAACAGCAAGGGTGCAGAGTTTTTGGCAGGGATTAAAATTTATGGCTTCAGCCTTTCCAATATTCAATGAAGGAAATTTTGGTCCATCCATAACTGAATGTCAAACATAGGTCATTGTAGGGTTGAGGGAAATGTTGGAGTGTTATAACTGGGTATCACCAACACACATCTGGAAGCTGAATCCATGCCTATTCCTGATGTCAACGAGAGGCAGCACTTCAAGGGGAAAGAAGAGGAGGGCAAGGATGAAACATAGAAACATATAAAATAGGTGCAGGAGTAGGCCATTTGGCCCTTCGAGCCTGCACCACCATTCAATATGATCATGGCTGATCATGCAACTTCAGTACCTCATTCCTGCTTTCTCTCCATATCCCTTGATCCCTTTAGCCTTAAGGGCCACATCTACCTCCCTCTTGAATATATCCAATGAACTGGCATCAACAACCCACTGCGGTAGGGAATTCCACAGGTTAACAACTCTCTGAGTGAAGAAGTTTCTCCTCATCTCAGTCCTAAATGGCCTACCCCTTATCCTAAGACTATGTCCCCTGGTTCTGGACTTCCCCAACATTGGGAACATTCTTCCTGCATCTAACATGTCCTGTTCCGTCAGAATTTTATATGTTTCTATGAGATCCCCTCTCATTCTTCTAAATTCCAGTGAATATAAGCCTAGTCGATCCAGTCTTTCTTCATATGTCAGCCCTGCCATCCCGAGAATCAGTCTGGTGAACCTTCGCTGCACTCCTTCAATAGCAAGAATGTCCTTCCTCAGATTAGGAGACCAAAACTGTACACAATATTTAAGGTGTGGTCTCACCAAGGCCCTGTACAACTGCAGTAAGACCTCCCTGCTCCTATATTCAAATCCTCTCACTATGAAGGCCAACATGCCATTTGCTGTACCTGCATGCCAACTTTCAATGATTGATGTACCATGACACCCAGGTCTCATTGCACCTCCCCTATTCCTAATCTGTCACCATTCAGGTAATATTCTGCCTTCCTGTTTTTGCCACCAAAGTGGATAACCTCACATTTATCCACATTATACCACATCTACCATGCATTTGCCCACTCACTTAACCTGTCCAAGTCATTCTGCAGCCTCTTAGCATCCTTCTCACAGCTCACACTGCCACCCAGCTTAGTGTCATCTGCAAACTTGGAGATATTACACTCAATTCCCTCATCTAAATCATTAATGTATATTGTAAATAGCTGGGGTGCCAGCACTGAACCTTGCGGTACATCACTAGTCACTGCCTGCCATTCTGAAAAGGACCCGTTTATTCCTACTGTTTGCTTCCTGTCTGTCAACCAGTTCTCTATCCACGTCAATACATTACCCTCATACCATGTGCCTTAATTTTGCACACCAATCTCTTGTGTGGGACCTTGTCAAAAGCCTTTTGAAAGTCCAAATACATCACATCCACTGGTTCGGCCTTGTCCCTCAAAAAATTCTGGAAGATTTGCCAAGCATGATTTCCCTTTCATAAATCTATGCTGACTTGGACCGATCCTGTCACTGCTTTCCAAATGTGCTGCTATTACATCTTTAATAATTGATTCCAACATTTTCCTCACTACCGATGTCAGGCTAACTGGTGTATAATTCCCTGTTTTTTCTCTCCCTACTTTTTTCAAAAGTGGGGTTACATTAGCTGCCCTCCAATCCATAGGAACTGAACCAGAGTCCATGGAATGTTGGAAATTGACCACCAATACATCTACTATTTCGAGGACCACTTCCTTAAGTACTCTGGGATGCAGATGATCAGGCCCTGGAGATTTATCGGCCTTCAGTCCCAGCAATTTCCCTAACACAATTTCCTGACTAATAAGGATTTCTTTCAGTTCCTCCTTTTCGCTAGACTCTCAGTCCTCTAGTATTTCCGGAAGATTATTTGTGTCTTCCTTAGTGAAGACAGAACCTAAGTATTTGTTCAATTGGTCTGCCATTTCTTTGTTCCCAATTATAAATTCACCTGATTCTGACTGCAAGGGACCTACATTAGTCTTCACTACTCTTTTTCTCTTCACATATCTAAAGATGGATCTGTAAAATGAGGCTGCCCATGCACTCTCAGCCATGTTACACTACTGTACAAAAGAGATTTCACCCGAGTAGATTTTGCCTATAAAGTGGCCTTTAGTTGGTTAGAAGCACTGAGGGTAGCAAGGACACTGAATGTACTCTGGGTGGGGGACTTCAGGGGGAGAAATTCGGTCGCACCCCATGTGCAGAAGTCTCGCCCTTCTCGATAAAGTCATGTTCCCACCCCCAGAAGGAAGTGGAATGCTCCATTTCCTTCCTGGGACGCTAACGGGGTGGACGCTTCAGCAGCGCTGCACACTTGGCCACGCAACACTGTCACGTCCCAGGGGCTCTTCCCTCAATTAAAGGCACGGGCCCACGCTGCCGACTCTGCAAAAGACAAGGCACCTACCTGGACCATCAGCGAGCGGGGGTGTCGTGCCATCAGCCCGGCATTCAAGCAGAGAGCCGGGCTGAGCGATTACAGCCATGGCCTCACGAAGAAACCTCATCAGGAGCAGCAGCAAAGAGGTACATTTTTGTTTTGCACTCGGCCACCTCCCCTTTAATTTTTGCCCCGGTAACAGCCGGCCGCCCGATACACACCCCGCTGAAGCTGTCGGTGTCATCGCCCGGCACTGCTACAGGGGGCGAAGGTGAAATTTGGGGGCCAGGGCGCTAACGGGGCAATGTGCACGGCAATGACATCATGATCTCCAGGCACAGGAGATTGGGGCGCAACGCCATAGCCCCACCGCTACAACCCCACCCAATATGGCGGGAGTTGTTAACAGCGCTGTGCCCGGTTGCAAACTCATTTGCAATTTGTAACCTCATCGCCCCCTGTAAAGTACCCCAATTTCTAGCACTCAATGCCCATCACCAAGAGTGGCTCGGTAGCACCATTACTGACTTAGCTGGCCGTGTCCTGAAGGGCACAACTGGCAGACTGGTCCTTTGGCAGGTGGTGAGAGATCCAACATGAGGGAAAACCTACTTGACCTCATCCTCACCAATCCACCTGTTGCAGCTGCATCTGAGACGCTGTGGGCCATTAACAGCACCAGAACTGTATTCCACCACAATCTGTAACCTCATGGCCCGGCATATCCCTCACCATTACCACCAAGCCAGGGGACCAACCCTGGTTCATTGAGGAGTGTAGAAGAGCATGCCAGGAGCAGCACCAGGCAAACCTAAAAATGAGGTGCCAATCTGGGGAAGCTGTAACACAAGACTACATGCATGCTAAGCAGCATGCTATAGACAGAGCTAGCAATCCCACAACCAATGGATCAGATCAAAGCTGTGCAGTCCTGCCACATCCAGTCATGAATGGTGTTGGATGATCAAACAACAAATGGGAGGAGGATGCTCCATGAATATCCCCATCCTCAATGATGGCGGAACTCAGCATGTGAGTGCAAAAGTTAACCACCTTCGGCCAGAAGTGCCTTGTGGATGATCCATCTTGGCCTCCTCTTGATGTCCCTACCATCACAGAAGCCAGTTTTCAGCCAACTCGATTCACTCCACATGATATCAGGAAATGGTCGAGCGCCCTGGATACATCAACGGCTTTGGGCCCCAACAACGTCCCGGCTGTCGTGCTGAAGACTTGTGCTCCAGAACTAGCTGTGCCTCTAGCCAAACTTTTCCAGTACAGCTACAACACTGACTTCTACCCAACAATGTGGAAAACTGCCCAGGTATGTCCTGTCCACAACATGCTGCCTGGAAGAGTGGTGGATGCAGAAACCCTCACACCTTTTAAGAGATGGTTGGATGGGCACTTAAAGTGCAGAAACCTGCAGGGTTACGGACCTAGAGCTGGTAATTGGGATTAGACTGGATGACCTTTTGTTGGACGGCACAGATATAATGGTAAGTACTGTAGGGAATAGAATACGGCCAGGGTGATCTCCTGGATTAGTTTTGATCGCCTGGATGGGTCAGAGAGGAATTTTTCCAGATTTTTTCTCCCTAAATTGGCCTGGGTTTTTAATCTGGTTTTTGCCTCTCCCAGGAGATCACATGGCTCCGGTTGGGGTGGAGTGTAGAATGTTTCAGTATAAGGGGTGTCGCAGTTGTGTGAGGTGGACTGGTTTGGGCCGGGTGCTCTTTGCCTTTCCGTCATTGTTCATAGGTTTATATGTAACCTTTAGGGCTGCTGACCAAGGGCCGTGCGGCTCTTTGTCGGCCGGTGCGGACACGATGGGCCGGAATGGCCTCATTCTGCGCTGTAAATTTCTATGTTTCTATGTTTCTAAATCCAATCTGGCCAATTACCGCCCCATCAGTCTACTCTTAATCATCAACAAAGTGATGGAACGTGTCCGTCGACACTGCTATCAAGGAACACCTACTCACCAGTAACCTGTTCACCGATACTCGGTTTGGGTTCTGCCAGGACCACTCGGCTCCAGATCTCATTACAGACATGGACAAAAGAGCTGAAGTCCAGAGATGAGGTGAGAGTGACTGCCCTTGACATCAAGGTAGCATTTGATCGAGTGTGGCATCAAGGAGCCCTAGTAAAACTGAAGTCAATGGGAATCAAGGAAAAAAATTTCCATTGGCTGTAGTCATACCTAGCACAAAGGAAGATGGTTGTGGTTGTTGGAGGTCAATCATCTCAGCCCCAGGACATCACTGCAGGAGTTTTTCAGGGCAGTGTCCTAGGCCCAACCATCTTCAACTGTTTCATCAATGACCTTCCCTCCATCATAAGGTGAGAAGTGGGGATGTTTGCTGATGATTGCACAGTGTTCAGTGCCATTCACAACTCTTCAGAAAATGGAGCAGTCTATACCCACATGCAGCAAGACGTGGGTGACATTTAGGCTTGGGCTGATATCTGGCAAGTAACATTCGTGCCACACAAGTGCCAGGCAAGTGAGAGTCTAACCTCCGCCCCTTGATAGTCAACGGCATTACACTAGCTGAATCCCCCACCATCAACATCCTGGGGGTCATCATTGACCAGAAACTTAACAGGACCAGCCACATAAATACCATGGCAACAAGAGCAGGTCAGAGGCTGGGTATTCTGCGGCGAGTGTCTCACCTCCTGACTCCCCAAAGCCTTTCCACCATCTACAAGGCACGAGTCAGGAGTGTGATGGAATACTCTCCACTTGCCTGGTTGAGTGCAGCTCCAAGAAGCTCAACACCATCCAGGACAAAGCATCCCGCTTGATTGGCACCCTATCCACCACCTTAAACATTCATTCCCTCCACCACCGGTGCACCGTGGCTGCAGTACGTACCATCTATGAGATGCACTACAGCAACTCACCAAGGCTTCTTTGACAGCACCTCCCAAACCCGCAACCTCTACCACCTAGAAGGACAGGTACAGTAGGTGCATAGGAGCACCATCACCTCCAAGTCACACACCATCTTGACTTGGAAATATATTGGCCGTTCCTTCATCGTCGCTGGGTCAAAATCCTGGAACTCGCTCCCTAACAGCACTGTGGGAGCACCTTCACCACACGGACTGCAGCGGTTCAAGAAGGTGGCTCACCACCACCTTCTCAAGGGCAATTAGGGATAGGCAATATATCCTGGCCTTGCCAGCAACGCTCACATCCCAGGAACGAAAAAAAGTGTCAAGTGGGTTTTGACTGGTTTCCAAGCACATTAATGAAGGTTTATTCAACTCCATCATTCTGTAAGTCACTTATATTACATCAAGACAAAAATCCTTGTATAGTTCGAGTGCCGTTATACTGAAAGCAAGAGATTTAAGAAATGTAATGAGAGAGAGAAAAACCACATAGAGAGAACTTAAACTGGACTTATGGACTAGAGGTTTTGAAATCTCTACGTCATCTATGATTTGTGTGAAAATATACAGCAGGGATTGTCTGCTTCCAATGAAAATTTACCCAAAATTGTCCCTGTGAATAATGGTGGGAATTGCCTCATGAAGTTTATGTTTTGTTTCACTTCTAATTTTTTGCTTTCTGACATTTTTTGTCTTACCCTTTTTTCTCCTAGCTATACGAATTGATATTTTTGTATTAAGGCAGTACTTAAATATACTATTCAGTAAGAGTAAAACTACTCTATAACTTACAGCGATTATGGAATGGTTTCATTCTCAATGTGAAATGTTGGCTGTACTATGTTGTGTTGAATATGATTAATGAACTTTGCAGCAATAGTGCACTCGGTGTGAAAATCTCAAGGTGTGATGTATATATTGTTGTCTTAATTGCTTGAGAATGGACAGAAGATGAAAAATCAATCATTAGGGAAGAGCAGTGAATCCAAAGGCTGGATTGCGCTAATTTGCATTTTTGCATAACCAGCTTGTATTCAGGTGCACTTGAGGTAATATGCCTCTTTTATTAAAAGGGAATTGGTATGCATCAGCGGAGGGACAAAATGTCCCTCAGCAGACACCTTACAGCATTCTGGGTTGCACTAAAACTTACTGGGCCTCCACATGGCAAAAAACTGGCATTCAATACCAAATATGTTCTGAATGTAGTCACTGCCCCTTATCTGAGTGTGTGTCGGCCGTGGCTCAGTGGGTAGTACTCTCACCTCTGAGTGAAAAGGTTGTGGGTTCAAGTCCCACTCCAAGGACTTGAGCACCAAACCAAGGCTGACACTCCAGTGCAGTACTGAGGGAGTGCTGTACTGTTGGAGGTGCCGTTTTTCAGATGAAACGTTAAACTGAGGCCCCGTCTGTCCTCTCAGGTGGATGTAAAAAATCGATGAAGCACAGGGGAGGTTTCCCCCCTGTCCTGGTCACTATCTGCTGTTTGTCAGATCTTGCTGCGTGCAAATTGGCTGCTGTGTTTCAGACTTTACAACAGTGACTGCACTTCAAAAGAACTTCATTGGCTGTAAAGCACTTTGGGACGTCCTGAGGTGGTAAAAGGTGCTATGTAAATGCAAGTTCATTATTTTTGCTTTTATCTTGACAAGTACATCTGCAGCAGATTATCCTTTTGAGGTTCCCAGATGTTTAGTTTGTATTGTGTGTTTTATAGGTTACTGTGTAATCATTTCAGCACAAGAACACACATACGTCTTGTATAATCTTATCAGGTTACATTTTAAAGTATATCATTGCTACACCTGAACGCAATTTGCTCTGGGCTGCAATGTTCACAACATCACATTGAGCCTATGTGTTATGTATGTAAACATTTCCAATGTGTAAGACTTGCCACCAGGGGGCGCACCTGTGGGAGACCTAAGGGTCACCTGCACACCCTGGACAAGCAGGTATAAAAGGCAGTCTACCTTGCTGCTTCCTCACTCTGGAGTTACATTAAAGAGACCAAGGTCACAACAGTTTGAGCTTACAATATATAGTCTTGTGGAGTTATTCTGAACATAACACTATGTACCGTATTTTACACTCTATCCCTGCCTATACACAATACAGTACACTGTAGTTGGTTGACAACTAGCTGAGCAAAGAGCTAAGACAAGTAAACTGCTCATTGCAAAACTGACGAGATCGGATTTACACCCCACCCAGTTTACTTGAAATAATATTGGGCGGGTGTAAAACTGGCGTTCCACCCGATCCCGAGAGTTTCATGCCCGGTAAGGTGCCTGATCTCATTGATTGAACAGCTCCACCTCTTTTACATCAGCAGTAACTCAAGGCAATGAGGTAGTAGAATTGCAAGCATGCTGTAGCACATATTTCCGATCACTCTGCATTCCACTCACAATTGCTGGCTATGAATGTAGATGTCTCTGGGCAAAGGATTAATTCTGGATGACCGAGGGATGAGTTTTATAGCAGATGTATTCCTGCGGCCCATATGGCCTGGGCATTGCAGCTGAGCAAGCAGTGTTGCTGTGGGACTTAACCAGGAAACGGTTGCTTTCCTGAGTTTCCAGAATACATTATTCTATATTCTGCATTCATAATACAACGTAGGGCTGTACTCAATGCTAGTACTTTGTCTCTGCAAGATCCTACAAATCCCCTGGGTAGACAGACACACCAACGTTAGTGTCCTCGACCAGGCCAACATCCCCAGCATTGAAGCACTGACCACACTTGATCAGCTCCGCTGGGCAGGCCACATTGTCCGCATGCCAGACAGGAGGCTCCCAAAGCAAGTGCTCTATTCGGAACTCCTTCATGGCAAACGAGCCAAAGGTGGGCAGAGGAAAGGATACAAGGACACCCTCAAAGCCTCCCTGATAAAGTGCAACATCCCCACTGACACCTGGGAGTCCCTGGCCAAAGACCGCCCTAAGTGCATCTGGGAGGGCGCTGAGCACCTTGAGTCTTGTCACCGAGAGCATGCAGAAATCAAGCGCAGGCAGTGGAAAAAGCGTGCGGCAAACCTGTCCCACCCTCCCTTTCCCTCAACGACTGTCTGTCCCACCTGTGACAGGGACTGTGGTTCTCATATTGGACTGTTCAGTCACCTAAGAACTCATTTTAAGAGTGGAAGCAAGTCTTCCTCGATTCCGAGGGACTACCTATGATGATGATGATCCAGTATTACTCAGATAATTGCCCACAGATGCATCAAGGAGGTAACAGAGGAGAGGCAACATTGTCACATTATCACCACTGACCAACAACAGCACGAGAGGGCTGTACACTTGGAAAACACTGTGGTCTTTTCAGGAGTACAAGGGACAATTGATTGCTCTCCTGTACCTATTCAGACTTCTGTTCCGAATGCTGTGGCCTACAGCATCAAAAAGGGTTTCTCATGTCTCAATGTTCAGCTGCTCAATGCCTTGTTTCCTTTCAATTCCCACAATCCATTTATTTTGTGGCAATCATCAGTGACGGCCTCGTTAGAAGGGTTGGTAAAGTGGAAAGATGGTTCATCTCAGGAATTCTACAGCTCATTGCATCAATGGGTCATGGCTTTGTGCCCGCAATTCTCTCACGGTGAGGTCCTGATATTTTTAGCAATTTTCTCCCCTGCTCTTCTCTCGACAGCACTGACGCCGATTAGGGTATGGTTTGATGTGACCTGAGCATGCCTAACTGGCTATACTTCACGTCAATGAGTTTTGGCTGCCTACATGATCAATCAAAGCATCATAACTGAGCCCAATCCTGTTCTTCTCCAATGCCCAGACATGCACACTGCCCTGACAGCAGTCAGGAAAGGATCGCTGGCTCGTTTTCCTTTCTTAGCCCAGGGATGCTAAGGCCAGCTGTAGTATCTTCAATGCCAGATTTGCTAAAAGCAACAAACTCGGCAGAGACCACAAATTAAACCTGGTCTGTACGACTGAATTACACAGTAACAACTGAACCACTGGGGGAACCTGGCTTCCAATTTTACTCATGACCTTGTGGGCAGTTGCCAATTGGAGGCTAGGCACCTTTCATTATGTGGAGAAGAAAATAACTTATCAGGTCAATTGTTCTATAAAGTAGTTTGACTTTACTCAGGCTCTTTCACTTCTTATATTGAAACTGGAATAATGTTGCCTTCACACAGTATTGCATTGCCTTATTTTGCTTGAAGATAGATACACATCAACATAAACTGGTTGGACCAAATAGCTTGTTTCTGGGTTATAACTTCGATTTATTTCTGTGCCAGAGAACAAGAAAAAAAAGAGGACTAGGCATTGAATCTCAGCTTGGTCAACATCACACAGCCAGGCATCAATAACCAATGACCAATGGGCATATTATGTGTACCACTGACCTATTGTATAAGTTGTCTGATTCCACCTCTGAAGTGCCTAGGGATGTTTCTCTCTATTAAAGAGGCTATGTAAATACAGGTGGCTTTGTTGTTATTGTTAAAAGCGATGTAATTCAACAGTGGAAGAATATACCATCGCTCAGAATTAAGAGACGGTGGCGGAGAAATTCAACATTTTGCACCCGTTTATTGGACATAATAGCAATGCTGGGGGGGGGGGACCAATTTTGGGTTGTGATCTCCTTTACCTCGTCGCCTCTGAAAGTTTGCTGGCTGTCAAATGAGAAGTTGGTGACTTCTCGGTATGCAGGGTGCCTGCCTGAAACGGGCGTTAGACGCCTTGTGTATGTAAACTAGGGTCCTAATGCTGGTTGTAAGACCCTGATTGAAATTGGCCTGCAAATGGTCTGACCTTGCGCCACACATTATCCGTCAATCCCACAATCTGGGAACTGGGTTTTGAGCAGCCTTAAAGGGACCACTCAAAACAATGGCCAGAAAACATTTTAATAGTTTATTTCTGTGGTGCCAGGATGAGTAGGCGTGCTCCTCCTGGCTTCAGAAAAAATGCTGCGGGCCACTGGTGGCCCGGGCCCAATGCTGCTTCATCCCCCACCTCCCCCACCCCCCCACCCCACCCCAGGTCATAGGCCGCAGACCTCAGGCTTGGACCTGCAACTCTTTTTAGAGGAGACAAATAAACATTAGGTCAAGTGACCCCCGATCTGGGGGACACTCCAAACATTTCCCAAGGCCCTTTTTTTTTGTTTTTTAAAAATATTTTTGTATCAGGCTTGGGCCTACAACTCTTTTGGGGGCAAACATAAACATTAAATCACGTGCCCCCCGATCTGGGGGACACTCCAAACATTTCCCAAGGCCCTTTTTTTTTTGTAGGTTTTTTTTTGTGTTCTTTATTTAGGGCATTAAAATTCCATATCTTACAAGTGCCCCCTATAAAAGGGGAGGGGCACACTAAAAACACTGGCAATTAAAACGAATTAAACTTTAAAACATAAAATCAAATTAAAATTTGGTTGCCGGGCGTGGTGATGCACTCCAGTCCCTCCGGCGCCCACCTCTCGCGGAAGGCCGCGAGCGTACCGGTGGACACCGCGTGCTCCATCTCTAAGGAGCTTGGACCTATAACTCTTTTGAGGGGGGAACAAAATAGACATTAGATCAAGTGCCCCCCAATCTGGGGGACACTGCAAACATTTTTCAACTGCCCTTTTTTTGTTTTTTTGGGGGGGTTTTTGACTTTTTTTTTTGTGATTTTTTTTTTGGGCAATGAAATCATAAATTTTACAAGTGCCCCCTATAAAAGGGGAGGGGGACACTGCTTGGACCTACATACAAGCTGGTTTGGAGTCAGCTGGTTAAAATTCCTAAGGCCTGATTGGTGTCCGCAGCTCGCCTGTTACAATCAAATGAGGCCCGATGCCGAATTCGGATCCAGCCTCTCTCCGACGTCTTCGAGTGAATGTTCGGATCGTGTCACCTGTGTCACTGGAGACCGCGCAAATTGAATTTCTCCTCCAGGGAGTTCCCAATTTGTAAAGATTTAAAGGAACCTCGTCATCCTGCTAAGTGACCTGCACGCCATTTCCTATTGCACGCAGATGCAGAGTGATATGATGGATAATCTAATATGATGCCATCAAGTCAACGATTATTTCCTGGTTAAAGAAATGGTCAAGGCCCCCTGGCAAAAACCACAGAGCAATAACTCAAGCTGTAGCAGACAAGCATTTGTTACAGAGCAAGCATTCCCTAAGTATATCAGTTCTGACAGAAGAGCGTTCTTGGCTGTGACAGGAATTGAATGTACAAACCCCCCCCCAAACCATGTTAATACCCTCTTAAAATTCAGAACGTTGGTTGTACCATACAAAGGTTATAGAACAGGTTCCTGCAGAAGTAGACAAATGTCTGCTCAAATTAATATCTATGCTAACCAGTTGAAAATTTGCATGTACTGTCGCACAGGGCTTTGCATTTCTGATTTGCATGAGAAATGTAGTCAGGAAAGGCAGATAACGCATCCAGTGTAACAGCACCCTGCGCTCTGCAGCCTTGCAAGTCCTGGCAGCACAGACAGAATTAAATGATTCCTTTGTAAATTTTAGGGATAGGAAGAAAAGTAAAACATAATTGCTAGTAATGAAATAAAAACAGAAAATGCTGGAAATAAACAGCAGGTCTAATGGTGTCTAAAAGGAAGATAGGTAGGTTAACATTTCAGTCGTAGATTCTTTGTCAAATTCTGATAAAGAGTTTACACCCACATGCTGAGGACATATTGTGTACTTCCATCATGGGCTGCCTTTTGAATTTGAATGGGATGAAAGCGGAAATGATTGGTTGTTCAGTGTGCTGATTTAGTGTAGTGCACCCACCTGCTTCTCAGTGCATTACCTCACTTACCCGGAAGTAACCAAGTCAAATATAGAACTTCTGAACATTACACTTAAGTAAGCAGATCAGAAAATGGTGTGGTAATGTGATATCAAGAGATGGAAGACTATACTGAAGCTCATCTGATCATCAACATCATAGGCAGTCCCTCAGAATCGAGGAAGACTTGCTTCCACTCTTAACATGAGTCCTTAGGTGGCCAAACAGCCCAATATGAGAACCACAGTCCCTGTCACAGGTGGAACAGATAGTCGTTGAGGGAAGGGGTGGGTGGGACTGGTTTGCCGCACGCTCTTTCCGCTGCCTGCGCTTGATTTCTGCATGCTCTCGGCGACGAGACTCGAGGTGCTCAGCACCCTCCTGGACGCATGTGATGGCAAAGTGAGGAAAGCACACTAATCTGCTACTTAGCCAGATAGATCAGCAAGTTCCCAGTCTGTACTGTATTCGCTGATCTTGGCTATGGTGGCAGTTGAAGTGCTACAGAGTTGAAGTGCTACCCGGGCTACAGAGGCGGGGAAATCAGCCAGGGTTCCTGCTCCTGATCTCTTTCCTATGACCCTTGATGGAAACTCATGTGTTGATTCCCCCTTGATAAAATAGCTTTCCAACATTCACTGCTTAAACTCGTATATAAAAATGGCCAGTTTGGTGACGTGCAGGAGGGCTGGTAGCGTGAGGCAGTGCCATCAATAAAGTTGAAAGACCCTTACTGGAAAGTCACCTGTTGATGCCAGCCCTTGGACAGGGCTCTGCTTGTCTGGCTATGTGGAGATCCCCTCCATAGGCTTCCTCTTCAGCTGGAGAGGGATAAATAAACGATAGATAATGGATGGAAACAATGGTCAATCAATATTTCAGTCTTTCCAGAAAAACACTGGGAAGGGGTGGTTGGATGACAAATGTATCCAAACCTAACAAGTGACACAATATTGACTAAAAGAGGATAATATTATTATGGAGAATCATACATGGGGCCAAAAACCTGTGGCCCTTCTGGCACACTCCTGTGAATGTTGATGATGTCAGTGGTAGAGATCCTGGATGGATGCATCTAGCATTTATGCTGGGATGTCAAGGGAAGATTGTGTCTGACTAACTTGATTGAATTTTTCGAGGAGGTTACCAGGAGGGCAGTGAGTATGATGTAGTGTATATGGATTTTAGCAAAGCTTTTGATAAGGTCTGTTTTCTTTGGAACAGAGAAGGCTAAGGGGAGACCTGATTGAGGTGTATAAAATTATGAGGGGCTTGGATAGAGTGGATAGGAAGGACCTGTTTCCCTTGGCAGAGGGGTCAACAACCAGGGGGCATAGATTTAAAGTAATTGGTGGTGGGGGGGGAGGTTTAGAGGAGTTATGAGGGGAAATGTCTTCACCCAGAGGGTGGTGGGGATCTGGAACTCACTGCCTGAAAGGGTGGTAGAGGCAGGTACCCTCGCCATATTTAAAAGATACTTGGATCTTTCAGAGCTACGGATCAAGAGCTGGAAAGTGGGATTACTCTGGATAGCTGTTGGTCGGCCGGTGTGAACACGATGGCCCAAATGGTCTCCTTCCGTGCTGTAAATTTCTATGATTCTATGTGCCACCATGGTAATCATTAGCCCCTGCTGTGAAGTGGGTGAAAAAGTGTGCTGAATATTAGCTTGTTCTTTTGTGAAAATTAAAGAAAAGAAGCCTTTGACAATCTCTAAAATATAAAAGAGGAAAAAAAAGTTACAATGGAAATTACTATTTTGTCCAGAGATTTTAGCAAATTTATTTGTATGATGTAATGACTAAGCCAGCATTAGCTGTGTGTGCACCCATACTAACAGCAAAATACCTGCATTGCACTGTAGCAATGCAAATGGAAAGGTACCTGAGGAAAGAGATTTATAACAAGTCTTATCTAAGCTATAAGAGTACTGCCTGCTGGATCTTTGTCTGCTGCTGATATGTCCTTACTACACAGTATAAATGCACACGAGGCCCATGCTTGAGAGAAGGTCAGTCTGTGACCTGTCCTTTATTCCTTAGCACTCAAGTGATGAAGGTGGGTGGTGCTTCCCCTTTTATACCTGAAGGTCCAGGTTAGGAGTGTCTCCCACCTAGTGGTCAGTGTTCTCACGGTGTACAACTTAGGTCAGTTTATACATGGGTTACAATGCTGGTTGAATACATGACATCACCTCCCCACCCAAAGTCTTATTGGGATCACAGGTTGAGTCTCTCTGGTGGTTTACGCTCCCTTGTAGAGCGCCTGAGTTGGGGCTCCGGTTGTTGGGCGCTGGCCTGAGTGTCTGCTGTTTGCAGTGCCTCAGGCCTGTCCGGACTGCCCACAGTGACTGGGCTCTCTTCCCTTTGCTTCCAGTGTTCGGTGTGGTGGAGTGAACTCTATATCGTGTTCTTCCTCTGCTTCTTCTATGGGGTTGCTGAACCTCCTTTTTGTTTGATCCACATGTTTGCGGCAGATTTGTCCATTGGTAAGTTTAACTACCAGAATCCTATTTCCCTCTTTGGCAACCACAGTGCCTGTGAGCCATTTGGGCCCTGCAGCGTAGTTGAGGACAAAAACAGGATCATTTCCATCAATACATCGCACCCTCGCATTCCTGTCATGGTAGTGATATTGTGACTGGCGCCTGCTCTCGACAATTTCTTTCATGGTGGGGTGTATAAGGGATAATCGGGTTTTGAGCGTCCTTTTCATTAGTAGCTCTGCGGGTGGAACCCCTGTGAGCGAGTGTGGTCGGGATCTGTAGGCCAACAGGAGGCATGATAAGCGGGTTTGTAGGAAACCCCCTTGGAATCTAAGCATCCCCTGTTTGATTATCTGCACTGCTCATTCTGCCTAGCCGTTTGAGGCCGGCTTGAACGGTGCCGTTCTAACATGGTTAATTCCATTGCCTCCCATGAAGTCCTGGAATTCAGTGCTTGTGAAGCACGGGCCATTGTCGCTGACCAAGATGTCCGGTAGACTGTGGGCGGCGAACATTGCCCGTAGACTTTCTACTGTGGCAGAGGATGTGCTTGAATTTAAAATGTCACACTCGATCCATTTGGAGTAGGCGTCTACTACAACCAAAAACATTTTCCCCATGAAAGGACCTGCGTAGTCCACATGGATGCGTGACCAAGGCTTGGCGGGCCATGGCCAGGGGCTAAGGGGGGCTTCCCTGGGCGCATGGCCCAGCTGGGCACACGTGTTGCACCTGCGAACACAAAGTTCCAGATCTGCGTCTACCCCTGGCCACCAAACGTGTGACCTGGCAATTGCCTTCATCGTGACAATGCCCGGGTGCCCATTGTGGAGTTCTCTGATGAACACCTCTCTGCCCATCTGGGGCATGACTATGCGGTTTCCCCATGGTAGGCAATCGGCCTGAATCGAGAGTTCATCCTTGCGCCTGTGAAATGGTTTAAATTTCTCAGGGCATGCCCTGTACGTGGCTGCCCAGTCCCCATTCAGGACACATTTCTTGACTAGAGACAATAGCGGGTCTCTATTTGTCCAGACTTTAATCTGACGGGCTGTCACGGGTGAGCCTTCGCTTCCGAAAGCTTCAACAGCCATGACCATCTCAGCACCATGCTCGGTAGCCCCCTCAGTGGTGGCTAGTGGGAGCCTGCTGAGTGCATCGGCGCAGTTTTCGGTGCCCGGTCAGTGCCGAATTGTGTAGTCATAGGCAGCTAACGTGAGTGCCCACATCTGTATGCGGGCCGATGCGTTTGCATTTATGGCCTTGTTGTCGGCCAAAAGGGACGTTAGGGGTTTGTGATCTGTCTCCAGCTCAAATTTCCTGCCAAACAGGTACTGGTGCATTTTCTTTACCGCATATACACATGCGAGCGCCTCCTTTTCTACCATCCCGTAGCCCCTTTCTGCCTGGGACAGACTCCTGGAGTCATAAGCTACCGGCTGTAACTGACCCTTGGCATTGACATGCTGCAACACACACCCGACACTATAGGACGACGCATCGCACGTTAACACAAGTTTCTTACATGGATCGTATAGCGTTAACAGATTGTGGAACATAACAAATTGCGTGCTCTATTAAAAGCCCTTTCCTGGCTGTCCCCCCAGACCCATTCCCGACCTTTGCATAGGAGCACGTGTAGCGGCTCTAGCAGCGTGCTCAATTTGGGAAGAAAGTTACCAAAATAGTTCAGGAGCCCCAAGAACGAACGCAGCTCCGTCGTCGGGTCTGGGTGCTCTCTGGATCGCTTCCGTCTTGGATGCAGTAGGGCTGATCCCGTCTGCTGCTACCCTCATCCCCAGGAATTCTACCTCTGGAGCTAGGAAGACGCACTTTGCCTTTTTCAGTCGCAGACCTACCCGGTCCAGTCTGCGTAGCACCTCCTCCAGGTTGTGGAGGTGTTCTTCAGTATCGTAACCCGTAATGAGGATGTCGTCCTGAAAAACCACCGTCCCTGGAATAGACTTGAGGAGGCTTTCCATATTTCGTTGGAAGATCACGGCGGCCGAGCGAATCCCGAACGGACATCTGTTGTACTCAAACAACCCCTTGTGTGTTGTGATGGTGGTCAGCTTCTTCAACTCACTCGCCAGCTCCTGGGTCATGTAAGCTGAGGTCAGGTCCAATTTTGAAAAAAGTTTGCCACCGGATAGCGTTGCAAAGAGGTCCTCCGCTCTCGGTAGCGGGTACTGGTCTTGGAGTGACACCCGATTGATGGTGGCCTTGTAATCGCCACATATTCTGACCGACCCATCCGCCTTGAGCACCGGCACAATCGGGCTCGCCCAGTCACTGAATTCGACTGGCGAGATGATGCCTTCCCTCAACAGGCGGTCCAATTCGCCTTCTATCTTTTCCCGCATCACGTACGGCACCGCTCTGGCCTTGTGGTGTACTGGTCTGGCGTCCGGGTTTATGTGAATCACTACCTTGGTACCCATGAAAGTGCCAATGCCGGGTTGAAATAATGAGTCAAATTTGTCCAGGACCTGTGAGCATGATACTCGCTCCACAGAGGAAATTGCATTGACATCGCCCCATTTCCAGTTCATGATAGCAAGCCAACTCCTCCCCAGTAGTGCGGGACCGTCCCCTGGGACAATCCAGAGTGGCAACCTGTTCTCCGAATCTTTGTGGGTCACGACTACCGTGGCGCTGCCTAGCACCGGAATGATCTGTTTTGTGTAAGTCTGTAGCTGTGCGTCAATCGGCGATAATTTTGGCCTCCTGGCCTTGGATGCCCACAACTTTTCGAACTGTTTGATACCCATCAGGGACTGGCTGGCACCTGTGTCTAACTCCATTGATACTGGGATGCCATTGAGGAGCACTTTCATCATTATCGGTGGCGTCCTGGTGTATGAACTGTATACGTGCTCCACGTGAACTCGCTGAACTTCAGCTTCCAGCGATTTCCCCCAGCGTTCATTTCTGCAATTTCTGCAGGTATTTTGCTCACCTCTGCAAACTCCGGCTGAATGTATGCCTCCATGCCTCCAGCATGAGTTGCGGTTTGAAACAAAAGTTCCCTTGCCAGTCGATCGTCCCTTACTGCCCTTGTTATTGTCCTTGAGTGCACCATTAACAGGTGGTGATGGCCCCATTACTGGCCGCATTGTCCCTTGCAATGACGTGAATCGCTGTTCAGCTTGCCATTGTCTCTGTCGAACTCCCCCTCTGGGTTCGACTACATGTTGGGGCATGCCTGACTGCCCTTGTCTGCCTGGAGAACTGTGTGCTGCTTTAACAATGTTGAGTCTCTGTCCCAACCATTCCTTAACACAGTACCTCTCGTCTGTTCTGCTAGTGGCCATGCTCGCGTGGTTTAAATCCCAGTTTCTTGTCGCCATTGATATGTCCTTACTACACAGTATAAATGCACACGAGGCCCATGCTTGAGAGAAGGTCAGTCTGTGACCTGTCCTTTATTCCTTAGCACTCAAGTGATGAAGGTGGGTGGAGCTTCCCCTTTTATACCTGAAGGTCCAGGTTAGGAGTGTCTCCCACCTAGTGGTCAGTGTTCTCACGGTGTACAACTTAGATCAGTTTATACATGGGTTACAATGCTGGTTGAATACATGACATCTGCACCATGTGTTATTCTGGAGGATAACTTATTCTTGAAATGCTAGTTCTATATAATTTGTTACTGCTGCATCATACATGGTTTTTACTATACTGCATCACAGATTATTAATGGTCTCAGCATTACTCTCTAGCATTTCGGAAATACTCGGTTCACATGTGCTATGGCAAAGAAAAGGGGATGGAGACCCGTTTCATCGAGTCTTTGCACTCTAATGTTTCCAGGCAATTTCTGGGTCTTCCACAAAAAGACAGACATGGGCCTGTGCTTACAACAAAAGCAGGTGTTGAGATAAGGAAGGAGGTAGCATTCTTGGCCTTGTTCTCAGTTTCTTCTATGGGCATCCAATTTGAGAGAGACCCGAAGAAGCTGACTTTAAGCCTTGCACCTTGCTTCCTCAGATCTGAGTGGGGCAGGCAGCAAGACAAGCTAGGCCTGAACAGGCAAGAACCATTCTTTACAGCCTCCCTTCGAAACAACTAGCCTGAAAGCCTTCTGGTTGCTGTTCTCCAACTGCCCCCCCACCCCCACTAAACCCATTATAAAAGCAGCTATAATGAGTTTAGGCCTGCAATGAGAATAAGAAAGGAAACCATATCACCAGTACCCAGTTTTAAAAATAATTGCCATGAACATCTGTATGTGTTTTTTCCTGTTTTGACCATTGTTATTTAGTCGGTCGGCTTTGGTAACATGATCAGGGGAATTAGCATGGACGAGTTTTAAAAATATTTTCTTTGTCTTTCCTCATCAACTTTTCTTGCCTCCCTTTCCATTTCCTCTGTTATACACTGCTTAAATCAGAGGGGAGTCCAGGCATAGAAGAGTTACTAGACTAAACTTTCCAAACAGGTTTGGCGGATTTTCTGGGCATAAATTGGTGAACCTGGCTGGAAATCTGTTATGATGGATCTCCACTCAGTTTTGCAGCTGGTTCAATTTTGCACTTCAACCTTTAATGTGCATAGGAAGAATCTGCCAGTTTGTGGGTGAATATCTAAGTGAGCCAAAATATGGTAAGTGAAGGTCTCATTAATAATAACACTGGAGTATAAAAGCAGGGAAGTCTTGCTACAGTTATACAAGGTATTGGTGAGGCCACAACTGGAATACTGCGTACAGTTTTGGTTTCCATATTTACGAAAGGATATACTTGCTTTGGAGGCAGTTCAGAGAAGGTTCACAAGGTTGATTCCTGAGATGAAGGGGTTGACTTATGAGGAAAGGTTGAGTAGGTTAGGCCTCTACTCATTGGAATTCAGAAGAATGAGAGGTGATCTTATCGAAATGTATAAGATTATGAGGGGGCTTGACAAGTTGGATGCGGAGAGGATGTTTCCACTGATGGGGGAGACTAGAACTAGAGGGCATAATCTTAGAATAAGGGGCCGCCCATTTAAAACAGAGATGAGGAGAAATTTCTTCTCTCAGAGGGTTGTAAATCTGTGGAATTTGCTGCCTTGGAGAGCTGTGGCAGCTGGGACATTGAATAAATTTAAGACAGAAACAGACAGTTTCTTGAGCGATAAGGGGTTATGGGGAGTGGGCGGGGAAGTGGAGCTGAGTCCATGATCAGATCAGCCATGACTTTATTGAATGGCGGAGCAGGCTCGAGGGGCCGTATGGCCTACTCCTGTTCCCATTTCTTATGTTCTTATATTCTTTGGAAGCACCGAATGCGCAGAATGCCATGCTGTAAATGATACTGCACTAAAGAAACCACGGCAGTATAATCAACAGCCAGACTGTCTGATTGGCCACCCCCAGCGAGATTGTACACCTACCTGGCAGTGACAGTAAGGGACTGTATCCACAGGCTCCAGTTCAAAAGAAAGCTGTGCCATGCAGCATAAGTCTGGCATAGGGACAGTAATGGTCAACTGAAGCCTCCCACGTTTCTCCACCTTTCCCTAGGCATGTTGCAATGTTGATCTATGGGAATTATATTCTGGGCTGGCTAAAAGTCCTTTGAAATCTCCTCATGCATCTGTCTCCACTTCATCAGTCACCCATTTCAGTTTTCCACATTCACCTTCATTTCACTTGATTTTTGTCTGTCACTCATTCCCTTTCCCTCCTCAGCCTCGGCAAAAGGCTGCCAATGGGTTGAAAGCCTATTGAGCCCACCATTTATCTTTAAGCATCAGCATTCCTTTAGACTTCACCTGAATCACACATATCCAGTCGCCCAATTACACTGGAAATCTCAGCAGGTCAGGCAGCATCTGTGGACTCTGCTTCCTCGCCACAGATACTGCCTGACCTGCTGAGATTTCCAGCATTTTCTGTTTTTATTCCAGATTCTAGCATCCGCAGTATTTTGCTTTTGCCCTATTATACTGTCTCCCTGCATATATCCAAAGCTGCACATGTACATATAAGACATTATGTGAATGAGCTGATGACCTAATCAGCTCACTACACTTTTGATGAGCTTTGCCCTCATTTCTAGTCATTCCAGAATAAACTGTACCACATTGGAAAATGTGGGCTACCAGGTCTGACAGTCGGTCGGAATTGATCTAACGGAACAGTTGATATTGCTTCTTGGGTTACTGTGCTTGGGTTACTGGCTATATCCACCAGTTCCTGCACATGGCTAGAATAATTAATAAAAACCCAATATCATTAATCACTGTTAAAATAATAATCAAAAAATACAGACATAAACAAAATATTGTCATTGTTCAATTATTTTTAATGGCTTGATTTAAATGTTGATCTCCTTTGGCCTTGCCCATGGATGATCTGGGGTCGGGATAGATGTGATGTTTAGCTTTTTTTAATTTGTTCATGGGATGTGGGTTCATGGCTGGCAAGACCCGCATTTATTGCCCATCTGTAATTGCCCTTGAGAAGGTGGTGATGAGCTGCCTTCTTGCACCGCTGCAGTCCGTGTGGTGAAGGTGCTCCCACAGTGCTGTTAGGGAGGGAGTTCCAAGATTTTGACCCAGCAACGATGAAAGAATGGCAATATTTTTCCAAGTCAGGATGGTGTGTGACTTGGAGGGGGAGGGGAACTTGGAGGTGATGGCGTTCCCATGCGCCTGCTGCCCTTGTCCTTTTAGATGGTAGAGGTCGTGGGTTTGGGTGCTGTCGAAGAGGCCTTGGCGAGTTGCTGCAGTGCATCTTGCAGAGGGCACAGACTGCAGCCACGATGCACCGGTGGGGGAGGGAGTGAATGTTTAAGGTGGTGGATGGGGTGCCAAATAGCGGGCTGCTTTGTCCTGGATGGTGTCGAGCTTCTTGTGTGTTGTCGGAGCTGCAGCCATCCAGGCAAGTGGAGAGTATTCCATCACACTCCTGACTTGTGCCTTGTAGATGTTGGAAAGGCTTTGGGGTATCAGGAGGTGAGTTACTCGCCGCAGAATACCCAGCCTCTGACCTACTCTGGTAGCTGCAGTACTTATGTGGCTGGTCCAGTTACGTTTCTGGCCAATGGTAACCGGCAAGATGCTGATAGTTGGGGATCAGCGATGGTAATGCCGTTGAATATCAAGGGGCGGTGGTTAGACTCTGGCTTTTTAGAGATAGTCATTGCCTGGCACTTGTGTGGCGCGAATGTTACTTGCTACCTAGCAGCCCAAGCCTGAATGTCGTCCAGGTCTTGCTGCATGCGGGCATGGAGTGCTCCATTGTCTGAGGAGTTGCGAATGGAATTGAACACAGTGCAATCATCAGCGAACGTCCCCACTTCTGACCTTGTGATGGAGGGAAGGTCATTGATGAAGCAGCTGAAGATGGTTGATAGCTGCTAAGAGCTGTGTTGAACCTGGCCTGTTTTGTAAGACCACTGCTCAGGCATACCCTGTGGGGAAAGGGCCAAATACGCATTTCCTGAGGTTAATTGGAGGTGAACTGCTGAGGGAAGATTATGTCGATTGGCAGCTACTTGTAAACCTCGGGTTCCTGTCCTCGGGGAGAGGCTAGATTTAAAAGGTCAGAAAAACTAGCAGCAACTATCCTGGGTTTTATGGGGATTTGCATGTCTGTTTTTTGACATTTACAATAAAACATTAAGAAATCAAAAATATTTTGTGAGTTGCATTTTGTTCCAGAATCCCACTTCAGTGTTGGTATAGAATCAGATTCTAATTCTTTAAATCCAGCTTCAATTCTTGCACATTACACCTCGTACTCCATTTAAATGTCACTATCAAATTTAGAGTTTACAAAGCTCCACCCCACTCCTATTTACAATGCAGCACAGATTAGAGTGAACCTGGGCTCTCTCCATCACAGCCGCTCACGTAAGAAGTGACACTGATAGATTGCAAACTGAGAAGCACAATTGTGTAAGCAGATTTTATCTTTGTATGACAGAATATAGGACAAAATGTGCAAAAGAATAAAATGATGCAAGTCCTTTGAAAGGCAAACTCATCGAGATTTATGTTTAAGTTTTATGCCCATTTAAAACTGTACATCGTTTACATGGCATAGATTGATACAATACTGTACTAATAAAAGTTATTGCTAATGATGCAGTTTTACCAGTGGACAATCTCTAGTCTGACGGGCTTTGAAGTACCTTTGAAGACACATGATTGAGTATGTGCTCATCCTTGCACCGCACTATTCTCATCTTGTGATGGAAGCAGTGCCATCATTAAATGGAAAAAAGAATCATTATAACATAACATTATAACAAAGGACATAGGAAATAGGAGCAGGAGTAAGCCCCATACAGCCCTCGAGCCTGCTCCGCCATTGAATACGATCATATCTGATCTGATCATGGACTCAGGTCCACTTCCCTGCCCACTCCACATAACCCCTTATTCCCTTAACATTTAAGAAACTATATATTTCTGTCTTAAATTTATTCCACGTCCCGGCTACCACAGCTCTTTGAGGCAGCAAATTCCACAGATCCACAACCCTCTGAGAGAAGAAATTTCTCCTCATCTCAGTTTTAAATGGGCGGCCCCTTATTCTAAGATCATGCCCTCTAGTTCTAGTCTCCCCTATCAGTGGAAACATCCTCTCTGCATCCAACTTGTCAAGCCCCCTCATAATCTCATACGTTTTGCTAAGATCACCTCTCATTCTTCTGAACTCCAATGAGTAGAGGCCCAACCTACTCAACCTTTCCTCATAAGTCAACCCCCTCATCTCCGGAATCAACCTATTGAACCTTCTCTGAACTGCCTCCAAAGCAAGTATATCCTTTCGTAAATATGGAAACCAAAACTGCACGCAGTATTCCAGGTGTGGCCTCACCAATATCCTGTACAACTGCTTTTATACTCCATCCCCTTTGCAATAAAGGCCAAGATTCCATTGGCCTTCCTGATCACTTGCTGTACCTGCACACTAGCCTTTTGTGTTTCATGCACAAGTACCCCCAGGTCCCGCTGTACTGCAGCACTTTGCAATCTTTCTCTATTTAAATAGTAACTTGCTCTTTTATTTTTTCTGCCAAAGCGCATGACCTCACACTTTCCAACATTAAACTCCATCTGCCAAATGTTTGCCCACTCACTTAGCCTGTCTATGTCCTTTTGCTTCAATATGATCCAGATCTGATTGAATAGGGCTAGGCTTTGAGCTGGAGCTGCAGCTGCAGCAATGAAGTGAAAATGTAGTGGACGATTGCTGTTTGAGGTGTCATCGGCTTGAGTTGCCCATCTAACACAATTCCCTGGCAGAGTATACAGGCCTGTACATTGCCTAAATACTAAATAAAAATGTTGAAGATCAGCTTGTTCCTGTTGATTGATCACATCACATCTGTGGTGAGGTCCTTGGTGTAACTGTCCTAGATATGTAATGGCAAATTGCTCCATCGGAAAATAAGCACGCTGAAAAGCTGATTGTTAAGTATCGAATAACTCCATAAGGCTAAGTACGGTGAGCTAGTTCAGGCATGACCTTACTCTAGTTTATTTATTCTCAAAGTGAGGTTCAACATGGCTGCCAACATTATATACATGACTTGTATGTGTTTGCCAGTGACCATAGGACTCCGACAGTCGCGCCCTCTGGTGGCAGGTAAAACCCAGTCAACACACATAACACTGATCTCAACCTGGGCTGCGTAGCAGGGAGGCTACAGTTGATCGCGATGTCCCTGAGCTTGCAAGGGAGAAAGTCAGCCAGGGTTCCTGTTCCTGTTCACCATCCAGTGGCATTTGTTAGAAAAAGCATGCATTGTTGCTGGGCATCATATCGAGGTTGGCTGTGTTGTCCTCTGCGCGTGAATAGCTCACTATTTAGGCTCACACATGAAGAATGGCCATTGAGCGAGGTACAGGAGGGTATCCAGCGTCTGAGCAACTGTATCCTAGCATGAGCCAGTACCTTCAGGGAAGGAAGGGAGAAAATTGGAGGAAAACAAAAGGAGGAAGTACAGTCAAATTTTGGATGCTGCTTTGCATCTGCTCCATGCGTGTTTCTCGGAAACACATTACACAAGCAGGCTTTAAAGTTAACGTGGTTTTAAGCTCAATTTAACTTGTAGTTATGAGTGCGAGTTTTACAACCCACTTGGACAATACCCTCAGGACTAAAGTGGATATCTGCTGAAATCCAGAACTAACAGCATTTGTGCCATCCTGAGTTCCCTAATGTCAGTGCAGATGAAGCTGGTGCAAATCACTAGCCTATTATTCTGGCTGCAAACCTATGTTTCACGCCCAATATCATCATCATCATAGGCAGTCCCTCGAAGCGAGGATGACTTGCTTCCACGCCAAAAAGGGATGAGTTCACAGATGTTTCAATGATGGACCTAATATTCCAGGTCCCGAACTACATCGTGAAGGGTGGAATTTGCCTGTGCTTGGATTTTTTTTAAACATGTGGTGGCTGTTGCACACCAGCCACCACCACCCGATAATCCATTTTGTGATGACGAGTTTTGCGTAAAAATGGTCACAGTTGTAAATTTTCTATTAGAGAAATTAATTGTCCCTTTTAAAAAAAAAAAGAATCCTGCTTGCTACCCATTACATTGTTAAAGCAAAAGTGTGACCAACAGGCCCCGATATAGCTTCCATTTATATCATACTGTACTTGATATAACAATTAAAATGAACTCCACAGAATAAGGTGAAGTTCTTTAGTCACTGTTAGTCTCCTATTTGCACTCTTATTGATTTCTCAGAGTCTCTACACATACCATTAAAGAGCAGGGACAGGAAAAGGGGTCTTTGCTCTCCATTAGTACCAAGTAGCACCGAGGCTGCTGTCACTGGAGGAGAAGGATGAGAAAGTTCATTCTTTTCAGGACCTTTTTGATAGAAAAGTAAAACTCATCTTATTCCCATGCTGTTTGTTGATCGATGGTTTACTTTTTTTTGTGGTCAGCGTGATGAGCCAAATTGCAGGAATCTGGATAAGTCCGACACGAATTTGATGAGAAATGACACATTCTGATCTTTTCCAAATTAAGGAGCTCCACAATATTTGAACAACACAGTGCAATGTTTCAGATGAAAGCTGTTTTAAGTGGCTGTGTGTTTGTACATTTTCTTTGTCGATGGGGTTGAAGCTAACGAGCTCATCACAATCTAGTCTGTACACGTTGGTGCTCTTTCAAACCGTGTTTTTTCTAACACAGTGGTGTAAAATTCCCAAAGGCAAATGATATTTGTGAGCCTTGGTTTCAAAACATCTGGTCGGAGTTTTTCTGAACTGATTGCTGATTAACACTGGACTTCCTCTGTTGACTATTATCTCTGGGCTTAAGTTTCCCCAGGAATTGCTCCTCTTTTATTGGAGCGACTTGATTTTTCTGGACTATCTTTTTAGTTGCAATTCTGGCCATTTAATTTGTGCCAGTGTTAGGTTTTTTTTTAGTTCAATTTTTTTTTCAAAAGGGGGTGTTCCCAGCCACTTAGGGTTAGGGTTAGGGTTATGTTGCCACTTCTGTCCGCACAGAAAAGCCTCACCTAGAGTTAAGGAATCGATGCAAGTAACTACATTTAAAGCACCACCAAGCACCAAACAAAGCACAAAAAGTATTAAGCAATTAATTAACAAATAAAATAGAAGGAACCCTGCCCCTAAAGCACCAAAATCAATCAGTAAATAACAAATAAAAAATAGAAGTCCTACCTTCGGGAACGCAGTGGACTGACGATGAGGGAGACCATTTGGCCAGGGCTAGGGACGGCGTGCTTCAGGCCCCTCCCACACACAGCCTGCAGTGCGCGTTTGCAGAAATGGCCTGCCAGGAGCTACTGCACATGCACACAGACTCTAGCGCACATGTGCACAGGTCCCGGCACTGTTTTCAGCATTGGGATCTGGCTCCGCCCCCAATCCATTGGGCCATGCTGCGCCACAACCGAAGAGAGGTCGGGGAGTGGCCAGAATACCGACGTCTTTATTCGGTGTGCTTGGAGGCGGACAAAAACGGCGCCTCTCTGGTGAGGGCACCAGAAAAACAGGTTAGGGAAACTCTAGCCCTCTGTGAGGACAGTTTATCAACATTACAGCAATTCAGAGGCAGCTCATTAAATGTAGTCAAATTTCTTGCTGAAAATAGATATCACAGTCAACAAATTCAAAAATCTATTATAGATTGAAAACAAGATTGCTTTGCCATAATACTTTATCATTATATCGCCGTGACATTTCAACCCTGACAGAGATGGAGGCTCAGAGCCATAATTAGTTTCAAGAAAACCTTTTCATTTATTTGTCATTACCTTGTGACACGTATTTTCTGCTTTCTTCTTTAACTTAAGAAATGAGGGCTCCATCTCAATATCTGCCGAGAAATGTTGAGACCTATGGATACAACTATAATATAGGTACACGTTTGAGACTTACCTTTTTAGAATAATATGTAGTACATAAGAACATAATAAATAGGAGCAGGAGTAGGCCATACGGCCCCTCGAGCCTGCTCCGCCATTTAATACAATCATGGCTGATCCGATCATGGACTCAGGTCCACTTCCCCACCTGTTCCCCTTATTCCCTTATCGTTTAAGAAACTGTATATTTTTGTTTTAAATTTATTCAATGCCCCAGCTTCCACAGCTCTCTGCGGCAGCGAATTCTACAGATTTACAACCCTTTGAGAGAAGAAATTTCTCCTCATCTTAGTTTTAAATGGGTGGCCCCTTATTCTAAGTCTCAATTTTAAATGTAGTCTGCAGGTTCAAGTTATACTGTCAGCTGCATCTCACTGTCCATTCAGGGAAAGTGGAGCTATGCCTATGCTTCCTTTCCTGCATGCAAAGAGCTCCAATCACGAGTGCCTATAACACTCGTTATATTTTAGTGCTAGGAGGAGCCGAGGGGACAGCTAGCTATTTATATTAATATATGAATCACATGATGCAAAGAAACACTCTTTTGAGGAGAATTCTATCAATGTGATTGGTGTCACATGTCATACCACAAGGTTATATTCTGGCAAAGGCTCACACAATTATTACTGTTTGAATCACTGTCAGTTCTTTGTCGTTTATATGCATCATTGATGTTATGTTTATAATGTACTTACGAATGACTCCACAAGGCAATGTGTTGTACTCAAACTATAGTGACCTTGGTCCTTTATTCCAAACTCCAGAATGCCCCACAAGCATGGTGTGCAGCCTTTTAAACAGGACCCTGCCACCAGGGCAGGAATACCCTGGTCCCCACCAGTTGCACCCTCTAGGTGTGCCAGCATGTATATACACAGTGTAAACCTTATTGATAGTACATCAGGTAAACAAGTCTCCAACTTATACAATCACACAGTGACTACACAGAGAGTACATCCATGATCTGCATATACAACAATTGATTTTCAAGAAGTCAAGTAATAAACAGTAGATTTAACAGTAAAATGTCTCTGTATGTAAAGCTACCTGTTTAGTAAATTTCTAAACTACCAGGGGTGAAATTGGGGCGCATTATTTGAATTGTTTGAAAATTTGTGCCACATCCGGCGTGGAATTAGCCTCTTAGAGGCAAGAAAATGTGCTGGGTGGTCGCGATACGTTCGCAGGGCACGACTCTCAGCTAACGTGCCACAACGCCCCGCTCCTTCTTTTAAAGGGGACGGCCGTTACGAACTCTGCAGCCGCTTTAAGTGGCGCCCACTGGGCCACCAGGGAGGGTGTTGGCCAAGAGGGGGCGCTGGTCTGCATGTTGGCGGCCCGGCCACACCAGCTGCCGCCATTGTCGGGCTGACTGTAAAGTCGTCCGACAACAAAAGAGATGGCGGCTACGGCACTACCACCTCCCCTTTAAGGGCGGCCGGGGCTTTCGGTAACATCGGCCCACGCCGACCTCGCAATTTCCCCCGCGGGGCGCGGGGCGATAAGGGGTCGGTGCGTACGGCGATGACATCATTGCCATACCTGCGCCACGCCGGTGCGCTAATCGTGGCGCAAACTGCTTTTTGCGCTCCAAGCAATTCCGGTGGCTGAGCGCTCTGGCCGCCATGTCTGTGCATTAGTGCATCTGCGCCCTGTTACGGACTCCCGGAGGCGCTACTGGGCCTTTCCCAGAGGGGCAATTTTGGACCCCTAATCTTAACATATTAGAGATGGATATGAGGCATTAAAATTTTGACTTTTCATAGCATTTTGTGATGTCGGAGTCCTCTGCACAACCATATCAAAATATCTGTCAGGCTGGGTTGATTTGCACTCCAATCCCAATGTAATTCATTTCGACAAAGTGTAATTCATTTCTGGTTCCCAGACCTTGCCAGAATTAATTACATCTTCATTGTACTGTAATAAGCAGCAATACATTATTTTTAGTAATAGTGTACAATTATCAAATAAAAATCTGCACCGGTACTGTCACTGCTCTTCAATGATTACCCAGAATTTATTCCAGTTTCTTAGATTCTTTAAAATATGTTTCAACATTTGATTTGAATGAGCCGATGATCTGATAATTGCAGTCCATCAACTAGCCAGAAAGCCCATTACAGAACTTTAGGTTTAAGCCTGAGGAGCTGCGAGATTTCATTAAAAAAATTTTTGCTTGCATGGATTTTATTTCCCTCTAGTACATGTATTCCAGCGCTATAAATGTTTCAGCTCACTAATAATTAGCATTAGAGAGATATTTTCCAGCTTTGATACTTTGCGAGCGTATTTTCAAATGTTTTGCTGCTGTTTTGAGAAATAATAGGATGCTTCGACACCTCTGGATGAAATTTGCAGGAATATTAACGGTTGATAGAAAAAAACATTTGAAGTAGTGTGGAATATTTACTCTTCAGTTACTCCAATGGGGAGAATGTGAACGAGGAAATAGAAATATATTCAAATATATTTCTGAAAGGAGCCATGTCACCATGCTTGGTATGGGGAGCGTCGTCATGTTTTGAAAAACAGTTAAAAAGCAGCACTTTAGAAAACTATAAGCAAAAGGATGGCAGAAAAATACTCCTGGAGGAGTCAGATTGCTTGTAGAGTTTTGATCAGCTCCGTTGGGCAGGCCACATCGTCCGCATGTCAGACACAGGACTCCCAAAGCAAGCACTCTACTTGGAACTCCTTCACGGCAAACGAGCCAAAGGTGGGCAGAGGAAATGTTACAGGGACACCCTCAAAGCCTCCCTGAAAAGTGCAACATCCCCACTGACACCTGGGAGTCCCTGGCCAAAGACCGCCCTGAGTGGAGGAAGTGCATCCGGGAGGGCACTGAGCACCTCGAGTCTCATCGCCGAGAGCATGCAGAAACCAAGCGCAGGCAGCGGAAAGAGTGTGCGGCAAATCTGTCCCACCCTCCCTTTCCCTCAACGACTATCTGTCCCACCTGTGACAGGGACTGTGGCTCTCGTATTGGACTGTTCAGACACCTGAGGACTAATTTTAAGAATGGAAGCAAGTCTTCCTCGATTCCGAGGGACTGTCTATGATGATGAGAGTTTTGTAACTCTTTGGAAGCATTGGTAGTTCCTCATTTATTGAAAATCATGAGGTGACCTTTCAGAAACTTGCATTTCCAAGTACTCTGGATCACAATACTCTCATAGTGATTGGTAGGTCAGGAAAAGTTACACCTGGCGGGGGGTGGGGGGAACAGTGGAATTTGGAGACAGCCCCTATTTTAAAGTTTTAAAAATCCTCGTGGAAGTGGCAGCTGGAGTTTCCTGCGCCCATGTTGCTGATATCAAAAGAAGGACTAGAGGGACTGGAGGGCTCTCTTCCTATTCCCTCAAAACATAGTACACCTGCACGATGCAGATGTTTGCATGCCAAGATAATAATGTAAATGGGGCCCACAATGCAGACTTACCAATGAAAATTGACTGCAGAGTGATCAATTGGCGTTAGGAAAGCAGCAAATGTAAAGTCAGCTGGTTCACCATCCAGATCCAGGGGCAAGGCGCCACTCCAGAATTCCTAGTCCTGCCTAAGGAATGCTGGAAATGGCACAGGCCTCCGTCCCTTCATTCAACTGACTCCAACTCTCGGATTTGGGACTGGGTTAGAGCCAGGGCTGACTGCCATCTGGAAGACACACTGTTTCGCACTTTGTATCAGTTTTCCCATTTGGCTGAAAGTGTTAGAAATTAGAATTTTTCCAGAATTAGCAATTGCCCTGAAAAAAGAACTATCGGGGTCATTTTAAATAACTCGCCTGGTGGAAAACTGATGTAGTCAGATCGTCCGCTAATTTACTTTCTGTTGAAGTCAATGGATGTGATCGTGTCAATTTCCTACCAGGAAAATTAATAAGTTAAAATGATCCCCTGTGACTTGGTAGTACAGGTTGAACCTCCCTTATCCAGAACTCCCTTATCCAGAACCACCCCTCATCTGGAACTACTCCCGGCTGCCGGGTGGCGCATGCGCAGAACTCCGACATGAACAAATTGAACAAATTGAAATCCTTCCTCACTGCCAACTCCCGCAATCGCTGGCCTGACCCTGCAATCCACCGCCCCCATCCCCCCATCCCCATGATCTTTCTGCCGCACTCCCAGCCAACCAGCCCTGATGTCCCCTTGCTCAGTACCTGTACCATCCAATTTAACGTGACCACCCTTCGTCCGGAAAGATCCCTTATCCAGAACAGGTCCGGGGGGGGGGGGTTCTGGATAAGGGAGGCCCAACCTGTATCAAAGTCAAGTGGACCTTTAGGTATCGTTTCTAGTTTCTGTTTCTCCATGGAGTGGAGTAAATGAATAGAACACATATCTACAATATTTACAAATTCCAAGCACTATTCTGAATTATGCTACTATAATTCATATGGATAATTCAAATGCAATTTATATGTTAAAGCAGTTATTTGTGTAGAAAACAAGGAAGAGAATGGCTTTGCTAAAATTTTAGAGGAAGGAGGAGGCAGAGGATGCCCTTTTTAACCTCCTTTGTTTACCATTTAGCTTTTCAGTAGAGGCATGTGCCAAGGAGTGTAAGTGATAAAGATGGCTTATCCCCATGGGGGCAATGGAAAGGTCAGTAGGATTGCTTGCAGTGTTAGAAAGCTTGATATTCGGAAGACTGCTTTGGAGGTTAACTACAAATTTAGTCTGTCAGTATATCTGCACTGTTGCACAATAAATGGCAGATACTAGAATCACTGTTTAGAGGGGCGAGTAGAGCCCTTATAGAGTAACAGCAAGAATACAATCATAGAGTAGCACAGCACAGAAGGAGGCCATTCAACCCATTGATGCTGCACTGGCTTTTTCAAAGAGCAATCCAGTTAGTCCCACTCCCCCGCTGTTTCCCCATAAGAGTGGAGGAAAAAACAGCAATGAATACCATTTGAAAAGCAGCAGAAATTAAATGTTTACATATTGTGAAAATATGTTCTTCTCCTACCTGTTCTAACATCTACATATGTTCTGCTGTAAGAGAGCTTCCTGATCGAATAAAGTGTAAAATGAAATTCTCTCTGAGATTGACTCTTCTATCTGGAGTGTACTCCTGCCATATCATTACTAACCCGATGCGTCATCATTGGTTAGAAATGCGAAAGAAAGCAAATTGAGTGAACAACGAGGAGAGGCTTTTTTTTTACCAGAAATGGTCAGATGCATGTTGGATCCATCCAAATATCAATCTGCGACTGATTGAAGGGCTGTCTTTACCTGAGATTTACGTCATCCCAATCAGATTGCACCATGCAAAAATAACAGCAGTTTCCTTCTTACAGTCTGACACCAGTACATTAAATATTATAATCAAAGTCAGCTCTAATAAAAGAACATATGCCTCTTCTGAAGTCAATCCTTTCTTTTTCTTCAGTTCTTTCTTTTATGTCTCCCCGGCTTGATTTCTGTCACTTTCACACTCACCATCAATCAAATTAGCAATCCTTATCTCTCAGAAGCTTTTCAATAGCGTGAACTGCTTTAAGTGAGAGGATATTATATTTCCTACAACAGCCATTGCCATCTGAATAACAATAAATGAAAAGCAACCATCAACTACTCACCTTGAACTGTCAGAATGTCACATACCAATGTGCATGATTCTTCCAAATAAGAGGTGATCTTATCAAAACGTATGAGATTATGAGGAGGCTTGACAAGGTGGATGCAGAGAGGATGTTTCCACTGATGGGGGAGACTAGAACTAGGGGGCATAATCTTAGAATAAGGGGCCGCCCATTTAAAACTGAGATGAGAAGGAATTTCTTCTCTCAGAGGGTTGTAAATCTGTGGAATTCGCTGCCTCAGAGAGCTGTGGAAGCTGGGACATTGAATAAATTTAAGACAGAAATAGACAGTTTCTTAACCGATAAGGGAATAAGGGGTTATGGGGAGCGGGCGGGGAAGTGGACCTGAGTTCATGATCGGATCAGCCATGATCGTATTAAATGGCGGAGCAGGCTCGAGGGGCCGTATGACTTACTCCTGTTCCTATTTCTTATGTTCTTATGTTCCCCTCCATCCCACCTGCTCCAGACTATTTCACCTACAGCGTGCACCAGCCCCTCATTGCCTACAATATGTACTAGTTTTTAGCTACATTGTACATCAATCTCTTTCTGACTCTCTGCAGCTTGTACTGCTTCCACAGTTTCCCCTACAGTGTGTACCAACTTCTGGCACCATGTTACAGTTTATATTAGTCTTTTCCTGCCTCCCACTGTGCATTAAACTCACCTAATATTGCAATGTATTTTTGCAAGATAATCAGATTAAGAACATAAGAACATAAGAAATAGGAGCAGGAGTAGGTCATATGCCCCTGAGACTACTCCGCCATTTAATAAGATCATGCTGATCTGATCTTGGCCTCAAATCCACTTTCCTGTCTGTTCCCTATAACATTTGACTCCCCTATAGTTCAAGAATCTGTCAATCTCAGCCTTGAATATATTCAAGGATTCAGCCTTCACAGCTCTCTGGGGTAGAGAATTCCAAAGATTCATGACCCTTATCAGAGAAAAAATTCCTCCTCATCTGCATCTTAAATGGGTGACCCCTTATTCTGAAACTATGCCCCCTAGTTCTAGATTACCCCACCAGCGGAAACATCCTCTCAGCATCTACCCTGTCAAGCCCCCTCAGAATCGCATATGTTTCAATAAGTTCACCTCTCATTCTTCTAAACTCCAATGAATACAGGCCCAACCTGCTCAACCTTTCCTCATAAGACAACCCCTTCCTTCCAGGAATCAACCAAGTGAACCTTCTCTGAACTGCCTCCACTGCAAGTGGGATGATGATGATGGTGATCCCTCCTTAAATAAAAAGACCAAAACTGGATGCAGTACTCCAGGTGTGGTCTCACCAATAACCTGTACAGTTGTAGCAGGACTTCTCTGCTTTTATACTCCACCCCCCTTGCAATAAAGGCCAACATTCCATTTGCATTCCTGATTACTTGCTGTACCTGCAAACTAACCTTTTGTGTTTCATGTACGAGGACCCCCAGATCCCTCTGTACCGCAGCATTCTGTAGTCTCCCTCCATTTAAATAATATTTCCCTATCTATTCTTCCGACCAAAGTGGATAACCACATTTTCCCACAATATACTCCATCTGCCAAATTTTTGCCCACTCACTTAGCCTATATATAACCCTGTGTGTCCTCCAAAGGGATATTGATAGGTTAAGTGAGTGGGCAAAAATTTGGCAAATAATTTGCCCAGGCATGTTCTAAAGTGTGCTGCTGTCTCACACATTCAGCCAAATTTCTCACCAATCCAGCAGTCCGGGGAGCGTCGAGAGAGGCGGGAGTCGAGAGAGGCAGCGGCCTATAAAAGGCTCAGCAGTCCGGGGAGCGTCGAGAGAGGCGGGAGTCGAGAGAGGCAGCGGCCTATAAAAGGCTCAGCAGTCCGGGGAGCGTCGAGAGAGGCGGGAGTCGAGAGAGGCAGCGGCCTATAAAAGGCTCAGCAGTCCGGGGAGCGTCGAGAGAGGCGGGAGTCGAGAGAGGCAGCGGCCTATAAAAGGCTCAGCAGTCCGGGGAGAGTCGAGAGAGGCGGGAGTCGAGAGAGGCAGCGGCCTATAAAAGGCTCAGCAGTCCGGGGAGAGTCGAGAGAGGCGGGAGTCGAGAGAGGCAGCGGCCTATAAAAGGCTCAGCAGTCCGGGGAGAGTCGAGAGAGGCGGGAGTCGAGAGAGGCAGCGGCTTATAAAAGGCTCAGCAGTCCGGGGAGCGTCGAGAGAGGCGGGAGTCGAGAGAGGCGGGAGTCGAGAGAGGCGGGAGTCGAGAGAGGCGTACTTGTGCAGCTCCAGCTGAGAGAAGTCAAAAAAGAAGTAGAAAGAAATCAAAAGGTGACGTCACAGCCAACGTGGTAAGTGATTGGCTGCTGATTGGTGAGTAGTTTTTCTTTTTCTTTATTAGTCAGTAACTTTTAACATTGTTGTCGGCAATTTAAGTGTATCTAAGGGTTAAGTCATGGCAGGACAGCTCGGTCACGTGATATGCTCCTCCTGTACCATGTGGGAACACGGGGACAACACCAGTGTCCCTGACGACTACATGTGCGGTAAGTGTGTCCACCTCCGGCTACTGACGGTCCGCGTTGCGGAGTTGGAGCTGAAGGTGGATTCACTCTGGAGCATCCACGATGCTGAGAATGACGTGAGTATCACGTGTAGCGAGTTGGTCTTACCGCAGGAGAAGGGTCCACAGCCAGCGAGGGAATGGAAGACCAGCAGGAAGAGTAGTGCAAGGAAGGTAGTGCAGGGGTCCCCTGTGGTCATCCCACTGCAAAACAGATACACTGCTTTGAGTACTGTTGAGGGGGATGACTCATCAGGGGAGGGCAGCAGCAGCCAAGTTCATGGCACCGTGGCTGGCTCTGTTGCACAGGAGGGCAGGAAAAAGAGTGGGCGAGCGATAGTGATAGGGGATTCAATTGTAAGGGGAATAGATAGGCGTTTCTGCGGCCGCAACCGAGACTCCAGGATGGTATGTTGCCTCCCTGGTGCAAGGGTCAAGGATGTCTCGGAGCGGGTGCAGGACATTCTAAAAAGGGAGGGAGAACAGCCAGTTGTCGTGGTGCACGTTGGTACCAATGACATAGGTAAAAAAAGGGATGAGTTCCTACGAAATGAATTTAAGGAGCTAGGAGCTAAATTAAAAAGTTGGACCTCAAAAGTAGTAATCTCGGGATTGCTACCAGTGCCACGTGCTAGTCAGAGTAGGAATCGCAGGATAGCTCAGATGAATACGTGGCTTGAGCAATGGTGCAGCAGGGAGGGATTCAAATTCCTGGGGCATTGGAACCGGTTCTGGGGGAGGTGGGACCAGTACAATCCGGACGGTCTGCACCTGGGCAGAATCAGAACCAATGTCCTCGGGGGAGTGTTTGCTAGTGCTGTTGGGGAGGAGTTAAACTAATATGGCAGGGGGATGGGAACCAATGCAGGGAGATAGAGGGAAACAAAAAGGAGGCAAAAACAAAAGACAGAAAGGAGATGAGGAAAAGTGGAGGGCAGAGAAACCTAAGGCAAAGAACAAAAAGGGCCATTGTACAGCAAAATTCTAAAAGGACAGAGGGTGTTAAAAAAACAAGCCTAAAGGCTTTGTGTCTTAATGCAAGGAGTATCCGCAATAAGGTGGATGAATTAACTGTGCAAATAGATGTTAACAAATATGATGTGATTGGGATTACGGAGACGTGGCTCCAGGATGAGCAGGGCTGGGAACTCAACATCCAGGGGTATTCAACATTCAGGAAGGATAGAATAAAAGGAAAAGGAGGTGGGGTAGCATTGCTGGTTAAGGAGGAGATTAAGGCAATAGTTAGGAAGGACATTAGCTTGGATGATGTGGAATCTATATGGGTAGAGCTGCAGAACACCAAAGGGCAAAAAACGTTAGTGGGAGTTGTGTACAGACCTCCAAACAGTAGTAGTGATGTTGGGGAGGGCATCTAACAGGAAATTAGGGGTGCGTGCAATAAAGGTGCAGCAGTTATAATGGGTGACTTTAATATGCACATAGATTGGGCTAACCAAACTGGAAGCAATACGGTGGAGGAGGATTTTCTGGAGTGCATAAGAGATGGTTTTTTAGACCAATATGTCGAGGAACCAACTAGGGGGGAGGCCATCTTAGACTGGGTGTTATGTAATGAGAAAGGATTAATTAGCAATCTCATTGTGCGAGGCCCCTTGGGGAAGAGTGACCATAATATGGTGGAATTCTGCATTAGGATGGAGAATGAAACAGTTAATTCAGAGACCATGGTCCAGAACTTAAAGAAGGCTAACTTTGAAGGTATGAGGCGTGAATTGGCTGAGATGGATTGGCGAATGATACTTAAGGGGTTGACTGTGGATGGGCAATGGCAGACATTTAGAGACCGCATGGATGAACTACAACAATTGTACATTCCTGTCTGGCATAGAAATAAAAAAGGGAAGGTGGCTCAACCGTGGCTATCAAGGGAAATCAGGGATAGTATTAAAGCCAAGGAAGTGGCATACAAATTGGCCAGAAATAGCAGCGAACCTGGGGACTGGGAGAAATTTAGAACTCAGCAGAGGAGGACAAAGGGTTTGATTAGGGCAGGGAAAATGGAGTATGAGAAGAAGCTTGCAGGGAACATTAAGACGGATTGCAAAAGTTTCTATAGATATGTAAAGAGAAAAAGGTTAGTAAAGACAAACATAGGTCCCCTGCAGTCAGAATCAGGGGAAGTCATAACGGGGAACAAAGAAATGGCGGACCAATTGAACAAGTACTTTGGTTCGGTATTCACGAAGGAGGACACTAACAACCTTCCGGTTATAAAAGGGGTCGGGGGGTCTAGTAAGGAGGAGGAACTGAGGGAAATCCTTATTAGCCGGGAAATTGTGTTGGGGAAATTGATGGGATTGAAGGCCGATAAATCCCCAGGGCCTGATGGACTGCATCCCAGAGTACTTAAGGAGGTGGCCTTGGAAATAGTGGATGCGTTGACAGTCATTTTCCAACATTCCATTGACTCTGGATCAGTTCCTATGGAGTGGAGGGTAGCCAATGTAACCCCACTTTTTAAAAAAGGAGGGAGAGAGAAAACAGGGAATTATAGACCGGTCAGCCTGACATCGGTAGTGGGTAAAATGATGGAATCAATTATTAAGGATGTCATAGCAGTGCATTTGGAAAGAGGTGACATGATAGGTCCAAGTCAGCATGGATTTGTGAAAGGGAAATCATGCTTGACAAATCTTCTGGAATTTTTTGAGGATGTTTCCAGTAGAGTGGATAAGGGAGAACCAGTTGATGTGGTATATTTGGACTTTCAGAAGGCGTTCGACAAGGTCCCACACAAGAGATTGATGTGCAAAGTTAGAGCACATGGGATTGGGGGTAGTGTACTGACATGGATTGAGAACTGGTTGTCAGACAGGAAGCAAAGAGTAGGAGTAAATGGGTACTTTTCAGAATGGCAGGCAGTGACTAGTGGGGTACCGCAAGGTTCTGTGCTGGGGCCCCAGCTGTTTACACTGTACATTAATGATTTAGATGAGGGGATTAAATGTAGTATCTCCAAATTTGCGGATGACACTAAGTTGGGTGGCAGTGTGAGCTGCGAGGAGGATGCTGTGAGGCTGCAGAGCGACTTGGATAGGTTAGGTGAGTGGGCAAATGCATGGCAGATGAAGTATAATGTGGATAAATGTGAGGTTATCCACTTTGGTGGTAAAAACAGAGAGACAGACTATTATCTGAATGGTGACAGATTAGGAAAAGGGAAGGTGCAAAGAGACCTGGGTGTCATGGTACATCAGTCATTGAAGGTTGGCATGCAGGTGCAGCAGGCGGTTAAGAAAGCAAATGGCATGTTGGCCTTCATAGCAAGGGGATTTGAGTACAGGGGCAGGGAGGTGTTGCTACAGTTGTACAGGGCATTGGTGAGGCCACACCTGGAGTATTGTGTACAGTTTTGGTCTCCTAACCTGAGGAAGGACATTCTTGCTATTGAGGGAGTGCAGCGAAGGTTCACCAGACTGATTCCCGGGATGGCGGGACTGACCTATCAAGAAAGACTGGATCAACTGGGCTTGTATTCACTGGAGTTCAGAAGAATGAGAGGGGACCTCATAGAAACATATAAAATTCTGACGGGGTTAGACAGGTTAGATGCAGGAAGAATGTTCCCAATGTTGGGGAAGTCCAGAACCAGGGGTCACAGTCTAAGGATAAGGGGTAAGCCATTTAGGACCGAGATGCGGAGGAACTTCTTCACCCAGAGAGTGGTGAACCTGTGGAATTCTCTACCACAGAAAGTTGTTGAGGCCAATTCACTAAATATATTCAAAAAGGAGTTAGATGAGGTCCTTACTGCTAGGGGGATCAAGGGGTATAGTGAGAAAGCAGGAATGGGGTACTGAAGTTGAATGTTCAGCCATGAACTCATTGAATGGCGGTGCAGGCTAGAAGGGCCGAATGGCCTACTCCTGCACCTATTTTCTATGTTTCTATGTTTCTATTCCCTTTGGAACTGTATGACGAGTGCTAAATGTGGTCAGCACACCATTGATTTAAGCAATGTAATTCTGGTATTTTTTTTCTCCCGAATCAGTGGCATAGTGAAGCATGATCAACTATGTTGCATTTGATATGTTTCAGTCAAGATTAAAAGGGACCAACATCCAAATGCTGGTCTGTCGTTTTGCCTTACAAATGGTAATGACCCTGCTGTGTATTGCCACCCTTTTCTGCTTTTATTTTAGTTTCAAACATTTGCAGTTTTAAAATTTTATCTTCAGAATATTTCTGATTTCTTTAAACAGATTCATGAATGTAATTTTTTGTTTAAGTTGCGTGCCTCCTATATTACTTACACCTTGTTTGCTTTGGGCTTAATGAATAAATAGCTAGCATAGGTCAAAAATTGTCCTTTCCTAGTCCCTCGCTTGGTTATGTTGTAACTAGAAGGGCTGGAATTGTGCGACTCTATTGTCTGCTTGGATGCTCGATCAATGGGAAGGCAAATCACATAGAATTACACATCATTTACAGCACAGAAACAGACCATTTGGCCCAGTTGGTCCGTGCCAGTGTTTAAGCATTACACGAGCCTCCCCCCACCCTAATTCATCCAACGCTATCAGGATATCATAGAAACATAGAAAATAGGTGCAGGAGTAGGCCATTTGGCCCTTCGAGCCTGCACCACCATTCAATATGATCATGGCTGATCATGCAACTTCAGTACCCCATTCCTGCTTTCTCTCCATACCCACTGATCACTTTAGCCATAAGGGCCACATTTAACTCCATTCTAATATCCTTCTATTCCTTTCTCCCTCATTTACTTCTCTAGCTTCCCGTTAAATGCATCTATGCTAGTCGCCTCAACCACTCCCCGTGGTAGCAAGTTCCACATTCTGGAAGTGTCTTGACTTCTACAGTTTTAGGTAGATTTTATGGGCCTGAAATTCAGTCCCATTGGAAAGTCGGTGCTCCCCCCATTTTTGAGGCCATTCGCGCTGAAATGTTTTTGTGGTTGGGCCACCCCATATTCAGCTCCAAAAGTGAACAAATGCGTTCTTCTAGAATTGTTTGAGGATGTAACTGGTAAAGTGGACAAGGGAGAACCTGTGGATGTGGTGTATTTGGACTTTCAAAAGGCTTTTGACAAGGTCCCACACAAGAGATTGGTGTGCAAAATTAAAGCACATGGTATTGGGGGTAATGTACTGACGTGGATAGAGAACTGGCTGGCAGACAGGAAGCAGAGAGTCAGGATAAATGGATCCTTTTCAGAATGGCAGGCAGTGACTAGTGGGGTACCACAGGGCTCAGTGCTGGGACCACAGCTATTTACAATATACATTAGAATTGAGTGTAATATCTGCAAGTTTGCAGATGACACTAAGCTGGGTGGCGGTGTGAGCTGTGAGGAGAACGCTAAAAGGCTGCAGGGTGACTTGGACAGGTTAGGTAACTGGGCAAACGCGTAGCAGATGCAGTATAATGTGGATAAATGTGAAGTTATCCACTTTGGTGGCAAAAACACGAAGGCAGAATATTATCTGAATGGCAGATTAGGAAAAGGGGAGGTGCAACGAGACCTGGGTGTCATGGTACATCAGTCATTGAAAGTTGGCATGCAGGTACAGCAGGCGGTGAAGAAGGAAAATGGTATGTTGGCCTTCATAGCTAGGGGATTTGAGTATAGGAGCAGGGAGGTCTTACTGCAATTGTACAGGGCCTTAGTGAGGCCTCACCTAGAATATTGTGTTCAGTTTTGGTCTCCTAATCTGAGGAAGGTCGTTCTTGCTATTGAGGGAGTGCAGCGAAGGTTCACCAGACTGATTCCCGGGATGGCAGGACTGACATATGAGGAGAGACAGGATCGACTGGGCCTGTATTCACTGGAGTTTAGAAGGATGAGAGGGATCTCATAGAAACATATAAAATTCTGACGGGACTGAACAGGTTAGATGCAGGAAGAATGTTCCCGATGTTGGGGAAGTCCAGAACCAGGGGACATAATCTAAGGATAAGGGCTAAGCCCTTTAGGACTGAGATGAGGAGAAACTTCTTCACTCAGAGAGTTGTTAACCTGTGGAATTCCCTACCGCAGAGAGTTGTTGATGCCAATTCATTGGATATATTCAAGGGGGAGTTAGATAAGGCCCTTACGGCTAAAGGGATCAAGGGGTATGGAGAGAAAGCAGGAAAGGGGTACTGAGGTGAATGATCAATCATAATCTTGTTGAATGGTGGTGCAGGCTTGAAGGGCCGAATGGCCTACTCCTGCACCTATTTTCTATGTTTCTATGTTCCAGCGCTAATGAACCCTTCCAAAGTGGATTTTTCAGCAGTGTGGCTGTATTAATTTGAGCGTTATCACCCCTGAGAAATTCAGCATATAGGTAAGGGTTTATAATGAGCCAGCTGCTCCCTGGCCCTTTTAAAGGGCAGGGTTTGCAGCAAGGCCCTGAGGGGGGGAAGGAGGTTGGAAGGATGGCTGGTGTATGAGGTGCAATGAGAGCCAACAGGTTCACTGATATGGAGCTGGAGACACTGATGGACGGTGTGGAGGACAGACGAAGAATACTGTTTCCTGACGTGGGGAGACTTGGCAGACCGCCAGTACATAATGCATGGAGGGAGATTGCAGGGGAGGTGTCAGGCACCTCCATATATGTGAAGACGCACCCTCCCAGGAGGGTGCTGGCCAGTCTGCACCCGGTCCTTCCAGGGTGGCGAAGGGTCGCCGGGGATCCTCCTCCTCCTCCTGCGTCTCCTTCTCCTCCTGAGTCTCCTCCTCTTCCTGCGTCTCCTCCTCCTCCTGAGTCTCCTCCTCCTCCTGAGTCTCCTCCTCCTCCTGCGTCTCCTCCTCCTCCTGAGTCTCCTCCTCCTCCTGAGTCTCCTCCTCCTCCTGAGTCTCCTCCTCCTCCTGCGTCTCCTCCTCCTCCTGCGTCTCCTCCTCCTCCTGAGTCTCCTCCTCCTCCTGCGTCTCCTCCTCCTCCTGCGTCTCCTCCTCCTCCTGAGTCTCCTCCTCCTCCTGAGTCTCCTCCTCCTCCTGAGTCTCCTCCTCCTCCTGAGTCTCCTCCTCTTCCTGAGTCTCCTCCTCCTCCTGAGTCTCCTCCTCCTCCTGAGTCTCCTCCTCCTCCTGAGTCTCCTCCTCCTCCTCCTCAGGTGGTACTGCTGGCTCGACCTCCAGCAAACCTCTGAGCAGCACTCAGCAGGTTTAATGGAGCCAAAACAATTAATAACACTATATCAAAACCTAAATACTGTGGACCATGGAAAATGAAATAAACACACTAATAAGTAATAGAACTATATGAAAAGATAAATACTGCGGATGCATGCTGGAAAGTGAAATAAAAATAATAATAAGTAATAAAACTTTTTACCTACCAAAGGGCCCCAGCGGTGTCGAGTTCAAGCGCCGCATTGAATCCCTCGCGGGGGCACTGCCGGGAAAAGTCCTACCTTTTCCTCAGTGAATGTCGCTGTGGTAGTCCCTTTCCAGCAGCCCGCACGCTGCAGAGCTCACCACTGGAAACCCTCCTTTACAGCGGTTTCACCGCGCCGTTTCCGGCGAAAGTGAACACCACTCACATCCCCCTCCCCGAGCTGAATATGGCACGGGGAGGGAAAAGTACCCGACCGCAGTGGCCCATCGATTTTTTCAATCGACCGCCCAAAATCGGCGGTAGCTGTCCTTGCAGGGACGGTGAATTTCGGGCCCTATATATCTTACAAATTTGTGGAGAAGGAGAATTTTTAGTTAAAATACGCTTTGCTTTCCAAAAACTGAACTCTGTTGTAAGACTATCGTTGAACAGAACCAGGCTGAAGTTGTTAGCTTTTGAATTAATTTTAAATCCATCTTTCAATAGCTAAATGTTAGACTATATACCAGGAAAATAAATTTTCAGGCCTATATTTTGTATTTTGACAATAATATTGCTGAATAATGAAGGTGAAAGGTTCAGGATAATGATACACTTGGCACAGAAAATTACCTGCACACTTGCATGAATCTATTTTCATTGTTACAATTACACAGCTGGATAATGGCCTCAAGATGAATCTGTCCACTCAGCAGGATACTGTTATGAAGTATAGTGAGAAGCTCCTTCCACTGTTGCCTGGCGAGGCTGTAAATTGCATTGCAATCTGGTCTGAAAACTGACTAATGCATTTGTAAAATATCAATTCTGAGGCCATTGTCAGCATGCAGATGGAACGATAAAACAAATAGATGACAGCAGTTAGACACCAGGAGAGTGCTCTTTCTATCAGACACGCCTTATCTGTAAACTTTCATCTGTAAAATGATATTGTCATCCAGTTATATGGGTGAAAAAAAACAAAATTCCTGCACAAAGATTTGTGGCATGTGTCATTAACATTTTGCACAGTATTTGGTTTGACATAAAGCGCCTCGCTGAAAGATATGCATTGAATTGGATGAACATGTGTTATTATTTACTACAGGGGACTGGTTTCTTCACTTAGCATCAAGGGCTGAATTTTGCACCAGCCAGTACATTTACAGCCGCCACATGAAGATTGACTACTTGGCTGAGGTACTGGAGTGCGGCCAATGTGGAAAAACCTTTTTATGCAGGATCTGGAATGCACTGCCTGAAAGGCTGGTGGAGGCAGACTCGATTGCGGCTTTCAAAAGGGAGTTGGATAAGTACCTAGAGGAAAACTAAACTGGCTCCAATGGCTGGAGTCATACCGAGCAAGAAACACCTACTCACCAGTAACCTGCTCACCGATGCTCGGTTTGGGTTCTGCCAGGACCACTCGGCTCCAGATCTCATTACAGACATGGACAAAAGAGCTAAATTCCAGAGGTGAGGTGAGAGTGACTGCCCTTGACATCAAGGTAGCATTTGACCGAGTGTGGCATCAAGGAGCCCTCGTAAAACTGAAGTCAATGGGAATCAAGGGAAAAAATTTCCATTGGCTGGAGTCATACCTAGCACAAAGGAAGATGGTTGTGGTTGTTGGAGGTCAATCATCTCAGCCCCAGGACATCGCTGCAGGAGTTCCCCAGCACAGTGTCCTGAACCCAACCATCTTCAACTGCTTCATCAATGACCTTCCCTCTATCATAAGGTCAGAAGTGGGGATGTTCGCTGATGATTGCAGTGTTCAGTTCCATTCGCAACTCCTCAGATAATGAAGCAGTCCGTGCCCGCATGCAGTAGGACCTGGACGACAGTCAGGCTTGGGCTGATATATGGCAAGTAATATTCGTATCACACAAGTGCCAGGCAATGACTATCTCCAACAAGCAAGAGTCTAACCACCACCCCTTGACAGTCAACAGCATTACCATGACCGAATCCCCCACCATCAACATCCTGGGGGTCACCATTGACCAGAAACGTAACTGGACCAGTCACACAAATACTGTGGCAACAAAAGCGGGTCAGAGGCTGGGTATTCTGCGGCGAGTGTCTCACCTCCTGACTCCCCAAAGCCTTTCCACCATCTATAAGGCACAAGTCAGGAGTGTGATGGAACATTCTCCACTTGCAGCTCCAACAACATTCAAGAAGCTCGACACCATCCAGGACAAAGCTTCTGCTTGATTGGCATCCTATCCACCACCTTAAACATTCCCTCCCTCCACCACCGGCACCTTGGCTACAGTGTGTACCATCTACAAGAGGGCTCATGGAGCGTCCTCTTCCGTTTTGGATGCCCCCAAAAGTTTGTCAGCATCCTTCGCCTGCTCCATGACAACATGCAGGCCGTGATCCTTACCAGCGGTTCCATTCCAGACCCAATCCACGGCTGACCGGGGTCAAGCAGGACTGCGTCATCGCTCCAACCCTTTTCTCAACCTTCCTCGCTGCCATGCTCCACCTCACAATCAACAAGCTCCCCACTGGAGTGGAACTAAACTACAGAACCAGTGGGAACCTGTTCAACCTTCGCCATCTCCAGACCAGGTCCAAGACCACCCAACCTCTGTCGATGAGCTATAGTACGCAGACAACGCCTGCATCTGCGCACATTCTGAGGCTGAACTCCAGGATCTAGTCGATGTATTCACCAAAGCATATGAAAGCACGGGCCTTACGGTTAACATCCGTAAGACAAAGGTCCTCCACCAGCCTGTCCTCACCGCACAGCACTGCCCCCCAGTCATCAAGATTCACGGCGTGGCCCTCGACAACGTGGACCACTTCCCATACCTCGGGAGCTTTTTATCAACAGAGGCAGACATTGATGCAGAGATTCAACATCGCCTCCAGTGCGCCAGTGCAGCCTTTGGCCGCCTGAGGAAAAGAGTGTTCGAAGACCAGGCCCTCAAATCTACCATCAAGCTCATGGTCTACAGGGCTGTTGTAATACCTGCCTTCCTGTATGGATCAGAGGCGTGGACGATATACAGAAGACACCTCAAGTCACTGGAGCTATATCACCAACGATGTCTCCGCAAGGTCCTGAAAATCCCTTGGGAGGACAGACGCACCAACATGAGTGTCCTCTCCCAGGCTAACATCCCCAGCATCGAAGCACTAACCACACTCAATCAGCTTCGCTGGGCAGGCCACATAGTTCGCATGCCAGACACGAGCCCCCGAAGCAATTGCTTTATGCGGAGCTCCTTCACGGCAAACGAGCCAAAGGTAGGCAGCGGAAACATTACAAGGACACCCTCAAAGCCTCCCTGGTAAAGTGCGACATCCCCACTGACACCTGGGAGACCCTGGCCGAAGACCGCCCTAGGTGGAGAAAGTGCATCTGGGAGGGCGTTGAGCTCTTCGAAGCTCAACGCCGCGAGCGTGAAGAGGTCAAGTGTAGGCAGCGGAAGGAGTGTGCGGCAAATCAGTCCCACCCCCCTTCCCTCGGCAAATGTCTGCCCCACCTGTGACAGGGTCTGTGGCTCTCGCATTGGACTGTTCAGCCACCAAAGGACTCACTTTAGGAGTGGAAGCAAGTCTTCCTCGATTCCGAGGGACTGCCTATGACGATGATGATCTACAAGAGGCACTGCAGCAACTCGCCAAGGCTTATTCGGCAGCACCTCCCAAATGCATGACCTCTACCATCTAGAAGGACAAGGGCAGCAGGCGCATGGGAGCACCATCACCTGCAAGTTCCCCTCCAAGTTACATACCATCCTGACTTGGAAATATATCGCCGTTCCTTCAGCGTCGCTGGGTCAAAAGCCTGGAACTCTCTCCCTAACTGCACTGTGGGAGTTCCTTCACCACACGGACTTCAGCGGTTCAAGGCGGCTCACTCTCACCTTCGCAAGGGGCAATTAGGGATGGACAATACATACTGGTCTTACCAGCGATGGCCACAACGCATGAACGAATAAAGAACAAAATTGCAGGGCTATGGGGAAAGGGCAGGGGAGTGGGACCAGCGGATGTGCTCGACGGTCCAAATGGCTTATTCTGCGCGATAAACCATTCTATGATCCTGTCTGTTAAGCTGTACCCTTAGCAATAGTCAGCAACTTTAGGAGATAAAGTGAGAACATTGGAGAGTTAACAAAGAATATTGCAATGTGCTACATGATATATACATGAAAAAATATGTCCATTTACCAAGTAATAAATGTACAAGATGTGCAGTAATACGGGAATTACTTTCCCTGGCTGTTTATCATTTTAATGAGGATTATTTTCACCTATTACACTTCTCTTTCAAAATGAATCATTTATTTTCTGGTTTCGGGACTGTTGGCTGCGTCTCAATCCTGTTGGCATCAAGATGAGCTTATGTGAATATAATGCTTATGAATATTTCCTTTAAAGGCTGGACAGAAACAGAATACAGGTTTCAGGATTGTGTTTCTGAGATGTTTTCAGTCGAAACCCTTTTGGCCCTCTCTTCCAGTACAGTACAGTACAGTGAATGATTGTAATCTGTCTCAGCTTTTTGACAATAGTTTGGTAAGAGTTCAAACTTTCTCACAGCACCCTATTATGTTCTGGCCTAGTTGAACACTCCCTGTGATAAACTGAACTCTCCTTACAGCAATCTGGCCTCAACTGAATCTCCCTTGTTCTCTCAAGCTCCTTCCTTGCACCTGCCTACAGTCATCCTGCCATCCTGCCTATGATTAACTTTCTAGGAGTCCTAAACAAACTTGAGTGGCCTAGTTTAATATTCTCCATTGAACACAACTCAGCTCAACCTAGAGCTGATCTTTCTCATATTGTCAAAGGATTGTTGGCTAATGTAATTGTTTACCATCAGCCACAGTGAAGAAGCAATGGTTAGATTTTATAGTAATGCCACAAAATTGTATTTGTGTCAAGTTATATATGCAGCGTTCTATGTCTTGCCGAAGGTAATTCATATTTTTTCAGGATTGGCCCCTTACTTGAAGCCCAGGGGAATATGCCTTGGGTTGAGTGGGGGGGGGATATACTGGACAACCCTCCCCTCAAGGGTGGATGTGCACCAGAGTTTCCGGCAGTCATGGACAGGCAGCTGTTGGAGATGTGCCCAAAGTGATCTTTTGGGCCAGCCTGTTCCATGTAAATGAGATGTTTCCTATTGACCCTAAAAACTCAAGCGGGGTCAATGCTTGATGGCACCGGCAGACACAATACCCACATATGGGTAAGGATTGTGATCCGGGGAATTACGGGCCTTGTGTGGGGATAGCTGGTGAGGATAGGGTCAGGTTCAGCTATGATGCCTTCCACGTATGAATTTGCTATTGACATTCACTGTCAGGGTCACACAAAATGAATGACCACTTGGCCGATAGCTGGCTTCTGTGGAACCCAACATGGAAGCAGCACATTCAGGAGAGGATGAAGAAGAAGTTGGGAAAAAATGATTTACAGACCACAGATGTAGATGGGTCATGGCTTCCTTACGATATTCTCCTTAATTCTCTTTTACTGTTCAGTATCTGAGGATGAAATTCCCGTGACTCCCATATTTGGAGGAAGGAAATAGGAGTGTCTGTACATACCGGGGGATAAAAGGACAAAGGGAAAGCCAACTGAGTGAGTCGAGTATAATATCAACCGATTATCGGTCCCAAAGAGTATATTTGAAGTTAATCCACTATATTTGGCTGATCATATGCAGCAGCTCACATTACCTTGTGTTCAGTCCCTTAAATGTAGGATTAATCACAATCAATCGAAGTGAATCTTCACTTTTATTCAGAACAATGGGGCTACACGTCAGTTTGGGTAAAACCACAATTTATTGATCATTATGAGGATGAATCATACACAGGAGGCAAAGCACAAGAGAGTACGTGCAAACCAGAAGTACGTGTCCCTGAGAGTCTGAGTGATAATAGCTAAAACCACAAAGTGCAGTGTTTGAAAATGGACAATATGACTGGAGTCATTTAATTTCCAGCCTGTCTTTTTTCCCCCGATTGTTGCCTTTTGCTAACTGGTGCCAGCTGCACTGTTTATATTCCTAGACGAAGCAACAGCCCGGTTGATATAGAATTTAGCAGGTTATATTGCAAGTTAGATTTCACAGCATTTCAGTTCCAATTTTCTGGCTGCTGGACCTTCTAAGATGGTGGGAGAAGGTCTGTACAGGGCAGTAAGTGAGAAACTGTGTCACTGGCCTGGACAGGCAGGCTTAACACTCAGCTCACACAGGTGGCTTGGCATTCACCCTCATCATCATCATCATAGGCAGTCACTCGGAATCGAGGAAGACTTGCTTCCGCTCTTAAAACGAATCCTTAGGTGGCTGAACAGTCCAATACGAGAACCACAGTCCCTGTTACAGGTGGGACAGATAGTCGTTGAGGATAAGGGTGGGTGGGACAGGTTTGCCGCGATGACTCGAAGTGCTCAGCGCCCTCCCAGATGCACACCCTCCACTTAGGGCGGTCTTTGGCCAGGGACTTCCAGGTGTCAGTGGGGATGTTGCACTTTTTCAAGGAGGCTTTGAGGGTGTCCCTGTAACGTTTCCTCTGCCCACCTTTGGCTTGTTTGCCGTGAAGGAGTTCTGAGTAGAACGCTTACTTTGGGAGTCTCGAGACTGGCATGCGGACTATGTGGCCTGCCGAGCGGAGCTGATCAAGTGTAGTCAGTGCTTCAATGCTGGGGATGTTGGCCTGGTTGAGGCCACTAACGTTGGTGCATCTATCCTCCCAGGGGATTTGTAGGATCTTGCGGAGACATCGTTGGTGTTAGTACTCTAGCGACTTGAGGTGTCTACTGTACATGGTCCAATACAGGCAGGGTTACCATTTGGCCTGTCTGCGGACAGAAACACTGCTAGCTAACAGCCCAAGAGGCAGGGCTTGCATGGCTTCTCTGGTACTGAGCAAAAGCACTTTCATCATTTACATCATGGAAATTAGGGCTGCTTCAGTGTCACCACTGAAAGATACCACGTGCACCAAGCCTACATGACAACAGCCACTTCACTTCAAGGTAAATCATTATACGTGACGTGCTCTCAGATGTTTCTGAGAGCTGTGATAAGATGCTATAAAATACATATCTTTCTTTTCTTTGTAAGCTTGACAACATCACTTGTAATTAAAAGTTGTGAGGATAAGATATTAAAATCTCATGCATCTTATTTTATCATTTTGATTTGTGTTTACGGTGTGAAAGCTTGGGTGATGACAGCTTTATGGGGGTCTTGGCAATGATACAATCACAGTGAATTAATAGCAGTGAGAATCTAACTTTGCTGGATTTGGCATCAAAATACCTTAACAACCGTATTTACATTTATACCTGGAATAACTGGTACAGCTGGGTCCAGGATCCGCAGTGTTTGCAGGTCTCCATATTAAAACATTGAAACAGTGCAGGTGCAGAGAGTAGTTAATGAGACAGTAATGACAGCAAACTGTCTATCAATGACCATCTCCAACAAGCAAGAGTCTAACCACTGCCCCTTGCCATTCAACGCCATTACCAGTTGTTATGTCTGTAATGCACTTATGAATGACTCCACGAGGCAATGTGTTGTACTCAAACTGTAGCGACCTTGGTCCTTTATTCATAACTCCAGAGTGTGGCACAAGCATGGTGCGCAGCCTTTTATACTGGGCCCTGCACACCTATGCAGGTGACCCTCAGGTCTCCCACCGCAGTGCCCTCTGGTGGACAGCCTCTGCCACAGGGGCAGGAAACCCCAGTCTCCACCAGTTGCACCCTCTAGTGGTGCCAGTATTATATACACAGTGTAAACCTTATTGAGAGTACATCAGGTAACACGTCTCCATCTTACGCAACTATACAGTGATTACACAGAGAGTATAACTATAGTCTGCATATATAACATCATCAACAACCTGGGGATAACCATTGACCAGAAACTTAACTGGACCCGCCACATAAATAATATGGCCATAAGAGCAAGTTAGAGGCTGGGTATTCTGCAGTGAGTGTCTTACCTCCTGACTCCCCAAAGCCTTTCCACCATCTACAAGGCACGAGTCAGGAGTGTGATGGAACACTCTCCAGGTGCCTGAATGAGTGCAGCTCCAACAACACTCAAGAAGCTCGACACCATCCAGGACAAAGCAGCCTGCTTGATGAGTACTCCCATCCACCACCTTAAACATTCACTCCCTCCACCACCGGCACACCGTGGCTGCAGTGTGTACCATCTACAAGAAGCACTGCAGCAACTCGCCAAGGCTTCTTCAACAACACCTCCCATACCCGCGACCTCTACCACCTAGAAGGACAAGGGCAGCAGGTGCATGGGAGCACCATCACCACCAAGTTCCCCTCCAAGTTACACATCATCCTGACTTAGAAATATATTGTTGTTCCTTCATCGTCACTAGGTCAAAATCCTGGAACTCCCTCCCTGGCAGCACTGTGGGAGTAACGTCACCACACGGACTGCAGCGGTTCAAGAAGGCAGCTCACCACCACCTTCTCAACAGAAAGTATGGATGGGCAATGAATGCTGGCCTTGTCAGTGACGCCCACATCCCAGGAATTAATTTTTAAAAACTCTTATTGCCTACAATATGGCGTGGCAGATGAAAACCCTATATTACAACATTGCTGAAGTAGGGACTATTCTGGGCTGGTGTTATGTGTGATATACCTGCTGCCTTTTTGTAATTCAAATTTAAAAATAACGCAGGTAGTCTGACCTTCAAGGTCTTAATGACAGGAAGGATCTGACTAACCTAGCATCTCTTTTCTAACAGCGGAGGTTCTGTCGGTTTGAGGCTTGTGAACAGAGCTGCGTGATGGATGATGGAGAACGCAATGATGGAGTTCTGCTTTCTCCAATTCAAAAGCCAGCATGAGCAAGCAATATAACCATGACTTGGCACTTATACCGCTCTCAAAAATGTCCCAGACACTGAAGCATAAATCAAACTTAGTTTATGGTTTGGTCTCTTGGGTTTAGTTTTCGCAAAAGTAGGAGCCTTTCACGATTCCCATGGAGTACTCACAGACCAGGGTTTTAGAAAGATACAGTACGAGGTTTGGTGCAAAATCGGCAGCTAACAGGTTGGCTTTATATACAATGACTGTCAAATATTGACAGATTCACTTGACTTGGATTGAAGCAAAAGAAATGTTCAAAACAGAGAACGGACTGTTTAATTTTCTTTGAAGACTCAGTTCAAGATGCAACTGGAAAGATAAAACAGAATGATAGATACCTGGATGTGAGTTACTGACTGCAATCTCGTCAAGCGGTTCCGAAGATGTCATTAACTTTGTGAGTGTAAGTTTAAGTGAATATGACATTCTCCTAATTCCTGGAATTAGATTCCAACCTACATACCTTCTCTTAATCTTTTTTTAAAACCACAACTGTTTTAATTTGCATCCAGGCTTTTCATTTTGTTTCCAAGCTTTGTTTTGACTGCTCAGAGGCCACACTATGACCTGCAAGATTCATAAAAAGGTATTGATGTAACATTCAAAAGAATATTAATGATTAATAATCTATTCTACATTAACAGGGTTTATCATGGGAAGCATATACTATATTGGAGTATAGAAAAATGAGAGAATGTCTTGTCCTTTACAGTTTACAAGCCCTCACAATCTGGCAGTCCTAGTTGTACTTCAATGCAATTTCAAGTCGTGAAATCACAATTTTAATTCACCTGCAAGTCCTGTGTTTCAACCCATTCCTGCATATGCTACATCATAAAGTCAATATACCCTCAGGCCATATTTCTTCAAACGTCAGCAACACAGAAGCATGGCACCACAATGTACAGTAAGAGAGTTATAAAGAAATCTATTACCAAAGTATCAGACATGATCATGCATCACTCAGTGATTTTAAAGTGGTGACCTAGTCCCAAGGTTCAGTTGATGAACACAAATTGCTCAGATGAGGACCGAGATGAGGAGAAACTTCTTCACTCAGAGAATTGTGAACCTGTGGAATTTTCTACCACAGAGAGTTGTTGAGGCCAGTTCGTTAGATATATTCAAAAGGAAGTTAGATATGGCCCTTACGGCTAAAGGGATATGGAGAGAAGGCAGGAATGGGGTACTGAAGTTGCATGGTCAGCCGTGATCATATTGAATGGCAGTGCAGGCTCGAAGGGCCGAATGGCCTACTCCTGCACCTATTTTCTATGTTTCTATGTTTCTATGTCTCTCTTGCAGTTTATGGCATCTTGTGAACCACTCACTTTGTAAATATCCATTACCCTCAATTTTATTTGATACACAGCTACTCGATAAACTTTTGTACTGTTATTATATTCCGTGTCTGTCGTCGATCTGAGCAAATGTCTCAGTGAAGCGAAGAAGCGGCAGGCCTGTCTCCGCAGCTGCACTTTAATTTGAAAATTTGCCTTTTTTAATTTAAAATTGAGCAAAGATGGAAAAGTGACCTGGCTTCCTTCAACCTTTTCTTGTGAATTGCCAATGATTTAAAATCCCACATTGTGGTACATGCAACATTTGATAAGAACATATCCTACAAGGAAACCCTTCCTTCAGGCCACCCAAGTGCAGTAATTCACGCTGGAATACTGAGCCGCAGACACCCAGTAACCGTCTAATGCCTCACCCGCGTGGAATTCTTCATGGATGACCCTGGTCAGTGATATTGGTCGGGAATTTGGAAAGGTCATGGTCAAATCTACACCTGTTCTCACCTGGCGTCCACAGGTGAATGTTGTACTTTTTTATATAGGGCTCAATTTTCACAAGTATTTACACTGTTTTTTTTTGAGCAGCCTGCTTTTTCTGGCCTAACATAAAAATCCCCAGTTTCCCCAATCAATGTGCACCAGCATAACTCATTTAGTTACTAATTTTTTAAGTCCGTTTTTTTTCAGCAAACTTGGTCGTAACCAGCCACTTGAGCCACTTCTTGTCATTTAGAGAAGTTTGGCCAGCTGTTAATTACTCAATTTGTGCTTAGGCCTACTCCTGCACCTATTTTCTATGTTTCTATGTCTCTGCAGAAAAAACTTCAATATATTTAATGAAATCGGTGCACAGATGCCCGTACACACTTAAAGAATTGAAAAACACATATCATCAACTTATCTCCAACCCCCGTCCGAAGGCTATCCAGTCCCATTCACGGCCCCCGGTTCATACACACATAGTCTGCTCCCATTCTCGGTGAGAGAGAGAGTCAGAGAGAGAGAGAGAGAGAGAGAGATGTGTTTTTCAATTCTTTTAATGTGTTGGGAGGTGGCAGTATACTTCATTTTGCAGCCTTAAGGCTCCACCCCCAAAACTAAAGGAACTTACAACACTTTTTTTTTGTCGTATTTGGGCCCCAAAAAATCGGGCGGAACTCTTCAAGTATGCCAACAAAATGCTTTGGGGACAATTGAGCCTATAGTGAGGGCTGTCAGTGCTGCAGAGTGTGTGTGTATGTGCCGAATATCAGCATCAGACGTTCCCTGGGCAGGTAATAGCTCCTGTTGCTTTTCCCCAATGACAATATACATTAACTGCTAATTTCAGAAGAACACACTGTACTGCATTGTGAGCCTCCTATTTCCAACACAAACCATTCTTGTGGTCACTGAGTGAGATTGATAGTTTGTATTGTGGCTTCAGGATCTGGTCACGAGGAGCTAGATTGAGAATATTCAAACTTACACAATGGACCCGATATTGGACCCTGTGGGTGGGGGTTTGGGAATGAGAAGGGGAGGATTTTCAGCTGGGAAACCCGGAAATATGAGTTTTCTGGACATCCTGCAGAAATTAACTTCAGGCCGTCTTTTAAATGGCTGCCTATCGGGTAGGAAAGCAAACGGGGAGCAGATATCAGGTAAGTCCGACATCACAGGGGAGGGGGATTCAGACATTGGGATGGAGGGCGCTTTTACCTCGCAGGGATCCGATTGCGTGGAGGTAAGCTTGCTACAAAGGTGGGCAGAGGAAACGTTACAAAGACACCCTCAAAGCCTCCCTGATAAAGTGCAACATCCCCACTGACACCTGGGAGTCCCTGGCCAAAGACCGCCCTAAGTGGAGGAGGTCGCTGAGCACCTCGAGTCTCATCACTGAGAGCATGCAGAAATCAAGCGCAGGCAGCGGAAAGAGCGTGCGGCAAACCAGTCCCACCCACCCCTTCCCTCAACAACTATCTGTCCCACCTGTGACAGGGACTGTGGTTCTCGTATTGGAACGTTCAGCCACCTAAGGACTCATTTTTAGAGTGGGTGCAAGTCTTCCTCGATTCCGAGGGACTGCCTATGATGATGATGACGCCTCGGGGAAACACTCCTGTTCCTCCTGAAGCACAAGCTTCCCTCATGGATCCAGCCCTTCTCACCTCCTTTTACTTGTCGGGATTCCTGAGGTTAAAAATAAAAATCCAATTAAAATGGAGGCACGTAGCTTCAATTTAAAAATGTTTACCTTCATCACCCACCTGAATCCACCCGTCATTCAGAGCTAACATTCGCCCCAAATGTTGCTTTAACATTTCTCTTAAGTATTTTTAAAGTATCTGTAAGGATTTAAAAATGATTGTGAAGTATCTTTGCCATCTTTTTTAAGGTTTAATGGACCAGACTGGGCCTTGGGAACCAATGGGTAGACCCTTAATCCTCTCCTATTCCTCTGGGATGCCGAAATGAACAGGCACTGTAGGTGTCCTCCAGACTTGCCCACTGGTAGCCATGCCTTCTATCTGCCGGTGCAAATGGGCTACTTCACAGTGGACCCCTCAGCCAGAGTGTTGAAGGCATATCTCATGGGGAGACATTCGACTGACTAAGATCCGAAGCAACTGCCAAATGATTCCTGCCATCACATTCTCCAACAAACTCAACTAGTTACTGGCTGGCATTTTCCCTCCTTCACAATTTCCAAGGATGCCATTTAGAGATAATTCTGTGATTCTTTCATGCACCGTGCCTCCAGTCATTGTGAGCATGAACCCATCAGCAATAAAAACATCTCACTGACAACAGGTCTGACAACCTTCTTACAGTTTAAGGCCACTGTGGCTTCCCTCTTTGGTGACCACTCTTATCTCCCCTTTCAATTTTAGCCTCTACTTGTGCTACATTATCAGGAAATTCTGGGGTGGTTGACTGCAGGAGCTTTGGGAGATTGAAGTGGCACTTTTTTGTCTTTGGTCCACACCAGAAATTAGACACAGATTGCTCAAACTCACTTCACACAGGACCCTTACAGCCAGTAGAAAGATAAGACTTTCATTCTGACGGGGTTGGATAGACTGGATGCAGGGAGGATGTTTCCCCCGGGGCTGGGAAGTCTAGAACAAGGAGTCACAGTGTCAGGATACGGGGTAGGAAATTTAGGACCGAGATGAGGAGAAATTTTTTCACTCAGAGGGTGGTGAACCTGTGGAATTCTCTACCACAGAAGGCTGTGGAGGCCAAGTCACTGAATATATTTAAGAGGGAGATAGATAGATTTCTAGAAACAAAAGACATCAAGGGGTATGTGGAAAAAGCAGAAATATGGTGTCGAGATAGAGGATCAGCCATGATCATATTTGTTACGTTTAGAATAACTCCACAAGGCTATATATCTTAAGTTCAAACTGTTGTGACCTTGGTCTCTTTATAGTAACTCCAGAGTGAGGAAGCAGCATGGTAGACTGCCTTTTATACCTACCGGTACTTGCCCAGGGTGTGCAGGTGACCCTTGGATCTCCCACAGATGCGCCCCCTGGTGGCAAGTCTTACACATTGGTAATGTTTACATACATTACACTATTGAATGGCAGTGCAGACTCAAAGGGCCGAATGGCCTACTACTGCTCCTATTTTCTATGTTTCTATGTTTCTATTTCATTGGTCTAGACTGAATTTGAACCCAGGCCCAGAGTTGACAGTCCAGCCTGCTCATGCCACCCAGGTCTCCCCAAAATCTTATATCCATCGTTCTGGTCTACATTTGAACCAAGGGCCCAGAGGTGAAAGTTCAGTGCACTGATCCACTGTGACACCCAGTTTTCTTGGAGTGTCTGTCCAAAATTAAAAGTTATTTCCACTACATTGTGTCAGACTGCATCATGGAAGAGTTGGATGTAGACTTGATTCCCACTTTGCTAAACTCCTGTTTTCCATCAGATCAGAGGGAAAGGCAGCCTTGTAATCTGTGGCTTTCATTTTCTAGAAAATGAATGAGTCTGCACCATAATAAGCTGATATTCATTATGTGGTAATGAAGCACATGCTTGATGTCTGCTGCGTGTTGATCCAATTTAACAAATGGATTTCTCAAAATTAAATAAAAATGTTTGTTTCCACTTATTACCAGGAATAGATTGGTTATTTTAGTTGTAGGCAGATAGCAGCTGCTCTTACTAAATACTCCATGCAGCTAAACACTGCTTTTAGATATCTGGGAGGGGCAAGGGATTGCCATTGCAATCTCACTGCTGACTACACAACTTCCCTTCCTGGCCCCATGCTAGGTGACATTGAAAATGGTTCCGGCTCCTCAGGTACTGTCCCCTTCCATAAAAATCTGCCATTATCATCCTTTCTCCTCAAAACAAAGACTCCCATGTGCTTGTAAATTACCACCCCATCTCCAACCTCCCTTTCTTCTGCAAAGACCTTGAATGTGTCGTCACCTCCCAGCTCCATGCCCAACTTTCCCACAGCTCCATGTTTCAACCTATCCGATCAGGTTTCCGCCCCTGTCACAGCACTGAAACAGCTCTACACAGTCACAAATGACATCCTCTGTGACTGTGGTGTCCTATCCTTTCTCATCCTTTCTAACCCCTCTGTAGCTTTTGATAAGATCAACCACACCGTCCTCCTACAATGCCCCTCCTCCATGGGCCAGTTGAGTGGGACTGCCCTTGCCTGCCTCTAACCTTACCTATCTGGTGGTAGTCAGAGAATAGCCTACATTAGTTAATTTTCCCACCCCGCACTGTTAGTTCTGGCGACCCCCCCTCCTATTTCTCATTGATATCATCTGAAGAATCATAAAAATCATCGAAAATTATGACACAGAAGGAGGCCATTCAGCCCATCGTGTCTGTGCTGGTCGAAGAAGAGCTACCCAGCCTAATCCCACCATCCAGCACTAGGTTCGTAGCCTTGTAGGTTATGGCTCTTTATGTGGATTTCCAAGTATCTTTTAAATGTGATGAGGATTTCTGCCTCTACCAACGTTTCAGGCAGTGAGTTCCAGACTCCCACCACCCTCTGGGTGAGGAAATGTTTCCTCATCACCCCTCTAATTCGTCCACCAACTACTTTAAATCTATGCCTCCTGGTTATTGAGCCCTCTGCTGAGGGAAATAGGTCCTTCCTATCTACTCTATCTAGGCCCCTCATAATTTTATACACCTCAATTAAATCTCCCCTAAGCCTCCTCTGTTCCAAGGAAAACAACCCCAGCCTATCCAATCTTTCCTCATAGCTAATGTTTTCCAGTCCTGATAACATCCTCGTAAATGTCCTCTGCACCTTTCTAGTGAAATCACATCCTTGCTGTAATGTGGTGGCCAGAACGGTACGTAGTACTCAAGTTGTGGCCTAACTAGTGTTATCTACAGTTCTAGCATAACTTCCATGCTCTTTTATTCTATGCCTCAGCTAATAAAGGAAAGCATTCCGTATGCCTTTTTAACTACCTTATCGACCTGTCCTGCTACCTTTAAGGATCTGTGAACATATACTCCAAGGTCCCTCTGTTCCTCCACACCTCTCAGTATCCTCTCATTTGTTGTGTATTCCCTTGCCTTGTTGCCCATTCTGAAATACATGACCTCATACTTTTCTGGATTGAACTCCATTTGCCACTTTTCTGTCCAACTGTTCATCAATATCTTCCTGCAGTCTAGAGCCTTCCTCCTCGCTGTCAACCACATGGCCAATTTTTGTATCATCTCCAAATTTCTTTATCATGCCCCCTGCATTTAAGTCTAAATCATTAATATATGCTACAAAAAGTAAGGACCGAGTACTGAGCCCTGTGGAATCCCACTGGAAACAGCCTTCCAGTCACAAAAGCTCCCCTCAACCATTACCCTTTGCTTCCTGCCACTGCGCCAATTTTGGATCCAATTTGCCATTCTCCCTTTGATCCTATGGGGTTTTACTTTTTAGATCAGCCTGCCATGTGGGACCTTGTCAAAAGCTTTGATGGCTTTCAAAAGGGATGATGTTAGGTTCCACATATACACTGACGACACCCAGTTCTACCTCACCACCGCCTCTCTTGACCCCGCCACTGCCTTTGTGTTGTTAGGCTTCTTGTCTGACATCCATTCCTGGATGTGTCACAATTTGTTCCAATTAATCATTGGGATGCCAAAAACCATTGTCTTTGGCCTCCGCCACAAACTTCGATTCCCTTCCTTGGCCACTGTCTCAGGTTGAACCAGACTGTTCGCAATCTTGGTGTTCTATTTGACCCTGAGCTGAGCTTCCAACCCTATATCCTCCCCATCATAACATTGCCCAACACTCCCCCTGCCTTCGCTCATCTGCTGCTGAAACCTCATCCGTGACTTTGTTACCTCCAGACTCTACTATTCCAATATTCCCCTGGATGGCCTCCTGTCTTCCACCCTCCATAAACTTGAGCTCATCCAAAACTCTGCTGCTCACATCCTAACCTGCACCAAGTCCTGCTCACCCATTATCATCACCCATCATCATCATAGGCAGTCCCTTGAAATCGAGGAAGACTTGCTTCCACTCTAACAGTGAGTTCTCAGGTGACTGAACAGTCCAATACGGGAATTAGTCTCTGTCGCAGGTGGGACAGACAGTGGTTGAAGGAAAGGCTGGTTTGCCGCATGCTCCTTCCGCTGCCTGCGCTTGTTTTCTGCATGCTCTCGGCAACGAGACTCGAGGTGCTCAGCGCCCTCCCGGATGCTCTTCCTCCAATTAGGGCGGTCTTGGGCCAGGGATTCTCAGGTGTCGGTGTGCACCTGGGGTCACCCCTGTGTTCACTGACCTACATTGGCTCCTGGTCCACCAATGCCTTGAATGTAATATTCTATCCTCTCGTTCAAATCCCTCCGTGGCCTCGCCCCTCTCTATCTCTGTAAACTCCTCAGCCCTACAACCCTCCAAGAAGTCTGCATTGCTCCAACTCTGGCCTCTTATGAATTCACTGCTTCCTTTGCCCCACTATTAGCAGTCGTGCCTTCAGCCATATAGGCCCCAAGCCCTGGAATTCCATCTCTAAACCACACCACTTCTCTCTCCTTCTCTCAGACCCTCCTTAAAACCTACCTCTTTCATCCAGCTTTTATTTCTCTGAAAAAGCACTTCATTGGCTGTAAACGCTTTGGAATGTCCTGAATTCAAGAAAGGCGCTATATAAAGGCAAGTTCTTTCTTTTGTCGTCCCTTCTAATATCTCTTTCTTTGGCTGGGTGTCAATTAGTGCCTGTTTATGCTCCTGTGGAGCACATTGGAATGTTTTCCCACTTTAAAGGCACTATATAAATGCAAGTTGCTGTTACATAGGAAAGTCCTCTGTCTCAGTCCTGTCATAGACAGTTCAGTTGGCAGCACTTCTTTCATTGTTTCATCTTTTAGTCACCATATATAACCAGAAAATTATTATGGTTGAAGTAGGAAAACCCCAACAATTCCACAGCTTTGGGCTGGTCATTCCACAAATAAGAAACAACACAAAATAAACAACAGTTCTGGGAAGAGCTTTCGAGAAGACAGACAAAATGACATGTTATCACGTCTAAAAACCCTGCTGACTTTCCAAATATAACTTTTGGGCCTGGAAGGAATAACCTGCGGAGAGTACTAGGGTGGAATTTTCATTTAACTCCTTCCCCACACCTATCGTTGCTACAGCCCTACTCAGCCTCCACAGCTGCAGTCCTGTCACACACTGAGCACAGCGCACCAGCTATTTCTGAACACCAGGGTATGATGTCTACACTATTTGTGGATGTTGGCTGCAGTTATGCATGAGTTCACAGAAGTTGACACATATTCCTGCTCTACCGTCCTTTATGAAATCATTTGGTGTGTTGGAGGAGCCACATACTGTAATTAACGCAGTGCACCCCTACTGTTCCTCCCTGTTCCTTCCTCCTTCCCTCCCAAAGCAAGCGCTCTACTCGGAACTCCTTCATGGCCAACCAGCCAAAGGTGGGCAGAGGAAACGTTACAAGGACACCCTCAAAGCCTCCCTGATAAAGTGCAACATCCTCACTGACACCTGGGAGTCCCTGGCCAAAGACCGCCCTAAGCGGAGGAAGTGCATCCGGGAGGGCGCTGAGCACCTCGAGTCTCATCGCTGAAAGCATGCAGAAATCAAGCGCAGGCAGTGGAAAGAGCGTGCGGCAAACCTGTCCCACCCACCCTTTCCCTCAACGACTATCTGTCCCACATGTGACAGCGACTGTGATTCTCATATTGGACTGTTCAGCCACCTAAGGACTCATTTTTAGAGTGGAAGCAAGTCTTCCTCGATTCCGAGGGACTGTCTATGATGATGATGATACAGGCATGATGTTGTACAACTAATTACAATCACACAGTGACAGTTTGCATATTACCAATAAAGCTAATATTTTTAAGGTTTATGTCAGGTTTGTGTCACTAATATCGATTCCACATTCAAAGCTAAGGCCAAATTTGTGGTGTTGTCAGGTGTATTAGTTCGGTTGCTGGGTCTGTTTTCTTAATTGGCCAAACTGTTCTCTGGAGAGAGGGTGTTTGAATGCTCCTTGTAATATGAAACACAACTGTGGTGCAAAGATTAGAACTATTGTTTGCAGCTGCCAGGGAAGTACAATAAGATATTCCTTTCAAGGATCCAGTGCTCATGTATTTCGAAGCTCGCCGTTTTGTCTTTGTGCTGCACAGATTGATTTAGGCGAACATAAACCAGGACCCAGGACAACAGTAATAATATAATCAGCAATCAATGAGACCAGTCTGCTGGCAGATTCCCTGATTCAAAAATATAAATGTGCGCTGGCAGCCTGAATCAATGTTGGCCTTGTTTTCTTCTGATGCATGTTTTTAGTAAAACTCTTACTGTGCTTTAGAACATATTCAACAACAGGTTTTACTACCTTCTTGGTGGCAACTGCCAATTCCTTGAATACAATGTAAAACAAAGGTAAACTTTGTCACTCCAAAGCCGTATAAAGTGTAGAACTGTCGTCTTTCAAAACATTAAGCCCAATAAGACCGGCAGCAACCTGGACCTAATTAGAGGTGGGTCTATTTTGCCACCAGTAAGTCTATGCTGATGTGGCCATCGACTGTGGGAGACCCATGTCATCGCAGGCAGCAGCCAAAGACCTATATAAAAGCAGCTTAAAGGGAATAACACAACTCTTCCCAAACTTTGTTGATCATTCCAAGTGACTGGCAGGATGACACGTTCATCCCTTTATTAATCTATATTAGGTGATAGGAATCCTATTCGATGTGCAGCAAACAGGTTTTAACTAAGCCTAATAAATGAATCTCCTGTACAATTCTATTGCCAATATAGAATAAAATGATGTACCAAATAAGTGAACATTTTAATATTTGAAATGGAAAAAACATTGCATCAGAAGGTATGGGCCTCTCCCAGCCATTGGCAAAGGTACAGTGGCCAGAAGGAAAGTTGCAAATCACAACATCAGCACACAGGTGTTTCTTAGTTGTCCTTGCTTATCAGGCATTTCGATAGAATCTGGACCAGATCCTGCAGACCACTTCTTGCAGCAGGTCTGCAATACAAAATGTACCACTCAATTTTGTGTACATCCAGTGTGCAGACTATTATTTATACACTGTAAATAACAAATGGTTTTGAGCTGACAGTTTTGTCAGCCATGGAATGTTCTGAGCCAGTTATGTACTTTTCTCAATCCTGAGCCATTGATCCCAGATGTGCCTGTTATCAGCACAAGTGCAAACGTTCAGGACAGTTGATGTAACTTTCCTTGAAACATTACATACATAAGATACACATGTAATTATGGCGTTCATCGCCGAGAGCATGCAGAAATCAAGCGCAGGCAGCGGCAAGAGCGTGCGGCAAACCTGTTCCACCCACCCACCCTTTCCCTCAACGACTATCTGTTCCACCTGTGACAGGGATTGTGGTTCTTGTATTGGACTGTTCAGCCACCTAAGGACTCATTTTAAGAGTGGAAGCAAGTCTTCCTCGATTCCGAGGGATTGCCTATGATGATGATGAATATGGCGTTTCTCCAATGGTCTCCTGACCACCCTCCCATCTTGCATCCTCCATAAACTTCATCTCATTCAAATCTATGCTTCTTACCCATCATCCCATCCTCACTGACCCACACTGCTTCAAATTTAAAATTCACATCCTTGTGTTTTAAATGCCCCCCCCCCCCAACCCCCGCCCCCCTCGCTTCGCTGCTCCCTAACTCTGTAACTTCCTCCTGGCCTACAAATCCCACAAACTGTCTATTCCCCTAATTCTGGTCTCTTGTGCACACCCACCTTCTTTTGCCCCATCATTAGCTGCTGTACCTTCAGACACCAACTCCCCATGCTCTGGAATTCCCTCCTAAAACCCCTCTGCATCTCCACCTTCATCTTCTCCTATATAACTCTCACCGAGACCCACTCTTTCTTTGACTTGCTATCTATTTTTCCTTATTCCTCTGTGAAGCAGCAATATTGGCTGTAGTGCACTTTAGGATGTCCTGAGGTTGTGAAAGGTGCTATATCAATTCTTTCTAAATTAAAGACATTATGTAAATACAAGTTGCTATTCTGAAATATGTTGGAAAAGGCAATGTCACATGCCAGCCTTTGTCTGTTGCGTGCAGCTGAGTGAACAGCAAACATCTATCATATTTTCAAACTTTGAACATTTGATTGATACCAATGGAAATCTAATATGGCATGTATTGTGTATGTAGGTACCCTGTTAATGACTCTACGAGGCAGGGGTATGGTACTTGAACTGTGAAGACTGTAGTCCTTTATTGCAGCTCCTAGAGTGAGGACACCAAGAGGTGAGCTCCCTTTTATACTGGGCTACCTGCAGTGTACAGGTGACCCTTAGATCTCCAGCAGCAGCACCCTCTGGTGTACAGGTAAGGCGTGTACAGGGTGAAGGTACAGTCAGTGTTACAGTACATCATAACATTACATCATAACATTGTAGGCATGCACACATAACAGCATGCCACAAAAAAGATTCTGTCAGGTGGCAGAGCATGGTTTAAAGCACTGTTGGTTATACAAACCCCTTGACATGTTAATGGCAGAGTACCATGAAAATATGACCAAGCAATCAGCAGCAAATGAAGTTGTTGTTCTGCCTCTTGATATTGATATGAATCAAGTCCTGGTCTAACACACAATAGATTTAATTGTGAGTTTATTTTATTCAGTGCCCATCAAGAAATTGCACAAGTGAGATATTGTCCTGGGATTCACATGGCTTTCTTTTTAACCCGGTTTGTTTATCCATAGTTTGTTTCTGAATAGTGTCCTGTATTGACAGGTAAAGGATTGCTGAGGTAATGGGACATGAACGTTGCGATGCCTGACAGATATAATTGCGCCTTACTGCTCGGAAATATTGAAGGGTGACCCAAGATGACTCTCTGGTGCAGCATCAATCTGGCTGAGATCAGGAATTCAGCAGTATGGAAGATTGTGTATCACACTCTGGCACTGCAGCACCATATGATGATGCTTCAATTCCCTGCTCAACTATGTTGCTCCTGGTAAACCTGCTTTCAATGCACATTGATCATGGCGCATTCATCAATGAAGAACTTGTATAGATCGCTTCCTTTATTACTTCTCCATCTAGCCTTTGCGTAGATTCTAACGGCAACATTAAAAAAAGTAAAGGAGGGATTTAACTGCATGAGCACGTTAGACTGTTGGTAATATTGGCCGACAAATACTTAATTTGTTTAAATGTTGCGGCTCTGTACTGTTTTAGTACAGAGGTGCAAACCAATTTAAAATAAACACCATTAAAATATAGGACAAAGGAGTGTCTCACAAATGTGTTAAGCATTTAAGTGCCAACATCACCAGCAGTAATTTCTAGGCTATTGTCACCCGCTCTCAGTAGTTCGGCCTCACCATCGTGTCTGGTAAAGCTGTCCTGATCACTCCACTGAAGAATGATTAATGTATTGTACAGTAGAATAATTTAGAAAAAAAACTCTCACAAATAAACAAACCATCAGACTCATTGCCACGCTATGACGATATTTAAGGCAATTTCTTATTAAAATTAATAGAAAGGAAGGCACGCATGGCCAGATATTTGATTACATTTATGTTTTTATTATTGATTGCAATTATTTTCAGTCACCATTAGTACAATAGATGTTTTAGCTTATCTTTCGTAGCTATAACATTATTTAATAGGGAAGAAAATACGAAGAAAATTGATGCACTGGTGTTTGGCAGGATGATTACAATTGTGGGGTCAATGTACATCTTATTAACATTGTTCTAATCAGAGTTATACATCCACACAGAAAGAAGCTTGTAATTTATGTGGACAACCGTGGATCTGCTGGGCACAGTCTGAATAGCTGTGAATGAAAGGTAGTTCCTTTGAATCATGTGAGCGTAAAACACTAGCAACGGGAATACAAACCTCCAATAATCCTGCAGCATTCTTCAGCGCTGCAAAAAATTAGAAGTCCTGTCCGCTTTAAAGGAGCTTGGGTGCAAATACTGAATAGTGACGCAATAACTAGTCTTCCTTTGATATAATCCAAATAACATAAATCATGATCGTAGTAATAAAAAGACACTGACTGCTACAAATGATTCTCTTCTTGCTGCTCAGCCAATGCTTTGTTCTCTGCAAGCAAGTTAAAATCTAACCACTTCTTTCATGGCTAAAATCCGCTGGACACTGACTGCACTTGGTGCTGGCTCAGGTAAACAGTATGAAACTCCAGTTATGTTTACCTCGAACGTGGTGATGCAATTAATCACACAGGTGCTTGCAAGAAAATGGAATTGCAAGTGTACAAAGCTTTATTGAGATTGGCAATTAAAACAAAGAACTCCTTTAGCAATCCCTGGAGCATTACTTTAATAATCACACAGCTTTCCAGTTTGTCTGCTAGACAGGGATCTGGATTTTCACAACACATGTTGGAAATCTCTTAATGCTTTCTAAAAAATCTCTCCTTTTATGCACACCAGCAAGCTTATAAATAAGTAATGGCTTCACATTATAAAGGGAATTCAAATAATGCTTTACATTATTAATGCGCTTCATTTAAATTAATAAATCACCACAAAGTTGAGCTTATTTTAATATCCCTGTTTAAGTGCAGATATTACAGATATTAAACTACCTCCACCCCAGGTTCAGCTAAATCGGTTTAGTATCACGGTTTTCCCTCCGAGGAGGCTGCATAGTTTTTCCTTTGCAGTCAGATGAACCACTCACAAACCCTTCACCCAGACTGAAATCCTAAACAGCACCCATGCCAACTAAAATAAGACCAGTAAGAGTATCTTTGATATCAGCACGCCATATCCTAAAATCACTGTGAATATCCTCCTGCACAAAATGTAGTCTGATTTATTTGTTAGCGAAATTGTATCAATAACACATAAACACAAAAGAATGCAGGCCAGCTGCAGAGCACACCGGGTTTAAATATGTGTGGTTCAAAAGCTAGTCTATTGTAGAGATCCCCATTGTTTTCCAAATACAGGCCCATATTCAAACAGAAGTTTAAACCAGAAGTGTTCCCCATTGTTTCAGTTCTGAGGTTACTGCTGACCAGACAGTTTAGTATCTCAGTCGGCTGTAGCTGCAGAGCTGTGAGTGGTTAATTGTCCACAGCTTTGCCTGTGGCTATAATTCATGCTGCAAACTGTCTGTGTGTATTGTGCGTATTGTACTACAGTTTCAAAATGTTACAGAGAAACACATACAGCGAAAATACAGTTAGAGATAAAACTCACCTTTCTCAAAGGATGCCTCGTTTACTGTGCTGTCTTTCTCCCTTTTTTTTTATATCGCCTCTCCAGATAAAACACTGGCTTCCCATATACATACAAAACCTTCTGCTAATTCTTCACTTTTCCTTTCTCTCGCTCCTCAGTCCTTCCCGAGATGTGAGGCCCCAGCTTGTTTGTTGGCACTGCTTTTTAGTCAGGAAACTGTCTCTGCATATCCAGGCTGTTTACACTTACACGTCGCCCCACCACGCCTCACAGCCTCTGCTTTCCCTTTGCAACCACACAACCCCCTGCAGCTGCTACTGCCAGTGTGACAGTACTGCCTTCTCACGAGCTGATGCACAGCTCTGATGGAATACAATGAGGCAAGGGAGGTCCCTAGTGGTAGTAAGGGCTCCCTCAGAACTCCTGCCACATCAGGCAAAGGCTTTCACCAGCCTGGGAGCCTGAACGTGCATCAAATCCATACACATAATAGACATCAGGTAGTTAATTGATAGCAGCAACACCGCCTCCCTTACAGTACTCCATTTGCCTGCATTGAATGCAAATACCTGAAATATTAATGCACATTGGAGCTGCTTATTGTTGCAAATTTCTGTAACAAAATTCAGCTTTAGTTTGGTTATGAACATGTATTCATAATTATGTGGGGTTGGATAAGCCATAAACATGCATTGATTGATAGAGGAGTGAAGTTAGAAAACAGTTATAGGATTTTTGATATAACAACAGCAACTTGTATTTATATAGCGCCTTTAACATAATGAAACGTCCCAAGGCGCTTCTCAGGAGTATTATGGGATAAAATGATACACAATGATGAACCAATGGAACCTGATTTATATCTACTCGTGGACTGACCTGGAAACACACTGTGACAAAAGTCACAAATAAGTAATGCTCAGTTTTATGACCCAGACATAAATCATATCCTACATCTCCTCCTCGTGAATTTTCTATTGATGATAAAGATGAAATATAACTGTGATTTTGAAAACTGACGATGGATTGTGTAGTGGTTCCACTCACATCACTTTTTCCTCAGTACTGTCAATTCGCAATTGTGGTGTCAACTTCATAAATACAAAAAAAGAATGAAGTTAACACGATCGACGTGGTATAAGATGTCAGAAAACCGTCCGAGTTAAGTGATTTATATATTTTACCTGAAGCTGAGGATTTGTGTAACTGCCTTTAAATTTCATATACCTAACTAAATTAATATATACACAAGATTGTTGTACATCCGTGAAAGTGTATTTTTACATTATTTAAAAAGTTATACCGGGGAGCACATTCAGACACTACTGGAGGTCTTGTGAATAGCTTGAGCTTGACTCTCATGGTTTTTATGGTGATACCTGACTCCCTCCAGTGTGCAGTACTGAGGGAGTGCTGCACTGTCGGAGGTGCCGTCTTTCAGATGAGACGTTAAACCAAAGCCCCATCTGTCCTCTCAGGTGGACGTAAAAGATCCCAAGGGACTATTTCGAAGAAGAGCAGGGGAATTCTCCTCAGAGTCCTAGCCAATATTTATCTCTCAACAAACATCACTAAAAAACAGATTATCTGGTGATTGTCACATTGTTGTTTTTGGGAATTTGCCGTGCGCAAATTGGCTGCTGTGTTTCTTAGATTACAACAGTGACTACACTTCAAAAGTATTTCATTGGCTGTGAAGCACTTTGGAGTGTACTGAGGGTGTTAAAATTGCTATACCACCTGAGGGCAGATGGGGCTTTGGTTTAACATCTCATCTGAAAGACGGCACCTCCGACAGTGCAGCACTCCCTCAGTACTGCACACTGGAGGGAGTCAGGTAACACCATAAAAACCATGAGTGTCGAGCTCAAACTATTCACAAGACCTCCAATAATGTCTGAATGTGCTCCCCAGTATAACTTTTTAAATAATGTAAAAATACACTTTCACGGATGTCCAACAATCTTGTGTGCATATTAATTTAAAGGCAACTAGTTATACACCCTCAAAGCCTCCCTGATAAAGTGCAACATCCCCACTGACACCTGGGAGTCCCTGGCCAAAGATCGCCCTAAATGGAGAAAGTGCATCCGGGAGGGCGCTGAGCACCTCGAGTGTCATCGCCGAGAGCATGCAGAAAGACGCACTTTGGTCTTCCTGAAACCTGCTGGTCTTCCAGAGCAAGGAGATGACCACGGCCGAGTGTTGCAGACTGGCGCAATCCAAGGTCCAGGAGTACGTGCTGAGGGACGCACTAAAGATTGGTGCAATCGCCGCAAAGGCACAATGGGGAAGAGCCACAGTTTAAGGCCCTTCTGCCAGGGGATGGAATCAGACCCCCCTCGGGCTGTACTTGTTAATCTGCTTGTATACATAGAGCACCATGTACTGAAAAACACCTGTGCTGTGCCATATATAATGAAAGTCTCTGCACTGTTTAGTAACTTGTAAAAAAATTTGTTCCGTGTACTGCATTCATCTGCATAGTGCTACATGTAACGTGATTCGTGATCGGTATTGAAATGTATTCTGGAATGTAATGTAAACCTGTTCTTATCTGCTCCATGTAATACCCTTATTTGCACAGTACTACATGTAACGTGATTTACGGATTGTACTAAACTGTATCTTGAAATGAAATGTACGCTAGTGCATTGTATGTGTGATATATTCACAGAGCACAAGTAAACACAGCTTCCTACATGGCAGCAGCTCTCTCGGAAGCCTCCGGAAATCTGCCTGGTTCTGTTTAATTATTAACTGTGCAATTGCAGTACACAATACATCCACATCCACAGTGTGGCGCTACAAACATTACAAGCTTACAGACATTACACTTCTCCATCCTTAATGAAGAAGTTATTATAACAAACATCATACATAACTTTCATGTTTATACATAACACAGGATATAAACTTTTTTTTTCCATATTTACAAATTTAACTTTACCACTTGTTTTCTGTTTCGAATAGGATACCTTCGCTCTCGAACAGAACCTTCCAAACATGGTGTTGAATCTAAACTCATTTGAGGCTCATCCTGAGGAATGTTTTCCTCCACGGAATTTCCTTGATTTTCATTTGAACTCACTCTAACTTCAGGCTCTTTGTTTTCCTGACTCGGACTCAGACTTTCATTCTGATTCTCTCCTGGATTTGTTTCCAGTACATTGGATTTATGATTTGCTACTGGTGTATCAAAATTATCTGATGAGTCAGAAATAATTGAATCATTCCCACCTTCAATCCTTCCATGTCTGTAGGTAAAATATGAACAAACCTAACCATTATCAAACATCTTTACCAAATATGTGCGAGGACCACATATCTTCACCACTCTTCCTGGTAAGCACTTTAACCATTTATGGTGATGGTTCTTCACTCTCACCTTCTGGTTTAATTTCACACTTCTCTCTTTTACTCTACCTCTATCATGATTCTCTTTCTGTCTTAATTGTGTCTCTTCTACAGACTGTGCCAAATTTGGCTTTAACAACGAGAATCTGGTTCGTGGCTGTTGTTTGAGAAACAACTCTGCTGGTGTTCTACCAGTAGTTGTATGAGGAGTATTTCGATATGTAATCAAAAATTTAGCCAATTTGTGATCCAATGACAACTGCCGTTTTCTTGAATTTGGATCTAACATTTGTTTTATGAGGGCACGTTTTACAATTTGTACAGTGCGCTCTGCTGCACCATTCGAAGCAGGATGGTATGGTGGAACCTTGGTATGTTTCACACCATTTTTGCTCGTGAATTGTGCAAATCCTTATGAATGAAATTGTGGTCCATTATCCGAAACAATTTCTTCAGGGAGGCCAAACGAAGAAAATAATTTTCCTAAAATGTCCAATGTTTTACTTGTTATTTTCCACATTGGAAGCACCTCAACCCACTTTGAATGGCTATCACTCACAATGAACAATTGTTGCTCTTCTAACTCAGCAAAATCAATATGTAGCCTTTGCCACACCCTGGGAGGCCATTTCCATGGTACTGATGTTGGTTGCTTGCTTACCGATTGACATGTCGTACACTGACTCACGATGTACTCTATATCTTTATCAAGACCTGGCCACCATAAATAACTGTGTGCAAAACTCTTGGTCAAGCACATTCCCAGGTGCTGGTCATGGAGGTCTCCTAATAATTTGGACCTGAATTTATTTGGTATAATCACTCTTGCATCCCACATGATACAATCTTTATCGACTGATAATTTATTCCTACGAATGAAGAATGGATGTGTATCTTTGTTACCTGGTTTGGCCATCCATTTGCAATATACTCATACACCTTTGACATCACTGGGTCACGTTTGGTTGCTCTACCAATTTCTTCAGCTGTGACTGGCAGTTCATCAATGTATGAAAAATAAAACACTTCTTCCCTATCGGGTGTAACTTGTGATGGGGAAGGCAATCTAGACATTGCATCAGCATTACTGTGATCAGCTGATTGTCCATATTCAATATCATATGTATATGCTGACAAAATCAAAGCCCATCTCTGCATTCGGGCTGCAGCTAATGTTGGAACTAGGGACTTTGGATGGAGGATTGCTGTTTGGGGCTTATGGTTCGTAACGATGGTAAATTTACGACCATACAAGTATTTGTGAAACTTCTTGACCCCAAAAATTAATGCCAAAACTTCCCTTTCAATTTGCGCATAATTACTCTCACTGGCACTGAGAGTGCGTGAAGCAAAAGCAATTGGTCTCTCCTCCCCACTACATGATACAATAGAGATCACTGCCCCAACTCCACACAGAGAGGCATCACATGCTAGCTTAATCTCCTTAGATATGTCATAGTGAACTAACATGGTGCTCTCTACCAATTTGCTTTTACACTCCTTGAATGCTGTATCGCATTCTTTTCATCACTTCCACTGGATCTGTTTTTTCAAAAGTTCATTCAGTGGATGTAATACTGTAGCCAAATTTGGTAGGAACTTCCCATAATAGTTCAAAAGACCCAAGAATGCACAAAGTTCAGTGACATTCCTGGGAGTGGGCGCATTTCTAATTGCATCCAATTTTTCCATGGTTGGATGTAAACCATCTTTGTCTACTCTGTAACCTAAGTACTCTACTGAGTTTTTAAATAAGTCACACTTACGAGCAGACACTCGTACTCTGTGCTTCTCTAGCCATTTGAGGACTTCATTCAATATGTTATTATGAATTTGCCTATTTGGTGCTGAAATTAGTATGTCATCCAAATAACATACTACCCCTTCAATACCTTGCAAAATCTGGTTCATCACCCCTTGGAATATGGCAGGGGCGGAAGACACTCCAAACGGTAGCCTATTAAATTGATATAGGCCTAGATGAGTATTTATAGTCAAACATGACTTGGACTCCTCAGCTAGTTCAAGCTGTAAGTAGGCATTTATAAGATCCAGTTTTGAGAAGATCTGACCACCTGTCAGTGTTATGAACAAATCTTCTATATTCGACAATGTATTGGGGACATTACCCACTGGAATCTGATTTACAGTTACTTTATAATCACTACACAATCTTACTTTACCATCAGACTTAGGTACAACAACAATGGGTGAAGCCCAATTACATCGATCTATCTAACAAATAATGTTCTCAGTCTCTAGTCTTTTGAGTTCTTGCTCAACTTTCTCCTTGAGTGCATATGGTACGGAACGTGGCTTGTAGTAAACCGATCTAGCGTCCTTCTGTACCCTGACACTCGCCTTGAAGCCTTGGATTGGACAGCCTGTTTCGCAGAACACCTTTGGATACTTCTTGATAACCTCATCCATTGATGAAAATCTCGCTTCCCCACAGAAAATCTTACTCCAATCCAGCTTCAGTGAGCTCAACCAATTTCTTCCTAGTAAGGCAGACTTGTCTCCTTTCACTACTATTAGAAGCAAGTTCTGAAATTGAACTTTATATTTCACCGGTACGGTGATACGACCTACCACAGGAATTTTCTCTCCCGAGTAGCCTCGCAGCTCTATCTTGGATTTCTCCAGTTGAAAATCTCGCAATTTGTCGTGGTATAGTGACTCCGGTACTACACTCACGGATGTACCCGTGTCAATTTCTATTGGTACCTTGAATCCCACAACATCTATGTGGATTTTGATACTTTCCGAATCGCTGTCCGTTAACCTCGTGCTCCTGATGACATGTAACTCTAACATCTCCTCGTCCTATTGTTGTTTTTCCATGCTATGTAGTCTCTTGGGATTTCTACTCATAGCTTTGAACGCTGGACTCATAGCTTTGGAAGCTGGTATACCCTTCAGTCGGCATGCCTTCGCAAGATGCCCAGTCTTTCTGCAGAGGAAACACTCTGCCTTCATGTATGGACAACTTTGAGCAATGTGTTATCCCAGGCACCTATAGCATGACTTCGACGCTCCGTTAGAATTTCTAGTTTCTGAGACTTTGGGCCCCCACCATCTTTTACCTTGAACCTGCAGGTGATTTACCTCAGTTGACTGACGACCGTAATTATTATTTAATTCTCGGGAATATTGTTTGGCCATGCCCATTGACCTCACTGTCTGACAAGCAATCTCAAAAGTCAAGTCATTCGTTGTCAATAACTTCCTTCTGATCGCATCATGTTTCACCCCACAAACAAAACGATCCCATAATGCTCGGTTTTGAAAGTTTCCAAAATTACAGTGCATTGATAGCTTTTTTAATGCTATGATGTAATCACTGTTACTTTCATCAGCCTTTTGATTCCGAATCCCGAAATGCTAGCTTTCAGCAATTTCTAACGGTTTGGGATTATGGTGTTGCTCCAGCTTCGTTAAAATCTCTTTAAGTGTTGTGTCCTTTGGCTCGTCAGGCACAAGCAGATTTACAAGGGTTTCGTATAATGCCGCACCCGCCACCGATAAGAAGATCACTTTCTTACGTTCTACCACAGCCCGGTTCTGAACTGCATTGTCTGGAACTTCGATTATGTTATTTGCAGTGAAATACATTTCTAGCCGATCCAAATACGCTTTAGAACTTTCCCGGTCGTGTCTATATCCCCCCAAATGTCCACCTGCCATTTTAATCTCTAGCTGTTCACACCGTGTGCTGTATTTTACCTCAGATTTTGTAGCTTTTTCCAAAGACAGAAACTTCCAAAGTCTCTCTAACGGCTGGCTGAATCCTTCACCAACAAAATTTAAGCTATAAATCATCCGAAAAATCCCATCTCACCGCCAAACGTGATATATTCACAGAGCACAAGCACACACAGCTTCCTACATGGCAGCAGCTCTCTCGGAAGCCTCCGGAAATCTGCCTGGTTCTGTTTAATTATTAACTGTACAATTGCAGTACACAATACGTCCACATCCACAGTGTGGAGCTACAAACATTACAAGCTTACAGACATTACAGTATGGAACTGCTGTCAGCATCCAAACGAATTGTATGGGATTGCTGACCGTAAGGTACTGAACTATTTTCCAATGCATTGTGAAAATTTTATATGAATAAATATATTTTTGGAAAAAAAAGTCTGCAGAAATCAAGCGCGGGCAGCGGAAAGAGCGTACGGCAAACCAATCCCAACCACCCTCACCCTCAACAACTATCTGTCCCACCTGTGACAGGGACTGTGGTTCTTGTATTGGACTGTTCAGCCACCTAAGGACTCATTTTAAGAGTGGAAACAAGTCTTCCTCGCTTCCGAGGGACTGCCTCTGATGATGGTGGGTTTACACTTAAATCTGGCTCCCCTGAGCCAGCAGCAGAACTATAGACTGAGTCATTTTGTGGGGCTTGGTGACAAAAGAGGTCGATTTACCAGTGTGAACATGGGGAGTCGGCTCATAGATGCTGGTCTCCTAGTTTGGAAATAAGTTAGCACCATTTTAAAAGCAGCATTTGTGAAGTGAGAAAACCTGCTTGTACATTGTGTGAGACCCTTGCAAGTTCTATCAGCACCTGATGTGCAAGTGCAAAGGCACGGCGGTTACTCCAAGTTAAACTTACCAGATTCACGAGCTGCTGTGGAGACCCAGTTAAAACAGGTTTTCCCGGCTGACAAGTAGACTATCAAAAATTGCCAGTGATGACTATATTTCAAGTCAGCACAGTAGGGTAATAGGAAAAGTTTTTAAAAAGCAGTAATTGCAGCACAGTTCTTTTTATTTCAAAAATATATTTTATTCATAGAATTTTGTCCAAGGATATTACATTACTTTTCAAGGTACATTACAATACAATCCACAAATCATGTTACATATAGCACTATACGGATGAATGTAGTACATGGTGCTCTATTTACAGAAACAGATGATAAGTACATTTTCATTAAAAACATTTTCTACATCATACAGTCGGAAAGGGGTTTATTACTGGTTCCAATCCCTCGGTGTACAGTGACGGAGGGCCTTAAACTGTAGCCTTTCCCCACCGTGCCTTTGCGGCGGCTGCACCAAGCTTTCGTGCGTCCCTCAGCACGTACTCCTGGACCTTGGATTGCACCAGTCTGTAACACCCGGCCATGGACATCTCCTTGCTCTGGAAAACCAGCAGGTTTTGGGCAGAGTTGATGGCTCTCCAGCAGCAGCTAATGTCTGTCTCGGTGTGTGTCCCTGGGAACAGTCCGTAGAGCACAGTCCTGGGTTACCGAGCTGCTCGGGAGGAACCTCGACAGAAACCACGGCATCTCTTTCCAGACCTTCTTTGCAATCGCACATTCCCGAAGGAGATGGAAGACGGTCCCGTCCTCACTGCAGCCGACTCGAGGGCAGCGTGCCGTGGTGCTGAGACGGCGGCTAGTCATGAAGGATCTGACAGGGAGGGCCCCTCTCACCACCAGCCAAGCTACGTCTCGGTGCGTGTTTGAAAGCTCTGGCGATGAGGCATTCTGCCAAATGACTTTGACAGTCTGCTCGGGGAACCGTCCGACGGGATCCACCATCGCCTCCTTCTGTCGGGTCTCGAGGATGTTACGTGCCGACCACCGCTTTATGGCCTCGTGGTCAGAGGTGTTTTTCTGAACAAACTTTTCTACAAATTGCACGTAGGTTAAACCTCATGAACAATACTACCACTACACAAAGCTAACTGCATTCTGCTTAAGGAGCCCGTGTGTATCACCACCATTCCCTTCACACTGGCAGTGAGTTCACTTAAACCATTTCAAGAAACTAAATGGCAACCCACAACCAATGTACACAGTACAGAGACACATTTGTGGGATTCACTTAACTCCTAGACATTTGGTACAAGAACAAGTTCAAGAGTCTACTAGCAAATTTGCTTTGGAATTGTGATTGGTTCAACGAGAGCCATGCCTCAGGAGGCGATAGCACTCGTACATCATTTAACCCAGTGGAAAAACAGCCAAAGGCATTACAGGGTTCGTTTAGTAAGATATTGAAATTTTCAGTGCAATGCAAATAGTAAAAAGGACTGCTGACCAGCAGGATTATGTAGTCACATCCTTTATGGAATCAGCTGACCCTCGCTGTATATCTATTAATGGCTATTTTCTTCTGGTTTGTTACATCCCTTTGTTACCATGCCTTTGTTACCTCTAGACTTGACTATTCCAATGCACTCCAGGCTGGTCTAACCCATGCTCTACCCTCCGTAAACTTGAAATCATCCAAAACTCGGCGGCCCATGTCCTAACTCGCACCAAGTCCCACTCACCCATCTCCCTTGTGCTCGCTGACCTACATTGGTTCCTGGTTAAGCAACGCCTTGATTTCAAAATTCTCATCCTTGTTTTCAAATCCCTCCATGGCCTCGCCCCTCCCTATCTCTGTAATATCCTCCAGCCACACAATCCCCCCGAGATGTCTGCGCTCTTCTAATTCTGCCCTCTTGAGCATCCCTGATTATAATCGCTCAACCATTGGTGGCCGTGCCTTCTGTTGCCTAGGCCCCAAGCTCTGGAATTCCCTCCCTAAACCTCTCCGCCTCTCTACCTCCTTTTCCTCCTTAAAGACGCTTCTTAAAACCTATGTCTTTGACCAAGCTTTTGGTCATCTGCCCTAATCTCTCCTTATGTGGTCAGTGTCAAATATTTTGTCTTATAATACGAGGCGCCTTGCGACATTTCACTACGGTAAAGGCGCTATATAAATACAAGTTGTTGCTGCTGTTGGTTGCTTCCTGTCTCTCTTCAAGCTTATATCTTTTCTCCAATTTGGACTTCTTTTTCTGTCAATTTCTAGGATTCAAACTGGGAGTTGGAGGAGAGATGGGCATGGATGTGAAGGTGTCAATACATTCAAGACCTTTGGATGAAAAAGAAATGTCATGTATCCTACATGACTACTGTTGGAACTATCACAAGGTGTGCCACCAGAGGGAGACTTGTAGGTTACCTGTACAGGTGTGCCTGGCCTAGTATAAAAGGCAGGCCACCAGGTGTGATCCTCACTCTGGAGTTCACAAATAAAGGACTAAGGTCACTACAGTTCAAGTACAACACACTGCCTCATGGATTCATTATTAGAGCATCTAAGGACACTACAATTGGCGACGAGATTACGAACTTTCACGCGGAAATGGCTACCCTTGGTACGTTGCAGCAGTTCACCGATGGTGATGATTGGGACGCCTTTGTGGAGAGGTTAGAACATTTCTTCACAGCAAATGACCTGGCAGGAGATGACCTGGCCACACTGGCTGATAAATGCCGCGCTATCTTGCTAACCAGTTGTGGGCCCAATGTCTATGGCCTCGTCAGGGACTTGCTGGCACCAGCGAAGACAACGACCAAGTCATACAAGGAGCTCGTAACCCTGATCCAGGAGCAACTCAAGCCCAAGGAGAGCATCCTCACAGCCAGACACCGGTTCTACACCAACCAACGGCCTGAAGGCCAGGAAGTCGCGAAGTATGCCGCAGACCTCAGGAGGCTGGCGGCACCGTGTGAGTTCGGCATCCACCTCAACGAAGCGCTGCGGGACATTTTTGTCATTGGAATTGGCCATGAGGGCCTTCTTCACAAGTTACTGTCGGCGGATACCACAGTCACACTGCAGAAGGCCATCTCTGTGAGCCAGTCATTCATGACCTCGACCTGCGGTTCTAGGCAGATGTCTCACCCTCAGGACTCAAACCCGGCAGGTACTGTGCACAGAGTGGCGCCATTTAGAGGCTGGACTGTAGAACGTGAACCCTCTCAGGGAAGAGAGAACAGGCCCCCGCGTCCCTTAACTCAGAGTCTGCCAAGGGGGGCTAATCGAGTAGCCCCCTGTTGGCGTTGCGGAGGGAATCACAGGACTCACCAGTGCTGCTTTAAAGACTATGGGCCCAAGTTTCGGGTGGAGTTGCTCCTAGTTTTTTGGAGCAACTAGTTTAGTTTGGAGTATGTTAGAAATTGCAATTTGCGGATATTAGTTTGCTCCAGTTCTAATGAGTTAGTTTGGTTGGCTTTAGGTAAGGTATTTTTTTTTCAAAAGGGGTGTGTCCAGCCACTCAGGGCTGTTTTGCAAGTTTCGGCAGTGAAAACTTACTACAAACTAACTTAGGATGGAGTAAGTATCCACTTTTGTAAGTTCTGAAAAACCTTACCTGGAGTTAAGTTTAGTGCAGGCACAGCCAGAGACGGGGAGAGGGGGTGGGGGGAGGCGGGTGGAAGCATTAAACACAAAGGACACATCAACATCACAACAGGGGGGGAGGGAAGTTAGAGGATTTTCCATAAACACCTTCCCAACAACATTAAAGAAGCAAAATACGTTTAAAGCAGTAAGCACAAAACAAAGCAGTACATTTACGAAGCACAAAAAGCAATAAGCAACCAATCAATAAAAATTAAAAAATAGAAGTCCTACCTTTATGTGAAGGGAAGGTGTTTCTGTCAGTGTCTCTGTCAGTGTCTCTCTCTCTCTCTCTGTATCTGACAGTGAGGGGTGGTGGGGTGGGGGTGTGTGTGAGGTGTGTGTGTGTGTGTGTGGGGGGTATGTGTGGGGTGGTGAGGATGTGGGGTGGGGGTGTGTGTGGGGGAGGGGATGTGTGTGTGTGGGGTGTGTGTGTGTGGGGGTTGGTGTGGGGTGGTGAGAGTGTGGGGTGGGGGTGTGTGTGGGGGGGGGATGTGTGTGTGTGAGGTGTGTGTGTGGGGGGGCGGGTGGGGGTGTGTGGGGGTGGGGGGGGGTGGGGAGGCTCAACGTAGGCACCTCTGCTCTCTCCTCCGGCCCTTTGATCATTTTGAGTGCCCCCCAACCCATACTCCTCCATCCCTTGCCACGCTCCTCCATCCCTTGCCTCGCTCCTCCATCCCTTGCCTCGCTCCTCCATCCCTTGCCTCGCTCCTCCATCCCTTGCCTCGCTCCTCCATCCCTTGCCGCGCTCCTCCATCCCTTGCCTCGCTCCTCCATCCCTTGCCTCGCTCCTCCATCCCTTGCCACGCTCCTCCATCCCTTGCCACACTCCTCCATCCCTTCCCATGTTTCTCCCTCACCGATCACATCCCCAGTGCCCCCTTTCCACGCTCCTCCATCCCTCCCCGGTACCCACACCATTCTGAAACAGACTGGGGAAAAACGCCCTGCTGAGCCATTGCGCAGGCGCACACGTTGCAATGCGCACGCGCAACGAAGCCGGCAGTCTTCAGACACGCAGGGGCTTAGCCCCGCCCACCTGCAGCTTGCTCCGCCCCAGGAAGACTGCGCTGCGCCACTCCACGCCACGGTCCAGGAGGACCGGAGAATTGCAGCAAAATATTTCGGCGCACCTTCGAGCCCAGGCAGGTCACGTAAGTCTCGGAGGTGCACCGTTTTCACCTGATGCCGAAACTTGGGCCCAATGTGTGCAAAGGCAGCACAAAGGGCTACCTCCAGCAAATGTGTAAGAGAAATATGACTCTCTGTGTCAATGAAGAGTCTGCAGATGGCCATGAATCCAGCGTGGATTATGAATCGATAGGCAGGGAGGCAGCCCAGTCCCACGGGGAGGTTCATAGCATGTTTACCTGCACCACCGAGTGTTCCCCGCTGAAGATGGAATTCGAGATAGAGGGAGCTCCAGTCTTCATGGAAGTGGACACGGGGGCGAGCCAGTCAGTGATGAATCAAGGAGCCTTTGAGAGGCTATGGGACAATCCGGCTGAACGACCCGAGTTGGTCCCGGTTCAGGCAAAGCTGCGCACCTACACCAATGAAATTATCCCAGTTGTTGGTCGTGCGAATATAAAGGTACTCCATGATGGCGCGGTGCACAAGTTACCTCTGTGGATTGTTGCAGGTGATGGACCAACACTGCTCGGCAGAAGGTGGATGAAGTAGATCCATTGGAAGTGGGAAGATTTCATCCCTCCAGATCGACGACCCCCGCGCTCAGAGGCAAAGCAAGCCCTCACCTGAGGTTGGATCTGGCACCGGAGAGCAGACCAGCACAGCACCTGAGACACAGACCACTCAGCACGACTCTGTGGAGATGATCCAGCTAGGATGACCCGAACGTACCTTCCAGGCTCTAGTGGCAGGATTCTGGAGGAAGAAAATTGGATCCAGAGGCGACTCCCCAACGGCGGAGGCGAAACCCGGGGAGAAGAGGATCACCGCAGTCGACATCGTGGATGAAGGAAAGATGGCGCCCAAACCACGAGGCGATTCGCTGAAGACAAAGATGGCCGCGGCTGGACCACGCGGTGCAGCGCTGAGGGAGCAACACGTGGCTCCAAACGGAGAAGCGGATTGGGGTAAAGCAAGCCAGGCTCTCTTAAAGGAGGCCTGCAACCCATTACAATTAAAGGGACAGTTCCACACACTCAAGCAATGTAATAAGAACTGTAAGTCAGAGTAACTGATCATGTAAAATGTGTAACGGATAATCTGTATTGTGTACATGCAGCCAGCGCGGAAAAGTCGCGCGATTGCTATTGGACCCACAGAGTGCCCATCATAAGTAAGGAAAAGTTGTGTGATGCAGGATTTCAACTGCACGCAGCCAATGCAGTGGCCAGACACCCATTGGGTGCACATAGGTCCAGCGAGCTACCCAGTGCTGTAGCCTGCGTCCCCGGGACCAGAGTCATGCACCATGGAGTGTGGCCACAATCAGCCAACACACACGAGCTGTGAAGCAAGTGACCTCAGCAGGGCCTCGGCACCAGTATCGGTACCATGCCCAGGGTTGGCTCCACCTCTAAGGCACCCAATGGCACCAACTGCCACGAGCCTGAAGGAGCAGACTGCACCAAGGCCCTACCCCCAGACGTAGGGTCACCCACCACCGTTCCCCCGAAGGAAACAGGCACCAGCCAGGATCCCAAACCAAGCGACGCTCAGGCCAGCGAGGCAGCAGTTCCCCTGTGCACTGCTAGACGACAGCTCCTCAGGAAGTAGCTGTGACCCCAGGGCGCAAAGAAAGGACAGGGAGATCACAGACATCTGTGAACCGGCCCGACGCTAGGGACCACGGCAACAGCCCCGATAGCAGGCCACGCGAGCCAACCGGGTTCCCACTGCCAGCACCGGGCACTGAGCTGCCACCGGACTGCAGGGACACAACCCAGCAGCTCCGGAACTAGTTTGTCCTCACGCACTGGTCACTGCATCGATAAGGCATCTAATGTACTTGTCGCACCACGGAACCACACAAAAAAAAATGCAAAACCCACTTTCCTGAACTTGAATGTACATGAATGTTAGGCGCCCCCACCATAATCGATGTGGGAGGGGAGGGGAGAATGGAGTGGTCAGGAACACACACACACACAAACAGCAACCACCAGCACCCAAGGTTGAAGTGACCCGCCAAGGGTCAACCAGACAGAGCCCACATAGAGCTAAGCCCAGAGTACAGTCAATGCAGAGGCGATTTGCACTGTGGGCTCAGGGGGGAGTGATGTCATGTATCCTACATGGCTATTGTTGGTACTATCACAAGTTGTGCCACCAGAGGGAGACTCATATGTTACCTGTACAGGTGTGCCAGGCCTAGTATAAAAGGCAGGCCACCAGGTGTGATCCTCACTCTGGAATGAACTAATAAAGGACTGAGGTCACTACAGTTCAGGTATAACACACTGCCTCGTGGAGTCATTACTTGAGCATCTAAGGACACTACAAAAAAGGTTGACAATAGGGCAGCAGTTAGAGGACACAGGGGTTCAGGGTGACGTTTTTGAGGCGAGGGATGGTAACATCAGTTTTGAAAGGGAGAGGCACAGTGCCTGAAGAGAGGGAACCAGTTACAATGCCAGCTGGAACGGGGGCCAGAATCGAAGGGTGGGCGGTAAGGAGATTAGTCTGAATTGAGATAGAGAGAGCAGGAGATATGTTTCATGGACAAGATGAGCTTGGAGAGGGCATGGGGGAGATGAAGAGAAAATAGAGAGAGACAGGAATCCAGGGCTAGGTTAGGTGAGGACTGGGGGTAACTTTGGATTTCTTGGAAAAGGGGGAGAGGGGAAAGAATCAGAGGGGAGAGATGAAAGGTGATGGTGTGGGTGAGGGGAATGAGAATACCTGAAATGTTGGCAGAGGACTTGGCTCTGAAGCAGCAGCCAAAACACGCACACAAGATGGACACAAGGGGAATTTTGAGTTACAGAGGCACGGTTGAGATTAAGTGAGTAATGTAATGGTTGTAAGCAGACAGATAGGGAGGGGACAATAAGAAATAGTCCAAAGCTGAGGTCTGAGTGGCAGAGGGTTGACGTAGGATGAAGTCTACTTGTAGTCAGCATGGAATCAGTTAGGAGCAGCTCCCATCAGGTTCAGTCAGTAGTGGAGAGTTGTTGGAGGGACAGAGTATTCGCTGACATGCTGGAGGAGGCTGTCCAGCAGATTCAGAGAGCTGAGAAGCAGTGGACAATTGACCAGAAGCCAGCAGAGATTGACCCATGGGTTCAGCAGAAATGCCTGGTGGCCTCAGTTGTTGGCAACTGTGCACGTGCGGATTTGGTAAACCCGCAGAGCAAGGAGTAGTGAGAGTGAACGTCAACAAACCAAGAAGAGCAAAGTGGATGGAGCCAATTTTTATAATCATAGAATGGTTATACGACAGGAGGAGGCCATTCGGCCCGTCGAGCCCGTGCCGGCTCTCTGCAAGAACACTTCAGCTAGTCCCACTCCCCTGCCCTTTCCCCATAGACTTTTAATTTTCTTTCCTTCAGGCACTTATCCAATTCCCTTTTCTGACAGTTCCCAAAAGCTATTGGGGGCCAAAATTGCCCTCTGTCCCAAGCGAAGCACACCTATCATTTTCAAAGGGTTCCATCTGGGGCAGAATATTCAGGTCTTCGTGGGTTTTCTTTGGAGCGGGGCAGAAGTGGTCTCACCATTGGGACGGAAGTGCGGTCGGCTCGGAGTGGCTGCCATTAGCGGGGCGGGGTGGGGGCGGGTCGGAGTGGCCGATGATCCAAGTCATCAGCGCCGCACTGATGATGTCATCACGCTGGCACATCACAACGTCCCTCCCCTTCAGTTAAAGGTCAGGACCGCTGCGAACTTTGCAACCACTTTAGTGGCAAACACTGGGCCACCAGGGAAGGTTTTGGCCGGGCCAGCGGAATCTTTTTAGCTAGTGTGTAGGGGGCAGTTCTGGATTTAGTTTTAGGGAATGAAGCTGGGCAGGTGGAAGGGGTATCAATGGGAGAGCATCATCATCATCATCATAGGCAGTCCCTCGGAATCGAGGAAGACTTGCTTCCACTCTAAAAATGAGTCCTTAGGTGGTTGAACAGTCCAATACAAGAACCACAGTCCCTGTCACAGGTGGGACAGATAGTGTTTGAGGGTAAGGGTGGGTGGGACAGGTTTGCCGTACACTCCTTCCGCTGCCTGTGCTTGATTTCTGCATGTTCTTGGCGATGAGACTCGTGGTGCTCAGCGCCCTCCCAGATGCACTTCCTCCCTTTAGGGCAGTCTTTAGCCAGCGACTCCCAGGTGTCAGTAGGGCTGTGGGGATGTGCACTTTTTCAGGGAGGCTTTGAGGGTGTCCCTGTAATGTTTCCTCTGCCCAAGCATGATGGGAACTCAGTTAGTCAAGCAATGAACTATTGACTGAGGCTGACCGAGCCCTTTGACATCCCTCCGTTTAATGCAGCTGCTCCTTATACCCGTGATGCACTGTACACATACCCGGTTCTTATTAAGATTCACTTGTAACCATGCATTAAAATAAGTCCTGTCCTTGCTCCAATCCTTCGTCGCTGGGATGCACATTCCATCCGTTAAATTAAACAAGACTCCATAGTTCATGTAGTTGTTTATTTCCTGAGTGCGCTGCAATCCGTTGGTATCGTCCAGTGTTTGCGTGGGTCTTGAGGTTCCCAGTATCATGAGTCCCCAGAGTCGAAGTCACCACTGCGGTCCCATCTTGGTGAGTGTTTTATCTGAAAATTTTAAACAGATAGCCTGGTTGTCACCAAGTGTTAGGTTCTGGTCTACTTGTGTCGCTGTCACTCTGTGGAATCGGCGGTAAGGGTTAGGTTATCCATATTCTTTATAGTCATACCATCTCTATCACTTCATGTCCCTGTCTGGGCTGCCGTCGGTTTTACGTTTGAGCCTGCTGTGCTTGAGCCTGCACGATGACCCATCTATATATTATCCAAACTCCAAACAACACCAATGCCACCATTATTCCTCCAAACATCGCAGTCCGCTTTACTGTTAGGTTGGGTTTGTGGACTACACCTACCCACCGTGGGGTACATTGGCTCTATTGCCATAGGTGATGGCGCTATGACTGCACACTGCACTATCCGTCTGGTCTTGTTTTTTTTTTAAACATCTCTTCCAGCCTGTTTATCTTAGCTTTTAATTCTTGACCAGCTAGTTCTGTTTTATTTTTATTCTGAATATTCCACCATTTCCTCTGTCTGTCAGGTGAGTCTTCTTTATTTTAATTCAAATTAGTAAGGTCCAGTGTAAAACAGCTGTCAATGGAAAGGGTTAACTCCTTTACAGATTTGTAAGAAGGCCTGATGTCATTACGTGACTTTGCGTAATCATCCGAATTTCGTTTTTTTTTAAGTCTTTGTGCCTTCAAAACTTGCTTAGAAATTAGGAATCCGTTAAAACAGCAGAAATCATTAGTAAAGCCGTTAGAATAAAAGTCTTCTCATCAGGAAAGAAAGCATTTTAGATTAAACTCCAATTTTTTCTTCACTTCTAATTCAAGTACTTGCCAAAGAATTTTTTTTAAAAATTGATTTAAAACGAGACCACACATTTTTAATAGCTATTTTGTTTACTGAAATTCAATTTTTTTTAAATTTCTCTCTCAGCATAAAATCTAAACTTCTGGGCCAGTTCCATTTTTTCTTTCTGTGCTGAGTTCGCATAGCTTAGATCTTTTCTTCTCGTTATTTTCATACATTCCAACATTTTGTTTTTCTTTTACGGTCCCGTTCACTGGGCAAATCTTGTGTTTTATTTCTCTCTCAGCACAAAATCTAAACATCCGTGCTAGTTCCATTTTCTATAAGAATTTAAAAATTCAGTAAGATTATCTAATTCACAGTTTTTTCTTTCTCTGCTGAGTTCGCATAGCTTAGATCTTTTCTCCTCGTTATTGTCAATTTGAGTTATTTGAGTACAGGGGCAGGGAGGTGTTGCTACAATTGTACAGGGCCTTGGTGAGGCCACACCTGGAGTATTGTGTACAGTTTTGGTCTCCTAACCTGAGGAAGGACATTCTTGCTATTGAGGGAGTGCAGCGAAGGTTCACCAGACTGATTCCCAGGATGGCGGGACTGACCTATCAAGAAAGACTGGATCAACTGGGCTTGTATTCACTGGAGTTCAGAAGAATGAGAGGGGACCTCATAGAAACGTTTAAAATTCTGACGGGGTTAGACAGGTTAGATGCAGGAAGAATGTTCCCAATGTTGGGGAAGTCCAGAACCAGGGGACACAGTCTAAGGATAAGGGGGAAGCCATTTAGGACCGAGATGAGGAGGAATTTCTTCACCCAGAGAATGGTGAACCTGTGGAATTCTCTACCACAGAAAGTTGTTGAGGCCAATTCACTAAATATATTCAAAAAGGAGTTAGATGAAGTCCTTACTACTAGGGGAATCAAGGGGTATGGTGAGAAAGCAGGAATGGGGTTCTGAAGTTGCATGTTCAACCATGAACTCATTGAATGGCGGTGCAGGCTAGAAGGGCCGAATGGCCTACTCCTGCACCTATTTTCTATGTTTCTATGTTTCTATGTTTCTAAAACTCTTCTGCTTGTTTAGACTGTTCGGGACTTTTCTTGATAAACAAGTCCACTTTGGAAATCTTTTCAAACTGCAGTGAAACTTTCTTGTAATACATTTAAAATCATTATCAATGTAGAGTGTCTTTTACCTCCTCCAATTTTTTTTCTCAATTAAACCAATATCTTTTTCACAGTCAATATCAACTAGTATTTAGTAAGTTATGTCTTTTTCCATCACAAACACCCCCCTTTTTTTTCAACACCTAGTTAGTGCATTACGTCTTTTTTTTTTCAGATCACCTTTCTTCAAATAGTATTTTACATGGAGGGCTCGTGACTCCGTAACTTTGTCAATTTAAAATCATCAGACAATCAAAGTCACTTTTTCTTTCAAATTTGTTCAATTTGTTTGCTTTCAAAGTGGCATCTTTATCTTTTTCTTTTCTCCATAACTGGAACGGAGTCCAGCACGTAGGCTTTGAGGGCTGCTTTTCGTTATCTCAAATTCCACTTTCAAGGTCGTTACAATGTTTTTTCTAAACTGCTAAAGCTTGCTGTTTTAAAAGTCCCCTTTACACCTTCGCAGATAGCTCGCCACTCGCCCAGGAGTTTGATCTGATCCGTGAAGGTATTTCTAGTTTGTTTCCAAACCTTTTAGTTTTATTTCTCCTTTTTTCTTTAAGAGATTTAATTTAATAATTAAATATTTTTTTTTAGTTGACTCCATCTCAGTATTTTGCTGTGCCTTCTCTTAATATCTCAAAATCCCAATTCAAATTTTGTAACTCTTTTTTTTTACTGAGCTAGAAGCTTTTGCGTCAAGGTTTTACACAAAGGAAAATGGGAGTGTACTTCCCCAGCCTGCAGCCTCGACACACCCACACAGGCTTCTTTTTTTTTAAAGGCATTACAGTTTCCCTTCTCTGTTCTTTATCTTATTCCTAGACAGACATTCACAAAAGTCTCTTTTCATTCAACAAAGTTTATTGTTTAGCTGGCTCTATTCTTGGGTCCATACTTCACTTAAGATAATCACTATCAGTTTTTTTTTAAATTTCTTACATATTGATTTACTTCCTCTGTTAATTTTACATGGGCTCACAGTATCAAGACCACAGCCTTTTCATTTTTATCTTTCTTTTCCTTCTCCCACCATTCCCGCTGATTTGCTGGGGGTCCTGGGGGGTCCCATCCTGACTTAATCATCTTTTCAATTAGTTTCTTTTGTTTTTCCGCCAGGTGGCGGGTAAGGGACCCTTCTGGTCCCCACTCGAGGTTACTTGCTTTATTGGCCATTCCTGGGTAGGACTAGAACAATTAGGAATCTACTCTCAGAGCTCCGCTTTCTACCTAGCGTAACTTGTAGTAGACCGTCTCCTGGCTACTGTCAGGTCACAAGTTCTGCTGTTACACAAACTTATACAATTCTTAAAATGCATTTAAACAATTCCCGCAGTGCCCCACGCCTCCTTAACGACCACCTACCACCGTTTTGTCTGTCGGTCCGACCCTGTTCACAGGTTTAGTTTCCGTTGGTCGCTGTGCACCGCCTGGTCTCCGGGGTATATTTTCAAATCACACTACTGGGTCCGGGAAGTGTCGCTCGATATCACGATCCCACAGTCTAAGTGTGTTCCCTACACCTACTTAGTTCCTGGCCGTCACGTGGGACAAACGTCCTCTTAATTCAGGCTCAGGCTAGGCGTTTGAGATATTAGACCATCTCCTCGTGTCGATCAACCGGCTTTCACCTTCCACACCCTTTATAATTAAACATTTTTTATACTCACTCGGGTTTTTCCAAGGGCATCCAGCGACTCCGGGAAATCCTATTCGTGACGCCACTGTTAGCGCAAATGTTTTCCTGCAAGAATCACTCGACACTCTGGGTCGGTTCCAACGCCAAAACGGCCTTTTATTACACCGGCAGGGAGGAAACCTCTGGTCTAGATCCAGGCACCTCTCTCCGACGAACAAAGAAATTCATCGATATTTATATGTTTTACAATAGTTCATTACAGTTACTCAGCCCACTTCGGCTGGACACAATCCAATCATAACGATTATAGATTACAAAGAGGTTTCTTTAACCCAATAGAATTTCCCTGATACCTCAGGGGCTGTATGTTCGGTTTTTGTCAGCTCGGGCTGATTAATGACCTCGTTATGTGAGGTAGGCCTCCCCTTATCTCTGTTCCTCGGGGCTTTGCTGTGCGAAGTCCTCGATTAAGGACATTCCATACCAGGTACTACAATGGTTCGTTATAGTTATCTTGTCTCAAGTGGATGATCCAAGGCATTCCCGGTAGTGGGCCTCACTAGGTCATTGCTCGGTCAGCCTCAGTCAACAGTTCATTGCTTGACTAACGGAGTTCCCATCATGCTTGGGCAGCCATTTTATATGTGGCCACTTTAAACCTATATGAGATATATTAGATATATTTAGCAGGTGCCTAATGCCTACAACAGGGTGGACACCTGCTTAATCAGCTTGGACCAGGAGAAGGCCTTTGACAGGATATCGCACACGTACCTGGTCATCAGGAGTGAGGTGCTCTCGGGGTTGCTACACGTGGCACAGGTCTGGCCCATCTCTCGCTCCTGTGCCACAGCAGTCACCCGGGCCGTCTTCCAATTTGTCTGGAGGTCCAAAATGGAACGTGTCCGCAGAGACACAATGTACAAATCTCTGGACAGTGGAGGAAAGGATGTTCCGAACGTGGCCCTCATCCTGAGGGCCACCTTTGTGTGCGGCTGCATCAAGCTGTGCACAGACCCCCAGTACGCAAACACCAAGTGTCACTACGTGCTGAGGTTCTACCTGTCCCCGGTGTTGCGAAGGATGGGTCTGGCCACGCTGCCGCGAAACGTCCCCACCAGTTGGACCATGCCTGTCCACCTGTCCTTCGTGGAAAAGTTTTTCACAAAAAACCCCTTTGACCACAAGGCCATAAAGCAGTGGTCAGCACGTAACGTCCTGGACGCCCTACGAAAGAAGGAGAGGGTGGACCCTGTCGGGTGGTTCCCTGAGCGGACTGTCGAACTCGTTTGGCAGAACGTCTCATCGCCAGAGCTTTCACACAAGCACCAAGACGTAGCTTGGTTGGCGGTGAGGAGGGCCTTACCCGTCAGAGCTTTCATGCACAGCCGACGTCTCAGCAGCACGGCACGGTGCCCCCGAGTCGGCTGCGGGGCGGACGAGACTGTCACCCATCTCCTTCAGGATTGCCCCTTCGCAAGGCAGGTTTGGAAAGAGATGCAGTGGTTGCTGTCGAGGTTCATCCCGAGCAGCTCCGTAACACAGGACTCTGTGCTCTACGGGCTGTTCCCAGGGACACACACCGAGACAGACATCAGCTGCTGCTGGAGGCCATCAACTCGGTCAAAGACGCTCTTTGGTCTTGCTGAAACTTGCTGGTCTTCCAGAGCAAGGAGATGTCCACGTTTGCATGTTGCAGACTGACGCAATCCAAGATCCAGGATTACGTGCTGAGGGACGCACTTAAAATTGGTGCAGTCACCGCAAAGGCACGGTGGAGAAGGGCCACAGTTTAAAGCCCTTCTGCCACGGTAAACCCGGGGGCAGCAATCAGTACAAAACCCCCCTCGGGCCGTACTTGTAACTTCTTTTTTGTGTATATGGAGCACCATGATCTGTAAACACCTATGTAGTGCCATGTACAATGCAAGGTCTGTTTCGTAATGCACGTTGAAAAGAAAAAAAAAATGTAAATGTACCGTCACCCATTCCGTGTACTGTATAGTGACACATGTAATGTAATTTGTTGAATGTACTACAAGGTATCCCGTATGTTCAGCCATGAACTCATTGAATGGCGGTGCAGGCTAGAAGGGCTGAATGGCCTGCTCCTGCACTTATTTTCTATGTTTTCTATGTATTGTACCGAATTGTACTTGAACTGAAAAGCAAGGAAATGTATCGAACGGAACTGCCGTCAACACCCAAATGTAGTGTATGGGATTGCTGACCGCAGCTAAATGTACTGAACTGCTTTTGAATGTACTGTACAAATTTTTATATGAATAAAGTATATTTTGAAATTTAAAAAAAAAGGGGGGGTTATGCTTGAACTGTATAAAACATTGGCGAGGCCACAGCTGGAGTACTGCGTGCAGTTCTGGTCACCGCATTACAGGAAGGACGTGATTGCACTGGAGAGGGTACAGAGGAGATTTACGAGGATGTTGCCGGGAGTGGAGAAGCTAAGCTATGAGGACAGATTGGATAGGCTAGATTTGTTTTCCTTGGAACAGAGGAGGCTGAGGGGAGACCTCATTGAGGTGTATAAAATTATGAGGGGCTTAGATATAGTGGATAGAAAGGGCCTATTTCCCTTAGCAGAGAGGTCAACAACCAGGGGGCATAAATTTAAAGTCATTGGTAAAAGGTTTAAGAGGGGATTTGAGGGGCAATTTCTTCACCTAGAGGGTGGTGGGGGTCTGGAACTCACTGTCTGAAAGGGTGCTAGAGGCAGGAACCCTCACCACATTTAAAAATTACTTGGATATGCACTCGAAGTGCCGGAACCTGCAGGGCTACAGACCAAGAGCTGGAAAGTGTGATTAGGCTGGATAGTTTTTTTGTCGGCTGGCGCGGACACGATGGGGCGAAATGGCCTCTTTCCGCGCTGTAAACTTCTATGATTCTATGATTGTGGCACCCGAGAGGGGGGTGGGGGGGGGGGGGGGGGATTTGCCAGGCTGCCTGTTGGCGACCTCGATGAACCCGCGGGCATAATTGTCGGCCCGACCTGGCAGTCAGCCGACAATAAAAAATAAAATGGAGTCGCCGGCAATGCAACCTCCCCTTTAAGCGCGGCCGCACCACCAATCCACAGAAAGGGTACCGGGAGCAAAAGCCGTCAGTGGCACCGACTGGCGGCGGCGGCGCTCCCGCGGGGCAATTTTCGAAAGGGGCAATTTCCCGCGGGGCAATTTTCGAAAGGGGCAGTTTCCCGCGGGGCAATTTTCGAAAGGGGCAATTTCCCGCGGGGCAATTTCGGGAAGGGGCCGTCGCCGGTCGGTAAGGGGCCGGTGTGTGGCGGTCCCCTACACCGCTCCAAAAACCGAGGGAGGGCAATATTTAAAATGGCGGCCCCCTCCGCGGAGACTCGGTGGGCCAGTCCGCACTGACCCGTGGCCACCGCTTTCAGGCAGCCATGGGCCTTTTATTGAGAAAGCAAGTAAATAGTTTGTCGATCAAGTTCTGTCACCAGAGTTAACTTTTTCCCCAAATCCATCAAAATTGATGTGGTTGGTGTGAAAGTTGTGGGAGTTGTGTCAGGTCTCTGTGAAGATGTCATAAATTGTGGGATTTGTGCTGGCTCATTTGAAATAAATTGCCAATGGTATTGTTACTAGAAGGTCAGATAAAGAAGCTCAAATATTTCACATGAGACTCTCTGTGTGAGGAAAGTGGCTTGAAATAGTATCCTATTACCAAGAGGCACAATTAGACTGAGCTATTATAATTCATGGTGTGAATCTATCTGCTTCATTCCAAAAGAAAATGCTAACTTAAACTTGTGTAGGGTCTTGGTGAGACCACACTTGGAGTACCGTGCACAGCTCTGGTCTCCATATTTTATAAAAAGAAAATAGAGACCCTGGAGAAGGTGCAAAAATGAGACTAGCACTGAGAAGTGATATCTATCAGGAAAGATTAGACAGGCTATCACTCTTTGCTCTAAAAAGGCAAGCCTGAGTGGTAACCTGATAGAGGTCTTTAAGATTTTGGGCTCAATTTTCCCCAAAGTTGTTTTTTGGCGTACTTGAAGAGTTTCGCCCATTTTTTTGGGGCCCAACTACGCCAAAAAAAGTCATCCAATTTTCCCCGTTTGATTTCTTCAATTTGGCGCCGCCTAGCCTGTCGTTTACTTTTCGGGGGGTGGAGCCCAAGATCTGTGCAAAATGATCGGGTTGCCACAGTAACCAGGGACATAATGCGGGCTGAAGCTGGAAAGTGAAACATGCAGCCGGCGCACAGCAACCTGCAAAAGCACATTACACATTAAAGCAACTTACCTCCATTAAATTATTAAAGCCCCATCCCCACCCCCACCCCCATGCCAGTGCCAGCCCCGCTCCTATCCCTGGCCGATTGGCCTCCTCCCTCCCGGTCCCTGCACCTAGCCCTGGCCGAATGGCCTCCCGGTCCCAGTTCACGCACCTATCCCAGGCCGAAGGGCCTCTCCCTCCCGGTCCCCGCTCCTATTCCGGGCCGAATGGCCTCCCCCCTCCCGGTCCGAGTCCCTGCACCTATCCCAAGCCAAATGGCCTCCCGGTCCCAGTCCCTGCACCTAGCCCTGACCGAATGGCCTCCTCCCTCCCGGTCCCAGTCCCTGCACCTATCCCAAGCCAAATGGCCTCCCGGTCCCAGTCCCTGCACCTAGCCCTGACCAAATGGCCTCCTCCCTCCCGGTCCCAGTCCCTGCACCTAGCCCTGACCGAATGGCCTCCTCCCTCCCGGTCCCCGCTCCTAACTATATCCTAGGCTTCCCCCCCTCTCTCCCCAACTATCTCTTACCTCTCTGCTGCTGCTGTCCGGGCATCTGCTGCGCTGATTTCCTTACCTGCGCCGACTTTCTTAACTCACCAAAAGGTTTTTCCACAGAGGCCACATACGCTAGCCTAAGAAGAACCGGAGTAACTCTCAGCTGGCCAAACTTCCCCAACTGGCCAGAATTGGCACGGGTGGCAGGTGACTATGACTCAAAAAAAACCCGAACCTAAAAATATCGTCACGAACTGAGTTACGCTGGCACACAGTGATTAGGGAAACTTGTATTTTTTAACTTAGGCCAAAAAAAAGTGGCGTGAGCCAAAAAAACGGTGCAAGTCACTGGGGAAAACTGAGGGTGTGAAAGGGTGTGAAAGGGTAGACGTAGAGAATATGCTTTCACTTGTGGGAGAGACCAGATTAAAAGCCATAAATATAAGATAGTCACTAATAAATCAATTAGGGAATTCAGGAGAAACTTTTTTAACCAGAGAGTGGTCAGAATGTGGAACTCACTACCACAAGGAGTCGTTGAGGTGAATAGTATAGATGCATTTAAGGGGAGGCTAGATAAACAAAGGAGGAAGAAACTAATGGAAGGATATGTTGATGGGGTTAGATGAAGAAGGATGGGAGGAGGCTCGTGCGGAGCATATAGACCAGCATGGACCTGTTCTGCCGAATGGCCTGTTTCTTTGCTGTAAATACTATGTAATACTATGTAACTGCTAGAGAAGGGCTTGTGAGAGCTCGGATGTTATAAATCCAAATTCCATTAGTCTAATTCACTGGATTTTGTGATTCAGTTCTTTGTGCATGTAGTTGTTTCTGTCGATCTGATGCGAGAGTGGGAGGCTGCACTTAATCCAATGGCAGCAGTGTAACTGCAATACTTTCAGGGGCCGAAATTCCCCTTGTCGTTAAGGCCTCTTAACACCGGAAAGTGCCGGCTACGCTGCGGAGTGCAATGGCCACCGACTTTTCGTGTAATGGCCGCTATTATCAAAATTCCGCTCCTGCGGTATCCCGGCGGTGACCCGCTCCCCCTCCCCCCACCACCGCTCCACGGTTGTCGATCCGTCCTAAGTGCGTCATGGCAGTGCGCACCATCGATTTTCCGCCTTGAAAGTCTTCCTCCCGTCGGGCGGTGCCAAAACCTGCTTTTTCCCGGCGGTCCGTTGAAGCTGAGGCCTTCTGCAATGGTGGTGCGGCTCCCATTAAAGGGGAGAGAGCCCACTGCAGCTGCCGCCATGTTTTTTTTTGTTGGCCGACTGCTGTGTCGGGCAGACAATTATGCCCCCCCCCGGGTTCGGCCGATCCTCCAACAGGCAGCCTGGCGCCCCCTCTTGGGTGCCAGGCCGCTGGCCCGGCCAAAACCCTCACTGGTGGCCCAGTGGATTGAACTTTACAAATTGCACAGGCCCTCCCATTTAAGTGAAGAGGAGAACTGTGTGGTGCGCGCCGTGATGATGTCACGCTGATGACTGACAGCGGCGGACAAAACACTTCCCCCCCCCCCCGCCACCCAACTTCCGCCCCTCTGCTGTACTCACCACCCCACTTCTGCCCCCATAATGAGCGAAGTTCGGTCCAGCTGAAAAAAAACAAAGAGCGGAATTTCGCTCAAGAGGCCACCTCAGCCACCGTGACGGTGAAAACACTCAAAACAGGTTGCCTGCGTCCCCTTTTGGACGGGGGGCAATTTCAGCTCCTTAAACTCTGTGAATTCTGCAGGGGTCGAAAGTAAAAAGGGGCATGATACACTTACAGAAACTGTCATCAAACAATTGATCCAAGAAATCGGGCAAAAGGACCCAAATCTCGAATTGCAGATTTCAGCCAAATTAGTGCCAAGATACTCAGTAGCCATTTGCCATCCAATCTAACCCAGTTATGTCATTTAATATACTGAGGAGACCGTTTCATTTAACATCTCATTGTTTAATGCCCTTCTCATATTAATTGAAGTCAGTCATGAACTGAGTTGGTTCCTCAGATACTTCAGCTGCTTTTATATTGATTTACTGGCATGTTAATGCCACTGACGTCCAACATAAGGGTTTTGTTCCCTGATAAAGTGCGACATCCCCACTGACACCTGGGCGTCCCTGGCCAAAGACCGCCCTAAGTGGAGGAAGTGCATCCGGGAGGACGCTGAGCACCTCGAGTCTCATCGCCGAGAGCATGCAGAAATCAAGCGCAGGCAGCGGAAAGAGCGTGCGGCAAACCAGTCCCACCCATCCCTTCCTTCAACGACTATCTGTCCCACCTGTGACAAGGACTGTGGTTCTCGTATTGGACTGTTCAGCCACCTAAGGACTAATTCTAAGAGTGGAAGCAAGTCTTCCTCGATTGCGAGGGAATGCCTATGATGATGATGATTCGTTCAGCCGATGGTATCTTCGATGTGAACTCACTAAAGCTGGCTTCTGGAAAGACCTTGTAAAACCAGGTTTACCAGTGGCCAACCTTACTTAATCAGACAAGGTTAGGTAGAAGTTACTGCTGAGTGTGCAAGACCCACCGTTGAAAGTCAACAGCACCAGCTTGCCACGGAACCAATATAATACAGCTTATATTATGGGGAAGACACAATAACACCAAGAACAGTATCTATACGCCAAAATTTATACAGGTATAATCACTCCAGAGCCACAAATATGACTTTAATGTGACTGTACATGTGCGAATCTTGGGATGTGCAATAATGCAATGTCACATTCACAACCTTTCCAGTCTACTGATGCTGGGGAATAGAAACATAGAAAATAGGTGCAGGAGTAGGCCATTCGGCACTTCGAGCCTGCACCACCATTCAATATGATCATGGCTGATCATTCCCTCAGTATCCCTTTCCTGCTTTCTCTCCATACCCCTTGATCCCTTTAGCCATAAGGGCCATATCTAACTCCCTCTTGAATATATCCAATCAACTGGCATCAACAACTCTCTACCGTAGAGAATCCCACAGGTTAGCAACTCTCTGAGTGAAGAAGTTTCGCCTCATCTCAGTCCTAAATGGCTTCCCCTTATCCTTAGACTGTGTCCTCTGGTTCCGGACTTCCCCAACATCGGGAACATTCTTCCTGCATCTAACCTGTCCAGTCCCGTCAGAATTGTATATGTTTCTATGAGAACCCCTCTCATCCTTCTAAACTCTAGTGAATACACGCCCAGTCGATCCAGTCTCTCTTCATATGTCAGTCCTGCCATCCCGGAAATCAGTCTGGTGAACCTTCGCTGAACTCCCTCAATAGCAAGAACGTCCTTCCTCAGATTAGGAGACCAAAACTGAACACAATATTCCAGATGAGGCCTCACCAAGGCCCTGTACAACTGCAGTAAGACCTCCCTGCTCCTATACACAAATCCCCTTGCTATGAAGGCCAACATACCATTTGCCTTCTTCATCGCCTGCTGTACCTGCAAGCGAACTTTCAATGACTGATGTACCATGATACCCAGGTCTCGTTGCACCTCCCCTTTTCCTAATCTGCCGCCATTCATATTCTGCCTTCGTGTTTTTGCCACGAAAGTGGATAACCTCACATATATCCACATTATACTGCATCTGCTATGCATTTGCCCACTCACCTAACCTGTCCAAGTCACCCTGCAGCCTCTTAGCACGCTCCTCACAGCTCACACCGCCACCCAGCTTAGTGTCATCTGCAAAATTGGAGATATTACACTCAAGTCCTTCATCTAAATCATTGATGTATATTATAAATAGCTGGGGTCCCAGCACTGAGCCCTGCAGCATCCCACTATTCACTGCCTGCCATTCTGAAAAGTTTATCCCGACTCTCTGCTTCCTGTTTGCCAACCAGTTCTCTATCCACGTCAATACATTACCTCCAATATCATGTGCTTTAATTTTGCACACCAATCTCTTGTGTGGGACCATGTCAAAAGCCTTTTGAAAGTCCAAATACACCACATCCACTGGTTCGCCCTTGTCCACTCTACTAGTTACATCCTCAACAAATTCCAGAAGATTTGTCAAGCATGATTTCCCTTTCATAAATCCATGCTGACTTGGACTGATTCCGTCACTGCCTTCCAAATGCGCTGCTATTTCATCTTTAATAATTGATTCCAACGTTTTCCCCACTACAGATGTCAGGCTAACCGGTCTATAATTCCCCGTTTTCTCTCTCCCTCCTTTTTTAAAAAGTGGTGTTACATTAGCTATCCTCCAGTCCATAGGAACTGATCCAGAGTCGATAGACTTTTGGAAAATGATCACCAATGCATCCACTATTTCTAGGGCCACTTCCTTAAGTACTCTGGGATGCAGACTATCAGGCCCTGGGGATTTATCGGCCTTCAATCTCATCAATTTCCCGAACACAATTTCCTGCCTAATAAGGATTTCCTTCAGTTCCTCCTTCTCACTAGACCCTCGGTCCCTTAATATTTCCGGAAGCTTATTTGTGTCTTCCTTAGTGAAGACAGAACCAAAGTATTTGTTCAGTTGGTCTGCCATTTCTTTGTTCCCCATTATAAATTCACCTGATTCTGACTGCAAGGGACCTACGTTTGTCTTCACTAATCTTTTTCTCTTCACATATCTATAGAAGCTTTTGCAGTCAGCTTTTATGTTCCCAGCAAGCTTCCTCTCATATTCTATTTTCCCCCTCCTAATTAAACTCTTTGTCCTCCTCTGCTGAATTCTAAATTTCTCCCAGTCCTCAGGTATGCTGCTTTTTCTGGCCAATTTATATGCCTCTTCCTTGGATTTAACACTATCCTTAATTTTCCTTGTTAGCCACGGTTGAGCCACCTTCCCCGTTTTATTTTTACTCCAGACAGGGATGTACAATTGTTGAAGTTCTTTCATGTGATCTTTAAATGCTTGCCATTGCCTATCCACCGTTAACCCTTTAAGTATCATTCGCCACTCTATTCTAGCCAATTCACATCTCATACCATCGATGTTACCTTTCCTTAAGTTCAGGACCCTAGTCTCTGAATTAACTGTGTCACTCTCCATCTTAATAAAGAATTCCACCATATTATGGTCATTCCTCCCCAAGGGGCCTCTCACAAAAAGCTTGCTAATTAGTCCTTTCTCATTATACATCACCCAGTCTAGGGTGGCCAGCCTCCAGTTGGTTCCTCAACATATTGGTCTAGAAAACCATCCCTAATACACTCCAGGAAATCCTCCACCACCGCATTGCTACCAGTTTGGTTAGCCCAATCTATATGTAGATTAAAGTCGCCCATGATACAGCTGTACCTTTATTGCACGCATCCCTAATTTCTTGTTTGATGCTGTCCCCAACCTCACTACTACTGTTTGGTGGTCTGTACACAACTCCCACTTGCATTTTCTGCCTTTTGGTATTCCGCATCTCCACCCATACAGATTCCACATCATCCAAGCTAATGCTCTTGCTTACTATTGCATTAATTTCCTCTTTAACCAGCAATGCCACCCCACCTCCTTTTCCTTTGTCTATCTTTCCTGAATGTTGAATACCCCTCGATGTTGAGTTCCCAGCCTTGGTCACCCTGGAGCCATGTCTCCGTGATGCCAATTATATCATATTCGTTAATAGCTGCCTGCGCAGTTAATTCGTCCACCTTATTACGAATACTCCTCACATTGAGGCACAGAGCCTTCAGACTTGTCTTTTTAACACACTTTGCCCCTTTAGAATTTTGCTGTAATGTGGCCCTTTTTGATTTTTGCCTTGGATTGCTCTGCCCTCCACTTTTACTTTTCTTCTTTCTATCTTTTGCTTCTGCCCCCATTCTACTTCCCTCTGTCTCCCTGCATAGGTTCCCATCCCGCTGCCATATTAGTTTAACCCCTCCCCACAGCACTAGCAAACACTCCCCCTAGGACATTGGTTCCGGACCTGCCCGGGTGCATACCGTCTGGTTTGTACTGGTCCCACCTCCCCCAGAACCGGTTCCAATGTCCCAGGAATTTGAATCCCTCCCTTCTGCACCACTCCTCAAGCCACGTATTCATCTTAGCTATCCTGTGATTCCTGCTCTGACTAGCATGTAGCACTGGTAGCAATCCCGAGATTACTACCTTTGAGGTCCTACTTTTTAATTTAACTCCTAGCTCAATAAATTTAGCTTGTCGGACCTCATCACATTTTTTACCTATATTGTTGGTACCTATATGCACCACTACAACTGGCTGTTCACCCTCCCCCTCCAATATGTCCTGCAGCCACCCCGAGACATCCTTGACCCTTGCACCAGGGAGGCAACATACCATCCTGGAGTCTCGATTGCGGTCGCAGAAACACCCATCTATTCCCCTTACAATAGAATCCCCTACCACTATAGCTCTCCCATTCTTTTTCCTGCCCTGCTGTGCAGCAGAGCCACACACGGTGCCATGAACTTGGCTGCTGCTGCTCCCCCCTGATGAGTCATCCCCCTCAACAGTACCCAAAATGGTTTATCTGTTTTGGAGTGGGATGACCGCAACGGACCCATGCACTACCTTCCTTCCACTGCACTTCCTGTTGGTCATCCATTCCCTTTCTGCCTGAGTATCCTTTACCTGCAGTATCACCAACTCACTAAACGTGCTATTCACGACATCCTCAGCATTGCGGATGCTTCAGAGTGAATCCATGCGCAGCTCCAGTGCCGCAATGCGGTCTGTCAGGAGCTGCAGCAGGATATACTTCTTGCACATGTAGTCATCAGGGAATGTCCATACAGGTCAGCAATTTTAAAATCGAAATCCATGGTGAAACCAATGCCAAGTATTACCAACAGGAGGTGCCTAGTATTGCGAGTAATGACACTTTTTATTACAGGCATCTACAAAACCCTAAGAAGAGAGATATTCAGGCACAGATAGCGAGATAAAGATGAGAACATGAAGAAAAAAAAAAGTTTCCTCCTCACAGTGGCTGGGGAATGCTTGGGGTGCAGCAATGAATTAAAAGGGGACTAAGATTTAAGTTACGCCTGATCTCTGTGGTTGTGAAAATGTTGGAGTCCATTATTAAAGAAGCAGTAACAGGACATTTGGAAAAGCAAAATTTAGTCAGGCAAAGTCAGCATGGATTTATGAAGGGGAAGTCATGTTTGAAAAATTTGCTGGAATTTTTTGAGGATGTAACGAACAGGGTGGATAAAGGGAAAACCAGTGGATGTGGAGTATTTGGACTTCCAGAAGGCATTTGACAAGGTGCCACATAAAAGGTTACTGCACAAGATAAAAGTTCACAGGGTTGGGGGTAATATATTAGCATGGATAGAAGATTGGCTGACAAACAGAAAACAGAGAGTCGGGATAAATAGTCGATTCTCTGGTTGGCAATCAGTAACGAGTGGGGTGCCGCAGGGATCAGTGCTGGGACCCCAACTATTTACAATATACATTAACGACTTGGAAGAAGGGACTGAGTGTAACGTAGCCAAGTTTGCTGATGATACAAAGATGGGAGGAAAAGCAATGTGTGAGGAGGACACAAAAAATCTGTAAAAGGACATAGACAGGCTAAGTGAGTGGGCAAAAATTTGGCAGATGGTGTATAATGTTGGAAAGTGTGAGATCATGCACTTTGGCAGAAAAAAATCAAAGAACAAGTTATTATTTAAATGGAGAAAGATTGCAAAGTGCTACAGTACAGCAGGACCTGGGAGTACCTGTGCATGAAACACAAAAGTATAGTATGCAGGTACAGCAAGTGATCAGGCAGGCCAATGGAATCTTAGCCTTTATTGCAAAGGGGATGGAGTATAAAAGCAGGGAAGTCTTGTTACAGTTGTACAGGGTATTGGTGAGGCCACACCTGGAATACTGCGTGCAGTTTTGGTTTCCATATTTACGAAAGGATATACTCGCTTTGGAGGCAGTTCAGAGAAGGTTCACTAGGTTGATCCCAGGGATGAGGCAGGATAGAGGCAAAGAGGTTGTTTCCACTGGTCGGGGAGACTAGAACTAGGGGGCACAGCCTCAAAATAAGGGGGAGCCAATTTAAAACCGAGTTGAGAAGGAATTTCTTCTCCCAGAGGGTTGTGAATCTGTGGAATTCTCTGCCCAAGGAAGCAGTTGAGGCTAGCTCATTGAATGTATTCAAATCATAGATAGATTTTTAACCAATAAGGGAATTAAGGGTTATGGGGAGCGGGCGGGTAAGTAGAGCTGAGTCCACGGCCAGATCAGCCATGATCTTGTTGAATGGCGGAGCAGACTTGAGGGGCTAGATGGCATAATCCTGTTCCTAATTCTTATGTTCTTATGTTCTTATGAGGGGGTTGACTTTTAAGGAAAGGTTGAGTAGGTTGGGCATGTACTCATTGGAATACAGAAGAATGAGAGGTGATCTTATCGAAACGTATAAGATTATGAGGGGGCTTGACAAGGTGGACGCAGAGAGGATGTTTCCACTGATGGGGGAGACTACAACTAGAGGGCACGATCTTAGAATAAGGGGCCGCCCATTTCAAACAGAGATGAGGAGAAATTTCTTCTCTCAGAGGATTGTGAATCTGTGAAATTCACTGCCTCAGAGAGCTGTGGAAGCTGGGACATTGAATACATTTAAGACAGAAATAGACAGTTTCTTAAACGATAAGGGGATAGGGGTTATGGGGAGCAGGCAGGGAAGTGGAGATGAGTCCATGATCGGTTCAGCCATGATCTTATTAAATGGCGGAGCAGGCTCGAGGGGCCGTATGGCCTACTCCTGTTCCTATTTCTTAAGTTCTTATGATGGCGACGTTGACACAGGTTTGTGGATCACGGTAGATTGCGGTAATACTGCAGCCAGCGACCAAAACCCGCTTCATTGCGTTGCAGGCAGTGTGGTGAATTTGTGTTCGGTTGTGCAGCATGCAGCAGCAGGTCTCCAGTCGTCTTGGATAACCCTTGCCACTGGACCAAGACCTAGCTCTGTCAAGCCCGTGTGGTGGCTTGGTGTGCAACGGCCACCACACGTTAAAAAAATCCACACAAAGGCATCTTCCACCCTTCAGGATGTAGTTCAGGACCTGGAATAGTAGGTCCTTCATTGAAACACCTGTGAACGCATCCTTTTTTGGCGTGGAAGCAAGTCATCCTTGTTTCGAGGGACTGCCTATGATGATGATACTATTACAGATCTTGATACCCGCTCAGCTCAGTACTGCAGAGCTCCTCCAGAGCGTTGCAGGCAGCTAGCTCCCAGTGTAGGCCTGCTGTGTACGTGTGCCTGGCTTCTGGACTGGAATCACGAGCCAAGTCAAATGCCCAGATGCCCAGATGGACAAGAGGATGCCCTATCCTGCAGCCTGCAGAAGTGCCAAACATCTGTTCAGAAGTGATTTGTCTTCTCGGACACACTTGCTCCAATAAGATTGCTGCTGCCCCTCAGAAAATTGGGGCATCCTGTTGCTCGGATGACTAAATAAAAACATCCTTCCTAAAGGAGACTCTGGCCAAAAGTCATCTTGTTCTTTTAATATTTACATAATATCTAGGCTAGTATAACTGAATGAAAATTGGACCATAGAGTAATTCAAATGTGGAAAGAAAAAAATGTGAAATCATGCTTTCAGACACAGATGAATGTCACTGTTTATGTAATTTAAATTAGTACATTTCAGATTGACACAAAATTCTGAGATAGGATACTGAGACTGAGTGCGAGATTAGGTAGTTTGAAGCCTGGCTCAATAGTTTACTTCTCTGATAGAACTTGGTGTGTGTGTGTGGAGGACATATTAATGAATTTTTTTTTCAAGAATTGTACATGGTATCTATAGAAATAACTCATGATTTTGTTGCGAATTGCACATTTGGATTTTTCCTTGAGGATTTGACCTAATTGTACGATGGTGGTAGAGAATGAAATGCTGAGGTTTGAAAGGCTTACAGAGGAAACAGCCGAACAATAGACCCCTGTAAAACCATTAGTTCCTGCCCTGAGGGAATAGTGTGAGTCCCTTCCTCGCTCTATCAGCGTGGATAACATCTTGAGCCAATCATTAAATATTTGTTTAATTAACATGAATGAACATAGACAGATTGCTCCTCTGTGCTGTTCGGAATCCAGACAAAGGCTATACTTCAAAATGTTACAATACAGTAACATACACTGCTTTGGTACACTTGGTACTCTGGGGCATTTATGAAAATAAAATTCAATGCAAAAATGGCAAAAATGAATTAATCTTAACCTTAAAAGTAGTGTAGAAATCCCTTAATCATCAAGCTAGTTTGAAGCAAATTAACAAATAATAGAACATTATTTTATAACAGTCTTTAAACAATAAAGTGTGTCAGTTTTCTGGACTGATTCCAGATGTTAGTCCGTTCTATAGTTTTATGAGAGGTGATGGCGTTTGATAGTTGACTGCTCCCACAACTGCATTTAGCAGATGGGCAGTCAGTGATTGACTTTGGTGGCATTATGCCCAACGTTCAGAATTGAATAAATTAGAAGGTTACAAGCCAAAGAACATTCAGATATGTCTTATGCCATTACAGATGTCGGGGCTATAAATAGAGCTGGAGCACCGGGCCCTGGAACATCCTGGGCGAAGGTGCGGCGAATTAATGTACGGGGCCCAGAAGAGCCGAGGGCCCAGGGGCAGCACGGGCCCAGCCCACACTGCGATTTGTGTGCGCACTAGATCTGTGCAGCAGAGCAGGTCTCCAATCGTCCTGGTTAACCCTTGCCACTGGATAAAGACCTAGCTCTGCCGAGCCCGTGTGGTGGCTGGTGTACAACGGTCACCACACGTTAAAAAAATCCACACACAGGCATCTTCCACCCCCTCAACTGGAGTTCAGGACTGGAACATCGGGTCCTTCATTGAAACATCTGTGAACTCGTGGAAGCAAGTCATCACAGGGACCGCCTATGATGAAAAAGCTGTGTGTGCCTGTGCCAGAAAACAGTAATCCAGTCTTTTGGACACCGTAGACTAGAATTTCGGCAACTTTGCGACCGGGTTTTTGCCGCGATTTGACCCTCTACGGCGAAAACCCGGTTGGCGGGATCTTCGGGCACCTTTTATGCAGTGGCGCTTCCACGTACCGCCGGGGAGAGGTGCGCTGACGTGAAACGATGTGCAACGCCGCGAATTGCGTTACCGTCGTACTTTCGTCATTCTCCGCCACGCCCAGAATACCAACGGGTGCAGCCCTGCCAGCAGCGATAAGTATGAAGACCTGCAAAAAGGTAAGTTAAAGTTTTTATTTTTAAATTATTTTTCAGTGATTTAGTAGATAAGGGTTTTGTGAATGTTTTTTGCAGTTTGTTTAGTTTCCCCCCCTCCCAAGGCCTCTCTCGCAGTGCTACCGACCTCGGACTAAAGTTGCTGAAAATCACGGTTTGCGCCACGAATCTTCGTGCAACACAGACTTTACCAATGCGACGTGGAGGCTGAAATTTAAGCCTAAAAACGGTAGCGCAGCGAAAACGGTAATTTTGGTGTAAAACGACCGTTTTCGCCGGCAACCGAAAAGCTTGCCCCAACAGAGGTGATTCTAAAATCCAACAGAAGGATTTTAAGATATCAGTATGATTTCACACATCTTTGAGGGAATTAAGGGTTTCAGCATTTTATTTTTCTCTTTACGCGGTATTATTGAGAAATGTTTCCTATCATTTAAGTATAAATATTTATTATCGAAATATCTCAGGGTTCAGCTTTTCCTGCAGAAGGTCCACCACCTTTGATAACACTGCTGCAATGGCTTCATGGCTGGGTAACCCAAGTTTAAATCAGTCTGATTGGAGGGGAACGTGGAGGTGGTGGTGTTCCCATGCGCCTGCTGCCCTTGTCCTTCTAGGTGATAGAGTTCGCGTATTTGGGAGGTGCTGCCAAAGAAGCCTTGGCGAGTTGCTGCAGTGCTTCTTGTAGATGGTACACACTGCAGCCACAGTGCGCAGGAGGGAGTGACTGTTTAAGGTGGTGGATGGGGTGCCAATCAAACGGGCTGCTTTGTCCTGGATGATGTTGAACTTCTTGAGTGTTGTGGGAGCTGCACTCATCCAGGCAAGTGGAGAGTATTCCATCACACTTTTGACTTGTGCCTTGTAGATGGTGGGCAGGCTTTGGGGAGTCAGGAGGTGAGACACTCATTGCCGAATACCCAGCCTCTGACCTGCTCTTGTGGCCACAGTATTTATGTGTCTGGTCCAGTTAAGTTTCTGCTCAATCATGAACAAAAGGATATTGATGGTGGGGGATTCGGCGATAGTAATGCCGTTGAAAGGGGTGGTAGTTAGATTCTCCCTTGTTGAAGATAGTCATTAGCCTGGCACTTGAATGGCGTAAATGTAACTTGCCACTTATCAAACCTGAATATCATCCAGGACTTCATTTTCTGAGGAGTTATGAATCATCAGCGAACATTCCCATTTCCGACCTTATGATGGAAGAAAGGTAATTGATGAAGCAGCTGAAGATGGTTGGGCCTAGGACACTGCCCTGAGGAACTCCTGCAGCGATGTCCTGATGCTGAGATGATTAACCTCCAATAGCCACAATCACCTGCCTTTGTGCTAGGTGTGACTCCAGCCAGTGAGGAGTTTTCCCCCTGATTCCCATTGACATCAGTTTTACTGAGGCTCCTTTGATGCCACACTCGGGCAAATGTTGCCTTGATGTCACTCTCACCTCACCTCTGGAATTCAGCCCAAGGCTGTAATGGGGTCTGGAGCTGAGTGGTCCCGGCAGAACCCAAATGAGCATCGGTGAGCAAGTTTTTGGTGAGTAAGTGACACTTGATAGCACTGTCAACGACACCTTCCATCACTTTGCTGCAGATTGAGAGTAGACTGATGGGGCGGTAATTGGCCGGATTGGATTTGTCCTGCTTTTTGTGGTCAGGACATACACATGTAATGTAATTTGTCGAATGTACTACAATGTATCCCGTATTGTACCGAATTGTATTTGAAATGAAAAGCAAGGAAATGTATCGAACGGAACTGCCGTCAGCACCCAAATGTAGTGTATGGGATTGCTGACCGCAGCTAAATGTACTGAACTGCTTTTGATTGCACTGTACAAATTTTTATATGAATAAAATATATTTTGAAATTTAAAAAAAAGTTTTCCACATTGTCGGGTAGTTGCCAGTGTTGTAGCTGTACTGGAACAGCTTGGCTAAAGGCACGGCTAGTTCTGGAGCACAAGTCTTCAGCACAACAGCCAGGATGTTGTCGGGACCCATAGCCTTTGCTGTATCCAGTCCACTCAGCCATTTCTTGATGTCACGTGGAGTGAATCGAATTGGCTGAAGACTGGCTTCTGTGATGGTGGGGATCTCAGGAGAAGCCCGATATGGATCATCCACTCGGCACTTCTGGCTGAAGATGGTTGCAAACGCTTCAACCTTGTCTTCTGCACTCACGTGCTGAGTTCTGTCATCATTGAGGATGGGGATCTTCCTGGAGCCTCCTCCTCCCGTTAGTTGTTTAATTATCCACCACCATTCATGACTGGATGTGGCAGGACTGCAGAGCTTTGATCTGATCCGAAGGTTGTGGGATCGCTTAGCTCTGTTTATAGCATGCTGCTTCCGCTGCTTAGCATGCATGTAGTCCTGTGTTGCAGCTTCCCCAGGTTGGTACCTCATTTTTAGCTACACCTGGCATGCTCTTCTACACTCCTTGATGGTAATGGTAGAGTGAGGGATATGCCGGGTCATGAGGTTACAGATTGTGGTGGAATACAATTCTGCTGCTGCTGATGGCCCACAATGCCTCATGGATGCCCAGTTTTGCACTGCTGGATCTGTTCTGAATCTATCCCATTTTGCACGGTGGTAGTGCCACACAACACAATGGAGGGTGTCCTCAGTGTGAAAATAGCACTTCATCTCAACAATAACTGTGTGATGGTCACTGCTACCAATGCTGTCATGGACAGATGCAGCTGCGACAGATAGATTGGTGAGGATGAGATCAAGTCGGTTTTTCCCTCGTGTTGGTTCTCTCACCACCTGCTGCAGGCCCAGTCTGGCAGCTATATTGTTCAGCTCGGTCAGTAGTCGTGCAACCGAGCCACTCTTGGTGATGGACATTGAAGTCCCCCACCCAGAGTACGTTCTATGCCCTTGCTTCTTCCAAGTGGTGTTCAACATGGAGGATACTGATTCATCAGCTGAGGGAGGGCAGTAGGTGGTAACCAGCAGGAGCTTTCCTTGGGGTCCGGAGTCAATGTTGAGGACTCCCAGAGCTACTTCCTCCTGAATGTACACCACCTCTGGTGGGTCTGTCCTGCCCATGATTCTGTGAGTATGACTATGTCAGGCTGTTGCTGGATTAGTCTGTGGAATAGCTCTCCCAATTTTGGCACAAGTTAGTGAGGAGGACTTTGCAAGGTTGACTGGGCGGAGTGTGCGGTTGTCGCGTCTGAAACCTGTGCCCAGGTCGATGCCAGGTGGTTTTATTCTTAATATTGTTTTTTGTAGCGGTTTGGTACAACTTTGTAGTTTGCTCGCAATTTCAGAGGGCAATTAAGAATCAACCACATTGCTGTGGGTCTGGAGTCATATATAGGCAAGGATGGCAGACATTAGTGAACCAGATGGGTTTTTCCCCGACAATCTGGCAGTTTCCTTGTCACCATTACTGATACTAGCTTTTTATTCTAGATTTATTTAATTGACCGAATTTAAATTCCTCAGCTGCTGTGGTGGGATTTGAACTTACATCTCTCAATTATTAGTCCAGGCCTCTGGATTACTAGTCCAATTAAATAACCACTATGCTACCGAACCCTCCTAATGCAGAAATGATACAGAAACCAACACCATGCTGTGGCTGTTGCTGGATAACAAATGTGATTTTTCATTTTCTGAGTTCCAGCCAGGCTGGAGGAAGAACTATTTATAATCTATATTAATGACTTGGAAGAAGGGACCGAGTGTAACGTAGCCAAGTTTGCTACTGATACAAAGATGGGAGGAAAAACAATGTGTGAGGAGGACACAAAAAAACCTGCAAAAGGACATAGACAGGCTAAGTGAGTGGGCAAAAATTTGGCAGATGGAGTATAATGTTGGAAAGTGTGAGGTCATGCACTTTGGCAAAAAAAAATCAAAGTGCAAGTTATTATTTAAATGGAGAAAGATTGCAAAGTGTTGCAGTACAGTGGGACCTGGGGGTACTTGTGCATGAAACACAAAAGGATAGTATGCAGGTACAACAAGTGATCAGGAAGGCCAATGGAATCTTAGCCTTTATTGCAAAGGGGATGGAGCATAAAAGCAGGGAAACCTTGCTACAGTTATCCACACTGGAATACTGCGTGCAGTTTTGGTTTCCATATTTACGAAAGGACATATTTGCTTTGGAGGCAGTTCGGAGAAGGTTCACTAGGTTGATTCTGAAGATGAGGGGGTTGACTTATGGGGAAAGGTTGAGTAGGTTGAGCCTCTACTCACTGGAATTCAGAAGAATGAGAGGTGATCTTATTGAAACGTATAAGATTATGAGGGGCCTCGACAAGGTGGATGCAGAGAGAATATTGCCACTGATAGGGGAGACTAGAACTAGAGGGCATAATCTGAGAATAAGGGGTTGCCCACTTAAAACTGAGGTGAGGAGGAATGTCTTCTCTCAGAGGGTTGTAAATCTGTGGAATTCGCTGCCTCAGAGAGCTGTGGAAGCTGGGACAATGAATAAATTTAAGACAGAGATAGACAATTTCTTAACCGATAAGGAAATAAGGGGGTTATGGAGAACGGGCAGGGAAGTGGACCTGAGTCCATAATCGGATCAGCCATGATCGTATTAAATGGCGGAGCAGGCTCGAGGGGCCGTATGGCCTACTCCTGCTCCTATTTCTGATGTTCTTAATTGGAGAGTTCCCCTAGACCAGTTGGTGGCAGATTGTTCCATTATTTTAAAATCTTGGGTCCTGTTCCTACCCGGTCTTTTTTCTGATGAGAATAGATTTTGCTTCTTCAGCCTTTCTTCACAGAATAAAACTTCGGATCAACTTTTGTTGCCTGTTCAGTGTCGTAGTGAACTATAGAGAACAGAAAGATCCCACGCTGAAACCTTGATCTGTGCTGAGTTAGATGATCTCAATTGGGGTGGCAGGAAGGGTGCAGTCCGAGGCTAAAGAGGAGAAAACTTGTCAGGATTCGTTGTTGCCGATCCATTGACTGCTGCTGGAAAGGTCACTCGTGTGTTTGTCTCTGGTGTGTTTGTCAGATTTGAATAGGGTTGAAGGGGAGAAAATTTCAGGAACAAAAGATCATATTCTGAAATCATATGCTGTCAGTCACAAATTTAACGCATATCTTCTGTTTACATCATGCGTGCGGGAGAGGAGTTGTGTGCATTTTAATTAATAGGACAACTGATGATCCAAAGGAAATATGATGGCCACGAAGTATTCTCATGACAAAAAAAAATTAGCATTTAAAAAAAAACTGCTCTTTTAAAAAAACACAATTTTATTTGAACATCAAAATAGAAAATGTGCTCCAAAAAGATAAGTCACATCTGGTGGTTTAAGTAAAATTAAATGAAACTATTTTGCATAACTGACAGTGTGGAAGGGCAGCCCAATGTCAGGGGCTGACAATCTCCCAGTCATGATTGTTTATCCTTTATATGTCTGACATCCCCATGAGACACTCAGTTGCAATTGGTCCACTAAATTTTGAGAGAAATTGCAACATCAAGAGCATTTTTACAAAATATTGCAAGATCTACGGATTACTGGCGCACACCTCCATTAATTCGTGGAATAAAACTTTCAGTACCATTTAAGGGAAGCATGTTGCGTCAGTATATTTGCATACTTAAGCTCATAATGAATTATACAGTGTCTAATAAGCATTCGATAGAAGGATGCATTTTGGCATGGAACAGTGATATTAATTGATAGCGATGTACAGTGCTGTCATTTATCATTGTTAGTGAAATGGAACCTTGGAGAGGGACACATAGCAGTTGGAAGTACACTTGTTTTGGGAAGGAAGGGGTTGGCTGTGTTATCAGAGGCCCATTAAGTGTGGCTCCTCCCAAAGTTAAAGATGATTATGATAACTGAATTTGGTACACAAGTTACCTTAATGCTACTAGGGTAAATAGGTATTTATGTAATATTTTATGAATAGCGAGAGACTAGGAACTGTGGAGGAGGTAAGGGATTTGGGTGTTCAGGTATACAAATCAATAAAAGCTAATGCACAGGTACAAACAGAAGTGAAACCAGGAAGCTTTTTGCACATGAACGGGAGTGAAGGTCTGAAATTCTCTCCACCATTTGACACTTGATTCCAGCAGGAAATGTTTCTTAAGTGACCCTATTCATTCTGTATGAGACTGTTACCCTAAGTGGAGGAAGTGCATCCGGGAGGACGCTCATCACCGAGAGCATGCAGAAACCAAGCGCAGGCAGTGGAAAGAGCATGCGGCAAACCTGTCCCACCCTCCCTTACCCTCAACAACTGTCTGTTCCACCTGTGACAGGGACTACGGTTCTCGTATTGGACTGTTCGGCCACCTAAGAACGAATTTTTAGAGATGAATCATGTCTTCCTCGATTCCGAGGGACTGCCTATGATGATGATGATGACATGCTTATCATTAAATTTTCCTGTTCAGTTTTCTTGGAACTTCACTGGGTTTAGTAAAGTTCTTTAACCTTATTTACAGCTGTGCTTCTTCATCTCGGACTTTACATGTATGTGCCCTTTCCTAAACTCTCACCCTGCAGACAAGGATGTTTTTGGTTTTAATATGTCCTTACTATACAGTATAAATGCACACGAGGCCCATACTTGAGAGAAGGTCGCTCTGTGACCAGTAACCTTTATTAGCCAGCACTGAAGTGATGAAGGTGGGTGGAGCTTCCCCTTTTATACCTGAAAATCCAAGTTAGGAGTGTCTCTCACAAGTTCACCATCTAGTGGTCAATGTTCTCATGGTGTACAACTTAGGTCAATTTATACATGGGTTACAATGACAGTTGAATACATGACATTACTTCCCCCCAAAGTCTTATTGGGATCACAGGTTAAGTCTCTCTGGTGGTTTATGCTCCCTTGTAGAGCGCCTGAGTTGGAGCTCCGGTTGTTGGGCGCTGGCCTGAGTGTCTGATGTTTGCGGTGCCTCAGGCCTGTCCGGACTGCCCACAGTGACTGGGCTCTCCTCCACTTGGTTCCGGTGTTCGGTCACCTGTGGAGGAGTGAACTCTATATCATGTTCTTCCCCTGCTTCTTCTATGGGATTGCTGAACCTCCTTTTTGTTTGATCCACGTGTTTGCGGCAGATTTGTTCATTGGTAAGTTTAACTACCAGAATCCTATTCCCCTCTTTGGCAATCACAGTGCCTGCGAGCCATTTAGGCCCTGCAATGTAGTTGAGGACAAAGACAGGGTCATTGACATCAATACATCGCGCCCTTGCATTCCCGTCATGGAAGTCACATTGTGACTGGTGCCGGCTCTCAACAATTTCTTTCATGGTGGGGTGTATAAGGGATAACCTGGTTTTGAGCATCCTTTTCATTAGCAGCTCTGCGGGTGGGACCCCTGTGAGCTAGTGTGGTCGGGATCTATTGGCCAACTGGAGGCGTGATAAGCGGCTTTGTAGGGAACTCCCTTGGACTCTGAGCATCCCCTGTTTGATTATCTGCACTGCTCGTTTTGCCTGGCTGTTTGAGGCCGGCTTGAACGGTGCCGTTCTGACATGGTTAATTCCATTGCCTGCCATGAAGTTCTGGAATTCAATGCTTGCAAAGCATGGGCCATTGACGCTGACCAAGATGTCTGGTAGACTGTGGGCGGCGAACATTGCCCGTAGACTTTCTACCGTGGCAGAGGATGTGCTTGAATTTAAAATGTCACACTCGATCCATTTGGAGTAGGCGTCTACGACAACCAAAAACATTTTCCCCATGAAAGGACCTGCGTAGTCCACATGGATGCGTGACCAAGGCTTGGCGGGCCATGGCCAGGGGCTAAGGGGGGCTTCCCTGGGTGCATTGCCCAGCTGGGCACACGTGTTGCACCTGCGAACACAAAGTTCCAGATCTGCGTCTATCCCTGGCCACCAAACGTGTGACCTGGCAATTGCCTTCATCGTGACAATGCCCGGGTGCCCATTGTGGAGTTCTCTGATGAACACCTCTCTGCCCATCTGGGGCATGACTATGCGGTTTCCCCACAGTAGGCAATCGGCCTGAATCGATAGTTCATCCCAGCGCCTGTGAAATGGTTTAAATTTCTCAGGGCATGCCCTGTACGTGGCTGCCCAGTCCCCATTCAGGGCACATTTCTTGACTAGAGATAATAGCAGGTCTCTATTTGTCCAGACTTTAATCTGACGGGCTGTCACGGGTGAGCCTTCACCTCCGAAAGCTTCAACAGCCATGACCATCTCAGCAGCATGCTCGGTAGCCCCCTCAGTGGTGGCTAGTGGGAGCCTGCTGAGTGCATCGGCGCAGTTTTCAGTGCCCGGTCTGTGCTGAATTGTATAGTCATAGGCGGCTAACGTGAGTGCCCATCTCTGTATGCGGGCCGATGCGTTTGCATTTATGGCCTTGTTGTCGGCCAAAAGGGACGTGAGGGGTTTGTGATCTGTCTCCAGCTCAAATTTCCTGCCAAACAGGTACTGGTGCATTTTCTTTACCGCATATACACATGCGAGCGCCTCCTTTTCTACCATCCCGTAGCCCCTTTCTGCCTGGGACAGACTTCTGGAGCCATAAGCTACCGGCTGTAACTGACCCTTGGCATTGACATGCTGCAACACACACCCGACACCATAGGACGACGCATCGCACGTTAACACAAGTTTCTTACATGGGTCATATAGCAGTAACAGATTGTTGGAACATAACAAATTGCGTGCTCTATTAAAAGCCCTTTCCTGGCTGTCCCCCCAGACCCATTCGCGACCTTTGCGTAGGAGCACGTGTAGCGGCTCTAGTAGCATGCTCAATTTGGGAAGAAAGTTACCAAAATAGTTCAGGAGCCCCAGGAATGAACGCAGCTCCGTTGTGTTACGGGGTCTGGGTGCTCTCTGGATCGCTTCCGTCTTGGATGCAGTAGGGCTGATCTCGTCTGCTGCTATCCTCATCCCCAGGAATTCTACCTCTGGAGCTAGGAAGATGCACTTCGCCTTTTTCAGTCGCAGCCCTACCCGGTCCAGTCTGCGTAGCACCTCCTCCAGGTTGTGGAGGTGTTCTTCAGTATCGTAACCCGTGATGAGGATGTCGTCCTGAAAAACCACTGTCCCTGGAATCGACTTGAGGAGGCTTTCCATATTTCCATGGAATATCGCGGCGGCCGAGCGAATCCTGAACGGACATCTGTTGTACTCAAACAATCCCTTCTGTGTTGTGATGGTGGTCAGCTTCTTCGACTCACTCGCCAGCTCCTGGGTCATGTAAGCTGAGGTCAGGTCCAATTTTGAAAAATGTTTGCCACCGGATAGCGTCGCAAAGAGGTCCTCTGCTCTCAGTAGCGGGTACTGGTCTTAGAGTGACACCCGATTGATGGTGGCCTTGTAATCGCCATATAGAAACATAGAAAATAGGTGCAGGAGCAGGCCATTCGGCCCTTCTAGCCTGCACCGCCATTCAATGAGTTCATGGCTGAACATGCAACTTCAGTACCCCATTCCTGCTTTCTCACCATACCCCTTGATCCCCTTAGTAGTAAGGACTACATCTAACTCCTTTTTGAATATATTTAGTGAATTGGCCTCAATAACTTTCTGTGGGAGAGAATTCCACAGGTTCACCACTCTCTGGGTGAAGAAGTTTCTCCTCATCTCGGTCCTAAATGGCTTACCCCTTATCCTTAGACTGTGACCCCTGGTTCTGGACTTCCCCAACATTGGGAACATTCTTCCTGCATCTAACCTGTCTAAATCCATCAGAATTTTAAACGTTTCTATGAGGTCCCCTCTCATTCTTCTGAACTCCAGTGAATACAAGCCCAGTTGATCCAGTCTTTCTTGATAGGTCAGTCCTACCATCCCAGGAATCAGTCTGGTGAATCTTCGCTGCACTCCCTCAATAGCAAGAATGTCCATCCTCAGGTTAGGAGACCAAAACTGTACACAATACTCTAGGTGTGGCCTCACCAATGCCCTGTACAACTGTAGCAACACCTTCTTACCCCTGTACTCAAATCCCCTCGCTATGAAGGCCAACATGCCATTTGCTTTCTTAACCGCCTGCTGTACCTGCATGCCAACCTTCAATGACTAATGTACCATGACACCCAGGTCTCGTTGCACCTCCCCTTTTCCTAATCTGTTACCATTCAGATAATAGTCTGTCTCTCTGTTTTTACCACCAAAGTGGATAACCTCACATTTATCCACATTCATCTGCCATGCATTTGCCCACTCACCTAACCTATCCAAGTCGCTTTGCAGCCTCATAGCATCCTCCTCGCAGCTCACACTGCCACCTAACTTAGTGTCATCCGCAAATTTGGAGATACTACATTTAATCCCCTCATCTAAATCATTAATGTACAGTGTAAACAGCTCAGGCCCCAGCACAGAACCTTGTGGTACCCCACTAGTCACTGCCTGCCATTCTGAAAAGTACCCATTTACTCCTACTCTTTGCTTCCTGTCTGACAACCAGTTCTCAATCCATGTCAGCACACTACCCCCAATCCCATGTGCTTTAACTTTGCACATTAATCTCTTGTGTGGGACCTTGTCGAAAGCCTTCTGAAAGTCCAAATATACCACATCAACTGGTTCTCCCTTGTCCACTCTACTGGAAACATCCTCAAAAAATTCTAGAAGATTTGTCAAGCATGATTTCCCTTTCACAAATCCATGCTGACTTGGACCTATCATGTCACCTCTTTCCAAATGCGCTGCTATGACATTCTTAATAATTGATTCCATCATCTTACCCACTACCGATGTCAGGCTGACCGGTCTATAATTCCCTGTTTTCTCTCTCCCTCCTTTTTTAAAAAGTGGGGTTACATTGGCTACCCTCCACTAGATAGGAACTGATCCAGAGTCAATGGAATGTTGGAAAATGACTGTCAATGCATCCGCTATTTCCAAGGCCACCTCCTTAAGTACTCTGGGATGCAGTCCATCAGGCCCTGGGGATTTATCGGCCTTCAATCCCATTAATTTCTCCAACACAATAAGGATTTCCCTCAGTTCCTCCTCCTTACTAGACCCTCTGACCCTTCTTATATCCGGAAGGTTGTTAATGTCCTCCTTAGTGAATACCGAACCAAAGTACTTGTTTAATTGATCCGCCATTTCTTTGTTCCCCGTTATGACTTCCCCTGATTCTGACTGCAGGGGACATACGTTTGTTTTTACTAACCTTTTTCTCTTTACATATCTATCGAAACTTTTGCAATCCGTCTTAATGTTCCCTGCAAGTTTCTTCTCGTACTCCATTTTCCCTGCCCTAATCAAACCCTTTGTCCTCCTCTGCTGAGTTCTAAATTTCTCCCAGTCTCCGGGTTCACTGCTATTTCTGGCCAATTTGTATGCCACTTCCTTGGCTTTAATACTATCCCTGATTTCCCTTGATAGCCACGGTTGAGCCACCTTCCCTTTTTTATTTTTACGACAGACAGGAATGTACAATTGTTGTAGTTCATCCATGCGGTCTCTAAATGTCTGCCATTGCCCATCCACAGTCAACCCCTTAAGTATCATTCGCCAATCAATCCTAGCCAATTCACGCCTCATGCCTTCAAAGTTACCTTTCTTTAAGTTCTGGACCTTGGTCTCTGAATTAACTGTTCCATTCTCCATCCTAATGCAGAATTCCACCATATTATGGTCACTCTTCCCCAAGGGGTCTCGCACAAGGGGATTGCTAATTAATCCTCTCTCATTACACAACACCCAGTTTAAGATGGCCTCCCCCCTAGTTGGTTCCTCGACATATATCCTGACTGACCCATCCGCCTTGAACACCGGCACAATCGGGCTCGCCCAGTCACTGAATTCGACTGGCGAGATGATGCCTTCCCTCAGCGGGTGGTCCAATTCGCCTTCTATCTTTTCCCGGATCACGTACGGCACTGCTCTGGCCTTGTGGTGTGCTGGCCTGGCATCCGGGTTTATGTGAATCACCACCTTGGCCCCCATGAAAGTGCCAATGCCGGGTTGAAATAATGAGTCAAATTTGTCCAGGATCTGTGAGCATGATACTCGCTCCACAGAGGAAATTGCATTGACATCGCTCCATTTCCAGTTCATGACAGCAAGCCAACTCCTTCCCAGTAGTGCGGGACCGCCCCCTGGGACAATCCAGAGTGGCAACCTGTTCTCCGAATCTTTGTGGGTCACGACTACCGTGGCGCTGCCTAGCACCGGAATGATCTGCTTTGTGTAAGTCCGTAGCTGTGCGTCAATCGGCGATAATTTTGGCCTCCTGGCCTTGGACACCCACAACTTTTCGAACTGTTTGATACCCATCAGGGACTGGCTGGCCCCCGTGTCCAACTCCATTGATACTGGGATGCCATTGAGGAGCACTTTCATCATTATCGGTGGCGTCCTGGTGTATGAACTGTATACGTACTCCACATGAACTCGCTGAACTTCAGCTTCCAGCGATTTCCCCCAGCATTCATTTCTTCAATTTCTGCAGGAATTTGGCTCACCTCTGCAAACTCCGGCTGAGTGTCTGCTTCCACGCCTCCAGCATGAGCTGCGGTTTGAAACAAAAGGTCCCTTGCCAGTCGATTGTCCCTGACTGCCCCTGTTATTGTCCTTGAGTGCGCCATTAACAGGTGTTGATGGCCCCATTACTGGCCGCATTGTCCCTTGCAATGGCGTGAATCACCGTTCAGCTTGCCATTGTCTCTGTCGAACTTCCCCTCTGGGTTCGACTACATGTTGGGGCATGCCCGACTGCCCTTGTCTGCCTGGAGAACTGTGTGCTGCTTTAACAATGTTGAATCTCTGTCCCAACCATTCCTTAACACAGTACCTCTCGTCTGTTCTGCTCGTGGCCATGCTCATGTGGTTTAAATCCCAGTTTCTTGTCGCCACTGATACGTCTTTACTATACAGTATAAATGCACACGAGGCCCATGCTTGAGAGAAGGTCAGTCTGTGACTTGTCCTTTATTCCATAGCACTCAAGTGCAGGAAGTGGGTGGAGCTTCCCCTTTTATATCTGAAGGTCTAGGTTAGGAGTGGCTCCCACAAGTTCACCACCTAGTGGTCAGTTTTCTCACGGTGCACAACTTAGGTCAGATTATACATGGGTTACAATGCTGGTTGAATACATGACAAGCTCCTTCAGCACAGATGATGAAAATAATATTTTATGGTATTATAGAAGACAATGAAGGCTCAAAGGAAAATAATTCAGTATTTTGCTTATTAGAAACCAAGAAATGAGAGTTTTTCTGTAACCAAATGTTACTGCACTATAGCGTCAATCTCGATTATGTGCTGAAGTCCTGCATTGGCCAGCATGGATAGGAAATTGCCTAAAGGACATAACATAGTGTGTGTGGTTAACTGTGAAGTAGACTGTGAGCAGCCTCAGTGTGACAACAACAGATTAGTAGATTGTGTCGCTCGATGAAATTTAATGTGGAGGAATGTGTGGTGATACATTTTGGGAGGAAGACTGAGATAAGTATTTACACTAACCGATAAAAAAATAAGAAAAGTGGAAGAGCAGAGAGGCTGAAGGGTTAAGAAATGCAGATATTTGAAAGAGGGAGGACGTTGATAACGCTGTAAAATAGAGCATATGAGATCATTGGTATTATAAATAGGGTCATAAAGTACAAAAGCAAAGAGTTAATGCTAATCCGATATAAATCATTAGTTAGGCTGCAGTTAGAATACTGTGTCCAGTTGTTGGTGGTCTTCACTGCCAGAACGGGTGGCCAACCAGCACGCTCTGCCAGTCACTCGGCCAAAAGTCAAATTCAACTCCAATCAGCTATGTACTATCATTTGATAAACGTACAGTAATTACAATTGTTAATCTATGAATAACATACATTGGATTTTGACCTTGTCATACCAACATTTGCCAGCAAAAAAACCCCCAGAAAAGCAATCACCCCATAAGGCATACTTACAAGATTTTCAAGATCTATAATGATTCCCAGGTATGTGCTATTCTCTATGCACTAAACTATTTTTTTATAGAGAAAAATCTTTAAGCAAAACATCTCTGTTCTTCATTATACTGTAATTTTCCACTCACAATCTGTGATGTGATTTGAAAGATAATTCGGAGGAGTCTATCGGTGCAATAATTCTGATTCGATTCTTGCAATCTTTCCTCATGCTGTTTAATCAAGATGTAATCAGTAGTCTGAGTGTAATAACATGCCTCACAGAGAAACTAACATGAAACAGCCTTATCAGTGCAATGTGTGAGCAATCATACCTCAGGTAAAAAAATACACGAGCAATAAATGACAAAGGGGGTTATTTTAATGGGGCTGAAATTTCGGTCGGAGGCTTCCCGCGGGCAATTGCCTCTGACCGGAAACATTTCTATGAATTTACCTGGTGGTCCGGGAGACTCCCTGGATTCCGGTGGGGAGGCCTTCTCTTCCCGCACTGCGAAGCATGCTCCCGTCCTCCAGGTTCCCATGCAGAAGGTGCAGTCACGTGTGATTGCTCAGCCAATCAGGTACAGTATTCCACAGCATTCTCATTAATAGCAATGGAAACTCTATATCTACCAGTTCTCATTGCTATTAATGGGGAAAGAAACTAAGCACACTAATAAAAAATAAAACACAGACCTCACATAATTAAAATTAATTGAAATTAAAGTTAATAAATGTCTCAGAAAAAAACAATATTTTCCAATTTAAATTTTTTTTTGCAATTCAGGTTAAAAATAAACTTACTTAAAGTTTTTAAACAATAAAATGTGTTTATTTATTTAATTTTAATATATTTGTGCATGTTTTTAAACACTTACGCCTGTAACAGTAGACTATGCGCCTGCTTTTTCAGGCGCAAGAATTTTGAGGACATTTGCTGGGCAAGATATGGGTAAATCCCGCAATCTTGCCCGTACAAATGTCCTCGCTTCCGATCTGTGGATCATCTGTCAAGTTCCAGATCAGAAAAGCCAGTTTTCAGTGCATGCACATTGTAGACACTCCGTACAGACCTGGGGAGGCTGGGATTTCCAGGACAATGTCACCCTCCTGATGGGATGTGATCAGCCGCCCATTTTACACCTTGCCCAAATTTACTTTCCATTGATGTTAACGGAGAGTAAATTGGGGATGGTTGTAAAGCGGGTGGCAGATCTGATCCCGTCAGTTTCCGGCCGGGCTGGTAGGTTAAAATGAATCCCATGCTCTGCATTCTCGAGAGATTTTATGTTGAAAGACTGCCTGATGGATAAGGGTTTCACCATGATGTTATGTAAATAGGTAAAGTCCATTTAACGCAAGTTTCATTCTCTCCACATTCAACAGGTGTTAACTATTCCCTGGTACCTCTGACAAGTGCTCTTTCATAGGAACACAGGAGCAGGAGGAGGCCATTGAGCCCCGTGAGCCTTTTCCACCATTCAATGAAATCATTACTGATCTGCGACCTAACTCCATATACCCGCTTTTGCCCCATATCCCTAAATACCTTTGGTTAACGAAAGTATATCAATCTCAGGTTTAAAATGAACAACTGACCCAGCATCAACTACCGTTTGCAGAAGAGAGTTCCACCCTTTGCATGTAGAAGTGTTTCCTAACTATAGTCCTGAAAGATCTGGCTTTAATTTTTAGACTATACCCCCTAGTCCTCGAATCCCTAACCAGCAGAAATAGTTTCAATATGTATGAGCCTGGATAGTGAACATTGACAGTCTATTTAACCATGGCAGGGGAGGGGGTGGGGAATATCACAGCCAAGTTTCATTCTGTCTTTACCTGACTTCCACATGCACGCACTTTACAGCATGAGGTCACTGGACTGTCACCACAACCTCAAATCCCAGTTGATTTCCCCCCCTGAACCCAGGAACACTGAATCCAAATGTTGTGACCTTCCAGTGGTGAAGTTTAGCTAACTCAGCACAGATTTGACTTTGAACCTGGGGCTTTCTGGCATGTACACCTTACGTTAGCAACTGAGCCATCAGGGGAAGCTTTTCTGTAAATGTTAAATACTGTTTCAATCAAGTTTCTCTGCTCGTACACTGCAACCCAATGTGTATATTTAATAACCACACTTTTTTTTGTGGATCCCTAATTAAAGCTTCCAGAACAACCTTCATCTCCTCTGGAAAATGAGCAGCTGTTCCGAGTTTGTCCATCAGCTAGCTTTACTCCCAGCTGCAGGAACAATTCCTTATATTTGTTTCTTTTAAATATTTCCCTGAGGTCATAGGAACACCTAGAGCCACATCCGAAGGAAAATCAGGAATGAGTAGCTTGTGATAAGGCTTTCCCACTGTGCTATACTCTGGAGACACAGGAAGAAGGAACAGGAATCCCTCACATTTAGAGGAGCGAAAACAGATGCTTATTGTTAGCAGCAGATGTCACAGCTTGGAACCACTATTACAACTTCTAAGGCGATATATTTAGTGTCAGCTATCCGGCTAGACAAAGGTCTTAACTCAAAACGTCCCACCCGGCTGCTTGTTTTTTCTCTCCCACTGCCTAATTTTATGTATTGGATGATATTTTGTGTCTATTGAAGTGAGAGGTGGCAGTGCAGGGGAACAGAAAACGTTTCCATTTTTGAATGTCCAACATCAGAAGCAAGCAGTTCCAATGCAACGTAACATTCCCTTTACTTTACACCTGCAGGATCTTGCGGAGACATCGTTGGTGTTATTTCTCCAGCGCCTTGGGGTGTCTACTGTACATGGTCCATGTCTCTCAGCCATACAGGAGGGCGGGTATTACTACAGCCCTGTAGACCATGAGCTTGGGGGCAGATTTGAGGACCTGGTCTTCAAACACTCTTTTCCTCAGGCAGCCGAAGGCTGCACTGGCGCACTGGAGGCGATGTTGAATCTCGTCGTCAACGTCTCCGCAAGATCCTGCAAATCCCCCGGGAGGACAGACGCACCAATGTTAGCGTCCTCACCCAGGCCAACATCCCCAGCATTGAAGCACTGACCGCACTCGATCAGCTCCGCTGGGCGGGCCACATTGTTCGCATGCCAGACACGAGACTCCCAAAGCAAGCGCTCTACTCAAAGCTCCTTCACGGCCAACGTGGACAGAGGAAACATTTCAAGGACACCCTCAAAGATAAAGTGGAACATCCCCACTGACACCTGGGAGTCCCTGGCCAAAGACCGCCCTAAGTGGAGGAAGTGCATCCGGGAGGGCGTTGAGTACCTCGAGTCTCATCGCCGAGAGCATGCAGAAATCAAGCGCAGGCAACGGAAGGAGCGTGCGGCAAACCAGTCCCATGCACCCTTTCCCTCAACGGCTGTCTGTCCCACCTGTGACAAGGACTGCGGTTCTAGTATTGGACTGTTCAGCCACTTAAGGACTCATTTTAAGAATGGAAGCAAGTCTTCCTCGATTCCGAGGGACTGCCTATGATGATGACACCTGCAATCTACCTTGACTAAATCTTCAGTAGAATACACTCTGGCACATTTGTGTGACTTTTCCATCCATCACGTTATCTGTTCTTGTAACCTTTCTGACTGATACTATGAATTTGGTGCCTTTGGCTGCCAAGTTATAGACAGCTCTGTTCTGTGATTATGAGTTCACTATGAACAGACTTGGGAGTGACTCGGACAGTTTTCAGGTCAGCAGTCTGAACTCGAATGATGGGACTTAATTACAGTGTCTACTGTATCTGATTGTTTTTTTTCTTCAACTTATGTTTTGCTTTCGCCCCTATTTTGGTTTAATATCCCCCCTTGCTCAATTCTTAGATTAATTTCCCCACCTCTGCTCCCACCATTCTACTTCCCCAATTTGCACGTATGTGTGTCAGTCGGGTGGGGAGAGTATTGATCGCCGCTGTAATACCCCTCACAGTTGACTAAGCCCCCAACTCTCATTGCTAAATATCATACCCGAATGATGCCAATGTAGGAAAGGTATTGGAAGGCTCCCTGTGCCCATGAAACTATAGCCCAGCAAGAGTCAGCACTTTCTAGAGAAAATGGAGAAAATAGTATGTGGGAAGAAGAAGGTTGTGGGTACGGAGGAAAATATTGCCAGTGGTAGGATCCGTTTGAAAGTAAATAATTTGCTCCTGTGATTCATATGTGGACATCATTAATAGCAATGTTACTGTTTGGCTATAAAGCACTTTGGGACTGTAATATATCTCCCCCTAATGGCCCACTGTGGTAATGCAACTACTGATGTAAATACAATAAAAGGGTCATGTGACAAAGTCATATGATGACAGATTCTGTTGGAGCCATCTTGTAGAGTGTATTTGATAGTGATGCCGTAAGAATATATTACATTGGCCATGAGGATAGGATAACTGGATTCCCTAGCTGAAATTTTTGTTGGTGGATAATCCAGCCAACCGACAGAGAGACGTTGAGAGGTTCTTTGTTTTGCAGAACAGTTAAAAATCAAAGGTAAATTACGAGCACGCTTGCCTGAACTGAAGACTCCAGATGGCCGTGCCTATAGGAATAATATGGCGCTTGGGTGAGTTCTATCATGACCGAGAGAGAGACTTTCGGAGCGTATGTGGAGCAGCTAGAAATGTTTTTCACCATGAATAGCTTGTCAGACAGCTATGTTGATGGATATGGCCGGCCAATACTCCCAAGAATTTCGCACCATTCCCAGTCATCAGACAACAAAGCTGAATCGTCTGTAGCTTAAAAGTAAAAGGCAGTTGGGCCCCAAGGCCTGAACAACTGGCCAAGGTAACAGTACATTAAATTCACACCATCAGTGTCTGGGACACAAACTTGCTCAAAGCTGGCCATATGTGAAGGCACAGTGTTTCTACTGCAAGAAAACTGGGCATCTTGCGAAGGCATGCTGACTGAAGAGTAAACTGATGTTCAATGTTAGAAGTAGAAATCGCCAGACACTACATAGCATTGAAGAGAAGCAACAGGACAAGGAGGTTCTGGAGACACACGTCATCAGGATCACGAGGGTTATATAACAACGATTCACGATGTATCATCATCGAAGTAGATGTTGCAGGAACCAGGATACCGATGGAAATCGACACTGGTGCATCTGTGAGCGTAGTACCGGAATCGCTACATCTCATAGAAACATAGAAACATAGAAAATAGGTGCAGGGGTAGGCCATTCAGCCCTTCGAGCCTGCACCACCATTCAATAGGATCATGGCTGATCATGCAACTTCAGTATCCCATTCCTGCTTTCTCTCCATACCCCTTGATCCCTTTAGCCGTAAGGGCCGCATCTAACTCCCTTTTGAATATATCTAACGAACTGGCCTCAGCAACCTTCTGTGGTAGAGAGTTCCACAGGTTCACAATTCTCTGAGAGAAGAAGTTTCTCCGCATCTCGGTCCTAAATGGCTTACCCCTTATCCTTAGACTGTGACCCCTGGTTCTGGACTTCCCCAACATCGGGAACATTCTTCCTGCATCTAACCTGTCCAATCCCGTCAGAATTTTATATGTTTCTATGAGATCCCCTCTCATTCTTCTAAATTCCATTGAATATAAGCCTAGTCGATCCAGTCTTTCTTCATATGTCACTCCTACCATCCTGGGAATCAGTCAGGTGAACCTTCGCTGCACTCCCTCAATAGCAAGAATGTCCTTCCTCAGATTAGGAGACCAAAACTGCACACAATACTCAAGGTGTGGTCTCACCAAGGCCCTGTACAACTGCAGTAAGACCTCCCTGCTCCTTATACTCAAATCCCCTCGCTATGAAGGCCAGCATGCCATTTGCTTTCTTTACTGCCTGCATGCCTTCCTTCAATGACTGATGTACCATGACACCCAAGTCTCGTTGCACCTCCCCTTTTACTAACCTGTCACCATTCAGATAATAATCTGCCTTCCTGTTTTTTTCACCAAAGTGGATAACCTTACATTTATCTACATTATACTGCATCTGCCATGCATTTGCCAATTCACCTAACCTGTCCAAGTCACCCTGCAGCTTCCTAGATTCCTCCTCGCAGCTCGCACTGCCACCCAGCTTAGTCTCATCTGCAAACTTGAAGATATTACATTCAATTCCTTCGTCTAAATCATTAATGTATATTGTAAATAGCTGGGGTCCCAGCACTGAACCTTGCGGCACCCCACTAGTCACTGCCTGCCATTTTGAAAAGGACCCGTTTATTCCCACTCTTTGCTTCCTGTCCACCAACCAGTTCTCTATCCACGTCAATACATTACCCCCAATGCCATGTGCCTTAATTTTGCACACTAATCTCCTGTGTGGGGTCTTGTCAAAAGCCTTTTGAAAGTCCAAATACACCACATCCACTGGTTCTCTCTTATCCACTCTACTAGTTACATGCTCAAAAAATGCTAGATTTGTCACACATGATTTCCCTTTCATAAATCCATGTTGACTTGTACCGCTGATCCTGTCACTGCTTTCCAAATGCGCTGCTATTACATCTTTAATAATTGATTCCAGCATTTTCCCCACCACTGATGTCAGGCTAGCCAGTCTATAATTCCGTTTTCTCACTCCCTCCTTTTTTAAAAAGTGGGGTTACATTAGCTACCCTCCAATCCATAGGAACTGAACCACAGTTCATGGAATGTTGGAAAATGACCACCAATGCATCTACTATTTCTAGGGCCACTTCCTTAAGTACTCTGGGATGCAGGCTATCAGGCCCTGGGGATTTATCGGCCTTCAGTCCCTTCAATTTTCCTAACACCATTTCCTGACTGATGAGGATTTCCCTCAGTTCCCCCTTCTCGCTAGACCCTCGGTCCCCTAGTATTTCCGGGAGGTTATTCATCTCTTCCTTAGTGAAGACAGAACCAAAGTATTTGTTCAATTGGTCTGCCATTTCTTTGTTCCCCATTACAAATTCACCTGATTCTGACTGCAAGGGACCTACATTAGTCTTCACTAATCTTTTTCTCTTCACATATCTATCTCGACATGTTGCGTAATTTTTTTCTGGAGAAATCGAAGGTAGAGCTGCGAGGCTACTCAGGAGAACAAATCCCTGTTGTAGGACATATTATTATACCAGTGAAATACAAGGATCAGGTATCAGAGCTTGCCTCTCATAGTAATGTCAGAAGACAAGCCTGCCTTGATAGATAGAAATTGGTTGGGATCACTGAAGCTGGATTGGAATTAGGTTTTTCGTGTGGAAACAAAATTTGCATCAAAAGATGATGTCATCAAGCAGTATCCGAAGGTGTTCCAGGAAACAGGCAGTCCGATCCAAGACTTCAAGGTGAGTGGCAGAGTGCAGAAGGACGCAAGACCAATTTTCTACAAGCCACATCCCGTACCATACGCACTCGAGGAGAAAGTTGAGCAAGAAGTCAAAAGACTAGAGACTGAGAACATTAACTCTAAAGTAGATCTAAGTAATTAGGCTACACCCATTGTTGTTGTACCTAAGTCAGATGGTAAGGTAAGGTTGTGTGGTGATTATAAAGTTCCACCATACCACCCTGCTTCAAATAGTGCAGCAGAGCGTACAGTACAAATTGTAAAACGTGCCCTCATCAAGCAAATGTTGGATTCAAATCCAAGGAAACGGCAGTTGTTGTTGGACCACAAGCTAGCAAATTTTCTAATTACTTATCGTAATACTCCTCATACAACTACTGGTAGAACACCAGCAGAGTTGTTTCTCAAACAATAGCCACGAACCAGGTTCTCGTTGTTAAAGCCAAACTTGGCACAGTCAGTAGAAGAGAACCAATTAAGACAGAAAGAGAATCATGATAGAGGTAGAGTAAGAGAGAGAAGTGTGAAATTGAATCAGAAGGTTAGAGTGAAGAAACATCACCATAACTGATTAAAGTGGTTACCAGGAAGAGTAGTGAGGATATATGGTCCTCGTACATATTTGCTCAAGATGTTTGATCATGGAAAGGTTAGGTTTGTTCACATTGATCATATTTTACTTACAGCTGTGGAAGGAGTTGAAAGTTGGGAATATTCGATTATTTCTGATGAGTCAGATAGTCTTGTTACAAGTTGAGTACCAGTAGCAAATCCAACAGCAGATGTACTAGAAACAAGTCCAAGAGAATTTAAGTCTGAGTTTGGATGTAACAGACAAACAGTCTAAAGTTGTAGAGAGTCGAAATGTAAATCAAGGATTGCCCTTGGAGAAAAACTCTCCTCAGGCTCAGCCTAGAACGAGTCTAAGTTTGACATCATGTTTGGAAAGTTCTGCTCAAGAGCGAAGGTGTCCTCTTCGAAACAAAAAAACAGTGGTTAAGTTTGATTTGCAAATATGGCAAAGTAAGTCCATATCTTTGTTGTGTATACCATGCAAGTTATGTATAATGATTATTTTGTTGCGATTACTTCTTCAATAAGGAGGGAGAAATATAATATAGCTTCCCCTAGTGGACTACTGCTCCACCTAGTGGACTACTGTGGTAATGCAACTACTGATGTAAATATAATAAAAGGGTCATATGGCAAAGTCATATGATGACAGTTTCTGTTGGAGCCATCATGTAAAGTGTGTTTGTTAGTGATGTCATAAGAATATATCACAGGAACAGCCTGAGGTTGTGACAGGTGCTATATAAATGCAAGTTCTTTCTTCCTTCTTTCTATCAATATCATGCCAAACCTTGATTATAATAACTGACCCAGCTGTAGTTAAGTTATGTTGCCACTTTCGTATGGACACTAAATGGTTTTGGTTGTGTATCAATAAGTAGGTGGTAGTATAACTCAGGAGTCAGGCTCCAATCTGACTCTTGAGCGTACTAAAGCCAACCGTGGGAGACCCCTCCCAGATTGCCTTTTTACACCACTTTGAGTTCACATCAATGCTGTATTGCTCCAGCCCACTGCAAAGGCATTTTAGAAAGTGCTACACTGGATCTCGGGGAACTTGGAAAAGTAAGTTTAGCATCTTTTTAATATGAGAACAACTGCTTGTTCTCTCCTAACATTAACAGTTAGTCATCCAGTGAGCACTACTTTGTTTTTTTTTCACAAACCACAGCAAGGTATAACTCTGGTCTGCTGACAGAGCGTCACACTTACAGATACTGGCTTGAGACCAGTCACCGCAGTATAACTATAGCCTGATAAAATAAATCACAATGCTGGCACAGCAGCTCAGAAACGTCAGTGAAAAAAGAATTGGTTCCAAATTGAATACTTTCGAGAAAGGTAGCGCATTACCAGGGGCCATTGGCAGGAACTTTATTGGGTGAGATATGAGTGTATGACTTGCATGTTTCCACAAAGAAACAGGGGACCTACTGATTGGATTCACTTAAGTAACAGTGGTTCTGGTGACAGATCAGTAGCTGCCTGGAGCAATCTGTAATATCAGGAGAGGCTGCTAACATTTCCTCTTCTTCAATTTTTCAACTAATGTGAGTTCAATGGGAATATCCATTTTAATCGAGCTCAGTATTTGCTGATTTTGCTCTTAATTTGCATATTAAAATTTCAATTTTTGGGGTGGGGTTCTTGGAATATATTTCAGTGGATAAAAGAAGGTTTGGGGTCAGTGTCCATCATATATTATTTTATGTACACGTGTATAAACTTGGGCTGATTTTCCACACCTGTCGACGGGAGCTGGTAAGATGGTGACAGACAGTAGCTGGAGGAGAAGAGACAACAAGCGTGGGCTTGAAGAATTACAGTATGGTAACAGAAGGAAGCTGCTATTTTGACGGAGTAGATACTGCAACTTCATGTGTTTCAGTGCGGTGACATGGAGCGAGGTATCGGTGTAGCGCAGCTCTGGAGGAGCAGGGCAACCCAGGCAGCAACTTCCCGATTGCTGCATTTAATTGCACATGTGTGGGCGCTAGCAGTTGCTGTCCAATTTAATCTGTAATAATGGTGAGTGCTGATAGCCTCACCGTTATTTTCACCGCAAAACCCAGGCCATAATGTCTAAAGGACTAACAGTATTTTAAAACAAGTCGCGAAGCAGCAAAACCATTTTTTTTCCAAAAAGGCACAACTAAAGAGCTTTCGTGACCACTATCAGCAAATCATTTAAGACAGATACCTGCAACAGGTTTATCTGGGAGCAGTTTGCCCCTGAACTGCCCCTGGTACTCGGACGGGAAATCTTGAGTGTACAGGTATGCTGATCAAAAATATTTAACTTCACTGTGACATTATACTGTCATGTATCTTACTGTTGGTACCATATCAAGGTGTGCCACCAGAGGGCACAGCAGTGGGAGACTTGTAGGTTACCTGTACAGGTGTGCCTGGCCTAGTGTAAGAGGCAGGCCACCAGGTGTGATCCTCACTCTGGAGTTAACTAATAAAGGACGTAGGTCACTACAGTTCAAGTACAACACACTGCCTCGTGGAGTCAATGTTAGAGCATCTAAGGACACAACATATAGGGGTCAAGTTTCAGCCTGAGTTGCTCCTATTTTTTTTGGAGCAACTGATTTAGAATGGAGTATCTTAGAAATTGCAATTCTCGGCATTTAGTTTGCTCCAGTTCTAGTCAGTTAGAACAGTTTTATTTTGGAACAGATTTTCTTTTTCAAAAGGGGGCGTGTCCGGCCACTTACGCCCGTTTTGAAAGTTTAGGCAATGAAAACTTACTCCAAACTAATTTAGAATGGAGTAAGTGAAGATTTTTGTATGCTCAGAAAAACATTGCCTACACTTAGAAAATCAGGCGTAGGTTACAAATCAGGCGTAAGGGAGAGAGGTGGGGGTGGGGGGGAAGGGAAGTTTACAAACATTAAACACATCACTTTTACAAATAAAAAGCCATCATCAATAATAAATGATAAATAAATCAATAAATCAACCAATAAATCAATCAAAAAAATAAAAAAAATTAAAAATAATTTTTTTTAAAAAATCAATAAATAAAAAAATACGTTTCTACTTACCGACTGCAGCACCGGGAGCCCTCCAACTGCGTGCTGGGATGCCTCCCCCACCCCCCCCCCCCCCAGTGTGTCTCTCTCTTTCAGTGTCTCTCTCTGTCTGTCAGTGTCCATGTGTTTCTGACAGTGAGGGGAGGGGGGGAGGAGGTGGTGGGGGGAGAGGAGAGGGGGGGGAGAAGAGAGCAGGGAGGGAGGGAAGGAGAGGGAAGGAGGGAGGGAGCGAGGGACAGAGGGGGGAGAGGGAGGGAGGGAAGGGGAGAGGAGAGGAGAGGGGGGAGAAGGGGGGAAAGGAGAGGAAGGGAGGGGGGAGAGGAGAGGGAGGGAGGGGAAGTGGAGAGGAGAGGGAGAGAGGGGGAGGAGGGGAAGGAGAGGGAGGGGGGAGAGGAGAGGGTGGGAGGGAGGGAGGAGGAGAGGGAGGGAGGGGAGGAGGAGAGGGAGGGGAGGACGAGAGGGAGGGAGGGGGGAGGGGGAGAGGAGAGGGAGGGAAGGAGGGAGGATGGGGGGAGGAGAGGGAGGGAGGGGGTGAGGAGAGGGAGGGAGGGGGTGAGGAGAGGGAGGGGGAGAAGAGAGGGAGAGAGGAGGAGAGGGAGGGAGGGGGGAGAGGAGGGAGAGGGAGAGGGAGGGAGAGGGGGTGAGGGGGGAGGCTGAACAGGCCCGGCCAACGAGAAGAAGCTGAGCCGAAGACTTTGGACGGGGCCCGCCCCCAGTAAGATGCCAGGCGGGCGGGCCCCGCTGAAGACGTGAAGAGGGAGCGGACCGGAGCTGAAGGGGGATGCCGGAACGGAGCGGGAGTGGGAGCTGGGGGTGGGGGGTAGGGGCGGGAGAGAGCCAGAGGGAGCGTGAGCTGAACACGGGGGGGAACCGGATCCACAGCCAGAGCAGGAGCTGGAGGAGGGAGGTGCAGCCCGATCTTCGCCGCCCCAGTGAGCCCATTCAGCCAGGGCTAGAGGCGGCGTGCTTCGGGCCCCTCCCACACAGTTTCGGGCGCCTGGTGCTACTGCACATGCGCGCACATTGTAGTGCGCATGTGCAGAGGTCCCGGCACTGTTTTCAGCGCAGGGACCTGGCTCTGCCCCCCCACAGCTTGTGCTGCGCTGCACCGAGGGCCTGGATCGGCCTGAGGGAGTGGAGAATACCGAGGTAAGTTTTCAGCGCGGTTTTGTGCGTGGAAATCAGGTGTGGCTCGCGGGGCTGCGCCGTTCTAGGCGCGGCCCGAAACTTGACCCCATTGAAACATAGGGCTGGAATTTCCAATGGCTTACCGCCCAGTTTCTGGATGGTACTGGCCATTGGAGGTGGTAATCAGATGGGCGGTAATCAGGTGAGTTACGCCGGCAGTTTCGAGGTACCGCTGGTGAGCGGACTATCGGCGTACACCGTCCTCAGATCGCCATGGCGTCATATTTGGGATTCGTAGGTAAGTATAAAAAAAACGCCCACAAGGACCAGCAGAGCTGGGCGGTAGGCGAGTAGTCTTCAAGAAAAAGGTTAGTAATTGTTTTTTTACTAATTATTTAAAAAATGTATTGTGGTGATTTATTTTGAAAGTGCCTTGGGAATGATTTTTTGATTTTTTTTTAGTTGATGTTTTTTGAAAAATTATTTTTATTATTTTGCTGGCGTTAGGCCCAACCTGCAGCCTCGGGATAAATTTTTATAGATATTTTAATTTTTCGCCCATTTTGTTTACGAACCGCCCAATCGACCCTAAATCGCACTTTAATTGCACCAGAATGGGGTGCAAGGCCCACGTTCTTCGCTCGATGGATTTTTTTAGTTTTTGTGGGGGAAGTTTTTGCCGGCGATAATCTTCTCAGTCTTATCGGTCTTTTGGGCAGTGATCAGGTACTGGCGGACTGATGGGAAGTTCTAGCCCATAGAATCTTACAGCACAGAAGGAGGCCATTCGGCCCATCGTGCCTGTACTGGCTCTTTGAAAGAGTGATCCAATTAGTCCCACTCCCCCCGCTCTTTCCCCATAGTCCGGTCATTTTTCCCCCTTCAAGTATTTATCCAATTCCCTTTTGAAAGTGAAAATTGAATCTGCTTCCAAGTACCCTTTCAGGCAACGCGTTCCAGATCAAAATAACTCACTGCACAGAAAAATGTCTCCACATCTCACCTCTGGCAATTTTGGTTACTGGCCGCCCTGCCAGTGGAAACAGTTTCTTCTTGATAAATCAAGATTATCTCCTGTTTCACAAAAATTGTACATTTTACAGCTGCATTAGTAAACTTTTCAACATTTACAGCGATTATGTGGCTTGATAACTACTTCAGAAGTGTTGAAACATGATTATGACCAGAATTCTATTAAAATTGGAATGACAGCATTTTCAGGTATAGAACTATATATCAAGTACACGCAGCGAACAAAGAACTGCCCCTGACTTAAGCCATTTGTCATGATTTTCCATTATATTTGATTTAGCAGTAATTTAAACAGCCAGTGGCAAAATGGCAACAGAGAATTCACGTACCAAATTATTCATGGGAGAGAAGACAAATCAAGAATTAATCTGGAATACAGTTGCAATAGAGAGCTAAAATTGCTGAGACCTATTCAGAGGGTATTTATAAGAATATATTGGCCAGAATTTGCTGGAGCACGGCATCCTGCTCCATAACCCGTCAGTTAGTCTTTTTCCCTCACTGTTCAGCTCAAGCGTTTTCAGCCCTGCACGTTGCGGAAAAGTCGAGCTGATAGCGGCAACGGGGCATCTGGGAACTTGGTGATTGGCATAGCAGGAACTTAAATCTTGTCATTAAAAAGGTATTTATGTTGTTAAATACGAGCTCTAACTTTCTGCGACGAGTTTAATTGGCAATTAATATGCAAATGCAGCTATTTCTTGAAACTCACGGAGGTTGAAGTTGATCTGTCGTTTTCGCGAGGCTAACAGCAGACTAGTCCAGCAACGTGTGGTGATTCTCAATTCACGTGGCATCTCTTCCTCGCCACAACTTGCTGGATGGTTTACGCATTAATAATACACATTACACATCAATAACGGCTTTAAATTCACTGTTATTTAGGGTAGCAAAATCTGGGCCCCAATGTGCACGTGAGTTGCACATTAATTGTTTAAGGGGATTTACAAAGGTAAGTAGCTCTCTCTGGGACAAGTTCTTTATGCTTATCAGCCAAACAGAGAGAGAAAACAGATGGTAATTAGAAGCATCCAACGCTTAGGAAAAATGTTTTGTTCAACATGCCATACAAGCTAACAATGCAACTCTATTCCAAAAATAATCCCACACATGGGACTCTTAAGAGTCCTCCCTCACATGGCCTGAAGCAAAGTTGTTCTCCAATTTTTGTTTTTATTAAACTATAAAAAAAAATCTGTCTTTGAACGAACATTTAAAAAATAACTTTAAATGAGCTCTTCCAGTGACCATTTTCTTAATCATTAACTCAGGTCCATGAAGCTTCCATGAAATCCTACATCAAAATAGAATTAAAAATTGGCAAAACATTGCAGATATTAAAACCCCAAAGGTAAGATCAGAAATGTGTGTGTAAGCAGCTTAGCTGACTACCTGATTGTGTTTTATTCTCGGTTTGTTTCTCCCCCGCGCCCACACACTTCAGATTTCTTTCATAGCAGCACAGAACACATCTGTTCTTTGGTCACAACTCAGCCTAGAAGCTTCTGTGGTCATATGGGGGCTATTCCTAACAGTCAACCAATGACAAACCAGTGCAGACCACACTTGGTTGTCCTCAGCTCGTTGATCGATCCACGTCCCTGTACATATTGTACAGGCAGGTTTTCATTGACAGAAGCCTGGTAAAATCAAACATCTGAAATGATCCAAATCAAAAGTCATGTCAAGCAGCACAACTCAACCAAGTCCCAATTCAGTGCTTATTCCTCTAGTTTGTAATATGATCACTCCTGCACTTCACCCTATCACAGACCTCTCCCTTTTGTTCTTTCTCTGCTCCCCTGGCTCTGCAATTGCTTAAGAACTGTTCATCTCGAACATCTTCCAGTTCTGATGGAAAGTCATTGACCTGAAAGGTTAACTCTGTCTCTCTCCCCATAGATGCTGCCTGACCTGCTGCCTCTTTCTAACCTTTTCCATTCTTACACCTCTATTGGCTGGAATTATATTTGGTGAAAGTCTTGTAATATTTTCTCTTGTGTTAGCCTAGACATTGCGCGTTTATATACACACATACACACACACAAACTCGCTCATGTATGCCAATGGGATTTAATGAATAATGATCAGAAGTAGGAACTCCAGCTGATTTCCACCTCCCCCGCGTCCCCCTCATCTCCTTCACCCAAGACTGCCCTGATGGAGAGCAGCCATCTCAGTACAGAGAGGGAATTGCTCTTGGAACCTTGTGGTCTCAGTGATCTAGTAGTACGCCTACAGTTCCTTTAAGCACTCCGTCGCCCCGACCTCACTGTTCCTGCTGTATCTGCCCACGCTCCAATCGTCAACCTCGACCTTGATGATATCACTCTTCGCTGCCGTCAGCCTCCTGCACCAGCGCGCGTGCTCCCTGAAGTAGTCTCCCGGGGCCTCCACACGAGAAACTGTGGAGGGATGTTATCGGGGCCCAGGGGAGGCGTGAGTTCAGGGCCAGGGGCCCAATGACAGCACGGGCCAGCCCACACTGTGCGATATGTGCGCGCACTAGGTCTATGCAGCAGAGCTGGTCTCCAGTCGTCTTGGTTAATCCTTGCTACTGGACCAAGACCTAGCTCTGTCAAGCCCGTGTGGAGTGCAACGGCCACCCCACGTTAAAAAAACCCACGCACAGGCATCTTCCACCCTTCAGGATGTAGTTCGGGATGTAGAATATTAGGTCCTTCATTGAAACACTGTGAACTCATCCCTTTTTGACGTGGAAGCAAGTCATCCTTGCTTCGAGGGACTGCCTATGATGATGATGATGATTAAGCACTGGATCATTTGGGGAGTTGGAGCTGTCTTTAAATTGGCAATTACTGGCGACATTGACTGGTTTCTGCACATTTCTTAAGATCTATTTACTTTCCTCCAGTTGGCTAAGATTGCCCAACCAAACAGAAGTGGGCACAATGGCAGTGTGGATGAACGATGTATAGTAATGGCACACAAAATCACTTTAATCAGGCGGTATAGTTTCTGCTGGTGGTCGGATTGGGTCAGAGCCGCTGTGAGTTATTGAGCAAGGTGTCGGGCCGCGGTAAAGCCGGCGGCAAAGGGCACGCCAAGTCCAAGACCCGCTCCTCCCGAGCCGGCCTGCCGCATCCACCGCCTGCTGCGCAAGGGTCACTGCGCCGAGCGTGTGGGGAGCCAGAGCCCCCGGTCTACCTGGCCGCCGTCCTTGAGTACCTGACCGCTTGTGATCTTCGAGCTGGCCGGCAACAAGGCCCGCAATAACAAGAAGACCCGCACCATTCCCCCGCCACCTGCAGCTCGCCACCTGCAACAACGAGGAGCTCAACATGCAGCTGGGTGGGGTGACCATAACCCAGGGCGGGGTCTTGCCCAACATCCAGGCCGTGCTGCTGCCCAAGAAAACCGGCCACACCAGCAAGGTTTACGCCTGAAGACCACAAGGATCAATCAGATCAATTCAACAAACCACAAAGGCTCTTTAAGAACCAACCACCTAAAGAACTTCATCCAGATTCTCTCTGATTTAATTTGAAGAACTCACCAGGTTTGCCAGAGGACAGTTTTGCTTTGAGATTTATTCGATGCAATGTTTTGTCCCGGGCTGTTATATATTTTTACTAAAATGTGCTGAGAAAATAAATTGCTGGATGTAACCCAGTGCTTTCAATGTAAACTCTGCTCGAAATTGAAGATCTGAATTCGTGCCCGACATGAGCCAAGAAAGGAAAACGATCCACATTTGTCACATTTAACCGATTGACACTTGGCTTTGTAATCAAATTTATTAAAGTTTATTTGTTCCTTCAAAAAAAAGGATTGTGTAGCTAGGAGTAACAGTGTATGAAGGATAAAGGAAACATTGGGGTGTCAGCCTAGACTATGAGCTCAAATCTATAACCTTCTTACCAAGAGGCAAAAATGCAACCAACCGAGCCAAAGTGACACATTTTATTATCTTTAGGAAACAGAGACATTTGATACAATCTTTACCGTGGAAATGTCAACTTTGGTTAGGCATTTCTCTCTGGAGATTAAATTAGTTGGATAATTCATGTTTGCTCGGCGTTACCCTAATAACATACCCCATCCCAAACTGGGAGCAGCCTTCCTTACCGAACACAAAATGAGTTGTTATTTGGCTTCTGAGAGAATAATCAATAAATGAATGTTTTGTGTTACTAAATTCCAATCGAGAAATATATTGGAGTACTGCAGTGATTGAAAACTAGATTGCCACTGACTAGGCCCATTTCATTTGAGAGCCTTGAGATCATCACACTGAGCGGTTTGCTATCTGACTTATTTTGAAATAGTATTCTGGAGATTGAAAAGGAGTGCTGTGGAGCAGTATTCCAGAGAACTGTGCAATGGAGTCCCCTGTATTATATAATGAACATGGAATCTCAGTCTTGATTATTCTTAAACATACACAACTTAACTCATAAATATGATTAGTAACCTTCTTATTATCCGACCAAAAAGCAGTACATCAAAGCATTTGAGAAATGTTTTCTAATTTTTTGGGGAATGTCAACATAGGGAGTGGAAAGAGAATAACATAGGGAGTGAATATAGTCTTGTGGACATTCCTTAGCACATAATTATTGTTTTTACTTATATTTGCTAAAGTTACATTATGTATGGATTAGAATTAAAGTCAAACCCACATATTTGTAATCCTGATTTCTAAAGGAGTTTTTTTATTTTAAGATAGTTTAGTGAAAGACCAAGGCCCATTGTGCAGAACACCAGCAAGTTTGAAAAGAATAGAGTGAGAAAATAATGGTTAAGGGATGCTAAGCCTGTGAATTATAGGCAGAAGAAACATGTTCCACAGTTTGAGGTCCTGTGAAAGAATGAGTTGGAGTAGAAAATTGTGCAATCAGTGTTGATTTCTGTCAAGGCTGTGAAGAAATGTATAGAGTATAGAAATCTTTAAATATCAGCATGTTCCATTGTACTGTTATTCTGTATTCTACCATTACCTGAGAAAGCATTTAAATATCTTGTGATTCAATAATAGTTAATGGAAAAATGGGAAAAACACATTTTAAGAAATGTAAGAACTGCAGAGCAGTTTAAAAGAAAAAGTCCTAGAATTTGGATGTTGCCCTGTTTGGGGGTGCTAACTGTCATGTATGTAGACCATGTATACTAACTGTATAGTCACATAAGGTGTGCCACCAGAGGGCACTGCGGTGGGAGACCTGAGGGTCACCTGCATAGGTGTGCAGGGCCCAGTATAAAAGGCTGCCCACCATGCTTATGCCTCACTCTGGAGTTACAATAAATGGGACTAAGGTCACAACAGCTCAAGTACAATACTAGACCTCGTGGAGTCATTCATAAGAGTATTAAAGACATAACACTAACAATCATGAGATGCGAGATTTTGTGCCAGGCACAGCAGTCTTGCCCCTCACGGTAAATTGGGGTTATTGCTAAATCAAGCACTCCACTACCTTCCTGGGGCGGGAGCGGGGCGCACGGCTTGGGAGCGCTACGCACTGAGCCTCATAGTGCAGCCGCGTACGAGGGCTCTTCCCTGAATTAAAGGGAAGGGCCTAAGCTGCACACTCTGCATAATAGGAACCCACCTATCTGGACCACCGGGGAGCTGGGGTGCCGCACGAGTGACAGGCTGAGCGGTCATGGTACAGACCCCGCGACCAAAGCAGCACCAGGGCGGGAAGCGAAACAGGAGGTCTTATTCAGCAGCAGCTGGCCACCTCCCCTTTAAATTTTGCCCTGGTAGCGACCGGCCGCCGGGTACGTGGCCCCTGAAGCTGTCGCTGTTATCACCATGTGCAGCTTCAGGGGGAAAAGACCAATTTAGGTGCCGGGGTGCTACTAGGGTGATGCGCCGAGCGATGACGTCACAATCTCTGAGCGCAAGAGATTGGAGCGCAACTCCCGCCGAATTAAGTGGGAATCATTAGCGGCATCGCGCCCACTCCTGGGGGTACTACCGGCAGGAGCCAAAGCACTCAATTTCTCCCCCAAAATGTTTGCAATTGCCAACTGAAATGCATACAAAGTTCTTTACCTCACAGTTTTCACATTCTGAACCTCAAGTGAAAAATGGCAAGATTAATCCATTTAAGAATAAAAATATCTCCACTATATATAAGGTTAGATTTTGCTTTCTAAATAATGGTGAGGCTAATGGCGCTCGCTGTTATTTATGCGTAAATCACACAGCAACTTCAGGCGAGGAGCAGATGAATGGTGTCTGAGTTGCAACGCTCCAACATTAGCTTCGCAAACGGCATTTTGCTGTCTGCCTCTCACATTAAATGTCGTGAAGTTGCTGTATTTGAGCAGTAGATAAGGGCTATTCAGGGTTAATAATTATGAGTAAGTACCCTTTTAATGATATAATAATTGCCAATTGGTTTCGCTAGCACCAAAAATTAACTAATATAAGTGTGGCGTCTCATTCCTTCAGGTCGCTTGCTTTGGGAGTCTCGTGTCAGGCATGCGGACAATGTGGCCCACCCAACGGAGCTGGTCAAGTGTGGTCCGTGCTTCGATGCTGGGGATGTTGGCCTGGTCAAGGACGCTAACATTGGTGCATCTGTCCTCCCAGGGGATTTGCAGTATCTTGCGGAGACACTTGAGGTGTCTACTGTATATGGTCCACATCTCTGAGCCATACAGGAGGGTGGGTATCACTACAGCCCTGTAGACCATGAGCTTGGTGGAAGATTTGAGGGCCTGATCTTCGAACACTCTTTTCCTCAGGTGGCCGAAGGCTGCGCTGGCGCACTGGAGGCGGTGTTGAATCTCGTCGTCGATGTCTGCCGTTGTTGATAAGAGGCTCCCGAGGTATGGGAAATGGTCCACATTGTCCAGGGCCACGCCGTGGATCTTGATGACTGGGGGTATTGCTGTGTTGTGGGGTCAGGTTGGTGGTGGACCTTTGTCTTACAGATGTTTAGTGTAAGGCCCATGCTTTCGTACGCCTCGGTGAAGGTGTTGACGATGGATTGGAATTCAGTCTCTGTGCGCAGACGCATGTGTCGTCCGCGTGCTGTAGTTTGACAACAAAGGTTGGAAATGCCCCACAAACAGCAATGTGATAATGACCAGGTAATCTGTTTTAGTAAAGTTGGTCGAGGGATAAATATTATCGAGAACACCAAGGATAACTCCCTTCTTCAAAATAGTCCCATGGGATCATTTACGTCAACTTGAAAAGGAACACGGAGGCCTCTCATTAACTTACTAATGTTTCTGTAATATTTTCTTTCATTACAATTTTTGGGACTGAAGCAGGTCTTGATTGAGGTGAGGTTTGAGTTTAAGAGGCACCTGGAACTTGCTAGCGACAGTTGTAATGAATGTTGATTTCTGCGGTCTGGAAGAGTCCGTGTTCCATGTGTATGTGGAATGTGTGAGGTTGCAGTCCCTCTTCCAATATCTGAAGGGGCTGCTCCTCATATTCTGGTTGCACTTCAGTCCCACACTCCTGATCTTTGGGCACCCTGTGCGGAGGGGAGTGGGCAGGTCGGAAGGACTCCTCGTAGGACTGCTCCTGGGCATGGCCAAGGCCGGTCCAGGCAGCGGGCGGTCGAGGGGGACGTTCAGCCCGACTGCCTGCCTCTCTTCCATGGTTACATCCGAGCCAGGGTGTCCCTGGAGATGGAGCACGCGGTGTCCACCGGTACGCTCACGGCCTTCCGCGAGAGGTGGGCGCCGGAGGGATTGGAGTGCATCATCACCCCCGGCAACAAAATTTTAATTTGGACCACGTCAAAAGTTTAATTTGTTTAAGTTTGTCGGTTTTAATGCCCCCGACCCCCCACCCCCCCCCTTTTAGCCAGGGGCACTTGTATAATTTGTGTTTTGGTGTCCTCAGGAAAAAAAAACAGGGGGCACCTGAAAAGGTTTTGGAGTGTGACCCCCGCTTTAATCGGGTGGCACTTGATTGTTTTCTACAAAATAGCTGTAATGGATGTTGTCAGTCAGGGTACTAGGGCTTCAACTTTAATTTAGTTCAGCGTACAGCTTGTAGCGCAGGGTCGGGATGACTGATAATGGTGAGGTGCCGGAGATCTGTACATGCCACCCTTCACACTGATGGAGAATGGCGGCTGAGCAACGACAATAAATAAAAAGAGACACTGATATAAGATAAGAATGTGGGTGTATGTGCAAGTAAGGATACCATACACTGCACTGAATGTTGGTTCTGAAAAATATCTTTCAAGAAGCCTTCAGCAGAAAACAAGTGGGAAAGCAGGTTAGAAATTACAGGCCACACATAATGAATGTGCCAATAAAGCAACTGTTGAAAGCAATAGATTGATGAGTACTCACTAAAATAAATGAGTAGATAAAGTAGTGGTTGAGGGATCTGACAAGATTTTCTCCACATAATATTAAAACAGGCAGATTCGGTCCACACATCTGAATCATAAACATGAAACAATGCATTTCTGTGATATTAACAAACTCAAACAAGTAATGTCAGAGACCAACAGCTTATAATAATTGCCAGAATGCCTGCTAGAATCGACACTACTTATTATAATCAGATTGATGTAGTGTGTGCAAGACTAAGAGAACATTAATCACTTAGAAGTCATGATTTTAACTGAAATGGCTTATTGTTACACTGATTACGTCTAATCTACATTCATTGTAGAGAGTCAGGTGTATATATAGTTTGATTGGTGTACAGATACCTTCTTCCCAGCACGTTGTAGCTGTCTGCTCATTAATTTATTAGCTTGACGCAATGAAAGGATCTCTCTCATTACCTGTTAGTTTCTGCCGACTGCTGCTAAGGGTCTTGTTATACGACAGGTACCATTTCGGGACTGTTCCCTGTTCAGACTTACATGGGCAGTGTACGGGATGGTGGTGAGAGAAAAGCTCGAGGCTAGCATTGATAGTGGAAACAGAGGGGCTAAGCTCAATAGTGGCACGTAGGTGAGGGCGAGGAGAGAAAGGAGAGCCTAAGAATAATGCTGGGAAATGCGGTGTTGGAGATGTTAAGTATGGAAGAACTCCACAAGACTGAGTACTGTGAGCTAAAACTGATGTGACTTTGGTCTCTTTAATACAACTCCAGAGTGCCTATGCAGCATGGCAGACAACCTTTTATACTCCCTTGCAGGTGACCCTTGGGCCTCCAACAGTTGCGCCCTCTGGTGGCAAGTCTTACACAATTACAATGTTTACATACATAACAGGGAGAGACCAAAGTCTGAAAGATGGGTGTTATTAAGAGGAGACATCTGTGACTGAGGTGGGGATAGCAGGGGAATAAAAGGGAACAGAAGTTCGATTGGGGGGAGGGAATGAAGATCAAAATCTTTGGGTGGCAACCAAACAATCCCAGTAAGAGTGTTGGGGCTGGGGCAAGAAGTGAGGAAGGAGAGCTCAACAGTACTACAGAGAAGGTTGGAGATGAGTTTAATTGATTTAAATTGGTAATCAATTCATCTTGAGGTTTTCGTGGCATACCAAGACCACGGGGTCCAGAACCAGGGGACACAGGCTAAGGATAAGGGGTAAGCCATTTAGGACCGAGATGAGGAGAAACTTCTTCACTCAGAGAATTGTGAACCTGTGGCATTCTCTACCAAAGAAAGTTGTTGAGGCCAGTTCGTTAGATATATTCAAAAGGGAGTTAGATGTGGCCCTTATGGCTAAAGGGATCAGGGGGTATGGAGAGAAAGCAGGAATGGGGTACTGAAGTTGCATGATCAGCCATGATCTTATTGAATGGTGGTGCAGGCTCGAAGGGCCGAATGGCCTACTCCTGCACCTATTTTCTATGTTCCTATGTTTCTAAGACTTCCAAACACCATTTGATAAAGTTTCACATGAAAGATTCAAAGCTATAGGAATTCAGGGTAAATTCTTGGAATAATTGGATGAAAAATTGAAAACAATGGGTACTTGTGAGAGAAGTTATGTCAGAGTGAAAGAAGTACTAATTAAGGGAGCTTTAGGGATCAGTGTTAGGAACAGGGCTGTTTCTAATTTACATCAATGACTACGATTCAGAAACTCAATATAAATTAGTGAAATTTGCAGACAGCACCAAACTGGGAAGGGCAGTGGAATCAAATGAGATTACGGAAGACCTGGAAAAAACAGGAATGTGGGCAGAACAATGGCAAATGAAATGTAATTCTGATGAGTGCAAATACAGCATCATCATCATAGGCAGTCCCTCGAAATCGAGAAAGACTTGCTTCCACTCTAAAAGTGAGTTCTCAGCTGGCTGAAGAGTCCAATGCGGGACCTCCAGTCTCTGTCACAGGTGGGGCAGGCAGTGGTTGAAGGAAAGGGTGGGTGGGGAGCTTGGGTTGACGCACATCTGTGTTTGGTTTCTGCACGCTCTCGGTGATGAGACTCGAGGTGCTCAGCGCCCTCCTGGATGCTCTTCCTCCACTTTGGCCGGTCTTTGGCCAGGGATTCCCAGGTGTCAGTGGGAATGTTGCACTTTATCAAGGAGGCTTTGGCAGTGTCCTTGAAGCGTTTCTTCTGCCCACCTGGGACTCGCTTGCTGTGTAGGAGTTCTGAGTAGAGCGCTTGCTTTGGGAGTCTTGTGTCAGGCATGCAGACAATGTGGCCTGCCCAGCAGAGCTGATCGAGCGTGGTCAGTACTCCGATGCTGGGGATGTTGGCCTGATCGAGAACACTGACGTTGGTACGTCTATCCTCCCAGGGGATTTGCAGGATCTTGTGGATGCAGGATTGACGGTACTTCTTCAGCTCTTTGAGGTGTCTACTGCATATGGTTCACGTCTCTGAGCCATATAGGAGGGTGGGTATCACTACTGCCCTGTAGACCATAAGCTTGGTGCCAGATTTGAGTCTTCAAACACTCTCTTCCTCAGGCGATCAAAGGCTGCACTGGCACACTGGAGGCGGCGTTGGACCTGATCGTCGATGTCTGCCGTTGCTGATAGTAGACTCCCGAGTTATGGAAAATGATTCATGTTGTCCAGGGCCGCGCTGTGGATTTTGATGACCAGGGTCAGTGCTGTGTGGTGGAGTCAGGTTGGTGGAGGACCTTTGTCTTAAGGTTGTTTAGTGTAAGGCCCATGCTTTTGTACACCTCGGTGTAGATGTTGACGATGGCTTGGAGTTCGGCCTCTGAGTGTGCGCAGACATAAGCGTTGTCCGCGTACTGTAGTTCAATGACAGAGGATGGGACGATCTTGGAGCTAGCCTGGAGGTGGCGAAGGTTGAATAGCTTCCCACTGGTTTTATAGTTTAGCTCCACTCCAGTCTGGTTTCAAGATGGTGCCCGGGTGGCAGCTCCCTGGGGAGCTCCGCTGAAGATCTTTTCCCGTGACCATCCGATGCCATCCAACACCCTCGTTCCCCCAATCTGCAGCCCCAGCCCCACCACCTACACCAGGTGCTCTCTCATCCTGCCTCTGTCTCTTCCCACAATCTCCCCTAACTCACAAGCTGCAGATGGTGTAACCACGCACTTCTTACTTTCTCCTCATCACAGCCCAACGCTTGTCCCTTTTTCATTTCATATACGCAAGAACTGGAACCTTCCCAGTAAGAGGAAGAAGACAGTGAAGATGAAGAGACACCGTCACTCAATCTTACACTCGCAGCCACCAGCTCAGAAACTGATACTGTGTGTTCTTTAGCGACGAGGTTAGAGGAGGGCGAGGCTGGAGGAGCGATCTGTACGTGGTGGCACACTAGACACAAGTGTGCAGGAGCCAGGGTGGGTGGACAGGAGTGTGTAGTTGCCAGCTAACCAGAGGGTGAGGTCGCATATTAGTTCTGCTGCAGAGGACTCAGATGAGGTCTTCGATGGTCCAGGCTCCAGAAAAAGGACAATGGGTGTACACACCCAAATGCTTGGTACAATGAAAAGCCTGCCAGGAATCCTGTGCACAACGTCACGAGGCGTGGAGAAGTCCAGCACTATCATGGCACAGGGCTGTGCGCAGAGCTTGGGGCCCATTCTCTCCAACGTGGAACAGCGGGACCAACGTTGCCTTTAGGCTGCATGGCCATGTGGGGGCGCTGCTGTCTCCAGCTCCCACACAGCCCATGAGCCGGCTTTACGCTGCAAAAAAATGTGCATGCGCGGATGTTTGAATGGGCCACACATCGCAAGAAAGGGGCTTCGCAGCCCCAAAAAATAATTAGAGGGAACACTGATCTGGACCCCACCCGCCATGACGCAGCATCGGATGACCAATGTCACCGCTTCCACTGCAGCACAAACAGCTTTCATCAAAGGTTTGTATGCTGCCTTGGAAGCTCAGGCTTCTGACATTGTGGCTCTGAATACTGCTGTTCAAAGGGGCTTCCAGCACATCACATCAGTCTGTTCTTTCTCCAGCAGATCAGTCAGATTGCTGAGGCACAACTCCGGGGGGTGGCAATGGCTCCATGGAACAGAACCTGCTGTCCTCTCTCAGGTTGACCGCCTTCGTGCTCCTCCTACCCCTGCCACTCCGCCATTGCCCTTGCTGTTGTCTGTCGGCCAGCCAGCCCAGAGTGATGCAACCCAGACCGAGATAGTACAGTCAGAAGCTGGAAGTCTCTTGGCCCATAGCTGCTCGAGGTTATCCTCCAAGGCTACCTGCAGTCTCCTCAATTGGAGGTCAGCAGTTATCTACCCTCCCATGCTGCTGCCACTGGGGAAGCACATCCGAGGAGCATTGGCAAGACAAAGGCATATGGGTGACAGGAACTTAGGGAATGCACAAGGGGTGATTCGTTTATTTTTGTATGCATTATGTAGTGAGTGAATTCATAAAATTGGATTGGAATGTGCATTTTCTGGTGATTGCTCATTTGGTTGTCAGAAAGAGGAAAGGGAAGGAATGTGGGAGTGTTGGTGAATGGGGAGGTGTGGGAATCGTGACTACAGCCAGGATAACGGGCATTTACCCTTGGTCGCACATCAACTGCACATTCAGGGAGTGGAACTCTTCTGGTTCACGAAAATGGACGAGTTCACACGAGGCGCACCCTGTAGCATGGAGAAGCCTGCAATCGCTGCCATCCCTCGTGCTCGCTCCAGCTGCTTGTCTCTGGCAAGAGGGAATGCGAGGAAGCTGATTCTCTGTGTATAGAGAGCCTTGGTGATCTCCCTTATACAGCAGTGCACTACATATTATGTCTGTAATGTACTTATGAATGACTCCACGAGGTAATGTGTTGTACTCAAACTGTAGTGACCTTGGTCCTTTATTCGTAACTCCAGAGTGAGGCAGCCGCCTGGTGGCTACCCTTTTATACAGCCCCTGCCACCAGGGCAGGAAACCCCAGTCTCCACCAGTTGCACCCTCTAGTGGCTCCAGCATAGTATATACACAGTGTAAACCTTATTGACAGTACTTCAGGTAAACAAGTCTCCATCTTGTGCAACTATACAGTGACTACACAGAGAGTATATCTATAGACTGCATATATAACATCACTCTCCCCCAAGTACTTTGTGCCGATTACTTTTGCACTATGTGCTTTGGCTTAGCTCTCCCAAGACATAAGTGCCAATAGCCCTTGCACCTTGGCTGTGCCTTGGCTTGGCTCTCTCCCTGTTAACCGTCAAGTCCTTTTATCACAACGTTGGGTAGTGGTTACCAGTTTGGATGGTTCAATGATGCAGTGGAAGTTCCAGAGGGTTCTGCGTGTGATCCATGTGTGTGTCCATGGCTACATACATCGATTTACCCTCCCCCCCCACACAGCGAGATCATGCAGCTGGCCCGTTACATTACCATACAGGATCAGAAACAGTGCAAGTACAAAGAAAGGTGTTTTTACAGTTTGTATCATGACACCTTGGTTCAGTAACTTACATTCGTTACTTTCTCTGGTCGTGTGCCAGGATTGGGTAGATTGCATTCATGGTTCAGTCATGGTAAGTACTGAGGTAGCAGTACAGGTATGCGAGGATGCTCGTACCAGAGCAACCGAACGGGGTCCTAGTCGTCTGATGGAGGCGCTGTGCCCCTGCTAGTGGGGTGGGATTGGTTCGCTCACCTTGCCAGGACTCAGGGCCTTTGCCGTTGCCTAGTGGTGGGCAGAGCCACAAATGTGTGTGGCCTCCCTGTCCTCCTTTGTGGGCTGCAGAATCTTCTGCCGCTCTCTAACGGTGTTGGGAACCCGGCTGTTCCAGATCCCGTTTGGGGAACTCGTTGGTTCTGACCTTTCGCTCCCAGACATGGCCGAGGTAGTGACTGGGTCAGGGGGCTGTGCCGCCTCCACCCGGGTGATGGGCAACGGCGGCTGACTGCGCCAATTGGCGCCGTTTTTGTTTCCAGGTCCGTGGTGAATAGTGCCATCGGGTGCCTGCAGCATGGGATAGACCTGGGGCCGGGTATCAGGATCAGTGCCTTCACCCTCCTGAGGTCGCTGGCCTATAACTTGTGGGGACACCTGGGGCAGGGCATCAGGATCAGCGCTTTTACCCTCCCGAATTCGCTTGCTTGCTACTTTTGGGGACACTCTATTCCCGACATCTCGCAACAACATTTTGTTCTTTATATTAGGAATAGTACCAACATCTCGCAACAATATTTTGTTCACAATCTTAATCGGTTTGTTACATTGATTGCCATGCATGCAATGTCTCTTTAAGTTCAGTTGGTTGCAGGTCTCCTTTAAGAGAACCCTGCTGGCTTTACCCCAATCAAATCCTTTGTTAGACACCACGTGGTGGTCCCTCAACGTTGCACCTCATGCTTTTGCCGTGGCCATCTTTTTTTTCAGCCATGCTGCACCTCGCTGTAGCAGGGACGCCATCTTGCCTCTGTCCTCGAGGTCGACTGCCTTGATCCTTCTCTCCCGTGGTTCTGCCACAAAAGCTGGAAGAGTGCCTGTGAATTCGATCTTCCTCCCCAGGAGTCCTGCCACTGGAGCCGGGAAGGTACTTTTAGGTCGTTCCAGTCGGATCATTGCCACACAGTCGTGATGGACGGTCTGTGCCTCAGGTGCTGCACTGGTCTGTTCTCTGGTGCCTGGCCCAAGCAAAGGTGAGTTTTTGCTCTGCCTCTGAGCACGGGGGACATCGATTGCTGGAGTGAAGAAGTCTTCCCATTTCCACTGGATCTTCCCCGTCCACCTTCTTCCGAGTAGCGATGGACCATCACCTGCAACAATCCACAGAGGTAACTTGTGCACCACGCCATTATGGATTACACTTACATCCGCACTACCAAGGACTGGGATCAGCTCCTTGGTGTAGGTCCACGACTTTTCCTGTACTGGAACCAGCTCGGGTCGTTTTTCGTTCCATAGCCTCTCAAAGGCATCCTGGCTCATCACTGATTGGCTCGCTCCCGTGTTCACTTTCATGAAGACTGGAACGCCGTTTATCTTGACTTCCATCTTCACTGGAGGACAATCGGTGGTGCAGCTATACAATCCATACACTTCTTCTTAGGGCTAAGCTGCCTCTCTGGCGAAATTATCATACTCCCCACTGGATTCAAAGTCATCTACCGACTGCTAGATGGTGAGTCGTATTTCTTTTACACATACGCTGGAGGTGGCCCTTCGTGTTACAGGCTTTGCATACGTACTCAGCAAACCGACACTGTTGAGCCCTATGGTTTCCTCCACAATGCCAGCATGGTGCTACTTGATTAGCACCCCTCAGTGGACTCTGAGTTCTGGAACCCTGAGGTCTGTGCTCTCTGCCCTGGGCAGAGCCACGTTCTACAGTCTTGCCTGTGAAAGGCCCCATTCTGTGTACAGTACTTGCCGGGTTTGAGTCCACAGGAAGAATAATTTGCTTGATGCTGCAGGTCAAGGTCATGAATGCCTGACTGATGCTGATGGCCTTCTGCAGGTTGACTGTGGTGTTGGCAGATAATAGCTTGTGAAGGAAGCTCCCGTGGCTAATTCCCATAACGAAGATGTCTCGCAATGCTTCATTGAGGTGTGTGCCAAAATCACACGGTGCTGCAAGTCTCTCTCTTGAGGTCGGCAGCATATTTTGCAATCTCCTGGCCCTCAGGTCTGTGGTGAGTGTAGAATCTGTGCCTGGCCATGAAGATGCTCTCTTTTGGTTTTAGTTGGTCGTGAATTAGTTGAGTCAGCTCATCGTATGTCTTATGCTTGGCCTTCATGGGTGCCAGCATGTCCCTGATGAGGCAGTAGACCTCAGGCCCACAACTGGTCAGCAGTATAGCCTTGCGCTTCTCCGCCAACGTGTCCGTCTCCCCACCAGGTCATTTGCCACGAAATATTGCTCGAGCCTTTCCGTGAAGGCATCCCAATTATCACCCTCTGTGAAGTCTTTTAGTGTGTCAAAGGTAGCCATGATCGCGTGAAAGTCCGTATACTCGTCGCCAGTTATTATGTCTGTAATGTACTTATGAATGACTCCACGAGGCAATATGCTGTACTCAAACTGTAGTGATCTTGGTCCTTTATTCGTAACTCCAGAGTGAGGCAGCTGCATGGTGGCTACCCTTTTCTACATCCCCTGCCACCAGGGCAGGAAACCCCGGTCTCCACTAGTTGCACCCTCTAATGGGGCCAGCATAATATATATACAGTGTAAACCTTATTGATAGTATATCAGGTAAACAAGTCTCTATCTTATGCAACTATACAGTGACTACACAGAGAGTATCTCTATAGTCTGCATATATAACACTACAAACTGTTGCTCATACCTCCAACAGCAGCCTAGAAGGAGCACAAAAGTTAAGAGCCACATCACCTTGACAGCCACAGGCAATATTTTGATGTATTTCCTTGCTTTGAGGTTGCAGTAGTGGCTGCAGCAGTTGGCAAATTTCAGTCACGACATCTTTTGTGAAGCAATGATGTCTCCTGCATTGGTCCTTACTGAAATTAAGGTAAGAGAATTGCTCCCTAAAGACCCTCGACCTGCTGCTGAGAGCCTTTATCCCCCTCTTCCTCCTCCCTCTTCTAGCAGCTTGTCCTGCTTTGTGTGGCCTCTCTTCATTCTCCCAGTTATGCTCAATTCCCAGAGGAAGCCCTACCCGGCCACACATGTCTGGAAGCAATTTGTTTCAGCACAAGATTTTAAATGACCTAAAAACTATATAGCTGGACCACTGCCCATAGACTATTCATACTTCAGTCAAGTACAGGAAAGTTCCAAAAACATGTACAACTGAACCAGCAACCAGATGAAATAATCCAGCAACTAACCTGTAATTAGTTCATGATCCCTTTAAATAGTGCTGGTTCATACCATTTAACATTGTGTTCAGCTGTTCAAGGTTGACTGGAGTATGGAGTTCAAAACTAGCATCAAATCAGCATTGCACACTAATTTGTGTCATCATTTCGCTGCTCTACATGCTGCCGGTGGTTGCAAAGCGAGTGCGCAAATCTCTTTAACAAGATGGCTTCCTGCGCTCTTCCCATCAGAACCCCATTTTTGATCCTTCTATGGCTGGGTAACATCTAAAAAACGGGCACTACATGGGCCCAATTTAGCCCCCAGAATGCCTGTTGTGTATGTATAAAATAAGTATATACTCTGTACACTCAAAGTACAGTTACATAAGACCACTGAATGTATCTTCACACTGTATACACTATACCTGTACCACCTGAGGGTGCAACTGGTGGAGACCTAGAGGTCACCTGTACACTGCAGGTAACCAAGTATAAAAAGGAGCTCACCTTACTGTACCCTCATTCAGGAGCTGCAACAAATGGACTAAGGTCACAACAGTTCAAGTGCAATAGCCTACCTCGTGGAATCATTACTCGAGTGCTTACAGACACAATAATGCCCAATTAATCATCATCATAGGCAGGCCCTCAAAATCAAGGAAGACTTGCTTCCACTCTAAAAATGAATTTTTAGGTGACTGAACAGTCCAATATGGGAATTACAGTCACTGTCACAGGTGGGACAGATAGTCGTTGAGGGGAAGGGTGGGTGAGACTGGTTTGCCGCACACTCCTTCCGCTGCCTGCACTTGATTTCTGCACGCTCTCGGCGACGAGACTCGAGGTGCTCAGCGCCCTCCCAGATGGACTTCCTCCACTTAGGGCGGTCTTTGGCCAGAGACTCCCAGGTGTCAGTGGGGATGTTGCATTTTATCAAGGAGGCTTTGAGGATGTCCTTGAAACGTTTCCTCTGCCCACCTCGTTTGCCGTGAAGGAGTTCCGAGTAGAGCGTTTGCTTTGGGAGTCTTGTATCTGGCATGCGAACTATGTGGCCCGCCCAGCAGAGCTGGTCGATTGGCAGAGCAGCATTCATCAAAGCCAATTGAATGTTGCGCTCCATAAACAAAACAGTTGAATATAAGTCAGAGATATTTGTGTTCAGACTCTATGGTGTCCTGGTGAGACCACACCCAAGTATTGTGTCTAGTTCTGGTTGCTGAGACACAAGAGAGACTTTCAGATGCTGGAAGAAAGTCAGAAAAGAACCACAAGACTGATCCTGTGAGGAAAGTCAAAGGAAAATTTAAGCTTTTCAAACTTGAAAGGAGGAATCTGAGATATGATCATAGAGTTATTCAAGATAGTTAACAGAATGTAAAAGGTAAATCTGGAATAGTACTTAAAATTAAATTGAGAGTAGGACAAGGGGACATGAGATCAAACTAGTAACGGTAAATTTAAGTCTGAGATGGGGAAAGTTCTTCATATGCAAAGTGATCAACATGTGCAATAGACTCCCAAATAAAGTAACGCAGGCGAAAAACCTAGCATCATTTCAGAAACAACTGGGTGCAACAATGGGGAAGAGCCATTTTAAGAATTCTTGAGGCCCTGGGCACCAAGAATATTTAGATCGTCCTCTCTCCATGATCCACTAAAACACTAACGTGTAATAAAGTTATAACTGTTCACACTCTCTGACACAATAATTTCACAACAGCAATTCAATTATAGCACGACATGGCTACAATACTGTGCTATACTGACTATTAGTTGTTCTGAAGTAAAGGTACAGAATAATTTATTTCAGCATTTCTATATATAGTGACTACAGGTTCAGTAACCCAGTGATCACTGTATTAAATTATGGATGCCGTTGAGATCCATATCTTGAAGGTTATCCTTGCGTATAATGATGCTTGTAATTACCGAGGTAGCACCTAACTCTGCAGGTCAGGCATACTACATCTGACTTAAACAAGAGCTGAAGCAGAAAGCAATCACTGTCTGTCATGCTTGTCTTTCTTGCAGAGTGTATGCCTCGCTCTGTATGCTTACTCAGTGATTATGCATCCAGATATTACAGGTATTGCATATTCTGGCGTGACTGTGCTCTTCAGGAGGAAGACAGGCAAAAGTATGGCAGGTTTCGTTTATATCACCCAGTCTTACAATTATATCCTGCTCCATATATAGCCTCTGGGTAGTATTTGTTTGCATGCACAGAAAAATAATAATCCAAAACAGTAACCACGAAAGCCATAATTGTATAGTATGTGAGCAAAGCTGCAATTAAAGGATGAGAGAAATGTAAAGTGTTGTGTGAGTTCCTTTTACATTTCTCTGCTTTGTTTTCAGTTCTTTCTATTTTATCAGATGAATGCGTAGACGGGAGTTGTGTAGATTAGAACAGTGTTGGTTGAATCTCTGTGATTCTATGATTCTATGATCTGAGTTTGAATCCAGCTTCAGAAGGATAACAGTCTCTTCATTCTGACAGCTGTTATGTGTTCCTTTGCTCATTGTCAATGGTCTCTTCTGCTGAAGGTGTTGACTACCTAGAGGGCAGAAGTTTCACTTGCAGCAGTCATCCTCCAATAGCTCACCCAAGTGGGCAAGGATGAGCTTAGATAATGACAGGCTGTTAGACCACTGGGGGCATGGTAACAAGTCGAATATTGTCGTTGTTTGGTGTCCAAACCCGGACACTGTCAGTCGGGGTCACTGGAAGCTCCGTTGTAGCAGCACCACTCTGCTAAGAATACTTGGCTCAGCACAGAGTAGAGTTTGAACGTGGGACTTTCCTGGTATGTATGGTTCAGTGATTCACTGGATAAATCCACTGAGCGCTCAGATTCCTTTCCTGAAGGGTATGGTTCCTCAGGCATCAGTTGCCCTTTCGCACCTTGTACGTGGCGATTTTCCATGTGTGAGCCCAGGCAGTGAGCATCAGCCTGCTACATGACCATGGGGACGTAACAGCTGAGCTCGACACAATATCTGCACACATGCACTTCCCAGCAGAGGTCACAGAGTAAAATCAAAAGTGAGAGCCCTGGATGATGTTTTCCTCTCCCCAGACCATTCTGTTTAATTCCTCTGTGAATGTTTTATGCAAGTGAGGTTGGAGACTGGGAACAACTAACATCAACCCTTAAATGCCTGGTTTAAACAAACCAGCCTGAGAAAGATCATCTTCACCAGCAGCAGGGACTAGAAACATAGAAACATAGAAAATAGGTGCAGGAGTAGGCCATTCGGCCCTTCGAGCCTGCATCACCATTCAATATGATCATGGCTGATCATTTTTGCAACTTCAGTACCCCATTCCTGCTTTCTCTCCATACCCTCTTGATCCCTTTAGCCGTAAGGGCCACATCTAACTCCCTTTTGAATATATCTAACGAACTGGCCTCAACAACTTTCTGTGGTGGAGAATTCCTCAGGTTCACAATTCTCTGAGTGAAGAAGTTTCTCCTCATCTCGGTCCTAAATGGCTTACCCCTTATCCTTAGATGGTGACTCCTGGTTCTGGACTTCCCCAACATCGGGAACATTTTTCCTGCATCTAACCTGTCCACTCCCATCAGAATTTTATATGCTTCTATGAGATCCCCTCTCATTCTTCTAAATTCCAGTGAATGTAAGCCTAGTCGATCCAGTCTTTCTTCATATGTCAGTCCTGTCATCCCAGGTGTCAGTTTGGTAAACCTTCGCTGCACGCCCTCAATAGTAAGAATGACCTTCCTCAGATTAGGAGACCAAAGCTGCACACAATACTCAAGGTGTGGTCTCACCAAGGCCCTGTACAACTGCAGCAAGACCTCCCTGCTCCTATACTCAAATCCTCTCGCTATGAAGGCCAATATGCCATTTGCTTTCTTTACTGCCTGCTGTACCTGCATGCCTACTTTCAATGTCTGATGTACCATGACACCCAGGTCTCGGTGCAGCTCCCCTTTTACTAATCTGTCACCATTCAGATAATAATCTGCCTTCCTGTTTTTGCCACCAAAGTGGATAACCTCACTATTATCCACATTATACTGTATCTGCCATGCATTTGCCCACTCACCTAACCTGTCCAAGTCACCCTGCAGCCTCTTAGCATCCTCCTCACAGCTCACACTGCCACCCAGCTTAGTGTCATCTGCAAACTTGGAAATATTACATTCAATTCCTTCATCTAAATCATTAAGGTATATTGTAAATGTGCCATAAACCTGCTGCCTTTTTCTAATTAAAATTAAAAAATGAAGCAGGCAGTCTGACCTTTAAGATCTTAATAACAAGAAGGATCTGACTAACCTAGCATCTCTTTTCGAACAGCGGAGGTTCTGTCAGTTGGAGGCTTGTGAACAGAGCTGCGTGATGGATGATGGAGAATGCATGATGGAGTTCTGCTTTCCCCCAATTCAAAAGCCAGTATGAGCAAGCAATATAACCATAACTTGCCAGTTATACCGCCATCAAAAATGTCCCAGACACCTGCCGAATACATTTAAAACTGAGACTTAGAATAAGGGGCCGCCCATTTAAAACTGAGATGAGGAGGAATTTCTTCTCTCAGAGGGTTGTAATTCTGTGGAATTCACTAACTCAGAGAGCTATGGAAGCTGGGACATTGAATAAATTTAAGACAGAGATAGACAGTTTCTTAACCGATAAGGGAATAAGGGGTTATGGGGAACGGGTGGGGAAGTGGACCTGAGTCCATGAGCGGATCAGCCATGATCGTATTAAATGGTGGAGCAGGCTCGAGGGGTCGTATGGTCTACTCCTGCTCCTATTTCTTATGTTCTTACGTTTCAAACTAGTCCAGTGGTGAGAGGCACTGCCAGGACAAAATTCACTGCGCTCCCAGTTGAGTATGTTATATCAGGTACCCAAGGACTAGCATATATCTGACTGTTTTTAAACATTAAAATTATTTTAAATTTACATTAGATTGTCCTATTGATCTATACACTAGTGTGGACTTGTACATTTTGCTTATATAGTGTTTTTCAGTCTCTGGGACATCCTCTCAAGAGGGGTCTTACAATCTGTCCCTTGAAAAAAAGTTGATAAATTTCATGCCCCAGCACCGAATTGAATACATCTTGAAGACACAATTAAAGTCAACCGGAAAAAGTCTTACCTGTCATCAGTGCGAAGAACTGCAGCGCATTGGGAATGCTCTACGAGTGCCATCTCATGAGGTAACTCATTATATCGGAATCCTATGTGTTGCTGATCTTCTTGACACATCTAACAATAATTTTTGGCAATGTCAAAATGGAATGAAAACCATAGATTCACGTTTTCCAACACCTTTCATACAAGTTGATAAAAATGCATTGCCCGTAGCATGTGGAGTGTAATGAATGAAGAGGAGAGATAAATTATTCCTCTTTTTATGTGGCAGTTGTTATTCTTGGAATAAAATTATATTCCATGTTGCAAATTTTCATTGTCCTATTTTCTTGACAGTCTCTTCCAAGGTTCGTGAACTTGGGGGAAAATGGGTAGTTTACTATGTGGTCAATTTTTCTTCTGCATGACCTTGTTCCAAGAAAATGCCTTTCTATGGTTTAAATTGTATGGAAGATTCCTCCCCCCAAGGAGATGTGGGGGTTTAAATTAGGTAACCCCCGAAAATGGGCGTGGGGATTGGGGTCGCAATTAAGCCGCGGCAGTTTATTGCGTTGCAGGCAGCACGGTAAATTTGTGCAACCTGCTGTTTTAGATGATTTCTACGTGCAGCCAACACTACCCACACTGTTCATTGGATGCACACATCAGCAAGGGTACTGATATCGCGAGTGGCTAGCGCTACCTAAAGGCAGCCTGCACCTCTTAAAGGGGAGGTGCCTTGTGGCTGCAAGAAGCGGTGGGAGTTTTTTGAAAAGTGAATCTGTGGTCTGAACATGCGAGAGCACGGGCACCATGGTTTTCTGATAATGCAGATGTGGAAAGGAGGAGAGAATACCTGTATCTGCATGGGAACAGGAGGCCCTCCAGACATTTGCTCTGAAGGCAGTGGGAAGAAGTAGTGGCAGAGGTCAATGCCAGGAGAGTTGCTCCAAGAATATGGATGCAGTGCAGGAAAAGGTTTGACGATCTGTCACGAGTTGTCAAGGTGAGTGAGTTCATCTTCAAATTGCGTATCCAACTGCAACATTGGCCTCATCTACTGCTCAATTTACTACACCTCCATCACTCACCTACCAACAATCCCAATCACTCAGTACTCAACCCTTCAATGCACGTGCTTTACCTCACACACTTAGCACTGTTGCAAGCCTCACACCCACAACTCACAGCTTGCACACACTGGCAGCTATTGAACAATGACAGTCACATCACCCAAAAATATTGCAGGACACTCACTGACACATTTGTCTCTTTTCTTGCAGGAGAAGGTGGCGTATAACAGGAGGCAGCTGGAAAGAACTGGAGGAGGACAAGTGGCCATCATGGGAAGGCTGTGGGCACTGATGGCGCTGAAGCAATCGATGATGCATCAGCATACCTAATCCTGCTTCTCTCTTCCCACTGCTGCCTCATCCCACGATCTCTTCTGACTCACAAGCTGCAGCTGGTGCAAGCATACACTTCTTACTTTCTCCTCTCCCCTCACCACAACCTAATCTTTTTCATTTCAGATACCGAAGAACTGGACCGTTTCCAGTCAGTGGAGGAAGAGGAAGAAGACAGTCAGGATGAAGAGACACCATCACTCGATCTTACACTCGCAGCCAACAGAGATTGACACTGCACATATTTTAGAGACGAGGATAGAGGAGGGATCTGCATGTGGTGAGACACAGGGCACAAGTGTGCAGGAGCCAGGGCAGGGGGAAAGGATACTATAGGTGCCAACTTGCCGAAGGGCGAGGTCGCACACTCGTTGTGCTGCAGAGGAGTCCAATGTGGATTTCGATGGGCTAGGCTTCAGAAGATGCTGAAGATTTTACATAACCAAATTCTTGGTGCACTGGAAAGCCTGTCAGAAAGGTTGCGCACAATGTATAGGAACATGGAGGAGTCCAGCACCAACTTGGCACAGAGCTTTGTGCAGAACTTGGAGCCTGTCCTTTCCAACATCTCCTCCATCAGCACACCTGTGGACCCTACCATGATGCAATATCTGACGGCCGATGTCACAGCTTACATTGCAGCACCAACAACTTCCACCAAAGGTCTAAGTGCTGTTGTGGAAGCTCAGACTGCTGCCATTGTGGCTCTGGATATCAGAGGGATACCAGAGGGATGTGATCGGGGCCCAGGAGAGGCATGAGTCTGGGGCCCAGAAGAGGCGAGGGCCCAGGGGCAGCACGGGCCCAGCCCACACTGCGATATGTGTGCGCACTGGGTCCGTGCAGCAGAGCTGCTCTCCAGTTGTCCTGGTTAACCCTTGCCACTGGACCAAGACCTAGCTCTGTCAAGCCCGTGTGGTGGCTGGTGTGCAACGGCCACCACACGTTAAAAAAATCCACGCACAGGCATCTTCCACCCTTCAATGTGTAGTTTAGGACCCGGAATATTAAGTCCTTCATTGAAATACCTGTGAACTTTTTGGCGTGGAAGCAAGTCATCCTTGACTTGAGGGACTGCCTATGATGATGACGATGATGGATACCACAGTTCAAAGATGCTTCCAGAGCATCATAGCAGTACATCAATCTGTTCTCTAACAGATCAGTAGGATTGCTGAGGTACCGCCCCAGGAGAGTGGCAGTGGCTCCATGGAGCACAAACCTGCTGTCCTCTCTTACAATGGCAACATTTCTACTCCCATACCTGCCACTCCTTCAGTGCCCTTGCTGTTGCCAGACAGCCAGCCAGGCCCGACTGCTGCCACCCATGCCCAGGTGGTGCAGCCTGAAGCTGTGCTATCTGGGCCATGAACTGCTCAAGGTTGTCCTCCAAGGTCATCGGCAATCTTCTCAATTGAAGGTCAGCAGCCTTCCACCACTCATGGTGCAGCCACTGGAGAAGCACTTGGCATGGCAATGGCACACGCAAGACAGGCACTAAAGGAATGCACAGGGGTGATTAGTTTATTTTTGCATGCATTCTGTAATAATTGAATTTTTAAAATTGGATTAGAATGTGCATTTTCTGGTGGGTTTTATTTTAGTGTAGTCGGAAAGAAGATGATGTGATGGTCAGTGATAGAGGAAAGATAAGCAACGTGGGAGTGTTGGTGAATGGGGAGTTGAGTTTGAGGTTACTGGTATCACTCATGAATTATTTGATCACGTAGAGCCTGGGCAGAAAGGAACTGCCACGTTGTAGCCTCCCTTCCTCTTTGTGTTTCTCCACTTCCTGTTCCAGTTCTTCCTCCTCCTCGTGCTCTTGCTCTTTAGCTGCCCTCCTGATGGTGGCAAGGGCTGTTCCCTCACAGTGGCCAGGTTGTGCAGCATACTACCACACATCTTGATACCCGCTCAGCTGAGTACTGCAGGGCTCCCCCAGAGTGGTCCAGGCCGCGGAAACGTTGCTGGAATACGCCGATGACGTGCTCTTTCATTTCCTTGTGGCGGCATGGCTCTCATTGTAGGTCTGGTGTGCCGTGGGTTCAGGACCGGAGTTGTGAGCCATATCATGAGTGGATAACCCTTGTTGTCCAGCATCCAGCCTCTGGTTTGCCATGGTGGGTCAAACACAGGTGGCACAGTGAACTGTCGTAGAATGAAGGAATTGTGAATACTGCCGGGATAACAGGCATTCTCCTGCATGATGCGTAGCCTGTGGTCGCACTCCAGCTGCACACTGAGGGATTGGAACCCTTTTGGTTCATCAAATTTGGGTGAGTCCACATGAGGTGCAATGGACTGGTCAGGTGGGCAGAAAAGTGGCAAATGGAATTCAATCCGGAGAAGTGTGAGGGAGGTCTAACAAGGGAATACACAATAAAGGGTAGGAGACTGAGAAATGTAGAGAAACAGAGGGACCTTGGAGTGCATATCCACAGATCCCTGAAGGTAGCAGGACAAGTAGATAATGCGGTTAAGAAGGCATACGGGATACTTTCCTTTATTAGCTGGGGCATAAAATATAAGAGCAGAGAGGTTATACTAGAACTGTATAAAATACTAGTTAGGCCACAGCTAGAGTACTGCGTCACCACACTACAGGAAGGATGTGATTGCACTAGAGAGGGTACAGAGGAGATTTACAAGAATGTTGCCAGGACTGGAGAATTTTAGCTATGAGGAAAGATTGGATAGGCTGGGGTTGTTTTCTTTGGAACAGAGGAGGCTGAGGGGAGACTTCATTGAGGTGTATAAAATCTATAGATAGAATGGATAGGAAGGACCTATTTCCCTTGGCAGAGAGGTCAATAACCAGGGGGAACAGATTTTAAGTAACCGGTGGAAGGTTTAGAGGGGCGTTGAGGAGAATTATTTTCACCCAGAGGGTGGTGGGAGTCTGGAACTCACTGCCTGAAAGGGTGGTAGAGGCAGATACCCTCATCACATTTAGAAAGTACTTGGATATGCACTTGAAGTGCTGTAACCTACAAAAGGTACAGACCAAGAGCTGGAAAGTGGGATTAGGCTGGATAGCTCTTTTTTGGCCAGCACATACACAATGGGCCAAATGGCCTCTTTCTGTGCTATAGATTTCTATGATTCTATATCTTCATTCATAGAATAATTACTACATCTTAAAATGAGCAATCCAGCATTATACTTAGTGCCCCTTTAAATCCGAGCTGAAAGACTCTGCAGAAATCGTATTATGCAGTTCATGTGTTCACTTTACAAAAGGATGCCATAAATCTAACGGTGCCATCATTTGAGCAGCTCCCTGAACAGATGGTCCATCTTACTTTGAACTGCATTTGCCTGGCATCTTACGTACATTTGGAAGGTTGTAGTCAGAATGTAAGATCTCTGAGAAGCCAGATTGCTTCATTTGAATTTCTGTAATGTCTCCATCGTTGGAATCGGCTCAGTGGTTGCAAAGCTGCATTTTCTTCCCAGTATGTACGAAGGATGAGCAAAGCTGGCATGGCGAGGAAAACACAGTAAAGGCCCCTAAAGAGCCATTTCTAGAAAATTAAAACCTATTTCAATGCGCTGTTGTTGAGTACCCTTTATGATCAGGAAAGATTGTCAAGAAATGATGCATTTCACCCATTATGTAAAAACTAACAGCAGTAAACATTCTGAGCAGCAGCAGAATGTACAGCTCTTGCTTATAGTACAGCCGCATCTCCAGCTTAATTAAATACCGTTGTTCCACGGATTTCTTTTCCATTATCGATAAATCTCTTTTTACAATAAAAATCAGTGTTATACCCTGTTTTAATTTGCAGGAAACAAATCTTTGTGGTTACTGTATTTCACATACATTGCATAATGTGAGTATACAAGAGTGGGTTGCTCAATATATTAATGTACAGAGCATGTGTCACATCTAACTGCTGAAATAGGTAACGGTAGCATAGTGGTTATGTTGTCGGACCAGGAATCCAGTGGCTGAGACTAATAATCTGGAGATTTGCAATCAAATCCCACCATGGCAGCTGTGGAATTTAAATTCAATTCATTAAATGAATCTGGAATTAAAAAGCTAGTATTGGTAATGATGACCATTATTGTCGTAAAAACCCATCTGGTTCACTAACGTCCTTTCGGGAAGGAAATCTGCCGTCCTTATCCGGTCTGGCCTATATGTGACTCAGACTGAGAGCTGTGCAGTTGATTCTGAAATGGAATGGCCCAGCAAGCCATGCAGATGCAACAAACAAGAAACAATAATAAGAATAAAACCAGATGGAACACTCGGCACCAGCTTCAGACACGACAACGGCGCACACACACCCAGCCCAGTCGACCCTGCCAAGTCCTCTTCACCAACATCAGGTGAGCTATCCCACAGACTAGACAAGCAACAGCCTGACATAGTCATACTCACAGAATCACACCTTTCAGCCAATGTCCCAGACTCCTCCATCACCATCCCTGAGTATGTCCTGTCCCAGTGGCAGGGCAGACACACCAGAGGTGGTGGCACAGTGGTAGACAGTGAACATTGACACGGATGCCATGAACTCTCATGATCTCAGGTCAAGCATGGGCAAGGAAACCTCCTGCTGATTACCACCTATCCCCCTTCCTCAGCTGATGAATCAGTACTCCTCCATGTTGAACACCACTTGGAAGAGGTACTGAGGGTAGCAAGTTCACAGAATGTACTCTGGGTGGGGGACTTCAATGTCCACCACCAAGAGTGGCTCGGTAACACCAGTACTGACCGAGCTGGTCGAGTCCTGAAGGACACAGCTGCCAGACTAGGCCTGCAGCAGGTGATGAGAGAACCAACACGAGGGGAAAAACCTACTTGACCTCGTCCTACCTGTCGCAGATGCATCTGTCCATGACAGCATTGGTAACAGCGACCATCACGTCATTGTGGAGTTGAGCTCCCATCTTCACACTGAGGACACCCTCCATCGTGTTGTGTGGCACTCCACCGTGCTAATTGGGATAGATTCAGACCAGATCCAGCAGTGCAAAACTGGGTATCCATGAGGCGCTGTGGGCCATTAACAGCAGCAGAATTGTATTCCACCACAATCTGTAACCTCATGGCCCGGCATATCCCTCACTCTACCATTACCATCAAGCCAGTGGACCAACCCTGGTTCAATGAGGAGTGTAGAAGAGCAAGAGAGGAACAGCACCAATGATACCTAAAAATGAGGTACCAACCTGGGGAAGCTGCAACACAGGACTACATGCATGCTAAACAGCGGAAGCAGCATGCTATAGACAGGGCTAAATGATCCAACATTCAATGGATCAGACCAAAGCTCTGCATTCCTGCCATCTGAATTGTAGTGGAGAGTTAAACAATGAGTGGGAGGAGATAGGTCCATGAATATCTCCTTCCTCAATGATGACGGAGCGCAAAGGGCTGAAAAGTTGCAACCATCTTCAGCCAGAAGTGCGGACAGGATGATCTTCCTCCTGAGGTCCCCACCATCACAGACGCCAGTCTTCACTCCACGTGATATCAAGAAAAGGCTGAGTGCACTGGATACAGCAAAGGCTATGGGCCCCAACAACACCCCGGCTGTCGTGCCAAAGACTTGTGCTCCAGAACTAGCCGTGCCTCTAGCCAAGCTGTTCCAGTACAGCTACAACACTGGCATCTACCCAACAATGTGGAAAACTGCCCAGGTATTTCCTGTCCACAAAAATCAGGACAAATCCAATTCGACCAATTACAGCCCCGTCAGTCTACTCTCAATCATCAGCAAAGTGATGGAAGGTGTCATCGACAGTGCTATCAAGCGGCACTTACTCACCAATAACCTGTTCACCAATGCTTAGTTTCGGTTCTGCCATACCACTCAGCTCCAGACCTCATTACACCCTTGGTCCAAACATGGACAAAAGAGCTAAATTCCAGAGGTGAGGTGAGAATGACTGTCCTTGACATCAAGGCAGCATTTGACCGAGTGTGGCACAAAGGAGCCCTAGTAAAAATGAAGTCAATGGGAATCAGGGGGAAAATTCTCCACTGGCTGGAGTCATACCTAACGCAAAGGAAGATGGTTGTGGTTGTTGGAGTTCAATCATCTCAGCCCCAGGACATTGCTGCAGGAGTTCCTCAGGGCAGTGTCCTAGGCCCAAATATCTTCAGCTGCTTCATCAATGACCTTCCCTCCATCATAAGGTCAGAAGTGGGGATGTTTGCTGATGACTGCACAGTGTTCAGTGCCATTCACAACTCCCCAGATAATGAAGCAATCCATGCACCCATACAACAAGACCTGGACAACATTTAGGCTTGGGCTGATAAGTGGCAAGTAACATTCATGCTACACAAGTGCCAGGCAATGACCATCTCCAACAGGAGTGTGTCTAACCACCACCTCTTGACATTCAACGGCATTACCATCGCTGAATCCACACTATCAACATCCTGGAGGTCACCATTGATCAAAAACTTAACTACTTAACAGGACCAGCCACATAAATACTGTGGCAACAAGAGCAGGTCAGAGGCTGGGTCTTCTGCAGTGAGTATCTCACCTCCTGACTCCCCAAAGCCTTTCCACCATCTACAAGGCACAAGCCAGGAGTGTGATGGAACACTCTCCACTTGCCTGGATGAGTGCAGCTCCAACAACACTCAAGAAGCTCGACACCATCCAGGACAAAGCAGCCCACTTGATTGGCACCGCATCCACCACCTTCAACATTCACTCCCTCCCCCACCGGCACACCGTGGCTGCAGTGCGTACCATCTACAAGATGCAGTGCAGCAACTCGCCAAAGCTTTTACAACTGCACCTCCCAAACCCATGACCTCTATCACCTAGAACGACAAGGGCAGCAGACACATGGGAGCACCATCACTCTCTTCAAGTCACACACTATCCTGATTTGTAAATATATCGTTGCTGGGTCAAAATCCTGGAACTCCCTCCATAACAGCACTGTGGGAACAACTTCATCACACGGACTGCAGTGGTTCAAGAAGGCGGCTCACCACCACCTTCTCAAGGGCAATTAGGGATGTGCAATAAATGCCGACCTTGCCAGCGATGCCCACATCCCAGGAATGAATCAAAGAAAATGTGTGACAGTGGCACCATGGGAGAGATGCGTGCTATCATCTCCCAGGTTGACAGCATGCCTGCTTCATCACCACCCCTTTGTCCAGTGCTAGTCCAGGTGTCACAAAGCCAGCTTAGCCAGACAACCTGGCAACAGTCGAGGACCCACAGTTGGCAGCCGGGCCTTCTTAGTCCCAAATTCCTCAATATCAACAGTCACGACCATCTCAAGGGCCCTCATTGCCGGTCCAACAGCCTCCTGTATCCCAAGATGAAACAACTTGATCTCCTCGTAGGAACACGAGAGTACATAGAACAGCACTTAGGACGGGCACTAAGGGATTGCACCAGGGTGAAGAGCTATCCATGGGACACGGCACTGCTATAGCAGCGCCCCGGCAAACTCCCGGGCAATTTACCAGGAGGTGTCAGTCCCACCGTTCCCTGGGCGAAAACTGTATTGCTCACCCCCCGGAGGCACTAACAGAGCTATAAAAAGGGGCAATTTTGCCCGCTGGATCTTTCTTTACAGCATGATAATTACTGCTGCTTTTTCCCATTGGGACAAAGGTTGTAATTTGCCATTAACAGTGAATTTGGCATCCAACTGAAATGCCATTAAAGGCTGTTAATAGAATCTTTTCAATCTGGAATGTATTATTGATTTTCGCAGTTGGTTACTAATATTTGTTGAATTGTTCAGACAATTCCTTCACACAGGTTCACAGTTGGTGGCAGAGAGCAGCGCTCAGTCCAGGCACTCAGTCTGTGTGAAATTCATTGCTGTGAAGTCCATTGCCTGTGTGGATATCAGAACAGGGAAACACCAAGACCATCTCACCTGTGGAATGTTGTGCCTTTGATCATTTCAGCAATATTCATAAAAAAAGCAGGGGAGGGGTATGAACCTATAGGTGTCCAGCCCTCCAATTGTAAGAGATATCAACACATGTGTTATGTATGCATGTCAATGATGTACTGTAACACTAGACCACTGAATGTACGTTCACCCTGTATACACCATACCTGGGCCACCAGAGGGTGCTGCTGCTGGAGACCTAAGGGTCACCTGTACACTGCAGGTAACCAAGTATAAAAGGGAGCTCACCTCTTGATGTCCTCACTCTAGGAGCTGCAATAAACGGACTAAGGTCACTACAGTTCAAGTACTATACCCTTACCTTGTGGAGCCGTTATTAGAGTGCTTGCATATACTACAACATGAAACTATCGCGAAGTGTGTACAATCATTAAAGGTAGAGAAAACCAGGCATTTAATAAATGCGTATTAAATTTCAAAGCATGTTTTCACAAAGAGCAGTGATGTTGCACTGTATCATTAGAGTATGAATGTTTCATGCATTTGTTTAAAATACCTTAATCTCTCTTAACAGCATTAATCCATTCGTTTTAATTGGGTTGAAGTACGAACATTTGAAGATCATTTGAAACTTTGCCATGAGGGCGGTAACTAGGCAGAGCAGATTGCTAACCCATTGTAGAATATTATAATTAGAGGTTGTAGACGTTTATTCCATTGAAATCAATGGAGACAAAATTGGCTGTGTTCTGTTAGGGAGATGATCTATTCCAGCAGGTTACTGCATAGCTGGTAATATTTTAAATTACCCACTACAGTCTATTTCACACGTTACATGATCCCGATTTAGCCTGAAGTTCCTGTACTTACAAAAGAGTATTTTCTGATTTACCACAAGCAGCACCATGAGAGGTTCAGTACATTGAATTACATAGGATATACAGCCCAGAAACAGGCCATTCGGCCCAAACCATCCATGTCAGTGTTTACGCTCCACTCGAGCCTCCTCCATTCTTCCTCATCTATCAGCTTAACCCTCTATTCCCTTTTCTCTCGTATGCTTATCTAGCCTCCCTTTAAATGCATTTTTATTATATTCGCTTCAACTACTCTTGAGCATAAAGCTATAAAAATGGTATGTCTAATGCACATTTTCTGTCCAACATGCTATTCTATCAAACTCCACATATCATACATTGCCTTCCGTCTCATACCTCAAAAGAAAATATAGGCGTAGAAATTCCGCTTTCTCCTTCCCGCGGGTATTCGACTAGATTTTAGAGAAAAAATGCGCACCTACCTGAAGCTGCTGCACCCGCTCGAATTCCTGATCCGGAGGCCTCCTCTCCCTGCGCGTCGCAGCGCGTGCTCGTCGGGACATGCGCAGACCTAGAGCTGGAGTCACATGGCTCTGGGCAGCCAATCAGGTGCAGTATATTCTCATTCATAGCAATAGGAGTTTTGTAAGTCCGAAACTCCTATTACTATGAATGAGAAACCCACCTAAACACCCAAAACACCAATAAAAAATAGAAAATATACACTACATATTTAAGATTCATTTAAATTAAAGTTATTAATGTCTTATAAAAAAAATATATTTTCCCGATTTTTAAAAAAGTTTTTTTAATTATGCCTTAAAATAAACTTACCGCAGTGGGGAGGGTTTTTAACAATAAAATATGTTTTCATAACTTTATTTTAATATGTTTTTGTGTGTTTTAAAACACTTGCGCCTGTAAAAGTAGGCTATGCTTTTTCAGGGTCAAGATTTTTGAGGACATTTGTATGCGTAAATCCTGCAATCTTACCCGTACAAATGTCCTCGCTCCTGATCTGGCTACGATCTGTCCAGCTCCAGCTGGACAGATCGGAAAAGCCGGTTTTCAGCACATACGCATTGCGCGCTGAAAACCGTACGGGGCCCAGGACGTTGGAATTTCTGCCCCATTAAGAAACGCTCCACGAGCACCCTTCTGGCGCCAGAATATTAGCAGTCTCATAACTGACGTCTATTTCAGCCTACTTAGCAACAATTTTACTTTGGAACTTTAGAGGTGCACATATCTACACTTTACATGGTATAATATTTCTGACCTTATAAAGACTCTGGGATTGAGTTTCCATTTTGGCGCAATCGCCGATTCCAGCGCAAATTGCGTCCCAAATGATGCCAATTTGGAAAGGTGTTTTTACCCTCACGTTTCCGCTCAAACTAATTTGCATATTGCCGAACGGAAAATCTGCTAATGAACCAGCACAATCAGGCAGCGTTTTAAAACATAATTTTTAAAAATTGCTTCAAAAAATATTCTTTGATTATATTTAAGAGTGGTAACCTGGTAAAGTTTGATTATCGCAGCTAAAAAAGGGTTTATCACAAAAAATAAGCATTTTAACTCACAGTATCAATCCACCACCTGTGAGTAATGACTTTAAAAAAAATATACAAAACTATTTTCTAGTTAGATTGGGGTACAGTAATCATTTCCTTATTACATTTCTAAAAAATGAATTCAAAACCTTTCAAAACGTCCTACCGCCCAAAATATCGAGAATAATTTTTGGAGCCTCCTCGAAGGCCTGTGAATGAGCACAATTAGCAGAAACTCCCAATGCTGATTAATTCACCCTGGGGGTGTGGCCGGTTTTGTGGGAGGGGCCTGCTTCTCGCACAATGTTTTTAAAACGAGCGCAAGAGATCGCGGAAATTTGAGTTGCGCTGAAGGCAATTTGCGTTTAAAATTCTGCAAACTTTTGCGGCGGCTACCCTATTATCGGGCGAATTGCACCAGAAAAACCAGCTCAATCGAGCAGAAACCCCAGGCCTCTGACCTACCAGGAACAATGCCATGGAAAATTTGTGTGTGTATATAGCACACACTTCCTGTAAATGCCACACACCTCCCATATATGCCGCACTTACTTCCTGTAACAAATTGTTGATAGCACCCCCATTGTTATATCTTCTGACTCACTGTGAGCAACACAAAAGGACAGCCGCTATAATATGAATAAAAACACACATGAATGGCTTCCTGCAGTTTAATTTCAAATCTGTTTATCTTTATTGGATTGAAAAGAATTATGATCTAGAAATCCCGTTCGAGGCCTTCCCCGCGGGCAAACGACTGAAAAAAGGAAAAAAAAATGCGCACTTACCTGTTCCTACTGCGCCTGTTCGAGATCCTGATCCTGAGGCCTTCACTCCGTGCGCGTCGCAGCGCGTGCATGATGGGACGTCCGTAAGCTGAAGCTGGAATCACATGGCTCTGAGCAGCCAATCAAAGTACAGTATTTTCTCATTCATAATAATGGGGCCTCCGTAAGTTGGAGTATCCATTATTATGAATGAGAAACTCTCCCAAACACCCAAAACACTAATAAAAAATAGAAAATATACACTACATATTTGAGATTCATTTAAATTAAAGTTATTAATGTCTTTAAAAAAAATATTTATCCGATTTTTTAAAAAGTTTTTTTAGTTATGGTTTTAAATAAACTTACCATAGTGGGCAGAGTTTGCAACAATAAAATGTGTTTATTTTATTTTATTTTATTGTGTTTATATGTGTTTTAAAACACACGCCTGTAAAAGTAGGCTATGTGCCTGCTTTTATCAGGCAAAAGAATTTTGAGGACATTTGCTGGGCAAGATAAGGGTAAATCCCGCAATCTTGCCCGTACAAATGTCCTCGCTCCCAATCTGCGGATGATCTGTCGAGCTCCAGTTTGACAGATCGGAAAAGCCGGTTTTCAGCGCATGTGCATGGGGCGCTGAAAACCAGCTTTTCCGATGCCTTCCCGGGTCCGTACACACTCCGTACGTAGCCGGGAGGTCGGAATTTCTGCCCCTATATATAAATACAAATGTAATCCTTACAAATTTCCATCATACATATATTTGAATATATTTTCACTCATTATCGTGTTTCTCTGTAAGTAGACGTGCCTTTACCTGGTGCATTAATGCTAATATTAATAGAAGATTATGTTTTAGAATGCGAATTCCTTCTTTATTGTTACCGTGTCCTCATCCACACCTGGTATTTTTCCATGGTGCAAATTTTTCATTGAAATTCTGGTATCAGATTTGAAAATCATTTCACTCATCGCCTATGCTTTTATCAGGGTAGTTTGTACACTTTTTTCATTCACTCTTAAGATAATTTAGCTATTTGAACAATTGCACACAGATTTCCTGTAGTCAGTGTACATTATACGTCCAGCAGGAGACTGAAGCAGTGACTATTTATTGAGTGCTGGTTTGATTAGTAAGACAGGAAAATTCTTTGCACACTAGTGGGGTGAAATTCCGATGCGCCCCATTTGGGGTCGGTAACATCCGGGAGGTGGGATATATTGCAGCAGGCGCGGAAGTACTGACCCTCTCGAAAAATTCAGGTTACCGCCCCCAAAAGGAAGTGGTGCATTATAATAACACACTCCACTTCCTTTCTGGGGCGATAGTGGGACGGAGGGGCCGTGTAAGAGGGGCTCCTCCCTTCATTAAAGGGAAGGGCCCAAGCTGCAAACTCTGCAGTGAGGAAGGGGGCCTACTTGGACTATGGGGGAGTGGGGGTGCCATGCCAACAGCCCGGCACCCAGGCAGAGTGCCGGGCCGATCGATCGGGGCACGGACCCCGCGATTGATTCGCCAACTGGGCGCCGAAGAAAGTCGGCAGATTTTGTTTTAACGTGGCCGCCACCTTCCCTTTAACTAGCGCCCACGAGCGGCGCAGCTTCAGGGGGCGCTCCCCAATTTTTGTTCCGGGGCGCTAACGGGGTGCTGACCCCGGAACCCGCCCCATCAGGAAGTGGAGCGTGCGAAAATTGCGTTCCACTTCCTGTGAGTGGCGGTGACCGCAATTTCGCGACCAGGGCAGGACTTCCGCACCGGACGCAGCAAGTCCTGCCCTGAGAAGTTAACACCCCCAATCAGGGCGCTGGGGAATTTCTCCCCCTTAGTAAACATGGGCTGAGAAATTCGGGTCATTTCCACCTCCCATTAACGGCCCCGGGGTGCTAATCCAACTAATCAAATGGCAGTAACTTGTAGATTGACTGGAATGTTCGATATGACCCCATCAAGAATGTTCCCGATGTTGGGAAAATCCAGAACCAGGGGTCACAGTCTAAGGATAAGGTGTAGGCCATTTAGGACCGAGATGAGGAGAAACTTCTTCATTCAGAGAGATGTGAACCTGTGGAATTCTCTCCCACAGAAAGTTGTTGAGGTCAGTTCATTAGATATATTCAAAAGGGAGTTAGATGTGGCCCTTATGGTTAAAGGGATCAAGGGCTTTGGAGAGAAAGCAGGAATGGGATACTGAAGTTGCATGATCAGCCATGATCATATTGAATGGTGGTGCAGGCTTGAAAGGCCGAATGGCAGACTCCTGCACCTATTTTCTATGTTTCTATGTTTCTATCAATATTAGGCACGTTTTTTCAATGTCAGCTAACTCAGCAGGATCTGGGATTGTATCTATTCCCTTTTTGATCTAAAGAGCTCATCTACTCATTGGTTAGACTTACTGAGCCATTGGAGGAACTGAGTGGTCTGAGGGAGCCATTCGTCCTGGTAACCTCCCTATATTAGTCACTGGTCCTTCGTAATTTCTTTTCATTGGTCACGGCTAATGCTGCTCCTGTCACTATTTCCATTTTGGATTCAACAATTAGTGTTATTCCCAATTCAATAAAATGCCCAACTTCCCTTCTTCCAGGCCACCCTTACATTTAGCCCTGCCAACCCCTGAACTAGGCCTAGATCAAATTTGCCTCTACTGGTACACTCCCTCCGAGACATGATCCCAACCACTTCTCAGACCATCTCTCCTTGCCTTACCAATACAGTTTCTGCTCAGAATCACAGCTTCAAGGGCACCATAAAGTGAAGCTCCTGATCTGAAGGTACCTACCAGCCTAGCCCTGTCTCCATCACAGTGGACCACAGTTCAACTGCACCAAGTATTTGAGATATGAGTGAAAGCAAAATGCATTGACACCTTGGGAATTAAAAAAGAGAGTAAGATAGCAAGCAATATTCCGTGAGCAACGGACTTCCTTACTTTAATGCTATAGATACACTTATTTTCAACTTGTATTTTTTCAGTGTTTTTCTTCATTTAGATCTCCACGAGCATCTACCAAGGCTACAATTGCAGGTTTATTTAGGAGGGCAGAATACTCTGAGTCACATCCAGAGGTTCTATAATGCCATTCTGTGATTAATTGATTGATTGATTGATTGATAAAGGCAGCATCTCTGCAGCATTGGTGAATTCGGCCAGTATTTCTGTTGAGATAAAGTTCGCACCTCTGTGGAATGTACCATTTAGTAGTTTAATGAAGAATTGAAGATTGTCAGGCAATGGTAGTGAGCAAGTCTGACTGTCATTCAAGTCCTTTGGTTGAGAGCCCCACAAACACGATTGGTTTTCACATGATTGTAGAGCTATCAGGAAGCCTATTTATACTTATGTTAAATGCTTTTTTACAGTATGCTTAAAAAAAATCATTTCAATAAATTGAATTATCATGTAGAATTTTGTAAACTCCTCAACAATATAGCCTAAGGTTGTATGTTCCTTTCAATACCTTCAGGGAATAGAGTCCAGATGTTTTTTGTTTCGTGACAAACATGCGAAAACCATTTGTGCCCAAGAACCTTAAGAAATGACTAAAGAGCAGGTCTGCTCTTTTATCATCCTCAGCCTATTGACAGGTGTCTGAATGTGCTGGACACAACCAGCAGCAAGAAGTGGGTCAAAGCAAGTGTGGTCCAGTAGAACAAAATGGCAGTGATTTAATACGTGTAGTGGAAAATACTGCTTCAGGTTATATCTAACAAAGTCTTTTGTTGAAACACAGAACCTCTCTGTCTTCTATAGAACTTGAGATATCATGCATGCTTTAACATTCTTTCACTGAATGTTGGCCAGTAAAAACTGTCACCACTAAGATTTGTCAAGGAAATGATTTTTATGAAAGAACTTGTGTGTCTATTCCAATGTGAGTGTTTTTAAAATATAGCACATATGCAAAAAAGTTTGAAACATTAAGGATGTATATCACCTAGTTACTGTAACTATTCTTTTTCTGAATGTTTTGTTTATTGACATTCCATTTTGGGTACCCAGTATCACGGACTCTCTGGTCAGATATAGCAACATTAGATGCAGAGAAAGGCTCCTTCTAGTTAGCTCCAGCAATATGCCTTGGCCCTGACCTCTGATTAGCACTCCCTACAGCAGTGGGATTGTAACAATGGCCACACCAGCTTTCTGATGGATTCTCTGACTGAGATTGCCACAAGGAACTGCATTTAAACTTCCTAGACTCATTTCAAAAAAGAACCTTAGAACCTGTGAACAGGGCAAACACTGCTCCCTTTAATCAGGATTAAAAGCACCATCCATGCACGTGCTGTTGTTCATGTGTGATTGTTCATTATGCTTTGGTATAAATTCCTGGGGCTAGAACCTCCACTTTTGTGGTTATATGGACGATAATTCCGGCGTGGGCGTTAAAAAGGGATTTTCAGATCGCCGGCTTCTCGCCCATTCTCAAAGCACCTAGTTTCCACTTTTGAAAATGGGCGTTACCGCGAGCGATATAAAATGGGCGGTAGCGTTAAATGTTTTTGACCTTCTGCCGTAAAGTGTGGCCATCCTTAGCAACAGCATGGCAATGCTCGATTCCCGCGATTCTGGAGGTCAAGGGTCATCATGACATGTGCAGAAGAGGAGACAGAGAGAGAGGGAGCTCAGAGGCACTGAAGGCGTGTGTGAGTGTGGTGTGGCTGCTTTGGGAGGAAGGAGGAAGGCTTTAGAGCTTCACAGCAAGCAGGCAAACAAAAAGTAGCTGTTACCAGCCACATATTTGAACGAATTTGGCTTATAATGGAGAGAGAGGAGGAGGCATCACAGCACGCTGTGGAGACTGACGCTGGAGAGAGCAGTGAGCTGGGAGAGGAGCACATTGGAGGGCACAAAAGAGTCAGGAGGCTCTCGGACGAGGCAAATGCCTCCCTCCTGCAGGAGGTCGAGTTACGTTGTGGTGATTTGACACAGGGAGGGCGTGGGAAGCCCAACCCAGAGACATACAAGAAGATATGGACCGAGATAACAGAGGTGGTCTCGTCGGCGACCAACGGGGTGCATGAGGGCAACCAATGTCACAAACGATGGATCGACCTTGTGGGATCGCAAGAGTAAGTATTAGATTTATTTACATGTACTTATGTATTTATATAATTTGATTTGTAACAGTCATGAGTGACATCATCAGATGTGAGGTCTTTCACTTTTACCGGGAATGTTTTACTCAAAGCCTGCGGTCACGGTGTACATCTTTAGGTAAACAATGATACTTATCATAATAATGATGATTACATCTGTCGGTTATGTGTTGTATTAGTGTCTGTGACAGTACCTAGCAATGATATCATGCAATGATCTCATGCCATGTCGTCCTGTCACCTTTTACAGAAGAAGCTATCGACGATGAGGTCCGTGCAGAGGCGAACGGGTGGGGGGCCACCAGTCCCCAGCGACATCACAGAGATGGAGGAGCGAGTGCTCGCACTCGTGGGGAAACACCCCCGGACAGCCATGGACGCATCTGCAGACCCTGAAGTGATGCCACGTGAGTAAAGTTTACACCATTGCGTGATGTAAAGTCAATAGATGACACACCCACTCATATCCGAACAATCATATATGATCGATGATTTCTAAAATTGTCATAGAAATAATGCTGGCCTAATGAAAATCATTGCAATGCAAATGTGTTGATGGTCATGAAATGTGATGTCTGCGATGATTTTGATAGCGGTGGTGCTTTTGTCGTGCATGTGCTGTGTGTAGCGCTGGACTCACCTTGTGACCCTAGCACCCCCTTCTCATTTAATAACCTCATTTGTGTTTTGCAGCTCAGCCAGCAGCACGTCCCAAGTCAAGACCACAGAGGCCAGAAGGTGGGGGCACGGGGCAGGAGTCTGCGGGCAATCCTACATCTGGTGCTGAGGAGCTCCGATTCTCGCCCCTCAATCCGCTGGGTCTGTTCTCCACGGATGAGAGCGACCGACTTTGAGGAACGTGCATCCCATCTGAAGGCCACCTAGTGGTCCTCCGGCCATTCCCGCCTCCACTCTGGAGGTACCGGCCCCAAGCACCTCACCACAGGACACCCCATTTGTCCCCATGATGGCGCCGACCCCGCAGAGGTCCCATGGATGCGGCAGGTCTGTTCCACGAGCGCGACATGAGAGTGGAGAGATGGTACAGTTGCCCAGGAGGACTGTAGACATTGGTGACCAGCTCATCAAAGCATTGGGGGGCATATTCCGACAGCTGGCCACCATCTCCGGCACCATGACTGAGTACATTCCGCAGATGGCGGAATCCCTGGATGCGATAGCCAGGAACACTGCTGGCACATGCCTCCCAGTGGTCCCCGAGCGCGGCACTGCACCCCTAGGTTCTGCACCACCACTGCGAATGACAGATGAGAGCAAGGACCAAGATACTGCTTCTGCATCGGAGAATGTTGCCCATTCCGCATCCTCCACTCCCGTACCCTCCACTAACGCCTCTGCCTTCAGGCACCGCCTGAGGAGCTCGTCGGCCAGGCACTGTGGAGCGAGGAGGAGAAGGGGAGGGGGGAAGGAAAGTGAGGTGCATGTCCGCAGGTGATGGCTGTGTTATATCTCCACCTGGGTGTATGCAATTTGTTGCAATGTATGGGGCCTGGGGACCACACTCCTGCTTTGCCTTTGTATTCTGTGTTGCTGGACATGTTGAACATGTGAGTTATGTCAATGGTGGAAAAAGTGGGGTGTGGGCGGGGGTTGGGTGTTAATGCCTGTGATGCTTATGATTTCAGACCAATGTTGGTATAAAATTTTTGTTATTGAACATAACCTTGTTGCGCATTGTCTCAGATAGCTGGCCCATTACACACTGGTGATTCCTTAACATGAAAGCGTTAAATACAACTTAACATCAATCAACGAAAACTTTTAACTGGCATCAAGATGATAGGCACCACTAATGTCTGAGCTGTGCACACACAGCAGTGTGTCAGCGTTGTCACTCACAGCAACACTCTTTCAGGCAAATTGTTCAGCTATCAGCTCCTCACGTAAGAGTGGGATTTAAAAAATGCCAGCCACACCGCTGGCGTTCGTTCAGAACAGTTCCACTTTTTGTGGGCGTTTTTTTGGGCGAGCGATATTGTGAGCGATATGTGTGCGAGGTGGTGAAATTGAAGCTGGGCAATCTGCTGGGTGATAGTTTCGGTAAATATGCTCTTCATGACAAAAAAAAGTGGGCGGTCGGTATTATTGAATCTCGACGTTAAATCAGTGCGGAAATGAACGCTGGGCGATATTATGGGCGGTGATTTCGCCCATTCTGCTGATTCCCCCCAAAAAAAGTGGGCGGGCGATAATATTTTTTCCCGGTGTTAAGCACGTGGGGAAAATAATGCTCGGTGATAAGTTTCCTAAATATGGGCATCAGTTTCGCTTTTGTGGCTAAATGGGCGATATCTGGGCATTACACGTCATTTCAGCGGTAAAATGGGCATTAAGTGGGCATTAAGCCTGCAGAAAAAGTGTAGGTTCTAGCCCCTGGCCTGCATCATTCTAGTGTAGACACTGACCTGTTTATAGTAAACCAATTTGTCTTTTCTTTCTTGGGTCCCAAACACCCTCAGGTGCTTGGACCAAGTGATCATTCTTCGTGAGCAAGTAGTAATGGTATCAACATCCTATTGACGATGAATAAAATACCTTGACAGTAAGACACGCCGCATAAGAACATAAGAATATAAGAAACAGGAGCAGGAGTAGGCCATTCAGCCCCTCGAGCTTGCTCAGCCATTCAATAACATCATGGCTGATCTATCTCATCTCCACTTTCCTGCATTATCCCCATATCCCTGGATTCCCTTAATATCCAAAAATCTATCGATCTCTCGCTTGAATACACTCAATGACTGAGCCTCCACAGCCCTGTGGGGTAGAGAATTCCCAAGATTCACCACCCTCTGAGTGAAGAAGTTTCTCCTCATCTCAGTCCTAAATGGCTGACCCCTTATTCTGAGACTGTGACCCCTGGTTCTAGACTCCCCAGCCAGAGGGAAACATCCTCCCTGTATCTACCCTGTCAAGCCCTGTAAGAATTTTGCATGTTTTAATTAGATTACCTCTTATTCTTCTAAACTCTGAAGAATATAGACCTAGACTACTCAATATCTCCTCATTGGACAATCCCCCCATCCCAGGAATCAGTCTGGTGAACCTTTGTTGCACTCCCTCTGTGGCAAGTACATCCTTCCTTAGGTAAGGAGACCAAAACTGTACACAATACTCCAGGTGCGGTCTCACCAGGACCCTATATAATAGCAGTACGATATCTTTACTCTTATACTCAAATCCTCTTGCAATGAAGGCCAATGTACCATTTGCTTTTTTAATTGCGTGTTGTACCTGCATGTTAACTTTCAGCGATTCATGTACAGGGACACCCAGGTCCCTCTGAACACCAACATTTACCAATTTCTCACCATTTAAAAAATACTCTGTTTTTCTATTTTTCCTACCAAAGTGGATAACTTCACATTTCTCCACATTATATTCCATTTGCCATGTTCTTGCCCATTCACTTAGCCTGTCTATATCCCCTTGAAGCCTCTTTGCATCCTCCTCACAACTTACATTCCCACCGAGCTTTGTATCATCAGCAAACTTGGATATATATACTCTCCTTGGCGGAAAGTCGGAAAGGACACAGACCTATGGAGAAACGTGATTGGCAGGAAGTGGTAAGGAAAGCCAAATCCAAAGCTAACCTCTGATTGTCGAAATGCTTAGAACACGGTCTTGTCATAACCAACACTTTGTTTCATCAGAGAGATGAGTACAAGGCCTCATGGCAACACCCTCGTTCCAGGGACTGGCATCTGCTTGACTACATCATCGTCCGAGCGAGGGACCGCAAAGAGGTCCGTATCACCCACGCCATGGCAGGAGCTGACGACTGCTGGACTGACCACCGCCTAATCCGCTCTGTTATCTCTATCAACATTGCCTCAAAATGTCAGTGGCAACAGAGACATAAGAACATAAGAAATAGGAGCAGGAGTAGACCATTTGAACCCTCGAGCCTGTTCCGCCATTTAATAAGATCATGGTTGATCTGATCATGGTCTTGGCTCCACTTCCCTGCCCGTTTTCCATAACCCTTTATTTCCTTATCGCTCAAAAATCTGTCTATCTCCACCTTAAATATATTCAATGATCCAGCCTCCATAGCTCTCTGGGGCAGAGAATTCCATAGATTTACAACCCTCTGAGAGAAGAAATTCCTCCTCAACTCATTTTTAAATGGGCGGCCCCTTATTCTGAGACTATGTCCCCTAGCTTTAGTTTCTCCTATGAGTGGAAATATCCTCTCTGCATCCACCTTGTCGAGCACCCTCATTATCTTATATGTTTCGATAAGATCACCTCTCATTCTTCTGAACTCCAATGAGTATAGGCCCAACCTACTCAACCTATCTTCATAAGTCAACCCCCTCATTTCCGGAATCAACCTAGTGAACCTTCTCTGAACAGCCTCCAATACAAGTATATCCTTCCTTAAATACGGAGACCAAAACTGTACGCAGTACTCCAGGTGTGGCCTCACCAATATCCTGTACAGTTGTAGCAGAACTTCTCTGCTTTTATACTCTATCCCCCTTGCAATAAAGGCCAACATTCCATTTGCCTTCCTGATTACTTGCTATACCTTCATATTAACTTTTTATGTTTACATAAGAACATAAGAAATAGGAACAGGAGTAGGCCATAAGGCCCCTCGAGCCTGCTCTGCCGTTCAATACGATCATGGCTGATCTGATCATGGACTCAGCTCCACTTCCCTGCCTGCTCCCCATAACCCCTTATCCCCTTATCGTTTAAGAAACACTCTATTTCTGTCTTAAATTTATTCAATGTCCCAGCTTCCACAGGTCTCTGAGGCAGCGAATTCTACAGATTTACAAACCTCTGACAGAAGAAATTTCTTCTCATCTCTGTTTTAAATGGGCGACCCCTTATTCTAAGATTATGCCCTCTAGTTCTAGTCTCCCCCATCAGTGGAAACATCCTCTCTGCATCCACCTTGTCAAGCCCCCTCATAATCTTATACATTTCGATAAGATCACCTCTCATTCCTCTAAATTCCAATGAGTAGAGGCCCAACCTACTCAACCTTTCCTCATAAGTCAACCCCCTCATCCCTGGAATCAACCTAATGAACCTTCTCTGAACAGCCTCCAAAGCAAGTATATCCTTTCGTAAATATGGAAACCAAAACTGCGTGCAGTATTCCAGGTGTGGTCTCACCAATAGCTTATATAGCTGTTGCAAGACTTCCCTGCTTTTATACTCCATCCCCTTTGCAATAAAGGCCAAGATTCCATTGGCTTTCCTGATCACTTGCTGTACCTGCATACTATCCTTTTGTGTTTCATGCACAAGTACCCCCAGGTCCCGCTGTACTGCGGCACTTTGCAATCTTTCTCCATTTAAATAATAACTTGCTCTTTGATTTTTTTTCTGCCAAAGTACATGACCTCACACTTTCCGACATTATTCTCCATCTGCCAAATTTTTGCCCACTCACTTAGCCTGTCTATGTCCGTTTGCAGATTTTTTGTGTCCTCCTCACACATTGCTTTTCCTCCCATCTTTGTATCATCAGCAAACTTGGCTACGTTACACTCAGTCGCTTCTTCCAAGTCGTTAATATAGATTGTAAATAGTTTAATGCACAAGTACCCCCAAGTCCTTCTGTACTGCAGCACTTTGCAAGTTTTCTCCATTTAAATTATAATTTGCTTTTCAATATTTTCTGCCAAAGTGAATAACCTCACATTTTTCCCACATTATACTCCATCTGCAAAATTTTTGCCCACTCACTTAGCCTATCTATATCGCTTTGCAGATTTTTTGTGTCCTCCTCAGAATTTGCTTTCCTACCCATCTTTGTATCATCAGCAAACTTGGCTACATTACACTCAGTCCCTTCATTCAAATCATTAATATAGATTGTAAATAGTTGAGGCCCCAGCACTGATCCCTGTGGCACCCCACTAGTTACTGTTTGCCAACCGGAAAATGACCCATTTATTCCGATTCTCTGTTTTCTGTTAGTTAGTCAAGCCTCTATCCATGCTAATATATTACCCCCGACCCCGTGAGCTTTTATCGTCTATGGCATCTTATCGAATGTCTTCTGGAAGTCCAAATACACCACATCCACTGGTTCCCCCTTATCCACCCTGCTCATTACATCCTCAAAGAACTCCACCAAATTTGTCAAAAATGATTTCCCTTTCATAAAACCATGCTGACTCTGCTTGATTGAATAATGTTTTTTCAAATGTCCCGCTACTGCTTCCTTAATAATGGACTCTATCATTTTCCCAATGACAGATGTTAGGCTAACTATAGTTTCCTGCTTTTTGTCTGCCTCTTTTTTTAAATAGGGCGTTAAATTTGCAGTTTTCCAATCCGCTGGGACCGCCCCAGAATCCAGGGAATTTTGGGAGATTATAACCAATGCATCCACTATCTCAGCAGTCACTTCATTTAAGACCCTAGGATTTAAGCCATCAGGTCTAGGGTACTTGTCCACCTTTATCCCATTATTTTACCGAGTACTACTCCCTCCCTATAGCCCCTTGATTATAGAAACATAGAAATATAGGCCCCAAGTTTCCACACGTGCCCCTCCGAGCTGGGTGCCTGTTTTTCGCGCCGAAAACGGCGCCTGAAAAAAAACACGCTATTCTCGAGCGCTTTGCAGCTCGATGTCTGCTTGGCGCGGCGCCCAGGGGGCGGAGCCTACAACTCGCGCCGATTTTGTAAGTAGGAGGGGGCGGGTACAATTTAAATGAGTTTTTTTCGTGCCGGCAACCCTGCGCGTGCGCATTGGAGCGTTCGCGCACGCGTAGTGTGAAGGAAACATTGGCACTCGGCCATTTTAAAAAGTGCTGCAGAAAAAGTGAAAATTTGTTTATTGAATCCTTGCAAAGGTTTGTATTTTAATTTTCTTGATATTTCTGTGTGTAAGGGTGAGGGAGTGCATTCTGTAATTAAAGATAGACTGTGATAAACGGGACACATGCACTTGTTTAATTCTATTCAAATTCTTTGTAGCTGTTCAATTTTTAACATTTTTTAATAAAACCACATTGCCCTTCCATGATCAGCACTGAGGCTTCTTGCAGCTTTCTCCCCCTGCCGTCCGTCGGGCCCGACGGCAAACCGCTGCCTGAAAGGCCTGCCTGAAGCACTTTCACACAGGTAGGAACATGGTTTATTTAATCTTTTCTTTGCTTATAAATTTTTATTCAGGTTGGATTTATTTGTATAATATTTGTATAAGTATAACTAAGGATTTATTGTAGAATATAATGACTTCCCTTCCCCCCTCCCCTCCCCCCCCCCCCACCTCGTTCCGGACGCCTAATTTGTAACCTGCGCCTGATTTTTTAATGTGTAGACAAGGTTTTTTCAAGCCTACAAAAATCTTCACTTGCTCCATTCTAAGTTAGTTTGGAGTACATTTTCACTGTGGAAACTTTCAAATCAGGCGTCAGTGGCCGGACACGCCCCCTTTTGCAAAAAAAATTCTGTTCAAAAGTGAAACTGTTCTACCTGACTAGAACTGCAGAAAACTTAAATGTGGAGAATTCCGATTTCTAAGATACTCCGTTCTCCACCAGTTGCTCCTAAAAATCAGGAGTAAATCATGTGGAAACTTGGGGCCATAGAAACATAGAAAATAGGTGCAGGAGTAGGCCATTCGGCCCTTCTAGCCTGCACCGCCATTCAATGAGTTCATGGCTGAACATGCAACTTCAGTACCCCATTCCTGCTTTCTCACCATACCCCTTGATCCCCCTAGTAGTAAGGACTACAGCTAACTCCTTTTTGAATATATTTAGTGAATTGGCCTCAACAACTTTTTGTGGTAGAGAATTCCACAGGTTCACCACTCTCTGGGTGAAGAAGTTTCTCATCTCGGTCCTAAATGGCTTACCCCTTATCCTTAGACTGTGACCCCTGGTTCTGGACTTCCCCAACATTGGGAACATTCTTCCTGCATCTAACCTGTCTAAACCCATCAGAATTTTAAATGTTTCTATGAGGTCCCCTCTCATTCTTCTGAACTCCAGTGAATACAAGCCCAGTTGATCCAGTCTTTCTTGATAGGTCAGTCCCGCCATCCCGGGAATCAGTCTGGTGAACCTTCGCTGCACTCCCTCAATAGCAAGAATGTCCTTCCTCAAGTTAGGAGACCAAAACTGCACACAATACTCCAGGTGTGGCCTCACCAAGGCCCTGTACAACTGTAGTAACACCTCCCTGCCCCTGTACTCAAATCCCCTTGCTATGAAGGCCAACATGCCATTTGCTTTCTTAACCGCCTGCTGTACCTGCATGCCAACCTTCAATGACTGATGTACCATGACACCCAGGTCTCGTTGCACCTCCCCTTTTCCTAATCTGTCACCATTCAGATAATAGTCTGTCTCTCTGTTTTTACCACCAAAGTGGATAACCTCACATTTATCCACATTATACTTCATCTGCCCACTATCCACTATTGGGATGTTTTTAGTGTCTTCCACCGTGAAGACTGATACAAAATATTTGTTCAACATCTCTGCCATTTCCCTGTTCCCCATTATTAATTCTCCAGTCTCATCCTCCAGGGGATCAACATTTATTTTAGCCACTCTTTTCCTTTTTGTGTACCTGTAGAAACTCTTACTATCTGTTTTTTTTATTTTGTGCTAGTTTACTTTCATAATCTATCTTCCCTCTCTTTATCATTTTTTTAGTCGTTCTTTGCCGGCTTTTAAAAGTTTCCCAATCCTCTGGCCTCCCACTAGTCTTGGCCACATTGTATGCCCTTGTTTTCAATTTGATGCCATCCCTTATTTCCATAGTTAGCCACGGATGGTTATCCCTTCTCTTACAGTCTTTCCTTCTCATTGGGATATATTTTTATTGCGAGTTATGAAATATCTCCTTAAATGTCTGCCACTGCTCATCAACCGTCCATACTTTAATCTATTTTCCCAGTCCATTTTAGCCAACTCTGCATTCATACCTTTGTAGTCTCCTTTATTTAAGCTTAAGGCACTGGTTTGAGATCCAACTTTCTCATCCTCCAACTGAATTTGAAATTTAACCATGTTAATGTCACTCATTCCTAAAGAATCCTTTACTAGTGTCGTGTATTCAACTATCATTGTAACCCACGTATAAGCTGACCTAAGTTGTACACCTTGAGAACATTGACCACAAGAAGGTGAACGTGTGGGAGACACTCCAAACCTGGACTTTCAGGTATAAAAGGGGAAGCTCCACCCACCTTCATCACTTGAGGACTTGGTAATAAAGGTAACTGGTCACAGAGTGACCTTCTCTCAAGTATGGGCCTCATGTGCATTTATACTGTATAGTAAGGACATATCATTGGCGACGAGAAACTGGGATTTAAACCACGCGAGCATGGCCACTAGCAGCACAGAAGAGAGGTACTGTGTTGGTGCTGATTGTGACGACTTTATTGAGAGACTACAGCAAAGTTTTGTCACTAAGGAATGGTTGGGACAGGATTCGGCCAACAAATGCAGGGCTCATCTCCTGACGGTTTGTGGATCCAGAACGTGCTCCCTGATGAAGGACCTTCTAGCGCCAGAGAAGCCGGCGGTCAAGACGTTCGAAGAGCTCAGTAAGTTGATCGGGGAGCACCATGCACATGGCGAGACATCAATTTTGCACGCAACGGCGGCGAGAAGGGCAAAGCGTTCCAGACTTCGTGGCAGATCTCCGGCAACTGACGAGCCTATGTAAGTTCCCAGATGCATGCAGAGCGGAGATGCTGTGAGACTTTTTTATTGAGGGCATCGGGCACGCTGGGGTTTTCAGGAAACTAATTGAGACCAAAGACTTGACCCTGGAAGCTGCAGCTCTGATAGCCCAGACATTTATCTCAAGGGAGGAAGAGAGTGGTCTAATATATGACAAAAATCTTGCCTCAAATGCGACAAACGACCAGGGAGTCAACATTGTTAATGCGGCACACAGTTCTCGAGGCAGACAAGGGCAATCGGACATGCCCCAACATGTAGTCGAACCCAAAGGGGGAATTTAATAGAGACAATGGTTAGCTGAACGGTGATTCATGCTATCGCAATGGACAATGCGGCCAGTAATGGGGCCATCAACACCTGTTAGTGGTGCGCTTAAGGACAGTTACAGAGACAGTCAGAGACGATCGACTGGTAATGGACCTTTTGTTTCCAACAATGGGGCCTCCAGCTCATGCTGGAGGTGTGGAGGCAAACACCCAACCAGAGCTTGCAGGTATCAGCAATATACCTGCAGAAACTGCAACGTCAGCGGTCACTTGGCGTGTATGTGCAGGAAGCCTGCAGCCAGGTTGATGTACGAGGAGGACGGGCCCGATGTAAGCCCTACGAGGCCAAATGAATACTGGGGGAAATCGCTGGAAGCTGAAGTTCAGTGAGTTCATGTGGAGCACATATACAGTTCATATACAAAGACGCCACCGATAATGATGAAAGTGCTCCTCAATGGCATCCCAGTATTAATGGAGCTAGACACGGGGGCCAGCCAGTCCCTGATGAGTATCAAACAGTTCGAAAGGTTTTTGGTGTCCAAGGCCAGGAGGCCAAAATTATTGCTGATTGACGCACAGCTACGGACATATACAAAGGAGATCATTCTGGTGCTAGGCAGCGCCATGGTAGTCGTGACCCACAAAGAATCGGAGAACAGGTTGCCACTCTGGATTGTCCCGGAGGACGGTCCCGCACTGTTGGAGAGGAGTTGGCTTGCTGTCATGAACTGGAAATGGGGCGATGTCAATGCAATTTCTTCTGTGGAGCGAGTATCATGTTCACAGGTCCTGGACAAATTTGACTCATTATTTCAACCCGGCATCGGGACTTTCATGGGGGCCAAGGTAGTGATTCACATAAACCCGTAAACCCAGACGCCAGGCCAATACACCACAAGGCCAGAGCGGTGCTGTACGTGATGCGGGAAAAGATAGAATGCGAATTGGACTGCCGGCTGAGGGAAGGCATCATCTCGCCAGTCGAATTCAGTGACTGGGCGAGCCCAATTATGCCGGTGCTCAAGGCGGATGGGTCAGTCAGGATATGTGGCGATTACAAGGCCACCATCAATCGGGTGTCACTCCAAGACCAGTACCCGCTACCGAGAGCGGAGGACCTCTTTGCGACGCTATCCGGTGGCAAACTTTTTTCAAAATTGGACCTGACCTCAGCTTACATGACCCAGGAGCTGGCGACACACAAGGGGTTGTTTGAGTATAACAGATGTCCGTTCGGGATTCGTTCAGCCCCCGCAATCTTTCAGCGAAATATGGAAAGCCTCCTCAAGTCGATTCCAAGGATGGTGGTTTTTCAAGACGACATCCTAATCACGTATCGCGATACTGAAGAACACCTTCACAACCTGGAGGAGGTGCTACACAAACTGGACCGGGTAGGGCTGCGACTGAAAAAGGTGAAGTGCGTCTTCTTGGCTGCAGAGGTAGAATTCCTGGGGATGAGAGTAGCAGCAGACGGGATCAGACCTACTGCGTACAAAACGGAAGCGATCCAGAGAGCACCCAGACCCCGTAACACGATGGAGCTGCGTTCGCTCCTGAGGCTCCTGAACTATTTTGGTAACTTTCTTCCTGAATTGAGCACATTGTTAGAGCCGCTACACGTGCTCCTACGCAAAGGTCGCGATTGGGTCTGGGGGGACAGCCAGGAAAGGGCTTTTGATAGAGCATGCAATTTGTTATGCTCCAACAAACTGTTAACGTTATTTGACCCATATAAGAAACTTGTTTTAATGTGTGATGCATCATCCTATGGGGTCGGGTGTGTGTTGCAGCATGTGAATGCCAATGGTCAGTTACAGCCGGCAGCTTATGCCTCCAGAATTCTGTCCCAGGCAGAAAGGGGCTATGGGATGGTAGAAAAGGAAGCACTAGCATGTCTATATGCAGTAAAAAAAATGCACCAGTATCTGTTTGGCAGGAAATTTGAGCTGGAGACAGATCACAAACCCTTAACGTCCCTTTTGGCCGACAACAAGGCCATAAATGCGAATGCATCGACCCGCATACAGAGGTGGGCACTCACGTTAGCCGCCTATGACTATACAATTCGGCACAGACCGGGCACTGAAAACTGCGCTGATGCACTCAGCAGGCTCCCACTAGCCACCACTGAGAGGACAACTGAGCATGATGCTGAGATGGTCATGGCTGTTGAAGCTTTCGAAAGCGAAGGCTCACCTGTGACAGCCCGTCAGATTAAAGTCTAGACAAATAAAGACCCGCTACTGTCTTTAGTTAAGAAATGTGTCCTGAATGGGGACTGGGCAGCCACGTACGGGGCATGTCCTGAGGAATTTAAACCGTTTCATAGGCGCAAGGCTGAACTGTCGATTCAGGCCGATTGCCTACTGTGGGGAAACCGAGTAGTCATGCCCCAGATGGGCAGAGAGGTGGTTATGAGAGAACTTCACAATGAGCACCCGGGCATTGTCATGATGAAGGCAATTGTCAAGTTACACGTTTGGCGGCCAGGGATAGATGCAGACCTGGAACTTTGCATTCGCAGGTGCAACACGTGTGCTCAGCTGGGCAACGCACCCAGGGAAGCCCCCCTTAGCCCCTGGTCCTGGCCCGCCAAGCCATGGTCACGCATCCATGTGGACTACGCAGGTCCTTTCATGGGAAAACAGTTTTTGGTTGTAGTAGACGCCTACTCCAAATGGATTGAGTGTGACATTCTCAATTCAAGCACATCCTCTGCCACGGTAGAAAGTCTACAGGCAATATTCGCCGCCCATGGACTACCGGATGTCTTGGTCAGCGACAATGGCCCGTGCTTCACAAGCACTGAATTCCAGGACTTCATGGCAGGCAATGGAATCAACCATGTCAGAACGGCACCGTTCAAATCGGCCTCAAACGGCCAGGTAGAACGAGCAGTGCAGATAATCAAACAGGGGATGCTCAGAATCCAAGGGGGTTCCCTACAAAGCCGCTTATCACGCCTTCTGTTGGCTAATAGATCCCGACCACACTCGCTCACAGGGGTTCCACATGCAGAGCTGCTAATGAAAAGGATGCTCAAAGCCAGGTTATCCCTTATACACCCCACCATGAAAGAAATTGTTGATAGCAGGCATCAGTCGCAATGTGACTACCATGACAGGAATGCGAGGGCGCAATGTATTGATGTCAATAACCCTGTTTTTGTCTTTAATTACGCTGCAGTGCCCAAATGGCTTGCAGGCACTGTGATTGTCAAAGAGGGGAATAGGGTTTTGGTAGTTAAACTTACCAATGGACAAATCTGTCGCAAGCTCGTGAATCAAACTAAAAGGAGGTTCAGCAACCCCATAGAAGAAGCAGAGGAAGAACACAACGTAGAGTTTACTCCACCACAGGTGACCGAACACCGGAACCAAGTGGAGGAGAGCCCAATCACTGTGGACAGTCCGGACAGGCCTGAGGCACCGCAAACAGCAGACACTCAGGCCAGCGCCCAACAACCGGAGCCCCAACTCAGGCGTTCTACAAGGGAGCGTAAACCACCAGAGAGACTTAACTAACCTGTGATCCCAATAAGACTTTGGGTGGGGAGGTGATGTCACGTATTCAACTATCATTGTAACCCACGTATAAGCTAACCTAAGTTGTACACCTTGAGAACATTGAGCACAAGGGGGTGAACTTGTGGGAGACACTCCTAACCTGGACTTCCAGGTATAAAAGGGGAAGCTGCACCCACCTTCATCACTTGAGGCCTTGGTAATAAAGGTAACTGGTCACAGAGTGACCTTCTCTCAAGTATGGGCCTCGTGTGCATTTATACTGTATAGTAAGGACATATCAACCAGGAGATCGTTTATTAATCCTGTCTCATTACACAGTATCAGATCTAAGATAGCCTGCCCCCTGGTTGGTTCTGCAACGTACTGTTGAAGGAAACTATCCCAGATACACTCTATGAACTCTTCCTCAAGGCTACCCTGGCCAATTTGCTTTGTCCAATCAATATGAAGGTTGAAATCGCCCATGATTATTGCAGTTCCTTTTTTACAAGCCTCCATTATTTATTGATTTATACTCCGTCCAACAGTGTAGCTACTGTTACGGGGCCTATAGACTCTGCCCACCAGCGACTTTTTCCCCTTATTATTCATTATCTCCACCCAAACTGATTCAACATCTTGATCTTTGCCAATACCGTTTCTCACTAATGCATTGATCTCATCCTTTATTAACAGTGCTACCCCACCTCCTTTTCCTTTCTGTCTGCCCTCCCAAATTGTCAAATGCCCCTGAATATTTAGTTCCCAGCCTTGGTCACCTTGCAACCATGTCTCTATAATGGCTATCAAATCATACCCATTTGTATCTATTTGTGTCATCATCTCATCTATTTTGTTACGAATGTTGCATGCATTCAGATAAAGAGCTTTTAAATGTGTTTTTTTACCATTTTTCCTGCTTTGACCCCACTTTCTGATTCACCTTTATGTTTATACATTCTGTTCCTTCCTGTCACGCACTGGTTTTCATTTCCCCTAGTGCTACCCTGCTCTATTGCCTTCTCCGTATTCTTTGACTTTTTAATTTTCGCTCACCTGAATCCTTCCCCTTACTAATTAGTTTAAAGCCCTGTCTACAGCCCTAGTTATTTGATTCGCCGAGACCCTAGTCCCAGCACGGTCTAAGTGGAGCCCGTCCCAACGGAACAGCTCCCTCTTACCCCAGTACTGGTGCCTATGTCCCATGAACCAAAACCCATTTCTCCCACACCAGTCTTTGAGCCGCAAAAAAAATCACCGCTGATGCACTCAAAGACCCTGCAAAGAAAGCCCTATTCAGCCAACGCCTCACAACAGCCTGACGATCCCAATGAACTAGGGGCTGCGGACTGCCCATAGTGTCTGGTCTGCCCTCAATCAGCACCATAATCAGCACCTGTGATGAGACTCTTGGTTACTCTACCAGAAAAAATCAAGACTGGTTCAATGAGAACGACCAGGAGATCCAGGAGCTAATAAACCGTAAACGCAAGGCATTCTTGAATTGGAAACAGCATCGCAACTCGAGAGAAAGAAAACGGATCTACAGGCAACTGAAGGCCGAGGTCCGATCAAAAAAACTTGTGACCTAAAGAACAGATGGTGGGTGGAAAGAGCGCAGGAGACCCAGCAACTAGCCGACAATCATAATGTGTGCAGCTCTTTTAGCGCAGTCAAGACCACTACGGCCCAAGCACTCGGGTCCTACCCCGCTGAGGGCTAAGAAGGGAGAGGTACTCATCAGGGACAGAGAGGCCACCAGTGCCCGCTTTGAAGATCTACTTAACCAACTCTGTATTTGACATGAGCGTCCTCGATTCCATCCCACAGCATGCTACCCTCCACCATCTCGGCACAACCCCAGCACGGCATGAGGTTGAAAAGGCCATCCGGCAGCTGATAAACAACAAGGCCTCAGGAGCAAATGGAATCCCCACCAAAGTACAAAAGCATGGCGGAGAAGTATTCTTGGCATGAATCCATGACCTCATCACTCTTATCTGGAAGGAGGAGAGCATGCTGGGCGATCTCAGAGACGCTGTAATCGTGACCATTTTCAAGAAAGGTGACAAGACTGATTGCGGTAATTACAGAGGAGTCTCCCTGCTGTCTGCCACAGGGAAAATGATCACAAGAATCCTCCTCAATCGTCTCCTACTAGTGGCTGAAGAGCTCCTCCCAGAGTCGCAATACGGATTCCGCCCTCTTAGAGACACAACGGACATGATTTTTACGCGGTGACAAATCGAAGAAAAATGTGGAGAGCAGCACCAACCTCTGTACATGGCATTCTTTGACCTCACAAAGGCCTTTTACTCAGTCAACCGAGAGGGATTATGGAGTTCCTCCTCAAATTCGGCAGTCCTCAATAAATTGTCACCATCCTCTGCCTGCTTCACGATGACATGCAAACCGTGATCCTGACCAATGGACCCACCACAGACCCAATACAAGTGCAGATCAGGGTCAAGCAAGGCTGTGTCTTCGCACCAACGCTCTTCTCAATCTTTCTCGCTGCAATGCTTCATCTAACCTCAAACAAGCTCCCCACTAGAATTCAGCTCATTTACAGGACGAACGGGAAATTTTTCAAACTGCATCACCTCCAGTTGAGTACCAAGGTTGTCTCAGTCTCTCATTGATTTACAGTATGCAGATGCTGCTTGCGTTTAAGCACACTCAGTGGCCATCCTTGACACCTTTACTGAAGCGTACGAGAGTCTAGGCCTTACATTAAATGCCCATAAGACAAAGAGTCTCTAGCAATCTGCCCCTGCCTCACAGTACTGCCCCCCCCCCCCAATCATCAAGATCCACGACAAGACGTGCACCACTTTCCACACCTTGGAAGCCTCCTGTCAGGGAGGACAGGCATCGATGACGAAACCCAACTCCGCCTTTAGTGTGCCAGTGCAGACTTCGGTCGCCTGAGGAAAAGAGTGTTTGAAGAACAAGATCTAAAACCCGGCACCAAGCTCATGGTCTACAGAGCACAGTGATTCCCGCCCTCCTATATGCTTCGGAGACATGGACAATGTACAGTAGGCACCTCAAAGCACTGGAGAAGTACCACCAACGTTGCCTCATCAAAATTCTGCAAATCCATTGGCAGGATAGGCGCACCAACATTAGTGTTCTCTCTCAGGCCAACATCCCCAGCATCTAAGCACTGACCATGCTCAATCAGCTCCAATGGGTGGGCCACATCGTCTGCATGCCTGATACAAGACTCCCAATAAAGCACTCTGCTCCGAGCTTCGTCATAGCAAGTGAGTTCCAGGCGGGCAGAGAAAACACTTGAAGGACACTCTCAAAGCCCTTCTTGAAAAAATGTAACAGCCCCACTGAACTTGGGAATCCCTGGCCCACGACCGCTCAAAGTGGAGAAGAAGCATTTGGGAAGGCGTCGAAATTTTGAGTCTCTTTGTCAGGAGCACGAGGAAGTCATGTACAAACAGCGGAAGGAGCGTACGACAAACCAAGCACCCCACCCACCCGTCCCATCAACCACCACCGGCCCCACCTGTGACAGAGTCTGTAGATCCCGCATTGGACTCATCAGCCACCTTGGAACTCATGTTAGTGTGGAAGCAAGTCATCCTCGACTCTGAAGGACCGCCTAAGAAGAAGATATATTGGGGCCAAAATTAGCCACCCGCTAAAAACACGGTGCACTTGCCCTTTTTCAACTGTTTTCTCCGCCGCGGTAGATGTGGTGGCCTCATGCACGAAATTCCGCCCTTTGGCTTTTTGTTTCCCGAGCGGCCCGGAAGTCGGTCATAATGGGGCCGGAAGTGCAGCGATGAGCGGAAGTTCACACACTAGAGGGGCAGAAGTTGCGGCGGGCGGAATGTCTGCCGCTGTTACTCATCAGCGTAGCGGTGCTGATGTCATCATGATGACTCATCACCACATTTCTCCCTTTCACTTTAATATGTCCTTACTTTACAGTATAAATGCACACGTGACCCATACTTGAGAGAAGGTCACTCTGTGACCAGTAACCTTTATTCGCCAGCACTGAAGTGGAGAAGATGGGTGGAGCTTCCCCTTTTGTACCTGAAAGTTCAGGTTAGGAGTGTCTCCCACAAGTTCACCACCTAGTGGTCAGTGTTCTCATTGTGTACAACTTGGGTCAGTTTATACTTGGATTACAATGACAGTAGAATACATGACATCACCTCCCCACCCAAAGTCTTATTGGGATCACAGGTTAAGTCTCTCTGGTGGTTTACGCTCCCTTGTAGAGCGCTTGAGTTGGGGCTCCGGTTGTTGGGCGCTGGCTTGAGTGTCTGCTGTTTGCGGTGCCTCAGGCCTGTCCGGACTGCCCACAGTGACTAGGCTCTCCTCCACTTGGTTCCGGTGTTCGGACACCTGTGGTGGAGTGAACTCTACATCGTGTTCTTCCTCTGCTTCTTCTGAACTTCCTTTTTGTTTGATCCACGTGTTTGCGGCAGATTTGTCCATTGGTAAGTTTAACTACCAGAATCCGATTCTCCTCTTTGGCAATCACAGTGCCTGTGAGCCATTAAGGCCTTGCAGCGTAGTTGAGGACAAAGACAGGGTCATTGACATTAATACATCACGCCCTCGCATTCCCATCATGGTAGTCACATTGTGACCGGCGCCTGCTCTCAACAATTTCTTTCATGGTGGGTGTATAAGGGATAACCTGGTTTTGAGCGTCCTTTTCATTAGCAGCTCTGCGGGTGGAACCCCTGTGAGCAAATGTGGTCGGGATCTATTGGCCAACAGAAGGCGTGATAAGCGGCTTTGTAGGGAACCCCCTTGGATTCTGAGCATCCCCTGTTTGATTATCTGCACTGCTCGTTGCGCCTGGCTGTTTGAGGCCGGCTTGAATGATGCCGTTCTGACATGGTTGATACCATTTCCTGCCATGAAGTCCTGGAATTCAATGCTTGTAAAGCACAGGCTATTGTCACTGACCAAGACGTCTGGTAGATCATGGGCGGCGAACATTGCCCGTAGACTTTCTACCGTGGCAGAGGATGTGCTTGAATTGAGAATATCACACTCAATCTATTTGGAGTAGGTGTCTACTACAACCAAAAACATTCTTCCCATGAAAGGACCTGCGTAGTCCACATGGATGCGTGACCATGGCTTGGCGGGCCAGGACCAGGGGCTAAGGGGGCTTTCCTGGGCGCATTGCCCAGCTGGGCACACGTGTTGCACCTGCGAACACAAAGTTCCAGGTCTGCATCTATTCCTGGCCACCAAACGTGTGACCTGGCAATTGCCTTCATCATGACAATGCCTGGGTGCTCATTGTGGAGTTCTGGGATGAACACCTCTCTGCCCATCTGGGGCATGACTACGCGGTTTCCCCACAGTAGGCAATCGGCCTGAATCGAGAGTTCAGCCTTGCGCCTGTGAAATGGTTTAAATTTCTCAGGGCATGCCCCGTATGTGGCTGCCCAGTCCCCATTCAGGACACATTTCTTGACTAAAGACAATAGCGGGTCTCTATTTGTCCAGACTTTGATCTGACGGGCTGTCACGGGTGAGCCTTAGCTTTCGAAAGCTTCAACAGCCATGACCATCTCAGCAGCATGCTCGGTTGCCCCCTCGGTGGTGGCTAGTGGGAGCCCGCTGAGTGCATCGGCGCAGTTTTCGGTGCCCGGTCTGTGCCGAATTGTGTAGTCATAGGCGGCTAATGTGAGTGCCCACCTCTGTATGCGGGCCGACACATTTGCATTTATGGCCTTGTTGTCGGCCAAAAGTACGTTAAGGGTTTGTGATCTGTCTCCAGCTCAAATTTCCTGCCAAACAGGTACTGGTTGTTTTGGATCGATAATAATAGACCCAGGTTTGGGATCTGGATGAATATTAAATAAGAGACAAGACAAATAAAGTAAAGAATAAAATACCGTTTACTGAGAGAAAAGAAACATTAATAATACAATTTATGAAGAAAAGAGAAGTATGATAAGATGCAACAAAGCTCACGGCCTTCAGCCCGTCGGGAACTCCACAGCGACGGCTGGTCAGGAGCACTGGGGGTCCCAGCACCGCTCGCGAATCACGGTCCAAGGTGAAGTTCAAAGAGCTGCGGGACAGTGCTGTACCTTTATACTATCAAATAAACATACTATTGAACAAAACATGGGTGCATGTGGCTTATGGCCAACTCCTAATCTGTAAGGCCGCAGGTGCTTGTCCACAAAGCATGAGATCTCGAGCCGCGGACCGTCTCATAACAAGCTGGTGTGCGTTCCAAGGTCGCTTTCTCTCTCTCTCTCTATATAGCAACAACAATCCACGAAGCATGGAGCAGAGACACACTGTGAATGACTAAATATCATAATTAACATTATGTGATTAACCCTATACAATACAATCCACCCTTGATATTTAGACATTCTAAGTAATATAATCAAGTTGAAGGTGTAATGCATCAGTTACACGTTGAGTATGTGCAAGCAACGCCCGCAATCTACACCTAAGAATACATACAAACAGTAATAACGTGACAAGTAAAACGGCGATAGGATGTATTAACAGCTTCAAAGCGGCGGATGTTTTGGGGGACCATAGAAACATAGACATAGAAAATAGGTGCAGGAGCAGGCCATTCAGCCCTTCTAGCCTGCACCGCCATTCAATGAGTTCATGGCTGAACATGAAACTTCAGTACCCCCTTCCTGCTTTCTCGCCATAACCCTTGATCCCCCGAGTAGTAAGGACTTCATCTAACTCCCTTTTGAATATATTTAGTGAATTGGCCTCAACTACTTTCTGTGGTAGAGAATTCCACAGGTTCACCACTCTCTGGGTGAAGAAGTTTCTCCTCATCTCGGTCCTAAATGGCTTACCCCTTATCCGTAGAAGATGTCCCACCAATACAATCCACCCTTGATAGTCTTGCGTACGATCAGCGTTAGCTAACCGCCACCCTATACGGCCATCCCATGCTGTGTTTGAGGATGGAAGCAGCACAGTCACAGATAACGAGACACAGAGATTTGCCAGCACGAGTTGGTAAGTCGCCATTTTTGGCAGAATTCCTGTGGGAGGAAGCATAAGTTTATTAATTTCAGCCTCGTTTAGTCAATTTACCCTTGTCAACACAGAGAGGAATATCTTGACCAGTCAGGAGCACCCAATAAGTATTTCCTTCTCCTTTCGCTGAGATTTCCCCTGCTTGTAAGGGTTTCTAGGGGTACTGCACCCACACTTTTCCTCCTTCACAAACTGTGTCCTGAGCCTGATTTTCTTTTTCAATTGTAGGGACACTAACTTTGCCTAACATGTGGCTTACGGGAGTTCCTCCCTCGCAATGGTCGGTGATTCAGATTGCGCACTGCTTGTGGTAAGACCTTTAACCACCATTGCAATGTTAATATTTTAATCTGTTGCTTAAGTAATCCATTCATACGTTCTATTAACCCTGCAGCTTGTGGATAGTAAGGTATGTGAAACATCCAATAGATCCCGTTGTCTACCGCCCACTGTTGCACTGTTTGACCTGTGAAGTGCGACCCATTATCGGACTGCACTTCTGCTGGCTCACCGTAGTATGTAATTAAATTCTCCAGTCCTTTAATCATACTTTGTTGATTCGCTTTAGTCACTGGATAAGCTATCAAAAGTCCAGAATATGTATCAACAGCAGTGAGCAAATATTGGAACCGTTGTTGCAATGGTAAAGGTCCTACATAATCAACTTGCCATATTTGTGCTGGTTGAGTCCCTCTCTTAATATGGGCACCGGGTTGTCGTTGTAGGGGAAATGTTTCATCTTTTGACAAATTTCACAGGTGTTTATGATCTGTTTAACACCGTCCGTAGTCAAATGTAACCCCCTATTTCGTGCCCATTGTATCGTACCCTGAATGCCCAAATGTCCAGATTTGTGGTGGGCCCACTACCCTACACCATATTCTTCCTCTTCCGCCTCTTTGACAGCCCGTACCCGGGCTATATTATCAATGGTGTTATTATATTCAGAGGTCTTTGAAGTGTTTTTCATGTGAGCGTCCACATGATATACAGTTATTTTCATCTTCTGGGCTTTGGACCATATTTGTTCCCATAGGTGCTTTCCCCACAAGTCTTTCCCAGTTATTTTCCAGTTATGTTCATGCCAGTTTCGCATCCAGCTCGCCATGCCCATTGGCTACTGCCCATGAGTCAGTATATATGTGTACTTGTTGCTGTTCCTCTTCTAACGCAAGGACTACAGCTGTTCGTTCTGCTTGCTGGCTGGAGCCTCCCACGCCCTCACCATGCACAATTGTCTGGGTTTTTGGATTGAAGGCAGCGGCACGCCATCGCCGAAGGCCATTTCGCCAGACCGCTGAGCCATCTGTGAACCAGGCATGGCTACGCTCTTCAGGTGTTAACTGTTCAAAAGACACGCCCCAGGAGATCGCTGAGTTAAACTGACAGACGACTGCGTAAGTTCACTCCCAGCTGTTTGTGGGTATTCAGCCACATGCTCATGTAGTCGGGTGATCCCTTCTTTCCCTTTACGTGCTCTGTCTGCGATGTACCATTTCCAGTGCACTATGGAGCTTTGCTGCGCTCGCCCGACCTTGTGTGTCTCATTTTCTGAGAGAACCCAGGATAATATGGGTAGGTCTGCTCTTAAACTGACTTTGTCGTCCCCTGTCTGTCCTTCTGTTTCTGTCAGGGCCCAATAACATGCTAATAATTGTTTCTCAAATGGAGTGTAACGAGTAGCAGCATCTGTCAATTTTCTAGACCAGAACCCTAACGGTATACGAGTGCCATGTTGAACCTGCCACAAACTCCATACTGCAGTATCATTGGTAACGGATACCTGTAGCTCAACAGGCTGTCCAGGCACTCGCGGGGCTAGGGGTAAAGCTTGAGCTATGGCTTCTTTGGCTGCATCAAAAGCCACCTGTTGTTCCTTTCCCCACTTGAAGTGGGCCTTTTTTCGTGTTACGGCATACAGCGGTTTTAATAACATCGTGAGGTGAGGTATGTGTCTCCTCCAGTAACCCAATAGTCCCACAAACCGTTGTGTCTCAGTTTTATTCGTGGGGGTGGCCATTTCTTGAGTTTTATTCTTCACAGGCTCGGGTATGATGCGCTCACCCCGAGACCATTGGATCCCCAGAAACTGGACAGTCTGGCTAGGGCCCTGCATCTTCTTCGGATTTATCTCCCAGCCCCTGTCTCGCATGTGTTGGACTAAAGTAGCTCGGGCTTCTGACACCACAGCCTCGGTGGGACCCCTTATTAGTACATCATCGATGTAGTGTGCCAGTGAGACATTAGGAGCCAACGTGCACATGTCCAGGTCCCGGGCCACCAATCCGTGGCATAGGGTAGGGCTATGTAGGTAACCTTGAGGTAGGCATTTAAACGTGTATTGCCTCCCTTCCCAAGTGAATGCAAACTGGTCCTGGGATTCTTCCACTATTGGAATGGAGAAAAAGGCATTGGCCGGGTCGATTACCGCATACCACTCCGCACCTTCTTCAGTCTGCCGCTCTGTTATAGTTACTACATCTGGGACAGCGGTTGCCAGGGGAGGGGCAAATTTGTTCAGTTGTCGGTAGTTCACAGTCATCCTCCAACTTTTGTCGGGTTTCTGCACAGGCCAAACAGGGCTATTGTAGGGGGACAGCGCATGTCTAATGATACCCGCCTCCAAGAGCCCTTATATGGTTTCCCCTATTTCTTTGTGTCCCCCAGGTATTCGGTACTGTTTCATAGTCACTATACGCGATGGCCGTGGTATTACCACTGGTTCCCACTTTGCTTCCCCTGCAATCACAGTGATCGCCCGTATCCCGAATGAGAATCGCCCGAACGAGGTTTTGTGTGTGGTTCCCTTTAAAAGGTCCATTCCAATAATATGTTCCGTTACTGCCGATATTAAGACCATTACCCAGCGCGGAGGCCCATTTCCCAACGCCATTCTGATAGTTGTTCGGACAGCAGGCGTTTCTGCCCCTCCGAACCCATGAATCATCATACGGGTCCCTGTGTGTTTCCTAGGATTTTCCATGGATAATAGTAACTTCTGCCCCTGTGTCTAGTAAAGCCACATCTCTTTGTATGTTTCCCCCCCCACCAATGTATCGTAATCGGAATGTGTGGCCTCAGATCCCTGGGACCTTGGGTTGATGTGGTTCTAACGGGGGGTACTCCCGGGTCCTGGCCACACCCCTAGTCGAGGGAATTACTAGCCTTTCACAGCTCTTCTACGTTGGGGTATGCGAGTAGCGCACCCCTCATCATAGGAGGGCCACTCTTCATCAGCCTGCTCCGCATTCCTGCCATAAAGAGCTCCTGATCTGGCCCCCCATATGGTTGGTGGTATATTCCTCCCTGTGTTGCCATGTTGCGCAACTGTATCGCACCCTCCGCCATAGTACTCCAAGGTTTTACCTCGCCTTCCTAATCAACGGCAGAGGGATATTTTTGCCGGACCCCTATAGTGACCATGTCCCATAGTGAACTTGTGCCCTGGACATTCCGTAGCACTGCTGTGATATGGTGGTCCATAGTCATAGTCCCCATTTTTGTTAGCACTTCAGGATTAAGTATTACGCCTGATGCTCCCTGGTCCCAAATCCGGGTTAGCCATTCTGACAATGATTCCCCGGGTTTTTGACGAAATCGAGACCCTATTTCTTGTAACTCACTTGTGGTGAAGTCACGCACCCTTCTAGTGGTTACCAGCTGTTCCCCATCTTCCATCTTGCTGTTTCATCTTATTTGTCATAAGGAGTCTAGCTTCCGTGCTCGGAGCGTATGGGGAAGGGTTTTTAATTTCCCGTTCCCCCCCCCCCTCTCCATCTGTCCACTCATATTCTGAGTCAGAGGAGTACCAGATATTTTTGGTGCACCCCCAACAATTTTTTCCGGCTTGTACACCTTCCCCACATGATTTTGCATTGGCTTTTAAACACTCACTGGAGTCTAATTGAGCAAGTACAAACCAGCAAATCAGTGCAATACAAAGGATATATTTCAAATCCATCTGTAATTTCCGTGGTCTGGCTTTCTTTTTATTTTGTACTGTCGCCAGACGACATATTAAAGTTTCTGATTGTTCATTGACCTTGTCAGCCCGTTCTTGTGCAGTGCAGACCGCTTCAGTCAGGGTCGAGTTTTGACTTTCCAAAACCTTACCAGCTGTTTTTAACTGTAGGTTTTCTGCCTCACTTTCCTTAAGTTGTTTACACATCGCCCTTAATGCTATCAACAAAATCCATCCCATTTGTGGGGAACTATTTTTCTCCTGTGGGAAGCCTGCTTCCTCCAGGAGAGACAGTACCGCGTGGGGTACGGTTCTATCTTTGCTCTGTTCCAATAACTGCGTATCCCAATGTTGCGGGGGTCCAAACCGGGCTAGCACATTGGCAAGAGAGCCAAAACCCTCATCCCTCGTGCTCCACCCTGGTATTCTATACTTCTCTCCCGCAGGAGGAGACTGCTTCTTGTCTTTTCTCTTAAACATTTTACCAGATCTTGTTCGTGACGCCAAAATGTTTTGGATCGATAATAATAGACCCAGGTTCGGGATCTGGATGAATGTTAAATAAAAGAAAAGACAAATAAAGTAAAGAATAAAATACCATTTACTGAGAGAAAAGAAACATTAATAATACAGTTTATGAAGAAAAGAGAAGTATGATAAGATGCAACAAAGCTCACGGCCTTCCGCCCGTCGGGAACTCCACAGCGACGGCTGGTCTGGAGCACTGGGGGTCCCAGCACCGCTCGCGAATCACGGTCCAAGGTGAAGTTCAAAGAGTTACGGGACAGTGCTGTACCTTTATACTATCAAATAAACATACTATTGAACAAAACATGGTGCATGTGGCTTATGGCCAACTCCTAATCTGTAAGGCCCCAGGTGCTTGTCCACAAAGCATGAGATCTCGAGCCACGGACCGTCTCATAACAAGCTGGTGTGCGTTCCAAGGTCGCTTTCTCTCTCTCTCTATATAGCAACAACAATCCACGAAGCATGGAGCAGAGACACATTGTGAATGACTAAATATCATAATTAACAGTATGTGATTAACCCCATACAATACACTGGTGCATTTTTTTTAGTGCATATACACATGCAAGCGCTTCCTTTTCTACCATCCCGTAGCCCCTTTCTGCCTGGGACAGACTTCTGGAGGCATAAGCTACCAGCTGTAACTGACCCTTGGTATTCACATGCTGCAACACACACCCGACCCCATAGGATGACGCATCGCACGTTAACAGAAGTTTCTTACATGGGTCATATAGCGTTAACAGATTGTTGGAGCATAACAAATTGCGTGCTCTGTCAAAAGCCCTTTCCTGGCTGTCCCCCCAGACCCATTCGCGACCTTTGCGTAGGAGCACATGTAGCGGCTCTAACAACGTGCTCAATTTGGGAAGAAAGTTACCAAAATAGTTCAGGAGCCCCAGGAACGAACGCAGCTCTGTCGTGTTACGGGGTCTGGGTGCTCTCTGGATCGCTTCCGTTTTGGATGCAGTAGGTCTGATCCCGTCTGCTGCTACCCTCATCCCCAGGAATTCTACCTCTGGAGCTAGGAAGACGCACTTCGCCTTTTTCAGTCGCAGACCCCTACCCGGTCCAGTCTGCGTAGCACTTCCTGGTTGTCGAGGGGTTCTTCAGTATCGCAACCCATGATGAGGATGTCGTCTTGAAAAACCACCATCCTTGGAATCGACTTGAGGAGACTTTCCATGTTTCGTTGAAAGATCGCGGCGGCTGAGCGAATCCCGAACGGACATCTGTTATACTCAAACAACCCCATATGTGTCGTGATGGTGGTCAGCTTCTTTGACTCACAGGCCAGCTCCTCGGTCATGTAAGCTGAGGTCAGGTCCAATTTTGAAAAAAGTTTGCCACCGGATAGCGTCACAAAGAGGTCCTCCGCTCTCGGTAGCGGGTACTGGTCTTGGAGTGACACCCGATTGATGGTGGCCTTGTAATCACCACATATCCTGACCGACCCATTGGCCTTGAGCACCGGCACAATCGGGCTCGCAAAGTCACTGAATTCGACTGGCGAGATGATGCCTTCCCTCAGCAGGCAGTCCAATTCGCCTGCTATCTTTTCCCGCATCACGTACGGCACCGCTCTGGCCTTGTGGTATACTGGCCTGGTGTCATGTGAATCACTACCATGGTCCCCATGAAAGTACCAATGCCGGGTTGAAATAGTGAGTCAAATTTGTCCAGGTCCTATGAGCATGATATTCGCTCCACAGAAGAAATTGCATTGACTTCGCCCCATTTCCAGTTCATGACAGCAAGCCAACTCCTCCCCAACAGTGCAGGACCGTCCCCCGGGACAATCCAGAGTGGCAACCTGTTCTCCGAATCTTTGTGGGTCACGACTACCGTGGTGCTGCCTAGCACCGGAATGATCTCCTTTGTATATATCCATCGCTGTGCATCAATCAGCAATAATTTTGACCTCCTGGCCTTGGACACCCACAACTTGTCAAACTGTTTGATACTCATCAGGGACTTTGTCTAGCTCCATTGATACTGGGATGCCATTGAGGGGCACTTTCATCATTATCGGCGGTGTCCTGGTGTATGAACTGTATATATGCCCCACATGAACTCGCTGAACTTCAGCTTCCAGCAATTTCCCCCAGTGTTCATTTGGCCTCGTAGAGCTTACATCGGGCCTGTCCTCCTCGTACATCAACCTGGCTGCAGGCTTCCTGCACATACGTGCCAAGTGACCGCTGACGTTGCAATTTCTGCAGATATATTGCTGATAACTGCAAGCTCTGGCTGTGTGTTTGCCTCCACACCTCCAACATGAGCTGTTGTTGGAAACAAAAAGTCCATTACCAATCGATTGTCTCTGACTGTCTCTGTAACTGTCCTTAAACGCACCATTGACAGGTGTTGATGTTCCCATTACTGGCCGCATTGTCCCTTGCGATGGCGTGAATCGCCATTCAGCTAGCCATTGTCTCTGTTGAATTCCCCCTTTGGATTCGACTACATGCTCCGGCATGTCCGATTGCCCTTGTCTGCCTAGAGAACTGTGTGCCGCATTAACAATGTTGACTCCCTGTCCATTTGCTGCATTTAAACCAAGATTTTTGTCACACATCATTCTGGTCTCTTCCTCCCCTGAGATAAATGTCTGGGCCATCAAAGCCGCCATTTCCAGGGTCAAGTCTTTGGTCTCAATCAGTTTCCTGAAAACCCCAGCATGCCCGATGTCCTCAATAAAAAATGTCTCGCAGCATCTCCGCTCTGCATGCATCTGGGAACTTACATAGGCTCGCTAGTTGTCAGAGGTCTGCCACGAAGTCTGGAACGCTTTGCCCTTCTTGCCGCCGGTGCGTGTAAAACCGGTGTCTCGCCATGTGCATGCTGCTCGCCGGTTTAAAGTGTTCCCCAATCAACTTACTGAGCTCTTCAAAAGTCTTGTCCACCGGCTTCTCTGGCACTCGAAGGTCCTTCATCAGGGAGTACGTTCTGGATCCACAAACCTTCAGGAGATGAGCCCTGCATTTGTCGGCCGAATCCTGTCCCAACCATTCCTTGGTGACGAAACTTCGCTGAGAGAAATTCAAGGTATTATAACCCTTTCCAGTTGCAACATGGTGTATAGGATTGAACAAATTCGATATTTGATTTTGTTATCTTTATCTAATAGATAATAATTACATCAGTTCCGTATTACATAGACTATACAGCACAGAAACAGGTCATTTGGCCCAACCAGTCTGTGCTGGTGTTTATTTCATAGATGAAGTACATAATGAGAAGCCAAAGACCTGGACAGAGTATCATGTGTCACTCATACCCAGGAACTGTAATTCTGGCATGACATCACCAGAGCTGGTTAGACTTGTTCGGAGGTAGTGGCCCTCTTTGTCCTTTTATGAAATAGAAACATAGAAAATAGGGGCAGGAGTAGGCCATTTGGCCCTTCGAGCCCGCACCGCCATTCAATATGATCATGGCTGATCATGCAACCTCAGTACCCCACCCCTGCCTTTTCTCCATACCCCCTGATCCCTTTAGCAGTAAGGGCCTTACATCTAACTCCCTTTTGAATATGTCCAATGAATCTACTTAACAACTTTCTGTGGCAGAGAATTCCACAGGTTCACAATTCTCTGGGTGAAAAGGTTTCTCCCCATCTCGGTCCTATATGGTTTACCCCTTATCTTTAGACTGTGACCCCTAGTTCTGGACTTCCCCAACATCGGGAGCATTCTACCTGCATCTAACCTGTCCAGTCCCGTCAGAATTTTATATGATTCTATGGGATCCCCTCTCATTCTTCTAAATTCCAGTGAGTATAAGCCTAGCCGATCCAGTCTTTCCTCATTTGTCAGTCCTGCCATCCAGGAATCAGTCTGGTGAACCTTCGTTGCACTCCCTCAATAGCAAGCACGTCCTTTCTCAGATTAGGAGACCAAAACTGCACACTAGACTTAATGTGTGGCCTCACTAAGGCCCTGTACAACTGTGGTAAGACCTCCCTGCTCCTATACTCAAATACCCTTGCTATGAAGGCCAGCATGCCATTTGCTTTCTTTACTGCCTGCTGTACCTCAATGCCTACCTTCAGTGACTGATGTACCATGACAACCCAATGATGTCAAAGTTTAGCAAAATTCTATGAAGTTAGTGGCAACTCTGATGCATTGGTGGCCGACCTTGGAAAGGAATAATGGGGATGTATTCGGGAAGTGGTGAATTATAGCAACACAGGAAGGAGTGCGTAAAAAGGGAAAATGGATTTTAAATGCACTATTTTGATATTTATTTCCTCTTGCGGTACAGAGTTCTAGTCAGACTTGACATACTCGGTGAAATGGAAAACACTCTATGGAGCAGTGTGATAAGCCTTAGAGTGAAAGGAAGGCATCCTATGCTAACACCATGCTAAATTGGTGGCACTATATTGCTGCAGAGACTGCAGTCATGGTACAAACAATTAGCCAGACTCGAATAGAATCGATCTGACTGTATTATTGTCTTACTGTGTGAGAGACAAGAGGCACCAGGGAGAAATGTATGTACATAGGGAATCTGCTCATACCACAGCTTTATACGCGTGGATTGGACTGTATGATCTGTTTTACGTTTTGTCCACAGCACTGACTGCTTAAAATAACTTTGTGAAACTGACTTAAAAAAAGCAACCCGACTGTTTCAGACAAAATAGATTGACAGCAGGAAATCCTGCTTTCTGTTCAGCCCTTTGTGGAATAATGTGTGTAGAGATGGTGTTGGCTGCCCTCTGTTGAGCATGCTAACATTTTTTACAGTCAAAACAAGATATTAACATAGAAACATAGAAACATAGAAAATAGGTGCAGGAGGAACATTAGGGTAGATAGAGAGAAGCCATTTCCGCTGATTGGGGATTCTAGGACCAGGGAGCATAGCCTAAAAATTCGAGTCAGACCTTTCAGGAGGAAAATTAGGAAACACTTCTACACACAATAGAAGTTTGGAACTCTCTTCCGCAAAAGCTAGATCAATTGTTAATTTTAAATCTGAAATTGATAGCTTTTTGTTAACTAAAGATATTAAGGGATATGGGGCTAGACTGTCCTATGAGCCCCTCAACGCCCGATTGCCCGCTGAGAAGAATCGCTAACTTTCGGTGAGTAACACTGGCAAGAATTTCCATTTTTATGTTTAAAGTAATTGAAACTAATTGCCCGGCGAGAAAATGGCATTGCACACTCATTGTTGGCGGTTTTCTTGGCGGTTAAGCGGAAATATAGTAACATGGGCAGTTGATACCGGAATGGACGGTAAGTATTTAAAATTTAGTCCGAGGCTGCGGTTGGGCCTAGGGAGGGGGGGAAACTTATTAAAAAAATTTCAATTAAAAAAAAATAAAACCGTACAAAGCGTTCCCAAGATACTTTTATACCTAATTGCCATTTTAAAATTTTTTAAAAATAAATAAAGAACCTTAACTGATCTTTCTTTGCAGGGCCCCCCCTTACCGCCCTCTCGGCGATCTGGATACAGGCGGTTGAGACCAAACTTACGCCCTGGCTGTTGTTCTCGGCGTTGCACGTGGGCGGTTTGGTCCCGGCGAGCAACTTCAGATGTGGGCAATAACGTTCAAAAACTTAAGTGGAAACTTTCGCTGGGCGGAAAAACAGCTGTACTGCCAATAAAATCGGCAATAAATGATACGAAAATCTAGCCCATGGAGTTAGGCTGCAGATCAGCCATGATCTCAGTGAATGGAGGAACAGGCTCGAGGGGCTCAATGGCCTACTCCTGTTCCGATGTTCCTAACTCAATCGCCATGGTAACAGCTTGAGCAGATCAAGGCTGTTTCTAATTTTGTTCCCTTCTCCATAATGACAACCCGTCTTTGAGTACCGGATGTTCAATGCAGCTTGCAATATGTAATGTCTTATAATAGAATTTCTTATGTCTGTCTCTTATAGTAAGACTACAGAGTTCATGTATAAAACTGTGTTGTGATTGTTGTGTGTATGTCAGTTTGCTTCCTAATTGATTTAGTCATTGGGCTAGATTTTCGGCTCATTTGCGCCCCATGGGCGGGGCGCAAAAACAATTTTTGTGGCATGAAACGAGGCGCACAAGATTTCGCGCCCCGGCGGAATTTTCGGCAATGGTTTGGTGGCGCCGCTAAAACTTAGCGCCCGCCTGCTGTTTCGACCGTTTGGATGATGTAAATCATCATGCATCGCTACGTTAGCGCCCCGGACGGAATTTTCGAGCATATCGCCCAATTTAGCGCCCGCCCGGGAACCTGCCAGCAAAAACCAGTCGGACCCAGGATGGCATCTTGAAAACGGCGGAGAATGTTGGAGTTGTGAGCGATTAAAGCATTGGGAGAAGAACGCTGCGATACTGCATACTTTCGGTTGTGAAGTTTATGTGAGATTATAGTTTGTTTTAAAGGACATTTAAGGACATTTTAAAGATGGGGGCCATTCTATGTCAGCCATTAATCCTGCCTGCTATATTCATACGGCGTCGAGCTGCAAGAAGGCTTATTGATGATCATTTTCAACGTAATCGAAGAGGTCGCAGATGTATGGGGAGGAGGCCTTACCCCCATGGGTTTACAGGGAACATCGTTTATGCCTCCAGCTCTCTGAGGCACAGTGCATAAGAAGGCTGTGCTTCCAAAAAGAAGTGCTGACAGAGATATGCCAGCTCGTATAGGCAGACCTACAGCCTACCAGCGGCAACAGGACTGCACTACCCGTCGAGGTGAAGGTGACTGTGGCACTTGCCTTCTATGCCTCCAGCTCCTTGCAGGCATCAGTGGGGGACATATGCTCCATCTCGCAGCACGCTACACATCGCTGCATTTGCCAGGGGACTAGTGCACTGTACGCATGCAGGATGGACTTTATAAACTTCCCAATGACCAAGCAGACCCAAATTGAGAAGGCTGTAGGTTTTGGATGATTCGTTGGCTTCCCCAAGGTTCCGGGTGCCCTTGACAATACGCCGTCGCCCTGCGAGCACCTTTACAGAGGGCAGAGATTTTCCAAAACTGTAAGGGATTCCACTCCGTGAATGTACTGATCGTCTGTGACCATACTCAGCACATCATGGCAGTAAATGCTCAATATCCAGGGAGCATCCATGATGATTTCATCTTGCGTGAGAGCACTGTCTCAACCACAAGACCTGATGCTCGGGTACAAAGGTTACGGCCTTGCCACCTGGCTCATGACCCCACTCTGGAATCCTCAGACAGAAGCTGAACATCGCTATAATGAGAGCCATGCAGCCTCACGCTACATCGTCGAACAGACAATTGGAGTGCTCAAGCAGCACTTCCGATGCCTGGACCACTCTGGAGGCTGCCTGCAATACTCCCCTCAGCAGGTCTCTGCGTTCATTGTGGTGTGCTGCATGCTACACAACTTGGCCATCATGAGGGGACAGGAATTGCCACTGGGGACCGCAGGACCACCTCAGGAGAGAGGGGAGGAGGAGGAGGAGGGGGAGAGGACGATGACGAGGAAGAGGAAGAGGAGCCTGGTGAGGAACCCATGCCACCACCACCACCACCACAACCACAGGGGAGGCATCGTGGAAATTTCGCCGCTGCAAAAACTTTACATCAGCAGCTCATAATTGAACACTTTGCTTGAACAGTGAACGGCACGTTTCACCGTTGCCTGCCCACTCTATCCCACCATGTTGACTATTCCCCCTCTTATTCTGCGAATGAGACACTACACAGGAATGGTTGAGGTGAACAAAGGAATTTATGAAGCATTGTAAACTTTTATAACTTTGTTAGTTTCATTTTGAAACTTTGAAACTTTAATAAAATAACATAAATTATCTGCATCCAGCAGTGTGTGATTATTCAACAACAACAACAACAACAACATTATAAACAACAGAATGCAGAACACAATGCAGCAACCCCTGCCCCACTCTCTTTTACCACCGGCTCATCCCCGCCGCCCCCCCCTTACCCTTATCCCCCTCCCTTGCTTGATGCTTCTACCCAAAGTGGTATTAAGATGGCGTACAGCAAAGTTGCCAGAGCACTGCTGTGTTGGGGGGAGAGACAATGGAGTTGCTGTCTGGTGACGCACTGGACCAGCTCGTCGCATGGAAGGCCCGGCTTCTGACTGGTGAGCCTCTTCATTGGTGTCGCCAGTCACAAGTGGTGTGGGTCTGGGTGTCACACTGGGGAACACAGAGAGTATGGCGGGAGGGTTTATGGACTGCATCACCTGCCCAAGCTGAAGCAGAGCTTCTGCCTGTGATGCAACATCCCCACTGACATCTGGGAGTCCCTGGCCAAAGGCTGCCCTAAGTGGAGGAAGTGCATCCGGGAGGGCACTGAGCACCTTGAGTCCCATCGCCGAGAGCATGCAGAAATCAAGCGCAGGCAGCGGAAAGAGCATGCGGCAAACCTGTCCCACCCACCCCTTCCCTCAATGACTATCTGTCCCACCTGTGACAGAGACTGTGGCTCTCGTATTGGACTGTTCAATGACCTAAAAACTCATGTTAAGAGTGGAAGCAAGTCTTCCTCGATTCCGAGGGACTGCCTGTGATGATGATGATGCACCATATTTGGCAAGACTTCGCGCCACACTCTCTGAGACTCCAGTGTCACTGGTGGAGGCCACCAGCCACGTGTGGGCAGTGATGGCCTCGCAGGTTTCACAGCTCGCACTGACAATCTGCAATCCTACCTCCATAATGGTCGCAGTGAGATTCTCGATGGTCGCGGGAATCCTACCCAAGACATCAAGGAGCTGACGGGTGAGGTGGATACTCTCCCTGGACAGTCCCACCATGTCCAGTTCCACGTCTGCCTGTCTGTCAGCAGACCGGCTTTGCCAACTCACCCTCCGGAGGGATGGCCTACGGGATTCGACCCCAGAACTGTGTTGCTGCACGCCACTAGTCCCAGGAGCCTCGGAAGTGTCAAATCCCGAGAAAGTTATGTCATCGTCCTCGGGCGAGGTGATTGCTGATGGTTAAACAGGGGTAGATTGCATCTGCCTTGGAGTCAGCTGATCTCTGAATTCATCCTCTTCCTCCTCCTCCTTCTCTTCCTCCTCCAGACGCTGGGCTGATGTTGAGGGTTGATTTGAGGGATGCTGCAGCTGTGACTGATCATCTGGAACTAGAAAGCAACAGACGAGTGGTTAGCAGCAGGGGAGAGGACAAGGTGATATGAGGAAGGTCGCATAGCGCAGGCTCATTTGAAGGACCGTCGCTACTCCATTATATCTAGTCCAGAGACACTGCAGGACATTACCCCAACCCTAATCTACAGACACTGCATCACATTGCCCCAACCCTAATCTACAGACACTGCATCACATTGTCCCAACCCTAGTCCACAGACACTGCATCACATTGTCCCAACCCTAGTCCACAGACACTGCATCACATTGTCCCAACCCAGCCCAGCGAGTGTGCAGAACTTACCCTCAGTCATCATCATAGGCAGTCCCTTGAAATCGAGGAAGATTTGCTACCATTCTAAAAGTGAGTTCTCAGGTGACTGAACAGTTCAATACGGGAATTACAGTCTCTGTCACAGGTGGGACAGACAGTGGTTGAAGGAAAGGGAGGGTGGGGAGTCTGGTTTGCCGCACGCTCCTTCCGCTGCCTGCGCTTGTTTTCTGCATGCTCTCGGCGATGAGACTCGAGGTGCTCAGCGCCCTCCCGGATGCTCTTCCTCCAATTAGGGCAGTCTTGGGCCAGGGATTCGCAGGTACCAGTGGGGATGTTGCACTGTATTAAGGAGGCTTTGAGGGTGTCCTTGAAATATTTCCTCTGCCCACCTGGGGCTCGCTTGCCGTGTAGGAGTTCCGAATAGAGCGCTTGCTTTGGGAGTCTCGTGTCAGGCATGCAGACAATGTGGCCTGCCCAGCAGAGCTGGTCGAGTGCGGTCAGTGCTTTGATGCTGGGGATGTTGGCCTGATCGAGAACACTGACACTGGTGCATCACTGCTCCCAGTAGATTTGCAGGAGCTTGCGGAGACATCATTGGTGGTATTTCTCCAGCGCTTTGAGATGTCTACTGTACATGGTCCACATCTCTGAGCCATATAGGAGGGCAGGTATCACTACAGCCCTGTCGACCATAAGCAGTATCCGAGCGGGGGTCAGCACTCCCAGTGGCAATTGCCCGACCTGAGACGCCGATGAGGCCAGCCACTCGCCGACCTTGAGGAGCGAGTGGCAGGGTCTGAGGTGGACCGCCGCCTGTCCTCAACTGCTCGTGGTGGTTATGGGACTTCTTTGCCTGCAAAGATGAAAATGGGAATGGTTACCAGAAGGTCCATCTGCTCTTGTGGCACACACAGATAGCCACCAAAACATTTATACCATACTGTCTGAATGTAATAGAGTCCTCTGTTTAATGGCCTTGGAAGTTGCACGTGGTTCATCAGGAGGACATCTAGGGGGGAAACATCTCAAGAGATCTCAGAAAGCAATCTTAATAATGTGTAAAGGTCATTCATGGCAAATAGGGTGCCAAACTAAGCCTACCTATGTGTTATGCATTTTAGGAGGCAACTCACAGAGTGCTGAGAGACGGCAACAGCATGAGAAATATCGGGCCCTAGTTTCGGGTGGAGTTGCTCCTAGTTTTTTGGAGCAACTTGTTTAGTTTGGAGTATGTTAGAAATTGCAATTCTCGGATATTAGTTTGCTCCAGTTCGAGTGAGTTAGTTTAGGTTGGCTTTAGGTAAGGTACTTTTTTTTCAAAAGGGGGTGTGTCCAGCCACTCAGGCCTGTTTTGCAAGTTTCGGCAGTGAAAACTTACTACAAACTAACTTAGGACGGAGTAAGTGTCCACTTTTGTAAGTTCTGAAAAACATTATCTAGAGTTAAGTTTAGTGCAGACACAGCCAGAGACGGGGGGGGGGGGGTGGGAAGCATTAAACACAAAGGACTCATCAACATCACAACAGGGGGGGGAGGGAAGTTAGAGGGTTTTCCATAAACACCTTCACAACAACATTAAAGAAGCAAAGTACATTTAAAGCACAAAGCACTAAACAAAGCAGTACATTTAAAGCACCAAGCACTAAACGAAGAACAAAAAGTAATAAGCAATGAATTAATAAAAAATAGAAGGAACCCTGCACCTAAAGCACCAGGACCAAAGTAATAAGTAATCAATCAATAAAAAATAGAAGTCCTACCTTTATGTGAAGGGAAGGTGTCTCGGTCAGTGTCTCTCTCTGTAGTGTCTCTCTCTCTCTGTATCTGACAGTGAGGGGTGCGGGGCGGTGTGGGGGGGGCGGGGCGGTGGTGTGTGTGTGTGTGTGTGTATGTGTGGGGGGTGTGGGAGGGTGTGTGTGTGTGTGGTGGGGGATGGGAGGGGTGTGTGTGTGTGGGGGGGGGTGGGAGGGTGTGTGTGTGTGGGGGGGTGGTGGGACGGTGTGTGTGTGTGTGGTGGGGGATGGGGGGTGTGGGTGGTTGGTGTGGGGGAGAGGCTGGAAGGAGGCACCCCTGCTCTCTCCTCCGGCCCTTCGATCAGTGAGTGCCCCCCAACCCATGCTCCTCCATCCCTTGCCACGCTCCCCCCTCCATCTATTGCCACGCTCCCCCCCTTCCGTCCTCCCCACCCCGGTACCCACGCCCCCCTTCCTCCCGGTACCCACGCTCCCCCCCCGGTACCCACTACCCACGCTCCCTCCCCCCCCGGTACCCACTACCCACGCTCCCTCCCCCCCCGGTACCCACTACCCACGCTCCCCCCCCCCGGTACCCACTACCCACGCTCCCTCCCCCCCCGGTACCCACTACCCACGCTCCCCCCCCCGGTACCCACTACCCACGCTCCCCCCCCCCGGTACCCACTACCCACGCTCCCCCCCCCCGGTACCCACTACCCACGCTCCCCCCCCCCCGGTACCCACTACCCACGCTCCCCCCCCGGTACCCACTACCCACGCTCCCCCCCCCCCGGTACCCACTACCCACGCTCCCCCCCCCCCCCCCCGGTACCCACTACCCACGCTCCCTCCCCCCCCGGTACCCACTACCCACGCTCCCCCCCCGGTACCCACTACCCACGCTCCCCCCCCCCGGTACCCACTACCCACGCTCCCCCCCCCCGGTACCCACTACCCACGCTCCCCCCCCGGTACCCACTACCCACGCTCCCCCCCCCCGGTACCCACTACCCACGCTCCCCCCCCCCCCGGTACCCACTACCCACGCTCCCCCCCCGGTACCCACTACCCACGCTCCCCCCCCGGTACCCACTACCCACGCTCCCCCCCGGTACCCACGCTCCCCCCCCGGTACCCACTACCCACGCTCCCCCCCGGTACCCACTACCCACGCTCCCCCCCCCCCGGTACCCACTACCCACGCTCCCCCCCCGGTACCCACTACCCACGCTCCCCCCCCGGTACCCACTACCCACGCTCCCCCCCCCCCCCGGTACCCACTACCCACGCTCCCCCCCCGGTACCCACTACCCACGCTCCCCCCCCCCTCCCCGGTACCCACGCTCTCCCGAGCCATTGCGTAGGCGCGCATGCTCCAGCGCGCCTGCGCAACGCTGCCGGCTCTGAGAAGAAGGCATGATCCCTAGCCCCGCCCCCCTGCAGGCAGTCTCCTCCCCAGGGAGGCTACGCTGCACCACGCCACTCCATGGGTCCACGGTCCAGGAGGACCGGAGAATTGCTGCAGAATATTCCGGCACACCTTCGAGCCCAGGCAGGTTACGTAAGTCTCAGAGGTGCGCCGTTTTCACCAGATGCCGAAACTTGGGCCCAATATGTCAGATTTATAAATGAAGTAATGAAAGAATGCATCAATTAAAATTGTACTCGCTCTAACGACCTTCGAGAGATCATTGAACTTTTTTCGGCACTGCTTCTCACTCCTGGCCACTGTGTCTGAGGCAAAGATCTTTTCAGCGATTTCCCTCCATATTCGATTAAAAATGGACGGTTGGAGACCAGATCCACCCCTCCGATGTAATTCCTGCCATCTTCTCTCCACGTCCCCCACGAGAGCTTCGTTAGCCTTGTGGCTAAATCATCTGGCTCGCCATCTACAATCCTCCTCCTCCGTGATCTAAATCCAATTTTAAAATGGCGGATTCAGCTCCAGGTGTACTGGTGTATATTAGCGTTTGCGATCGGACAGCACACCAAAAGCACGGGAAGAAAAAAACTTTCTTTCGGTGAAAGTTGTGAGCTCTGGCGCGAGCGCTAACCCGCCGCTAAATTTTTCATTTCACCGCGATCAGCGTCCGGAAACTGGGGGAATCGCGACAACCCGAAAATCCAGCCCATTGTGTTTTTCTCCTTTCTAATTGGTCATTTTGGCTATTTCAGTCAATCATGTGACACAAAATGCTCCCCCATAACTCTCTGTTTATTTAATTGGCTTTCTTTTGTATATAACCTCGTCTGACCAACACCTTTGTCGAGATAGAATGGAGACCAACCTCCACCTGTTATATCTTTAAGAAAATTACCAAGTGGGAGCCTTCCAAATCCCAACAGGACTAATTTGGATGTGGAAACCTGGAATATGTTTGCTGTAAACCTGCAATGGTTACATTACAAGCAATTTCCTTAAAACCTACCTCTCTGACCAAGCTTTTGGTCACCCGCCCTAATTTTTCCTTATGCGGCTCGGTGTAAATTTTTTAATCTCATAATACTCCTGTGAAGCGCCCTAGGATGTTTTGCTACGATAAAGGCGCTATATAAATACAAAAAAAATTAGAATATTCAAAAGGATATGTATCCAATTGACGGGGATTCGATGTGAACAGGTAATTGCAAACTGAGTCATTGTAGAAGATAATGAGATTTTAGTTGAAATTAGGTTTTTTGCCATTACTGTGGTGTTTTTCTTTGATAAGGACAATTTTATATGTTTGAAACTGAAAGCAGTATTATGTGAGGTGGGGAAGAGGATATTTCCAATTTTATGATGAGGGAACTGAAGGTATGTGTGATTACCTGATGAGGTTTATAGAAACATAGAAACATAGAAAATAGGTGCAGGAGTAGGCCATTCGGCCCTTCGAGCCTGCACCGCCATTCAATGAGTTCATGGCTGAACATGACACTTCAGTACCCCATTCCTGTTTTCTCGCCATACCCCTTGATCCCCCGAGTAGTAAGGACTTCATCTAACTCCTTTTTGAATATAGTAGATTATTGAATGTCTGATGAATATAATGGTTGCACTATTCAGTTGCCCACTATATTCAATTGGTCATACACCAAGGCAAATCTTCTCCAAGAAAGCTATTCAGGAAGGCAATGCAGTGTGAGTAACCTTCAAGCACTCTTGTGGGAGAGAATTGCATGTAGCTTTGAAGAAATTTTCAACTAAGTTACATTCATTTTTTAATCCTCTACTTCTTTTGAGCCAATTCTCGCATAGACACGGCAGCAAAGAGCTCTGTCACTACATCTTTTCACATGTTGGTAAATTCACACAGATGAGGGGGCAGAAATCCCCCCCCCCCCCCCGCTTTAAGGTCCATTACCACCTCTGAGGCCTTTCCGACCGGGGACAGGCAGATAAGCCGACCCTTCTGAAATTGCCCCCGGGCCGGGAGCGGCAGAAACGGGTTGCCCCGCCACCCGTGTCCCCGCCCCGTCGGGCACATGGTGATCCCTCACCACCTGGCGGCGACCCCTTTTCACCCCGCGAGGGAAATTGCCCCGCGAGAACGGATCTGTCACCGCTTGGTGTCCCCAACAGCTTTTCCCGGCGGGAAGCTGCCAGTAGCTGAGCGGCACGCCGGCTCTTAAAGGGGAGGGCGCTACGCCACAGCCGCCATTTTATTTTAATTGTCGGCCGACTCTGACGTCAACCCTACAATGGCAGCCACGGGTTTGGCCGGGCCGCCAACAGGCAGACTGGCACCCCCTCTTGGATACCGGGCCAATGGCCCGGCCGAAACCCTGCCTGGTGGCCCAGCGGGCGCCACTAAAGTGGCTGCAGAGCTCGCAGTGGCCCTCCCCTTTAAATGAAGGGTAGGGATGTTGCTGCATGTCTGCGCGACGCTGATGACACCGCCCGCCTTCTGCCCCGCCCCCGACTCAATTCCACCCCTCAGCCGCCCCAAACACCACCCGGAAAACTTAAAAACTTCAAAGATGCCAATTTCGCTCTATTCTCTGCCCCAAGGATTAGAATGGAGAATAATCATTGGAGGGCAATTTCGGCCCCGAGGTTTGTTCAATAGCGATATCATACGTCAATACACTTAACTTCTTTATTACTCCCTCAACCTTTCCCCACCAATTTTCAAAAGCTAGTATACGTGATCAATCAAACCTGCAAACCCACACACACAAGAGTTGTATTACACTGATGTTAATACCTCTATAGATACATTGCTGACTTGCACAGAATGAATATTTAAGCAATGATTCCTTGGTTTCTATCAGATCGAACGCTTATACTCTTAGTGATCCAGGAATGAAATTTACATGAGCTAGCTTTGTGTGATGAAAGATTACTTTGCTAAGGCAATATTTATAAAGACAATAATTGAAATAACCTCAAAACACACCGAGTATGACGGCAGAAAATGATGAGGAAATTTGAACTTGTATTAAACTCCATTTTCATTTAGAGGTAGTCCCTTAGAGGGGGAACTTCTTTTAATCATGTGCTATTCAGTGATTGTGGATCTAATAGTATCACGGGGAGCCAGAGGGCTCGGGGTTTTGACATGTTTATACGTATTCAGAGGCAGATACATCATGCAAGAATGATGACTGAGCTCACTCATTGTGATCTCAGGAAAGGCTCCGGGTGGCACTTATCTTATCTAGCACTGCTTCAAATGAATGTTCCTTACAGAGAAGGAAAACAATAAAGTTGCAGGGAAAAAAAATTAAATTATGAAAGAAGACAAATGGTAGACACAGACAATTATGTGTACAAGGGTTCATCTAAAAATAAACCATGGTTAGACACAAGAACTAAAGTTTGATTGTGTCCACATGTATTTTTGGGTGAAGTGGAGGGAAGAAAAGCCACGTTTGTGAATGCCACAACTCTTCCAAATATCATAGAAACATAGAAACATAGAAAATAGGTGCAGGAGCAGGCCATTCAGCCCTTCTAGCCTGCACCGCCATTCAATGAGTTCATGGCTGAACATGAAACTTCAGTACCCACTTCCTGCTTTCACGCCATACCCCTTGATCCCCCGAGTAGTAAGGACTTCATCTAACTCCCTTTTGAATATATTTAGTGAATTGGCCTCAACTACTTCCTGTGGTAGAGAATTCCACAGGTTCACCACTCTCTGGGTGAAGAAGTTTCTCCTCATCTCGGTCCTAAATGGCTTACCCCTTATCCTTAGACTGTGACCCCTGGTTCTGGACTTCCCCAACATTGGGAACATTCTTCCTGCATCCAACCTGTCCAAACCCGTCAGAATTTTAAACGTTTCTATGAGGTCCCCTCTCACTCTTCTGAACTCCAGTGAATACAAGCCCAGTTGATCCAGTCTTTCTTGATAGGTCAGTCCCACCATCCCGGGAATCAGTCTGGTGAATCTTCGCTGCACTCCCTCAATAGCAAGAATGTCCTTCCTCAAGTTAGGAGACCAAAACTGTACACAATACTCCAGGTGTGGCCTCACCAAGGCCCTGTACAACTGTAGCAACACCTCCCTGCCCCTGTACTCAAATCCCCTCGCTATGAAGGCCAACATGCCATTTGCTTTCTTAACCGCCTGCTGTACCTGCATGCCAACCTTCAATGACTGATGTACCATGACACCCAGGTCTCGTTGCACCTTCCCTTTTCCTAATCTGTCACCATTCAGATAATAGTCTGTCTCTCTGTTTTTACCACCAAAGTGGATAACCTCACATTTATCCACATTATACTTCATCTGCCACGCATTTGCCCACTCACCTAACCTATCCAAGTCACTCTGTAGCCTCATAGCATCCTCCTCGCAGCTCACACTGCCACCCAACTTAGTGTCATCCGCAAATTTGGAGATATTACATTTAATCCCCTCGTCTAAATCATTAATGTACAATGTAAACAGCTGGGGCCCCAGCACAGAACCCTGCGGCACCCCACTAGTCACTGCCTGCCATTCCGAAAAGTACCCATTTACTCCTACTCTTTGCTTCCTGTCTGACAACCAGTTCTCAATCCACGTCAGCACACTACCCCCAATCCCATGTGCTTTAACTTTGCACATTAATCTCCTGTTTGGGACCTTGTCGAAAGCCTTCTGAAAGTCCAAATATACCACATCAACTGGTACTCCTTTGTCCACTTTATTGGAAATATCCTCAAAAAATTCCAGAAGATTTGTCAAGCATGATCTCCCTTTCACAAATCCATGCTGACTTGGACCTATCATGTCACCATTTTCCAAATGCGCTGCTATGACATCCTTAATAATTGATTCCATCATTTTACCCACTACTGAGGTCAGGCTGACCGGTCTATAATTCCCTGCTTTCTCTCTCCCTTCTTTTTTAAAAAGTGGGGTTACATTGGCTACCCTCCACTCCATAGGAACTGATCCAGAGTCAATGGAATGTTGGAAAATGACTGTCAATGCATCCGCTATTTCCAAGGCCACCTCCTTAAGTACTCTGGGATGCAGTCCATCAGGCCCTGGGGATTTATCGGCCTTCAATCCCATCAATTTCCCCAACACAATTTCCCGACTAATAAAGATTTCCCTCAGTTCCTCCTCCTTAATAGACCTTCTGACCACTTTTATATCCGGAAGGTTGTTTGTGTCCTCCTTAGTGAATACTGAACCAAAGTACTTGTTCAATTGGTCTGCCATTTCTTTGTTCCCCGTTATGACTTCCCCTGATTCTGACTGCAGGGGACCTACGTTTGTCTTTACTAACCTTTTTCTCTTTACATACCTATAGAAACTTTTGCAATCCACCTTAATGTTCCCTGCAAGCTTCTTCTCGTACTCCATTTTCCCTGCCCTAATCAAACCCTTTGTCCTCCTCTGCTGAGTTCTAAATTTCTCCCAGTCCCCAGGTTCGCTGCTATTTCTGGCCAATTTGTATGCCATTTCCTTGGCTTTAATACTATCCCTGATTTCCCTAGATAGCCACGGTTGAGCTACCTTCCCTTTTTTATTTTTACGCCAGACAGGAATGTACAATTGTTGTAATTCATCCATGCGGTCTCTAAATGTCTGCCATTGCCCATCCACAGTCAACCCCTTAAGTATCATTAGCTAATCTATCTTAGCCAATTCATGCCTCATACCTTCAAAGTTACCCTTCTTTAAGTTCTGGACCATGGTCTCTGAATTAACTGTTTCATTCTCCATCCTAATGCAGAATTCCACCATATTATGGTCACTCTTCCCCAAGGGGCCTCGCACAATGAGATTGCTAATTAATCCTCTCTCATTACACAACACCCAGTCTAAGATGGCCTCCCCCCTAGTTGGTTCCTCGACATATTGGTCTAGAAAACCATCCCTTATGCACTCCAGGAAATCCTCCTCCACCGTATTGCTTCCAGTTTGGCTAGCCCAATCTATGTGCATATTAAAGTCACCCATTATAACTGCTGCACCTTTATTGCATGCACTCCTAATTTCCTGTTTGATGCCCTCCCCAACATCACTACTACTGTTTGGAGGTCTGTACACAACTCCCACTAACGATTTTTGCCCTTTAGTGTTCTGCAGCTCTACCCATATAGATTCCACATCATCCAAGCTAATGTCTTTCCTAACTATTGCATTAATCTCCTCTTTAACGAACAATGCTACCCCACCTCCTTTTCCTTTTATTCTATCCTTCCTGAATGTTGAATACCCATGGATGTTGAGTTCCCAGCCCTGATCATCCTGGAGCCACGTCTCCGTAATCCCAATCACATCATATTTGTTAACATCTATTTGCACAGTTAATTCATCCACCTTATTGCGGATACTCCTTGCATTAAGACACAAAGCCTTCAGGCTTGCTTTTTTAACACCCTTTGTCCTTCTAGAATTTTGCTGTACAGTGGCCCTTTTTGTTCTTTGCCTTGGGTTTCTCTGCCCTCCACTTTTCCTCATCTCCTTTCTGTCTTTTGCTTTTGCCTCATTTTTGTCTCCCTCTGTCTCCCTGCATAGGTTCCCATCCCCCTGCAATATTAGTTTAACTCCTCCCCAACAGCACTAGCAAACACTCCCCCTAGGACATTGGTTCCGGACCTGCCCAGGTGCAGACCATCCGGTTTGTACTGGTCCCACCTCCCCCAGAACCGGTTCCAATGCCCCAAGAATTTGAATCCCTCCCTGCTGCACCACTGCTCAAGCCATGTATTCATCTGCGCTATCCTGCGATTCCTACTCTGACTAGCACGTGGCACTGGTAGCAATCCCGAGATTACTACTTTTGAGGTCCTACTTTTTAATTTAGCTCCTAGCTCCTTAAATTCTTTTCGTAGGACCTCATCCCTTTTTTTACCTATGTCGTTGGTACCAATGTGCACCACGACAACTGGCTGTTCTCCCTCCCATTTCAGAATGTCCTGCACCCGCTCCGAGACATCCTTGACCCTTGCACCAGGGAGGCAACATACCATCCTGGAGTCTCGGTTGCGTCCGCAGAAACGCCTATCTATTCCCCTCACCATCGAATCCGCTATCACTATCGCGCTCCCACTCTTTTTCCTGCCCTCCTTTGCAGCAGAGGCACCTACGGTGCCATGAACTTGGCTGCTGCTGCCCTCCCCTGATGAGTCATCCCCTCAACAGTACCCAAAGCAGTGTATCTGTTTTGCAGGGGGATGACCACAGGGGACCCCTGCACTATCTTTCTTGCACTGCTCTTCCTGCTGGTCTTCCATTCCCTATCTGGCTGTGGACCCTTCTCCTGCGGTAAGACCAACTCACTACACGTGATACTCACGTCATTCTCAGCATCGTGGATGCTCCAGAGTGAATCCACCCTCAGCTCCAATTCCGCAAAGCGGACCGTCAAGAGCTCGAGGCGGATACACTTCCCACACACGTAGCGCCCAGGGACACCGGAAGTGTCCCCGAGTTCCCACATGGTACAGGAGGAGCATATCACGTGACCGAGCTCTCCTGCCATGTCTTAACCTTAGATACCCTTAAATTGGTAATAACAATGTTGCAGTTCACTTACTGATATAAAAAAGAAAAGAAAAGCTACTCACCAATCACCAGCCAATCACTTACCTCATTGGCTGTGACGTCACTTTTTGATTACTTTCTACTTCTATTTTGCTTTCTCTCCTGCTGTAGCTGCACCGGTACGCTGGCTCTCGATCTCCCGCTGGGCTTTTGACAGGTCGCTCCCCTCTCACCCACTGCCGCTGGCTCTCGATCTCTCGCTGGGCTTTTGATAGGTCGCTCCCCTCTCACCAACTGCCGCTGGCTCTCGATCTCCCGCTGGGCTTTTGACAGGTCGCTCCCCTCTCACCCACTGCCGCTGGCTCTCGATCTCCCGCTGGGCTTTTGATAGGTCGCTCCCCTCTCACCAACTGCCGCTGGCTCTCGATCTCCCGCTGGGCTTTTGACAGGCCGCTCCCCTCTCACCAACTGCCGCTGGCTCTCGATCTCCCGCTGGGCTTTTGACAGGTCGCTCCCCTCTCACCCACTGCCGCTGGCTCTCGATCTCCCGCTGGGCTTTTGATAGGTCACTCCCCTCTCACCCACTGCCGCTGGCTCTCGATCTCCCGCTGGGCTTTTGATAGGTCGCTCCCCTCTCACCCACTGCCGCTGGCTCTCGATCTCCCGCTGGGCTTTTGATAGGTCGCTCCCCTCTCACCAACTGCCGCTGGCTCTCGATCTCCCGCTGGGCTTTTGATTAGGTCGCTCCCCTCTCACCCACTGCCGCTGGCTCTCGATCTCCCGCTGGGCTTTTGATGTGGTTGATATTTGACTTTTCTCCCAGATCTACGTGATGTTATTGTGTTCCATCCAGTAGCTCATGGGGCACATCTTTATCATCTTGAATGTTCTCCAATTGAATATTGGGAAGACTAAAGCCACAAACTCCGTTCCCTAGCCACTGACTCCATCCCTCTCCCAAACTCCTGTCTGAGGCTCAACCAGTCTGTTCGCAACCCTGGTGTTATATTTGACCCTGAAATGAGCTTTCGACCACTTATCCACAGCATAACTAAGGTCGCCTATTTCCACCTCCGGAACATCGCCCGTCTCCGCCCTTGCCTCAGCTCATCCGCTGCTGAAACCCTCATCCATGCCTTTGTTACCTCTAGACTTGATTATTCCAATGCACTCCTGGCTGGCCTCCCACATTCTACCCCACGTAAGCTAGAGGTGATTCAAAACGTGGCTGCACGTGTCCTAACTCGCACCGAGTCCAACTCACCCATCACCCCTGTGCTCGCTGACCTTCCTTTCTTCTAGTTAAACAACGCCTCAATTTCAAAATTCTCATCCTTATTTTCAAATCCCTCCATGACCTCGCCCCTCCCTATCTGTGTAATCTCCTCCAGCCCCACAAATCCCTGAGATGCCTGCGCTCCTCTAATTCTGCCCTCTTGAACATCCCTGATTATAATCGCTCAACCATTGGTGGCTGTACTTTCTGTTGCCTAAGTCCCAAGCTCTGGAACGCCCTGCCTAAACCTCTCTACCTCTCTACCTCCTTCAAGACATACCTTAAAACCTACCTCTTTGACCAAGCTTTCGGTCACCTGCGCTAAGTTCTACTTATGTGGCTTGTTGTCAAATTTTTTATCAGCTGTGAAGCACCTTGCGACGTTTCATTACATTAAAGACGCTATATAAATACAAGTCTTGTTGTTGTTGAAATGTCAACCTGGCGATCCATATTTTTGGTGGATGATATTAACTAGCCAATAAAACAAAACAAATTGGCCTTATTAACCTAATTTAAAAAGAACAGTGACTTTCTCCTAATGGACTTTCCTTCACAACCAAAAGATTTAATTTGTTCAAAAACAGCTATTAACAATATTAACGGATGAACAGAAACTCTTCCTCATCTCGACTTCCTTGGAGATGATCACATGACTGAGAAGACTCTAAGGAAAAGTGCAGAAATAATTCTGCAACTCATCACCTCATGTTGAGCTTTAATGTTGAGCCATATTAAATTAGATTCATGGTAAAATTTACACTCTTTTTGTTTCTTGTTGGGTTATGGGTAACACTGGCGAGGCTGCAGTTGTTGGCCATCCCTAGTTGCCCTGATAAGGTAGTTTCTGAATCCAAGTTGATTATGTAAATTAGAAATAGTCGTGGTCCCACGACTGAGCCCTGGGGTGCTCCACTCAGTACTTCCAACCACGCCCCATCCCAACCCCCCGCCCCCATTAAAACTCATTAAAAGAGTGCGAGTTAATTTTTAGTTTAAATTCAGTAATTTCTTATTTATCCTGAATCCCCACAGCTTTGAGTTTCATTAGTATCCTTTCATGTGGAACTTTTCCAGATTAGTTTTGGAAGTGTCAGTTTATCGCGCCTTAGGGCTTTACACAATCCACTTAAATTGTTACATCCTTGAAGTCAAGGAGATTGGTCAGACAGGATCTACCCCTTCTGAAACTTTTAATGGTTCAGAAGACAATCATTGACACAGAGAACATTGGTGATTAACATAGCAGAGACCCTGAACGTTACAGTCGACACGTATTGCTGCGTCGCCTTGACCATGTGCTATTCATGCCTAATGGCCTCCATTACAGCATATTCTCGTGTTGCATGAATTGATGTTTTACAAGTTTTTCTCTCTGACTGGTTTCCCTTTTCTCCTTTAGAAACATAGAAAATAGGAGCAGTAGTAGGCCATTCGGCCCTTCGAGTCTGCACCACCATTCAATAAGATCATGGCTGATCCTCTATCTCAACACCATATTCCTGCTTTTTCCCCATACCCCTTGATGCATTTTGTTTCTAGAAATCTATCTATCTCCCTCTTAAATATATTCAGTGACTTGGCCTCCACAGCCTTCTGTGGCAAAGAATTCCACAGGTTCACCACCCTCTGAGTGAAAACATTTCTCCTCATCTCGGTCCTAAATTTCCTACCCCGTATCCTGAGACTGTGACCCCTTGTTCTAGACTTCCCAGCCAGGGGAAACATCCTCCCCACATCCAGTCTGTCCAACCCTGTCAGAATTGTATACGTTTCAATGAGATCCCCTCTCATTCTTTTAAACTCTAGTGAATACAGGCACTGATTCGAGCTTGACCACACATGTATGGATGCCTCTGGTATCTTATTCTTCATGGGTAAGTCCAGAAAGAAAGTTATTCAATCGAGGAAGCATCATAAATGGGCTCCTGCCCCCTTGGTGAGATCAGTTTACTGTCCACACCAGAGACTGAACTTACAACCTTGAACCCCAGCTCAGCATCACACCGGATAGTTGATTTTCTCACTAACCCACCATAGAGCAACAGTGTTGCATTAATTCATATGTAAGTTTTTTTGCCATTTCTGATATGTCGTTTATTAAATCCCACAGTAAAACCTAGGGTTAGATGTTAAAAAGAACCAATATTTTTGATAGATTTGGTTAATGCAGTAGTAATTACAGAAGAACACTGAGCTCACTGTTGTCATATTCACTTGATTACTGGCACTAATGATGTTGATGTGCTGTAAAACCAACTTTCATGCTGTGAAAAAAATCAATTTTTCATGCTTTTCAATAAATATAATTATGCGCTGTTGATGCTGTGAACCCCATGTTTCACGGTCACAATGGGAGCTTTGCCTATTTGCATTTTGTCAATAACAGCATTTTTTGACAGAATCCTCTGATTTGTTTCCCGTGAGTTGATCTTTACTAAAGAATCATAGAATAGTACAGCACAGGAGGCTTTCGACCTATTGAGTCTGTGCCCCGCTTTCCCCCCATGTCCCTGCATTTTTTCTCCTTCACGTATTTATCCAATCCCGTTTGAAGGCTATGATTGAATCTGTTTCCGCCACCTGGCAGTGCATTCCAGATCCTAACCACTCGTTGCATAAAAAGGTTTTTCCTCACGTCGCCTCTGGTTCTTTAGCCAATCACCTTAAATCTGTGCCCTCTGGTTATTGACCCTTCAGCCATTGGAAACAGTTTGTCTCTATCTAAACACTTCACGATTTTAAGCACCTTTATCAAATCTCCTCTTAGCCTTCTCTGCTCTAAGGACAATAACCCAAGCATCTCCAGTCTATCCACGTAATCCATGATCCCTGGAACCATTCTGGTAAATCTCTTCTGTACCCTCTCCAAAGCCTTCACGTCCTTCCTAAAGTGTGGTGCCCAGAATGGGACAAAATACTTCAGATACTTTGGGTACAGTAGCATAGTGGTTATGTTACTGGACTTGTAATCAAGAGGCCTGGATTAACAATCCAGTAGCCGTGAGTTCAAATCTCACCACAGCAGCTGGGGAATTTAAATTCAGTTAATTAAATAAATCTGGAATAAAGAGCTAGAAGTTCAATTACTTCACTGGGTGTCATGGTTCATCGGTCATTGAAACTTGGCATGCAGGTACAGCAGGCGGTGAAGAAGGCAAATGGCTTGTTGGCAGGAAAGGGCTACTGAGGTGAATGATCAGCCATGATCTTATTGAATGGTGGTGCAGGCTCGAAGGGCCGAATGGCCTACTCCTGCATCTATTTTCTATGTTTCTATGTTTCTATGACCTCACCAACTGCACCACTAGCTTCACACACTGCCCAATCGGGAACGGTAGCTAATGTCACGTGACTAGTAATACAAGCGGCCTCGATGAATGATCCACACACATGAGTTCAAATCCCACCACCGCAGCTGGGAAATTTAAATTCAGTTAATTAAATAAATCTGGAATAACAAGCTAGTATCAGTAATGGTGACCATGGGCTAGAACCTCCACTTTTTTTGCAGACTTAAAACCCACTTAACGCCCATTTTACCGCTGAAATGACGTATAACGCCCATATATTGCCCATTCTGGCACAAAATGGAAACTGACGGGCTTTTTTAGGAGACTTATCGCGAGCGTTATTTTCCCAATGGGCTTAACGGCGAGAAAAAATATCACCACCCGCCTACTTTTTTTGGGCAGAATCAGCAGAATGGGTAAATTCAATGCCCATAATATCGCCCAGCGTTACTTTCCGAACGGAATTAACACCAAGATTCAATATTAACGCCCAGCGACTGTTTTTTGTCGCAGAGAGCATATTTACCCAAACTAGTGGCCATGGAGATTTCACCACCTCGCACACATATCGCCCACAAATATCAGTCACTCAAAAAACCGCCTATAAAAAGTGGAACTAACCGAATGAATGCCAGTGGTGTGGCTGGCATTTGTGAAATCCCACTCTTACGTGAGGAGCTGATATCAGAAATATTTGACTGAAAGAGCGCTGATGTGAGTGACAACGCTGACACACTGCTGACTGTGTGCAGCTCAGACATCAATGGTACCCATAACCTTGGCCAGTTAAAGTTTGTAATGATCCAGCTATCTGAGACAATGCGCAGCAAGGTTATGTTCAATAACAAAAGTTTAATACCAACATTGGTCTGAAATCATAAGTATCACAGGCAATAATACCCAACCCCCGCCCACACCCTGCTTTTTCCACCATTGACATCAATCACGTATTCAACATGTCCAGCAACACAGAATACAAAGGCAAAGCAGGAGCGTGGTTCTCAGCCCCCATACATTGCAACAAATTGCATACATCCAGATGGAGATATAACACAGCCATCACCTGCGGACATGCACCTCACTTTCCTTCCCCACCTCCTCCTTCTTCTCCCCACCTCTACCCCTTCCCCTCCTCGCTCCAAGGCGCGTGGCCGAGGAGCTCCTCAGGCGGCGCCTCATGGGGGGATGAAGGCAGATGCATTGGTTGCACAGGTACGGGAGTGGGGCGTGCTGAGGGGGCAACATTTTCTGAAAGCAGGATCTTGGTCCTTGCTCTCATCTGTCGTTCGTAGGGGTGGAGTGCCGCGCTCTGGAACTACTGGAAGGGCTGTGGCAGCAGTGTTCCTGGCTATCGCATCCAGGGACTCCGCGGAATGTACTCGGTCATGGTGGCCAGGTGTCGGGATATGTCCCCCAAAGCTTCAATGAGCTGGTCACCAATCTCTACAGTCCTCCTGGACAACTGTACCATCTCTCCGCTGTCATGTCGCGCTTGTGGAACAGACCTGCCACGTCCACAAGACCTCCGCAGGGTCGGCACTGTCCTGGGAACAAATGGGGTGCCCTGTGGAGAGGTGCTTGGGGCTGGCACCTCCAGAGTGGAGGCAGGAATGACCGGAAGACCAATAGATGGCCTTGGGGTGGAATGGGTTCTGGAGCGTGGCGATGCAGGTTCTTCGAAGTTCGCGCTTTCATCTGTTGAGAACAGGCCCAGCGGATTGACGGGCGACAATCGGAGCTCCTCAGCACCAGATGTAGTGGGATCGTCCGCCGACTCCTGCCCCGTGCCCCACCCTCTGGCCTCTGTGGTCTTGCCTGGGGCAGCGCTGCTGGCTGAGCTGCAAAACACAAATGAGGTTATTAGAGGAGAAGGGGGTGCTAGGGTGACAAGGTGAGTCCAACGCTGCACACAGCATATGCACGACAAAAGCACCACCGCTCTCAAAATCATTGCAAACATCACATTTCATGACCATCAACACATTGTGCATTGCAATGATTTTCATTAGGCCAGCATTAATTCTATGGCACTTTTAGAAATCATCTATCATAAATGATTGGTCGGATATGAGTTGGTGTGGCATCTATTGACTACATCACACAGTTGTGTAAGCTTTACTCACGTGGCATCACTTCAGGGTCTGCAGATGCATCTGTGGCTGTCCGGGGGTGCTTCCCCACGAGTGCGAGCACTCGCTCCTCCATCTCCGTGATGTCGCTGGGGACTGGTGGCCCCCCACCTGTTCGCCTCTGCACGGACCTCATCGTCGATAGCTTCTTCTGTAAAAGGTGACAGGACGACATGGCATGAGATCATTGCGTGATATCGTTGCTCGGTACCATCACAGAGACTGATACAACACATAACCGACAGATGTAATCAAGTTTATTATGATTATTATCATTCGTTACCTAAAGACATACACCGTGACCGCAGGCTTTGAGTAAAACATTCCCAGTAAAAGTGCAAGACCTCACATCTGCTGATAGTCACTCATGACTGTTACAAATCAAATTATATAAACACATAAGTACATGTAAATCGATGTAATACTTACTCTGGCAGATCCCACAAGGTCGTTCCATCATTTGTGGCATTGGTTGCCCTCACGCACCTCGTCGGTCGCCGACGAGACCACCTCTGCTATCTCGGTCCATATCCTCTGGTAGGCTTTTGGGGTGGGCTTCTCACGCCCTCCCTGTGTCAAATCACACCAGCGTAACTCAACCTCCTGCAGGAGGGAGGCATTTGCCTCATCCGAGAACCTCCTGGCTCTTTTGCGGTCTCCAATGTGCTCCTCTCCCACCTCACTGCTCTCTCCAGCGTCAGTCTCCACAGCGTGCTGTGATGCCTCCTGCTCTCCCTCCATTTTTGTTTGCCTACTTGCTGTGAAGCTCTAAAGTCTCCCTCCTTCCTCCCAAAGCAGCCACACCACACTCACACACGCCTTCAGTCCCTCTGAGCTCCCTCTCTCTCTGTCTCCTCTTCTGTGCATGTCATGAGGACCCTTGACCTCTAGAATCGCGGGAATCGAGCGTTGCCATGCCGTTGCTAAGGACGGCCACACTTTACGGCAGAAGGTCAAAAATATTTAACACGACCGCCCATTTGATATCACTCACGGTAACGCCCATTTTCAGAAATGTAAACTAGGTGTTTTGAGAATGGGCGAGAAGCTGGCGATCTGAAAACCTTTTTTTACCACCTACGCCGGAAATAATGCCCATTTTTGGGCGATAAACACAAAAGTGGAGGTTCTAGCCCTATGAAACTACCAGATTGTTGTAAAAATCCATCTGGTTCACTAATGTCCTTTCGGGAAGGACATCAGCCGTCCTTACCCAGTCTGGCCTATACATGACTCCAAGCCCACAGCAAGTGGTTGACTCTTAACAGCCCTCTGAAAGGCACTCACTAAAGGGCAATTAGGGATGGGCAATAAATGCTGGCCTTGCCAGTGACACCCACATCCCGCGAATTAATAAAAAAAATGGGGCAAGAAACGAGTGTTTTATATAGATTTAGATTAGGCTTTTGTACTCTATGCCTCTATTTATAAAGCCCAGGATCCGAAAAGCTTTATTAATTACTTTGTTAACCAGTCCTGCCACCTTCAAAGATTTGTGCACAAACATTCCCATGTCTCTCTTCTTGTACCCCTTTAAAATTGTACCACCTAGCATGTATTGGCCTAGAAATTTGTGTTTGCCACAAAAGTTGCCAGTTGAAAATGGCTGCAACACTAAGGAGATTAAATTCGTCTGGTGGTCTGCGGATTGGTGGCACAGCGCTAAGCTTCTGTGCCGCGCCCTCCTGGTGGCGTTAATGGAGACCTCTGAGGCGAAGTTCCCGTCCTGAAGCGGCGTTCGAGCTTTGCACAGCTTCTGGGAGCGAGGCTGTGGAGCTCGCAAGGAATTGTGGGCAATTAAAAGGGCTATGAATTAAAGGGGCAATGTACTCTGAATTAATATAAATTAAAATGCAGTGAAAAAAATTCAGCCCTTACTGCCTTTCAAAAAATTAACATTAGAAAGAAGTCTCAGCTCTTAAAGCTGAATTACCTTCCTAACCTCAAGAAATGGGAAAACTGCTTCAGCACTAACACAAATGGCTCAGCAAACCAGGGAAGGGGCACCCAAGGTCTTTCACGGGGTCAACACTGTGCCAGGAGGCCCTCCAGAAAGAAGGATGTTGGATTACATCACCGAGGCCATCACTGCCAGCAGTGTCGCCCCACCACCTGGCTCCAGTGCCCAACGAAGCTTCATGACCTCAGATCACTGGTCAAGGTCAGTGAATGCATCTCCAAAAGCCGTCTCCTACCAACTGTACCACTAGCCTGACACACTGCTCAATGCATGGCCCCCTCCCCCAATCACTCACCTACCAACAATCAGCACCAATCACGAGGCACATCTCCCATCCCAAGCCTCACCTCACCAGCTTTTAGGAAATAGTGCAGGCCATTTTTGGCAGGGGCATGGTTGAACCCTTGGCCAGTGGCGGGGCTAAAGGACACAAGATGCTGTTATCCTCATACGTTATCCTCCTTTTGGCATGCACCTCGTGCTTTCCCGCCCTCCCGTCACCACATCTCCACCCTTGTGCCTTCCTCATGTCACACACCCAGGAATTGCAGCCTGCCCAGCCAGTGGTAGTGGAGGAAAAGGAAGTGGAAGAGGAAGAAGAAGAAGAGGACCGTCACTTGATTGTCACTCCCAGCCACCAGCTCCTCAAGGTCAACCAGCAAGGCCATTTGCCGTGTCCCCCACTGAAAGTCAGCAGACACCCACCAGCCATGCTGCAGCCACTGGGGTGGCACTGCGTGACATCAGTCGGATCGGCAAAGGCACACACAAGATAGTCACTAAGTGAATGCGTAAGGGTGATGAGTTGATTTCTTGATGTCATATTGGATGGATATATGTATAAAGTTGGATTGGAAGGTTTTCTTTGTGCTGACTTTCAGTTCAGCATTGTGGCCAAAGAGGACGCTGTGATGGTCAGTAACAGAGGGAACGTAAAGTGCGGGGAAAATGTGGAAAGGGGAATTGGGGTTATGGTCACGGGTATTGCAGGTGAATGATTCCATCCCGGATATCCTGGCTGTCTGGGTTACATCCTTCCTTCTGCTTCCTTCTCTTTGGTTTCTTCCTCTTCTGGGCCTCCCTCTTCCCTCTGCGAGCAGATGCTATAAATCTGAAATGACAGCATAAAATGCTGGAAATACACAGCTGGTCAGGCAGCATCTCAAACTGACCATGAACAATGTTTCTCTCTCCCCGCGGATGTTGCCTGACCTGCTGAGGATTTGCAACATTTTCTGTCTGCTCAGATGTCTTCATTTACCATCCAAGGCCTTGCAAGTGTCCAGCAGCACTCCCTACACACTTAAAACACTTTTAACATCTATTCGTGAAAAAAAAATCCAAAAACTTAAATCCAAACTTACCTGAAAGATGCGTGTGTCTCTTTAAGAGGTCCTGACATCATCACTGTCAACCTGCTTAGGACCCAGCATTGAATTCAGCGCTAGTGCCAAAAGTTCGGAGTGGTGACGTTAAGTTGGTGTTGCTTGCCGATTGCCGTCACTATGCCACCATTTTCTTTCCAGGGCACTGCCAGTTACTGGCAATGCGAAAGGAGGGAGGAAAATGGCGACTGCCTGGTGAAAGAGCGGCAGCTGCCATTTTTCCGCCATTTCATGGCACTACAGTAAGTAGATTAATATCTAGCCCATTGTCTCTCCTCATTCTTCCTCGCAACGTGCATCACCTCACACTTTTTTTGCATTGAATTTCATCTGCCATGTGCCCGCCCATTCCACCAGCCTGTTTATGTCCCCTTGACGTCCATTACTATCTTTCCCACTGATAACTACACTTCCAAGTTTTGTGTCATTAGCAAATTTTGAAATTGTGTCCTGTACTCTCAAGTGCAAGTCATTGATGTATAACAAAAACAGCAGTGGTCCTAATACTAAACTCTGGGGAACTCCGATATATACCTTCCTCCAGTCTGAAAAACAGCCATCCACATCAACTCTCTGTTTCCTATACCTTAGCCAAATTTGTATGCGCGATGCGACTGCCCCTTTTATCCCATGGACTTCGAGTTTGCTAACAAGCCTGATATGATTTTTCGAAGTGCATTAGGGATCCAGCTTAAGTCTGGAGGTGGGTACATCAAATCAGATGAGGCTTACTGGTCGCCAGAAGGGTGAAAGTGACCCCCCCCACTGGGAAAGGAGGTGGTGTGGTTTGTTGGGGGCTGAAGACATCAGTGCAGGGAAGTGGCCTGGGCTTCCGAAGATGAGGAAAAGTATTTTTCAAATTTTAGTAGTGGCCTCCTTATGCAGTGGGTTGGGTGGGGGCATAGCATAGGGTCTTGGGGGATGTGGGATTTGGGTGCCCCCTTCCCACAAATACCCAGTCTGCTTCTTGCTGCTGGAGTTTTTTCCCACGGTACCCAAGATGCACAGGTTGTGGGGTACGTGCCACCCTGCCTCATGCTGACGCGATGCCCTCGAACTGACCCTTCAAACTCCGCCAGGGTCCGCAGTGGGCGTAATCCTGGTGTAGCTGCTGGGACTTTCGGCCCTGGTGTAAAAAGTAGAAAGACGGGAGCTAATCAGCAAATGTTCAGAATGTCGGCCAGTGCTGTCTACAACAATGTTACCAGTTTTCGTTCCAATAAAGTTCTAGCTGATTAAAGTGAGGAATGCTAATAATGCTCAGAATGGAACATTTTCCCATTTAAGGTACCCAACTTTTTTTAATCCTTTGCTTTGACGGTTTGCACTGCTGGACTATTGTTGTTATCCTGCACTGCCCCCTACTGTTAGACTAAGTTATTGCTACATTTCATCTTTACCAGAGCCTCATCTTCGTCATAGGCAGTCCCTCGGAATCGAGGAAGACTTGCTTCCACTCTTAAAATGAGTCCTTAGGTGGCTGAACAGTCCAATGCAAGAACCACAGATTCTGTCACAGGTGGGACAGATAGTCGTTGAGGGAAGGGGTGGGTGGGACAGATTTGCCACATGCTCGTTCCGCTGCCTGCGCTTGGTTTCTGCGTGCTCTCGGCGATGAGATAAGAGCAGACATTGATGCGGAGATTCAACACCGCCTCCAGTGCGCCAGTGCAACCTTCGGCCGCCTGAGGAAAAGAGTGTTTGAAGGCCAGGCCCTCAAAACTGACACCAAACTCATGGTCTACAGGGCTGTAGTAATACCCGCCCCTCCTGTATGGCTCAGAGACAATGGACCATGTACAGTAGACACCTCAAGTCGCTGGAGAAATACCACCAACGATGTCTCCGCGAGATCCTACAAACCCCCTGGGAGGACAGACGCACCAACGTTAGTGTCCTCGACCAGGCCAACATCCCCAGCATTGAAGCATTATATAGAGCGTTTCACAGCCTCCAAATATCCCAAGTGCACAGCCAATTATGTACCTTTGAAATGTAGGGCCGTAATTTGCGGTCCCCGCCGGCCCGTATGAGGTGCGCATGCTCCTGTAGGGGTGGGGCAAGTTCCGGGTTCAGGCCTGCCCTGCACATGCACGAAATGCCGGAACTTGCGGTCTATCAAGAATTCTCTCGACAGATCATCCGAATCACCGGGCAAAAGGACATCCGTGGGAGGAGAGTTGACTGCCCAATTTCCGCCCAGCGAATGGCCGTCAAATTCTTACGCCTGACAAAAGCAAGTGTAAGGCCTGCTTTTAAAAAACAGAAAAATAAAATGTTATCAATAATTTATACATTTTAAAACCTGTGAAATAAAGTAAGTTCATTGTTAGCCCCTTTAAAACATGTAAATTTATTTTTCAAAAAATTAATATTTTGTGTTAAATATTTAATTAAATGCCATTTTAATTAATTTTAACTATGTGATGGTTTTTAAAAAATATATATTTGAAGTGTCGAGGTAGTTTTTGGGGGTATTCCCATTCATACTTATGAGGTTTTTAGTTGTACCTGTAGAACAATAAATCATTAAATCAAGTGGCCCCTGATTAAGGCGGGGGTGGGCGGGGGGCACTAAAACTGACAAATTTAAACAAATTAAACTTTAGATATTACGTGGTTCAAATTAAAATTTGGTTGCCGGGGGTGATGATGCACTTCAGTCGAAGTTTCTGTACATACGGAATCTCCATAAGTATGAACGGGGATTCTCTTCATTTATTGGTAGGGCTGGCCCATGTGATCCCAGGGGGCGCTTGCAAACCGCCTGCTCCCCTGAGATAGGCGGGCCTCTTCCCGCGTTTACCCGGAGAGCCCCAGGACCGCAAAACTCCGTACCTCCCGGAGCACCAGGTAGGCGGCCATTTTATTTGCGGATCGGAAGCATTTCCCCGCGGGAAGCCTCTGACCGGGAACTTAGGGCCGTAGTCTTTGTTGTAATGGAGGGAGGTGTTTAGCACACAGCATGGTCCCACAAACAGCAATGAGATAATGAGCAGTTCATCTGTTTTAGGTGTTGGCTGAGGGACAACTATTGGCCAAGACAGGGGGGTGAACACACCTGCTCTTCTCCGTGATCTTTTAAGTCTAGCTGAGAGGTCAGGTGGGATCTCGGTTTAACGTCTCATCCAAAGGACAACACCTTTGACAGTGCAGCAGTCCCTCAAAACTTCGCTGATGCGTCAAGCTCGATTATGGCCCGAAAATTCCGGTCGGAAGCTTCCCATGGGCAATTGCCTCCCGACCGGAGAATTTCTACCAGAGTTCCTGCTGGTCTAGGAGGCGCCCTGGATTCCGGTGGGGAGGCCTTCTCTTCCCGTGCTGTGAAGCGCGCTCCCGTCCCACGCAGAAGACGCAGTCATGTGTGACTGTTCAGCCAATCAGTTACGTGGTTCACAGGTTCCCATTAATAGCACTGAGACGCGCGCATCTACGAGTTCTCAGTGCTATTAATGGGAACAAAACCAAACACACACGAATAAAAAATTAAAATCAGACCTCACATAATTAAAATTAATTAAAATTAAAGTTAATAAATGCCTTGGAAAAAAACAATATATTTCCGATTTTTTTTTTAAGTTTTGTAATTCGGGTTAAAAATAAGCTTACCTTAGTGGGCAGAATTTTGAACAATACAATGTGTTTATTTTATTTTATTGTGTTTATATGTGTTTTTAAACACTTGGGCCTGTAAAAGTGGGCTATGCGCCTGCTTTTTCAGGCACAAGAACTTTGAGGACATTTGAACATAAGAAATAGGAGCAGAAATAGGCCATACGACCCCTTGAGCCTGCTCCGCCATTCAATACAATCATGGCTAATCTGATCATGGACTCAGCTCCACTTCCCCGCCCGCTCCCCATAACCCCTCATCCCCCCATCGCTCAAGAAACTGTCTATTTTGGTCTTAAATTTATTTAATGTCCCAACTTCCACAGCTCTCTGAGGCAGAATTCCCAACCCTCTGAGAAGAGAAATTTCTCCTCATCTCTTTTAAATGGGCGGCCCCTTATTCTAAGATTGTGCCCTCTAGTTCTAGTCTCCCCCACCAATCGAATCATCCTCTCTGCATCCACCTTGTCAAGCCCCCTCATAATCTTATACGTTTCGATAAGATCACCTCTCATTCTTCTGAATTCCAATGAGTAGAGGCCCAACCTACTCAACCTTTCCTCATAAGTCAACCTCCTCACCCTCGGGATCAACCTCGGGATTTGCTGGGTAAGATATGCGTAAATCCAGCAATCTTGCCCGTACAAATGTCCTCGCTCCGGAGATGTCTACGATCTGTCGGGCTCCAGCTTGACAGATCGGAAGAGCCGGTTTTCACATTGCGCACTGAAAGCCGGCTTTTCCGATGCCTTTGCGGGTCTGTAGACACTTGATACGGGCCCAGGGACGTCAGAATTTCTGCCCCAATGTGCACAAGTCTCTGGAGTGGGATTGAACCCATGACCTTCTGACTCAGAAGCAAGCGTGTTATCACTGGTTGACACCAAAATAACAGTTCAACATTCCTGTAGCCACTAATTTTAATTAAAAGTAGCTGTGTTTGAAAAGGGATGTGGCAGAAAGGGTATGGAACTTGTTGGTTGTGAATGTGACCTATTTTTAAACATTCTCGGGAAATGGGGCATTGCCAGCAAGGCCGGCATTTATTGCCCATTCCTAGTCGCTCTTGCGAAGGTGGTGATGAACGTTCTCATTAAACGGCTGCATATCAACATTGTGATTTTTATTTCAAAACAACCAGAACATCACGCATTAATTAACATATTTTCATCCCAAATATTCTTTACTTTCCTTTCAATGCGATGCTGATTTTTTGTTGATTTCTTTTAAGAAAACGATGTAGTTCCCTGCAGAAGAACAATCCTAAATGATAATAAAAAAGTTTTAAGATGAGTTACTTAGACCCACCACAACTGTGAATAGTATACGACTGATAGACCTCCGGTTGTCAGGGTAATCTGGTTAGCTTTGCGCAGTGGCAGTATTATAGCCAATGAGGTTTAAACTGAGGCGTGATTATTGCTTATTGAAAACTTTTCCCAATACCCCGCTACGATGACTTGAAATATAGTCAGTAATGGCAATTTTTGATAGTCTCTGTGGAGACTGATGTTACAATTAAAAGAGATTTAAACTATGATTGTGTGACAGTCTTTTCTCAAACAGTCTTGTGAATCTTACCCTACCTTTTATATTTTTCATTCTTTTATCACATTGGAATTTCTCATCTTTATTTGATATATTTCTTATGAAAGCAATTATCTAAATGATATCACATGGATTCAGCAAGCTCATTCTAACTTCATCATTTACATTTAAGGAATGCTAAAAGCTCAGAGTCTGTGGGGCCAAAATTCCTCTTTTCTGCGGCTGCCGTTAATGCCTCTGGGGGGCGCTAATGGGGTGTGGAAGTGTTTTCACCCAAGGGGTGGGTGTGGGCGCTACCAGCTCCCACGGAATTGTGCGGGAGCCAGTGGAGGCGCGAACACATCGCCGTGCGCGGCGGCCCCTTTCCGCTCTGCAGCAGAAATTGACTCGTGTCCCATGAGGATGCCGTGGACGTTGCCCGAGCCAGCCTCCTGGGTCACAAACTGGGCCAGTCGCCCATCGCGGGGGGCGAACCTTAAAGGGGAGGTGTGCTGAGCTGCGCGTCGCCATCTTTGTTTTTCCCCAACTCATCGGTCGGGCTGTTCGCCATTCCTTTCTCGGGGGGTCCATGCCGCCATCGTGCAACCCGGCACACCGTCTCAGTGCCGGGCTGCGGCCACAGCACCCCTTAGTCCTGGGGCCATCAGTGGGGGCCATCAAAGGGCCTGCAGAGCTCGCAGCGTCCCTCCCCTTTAACAGCAGGGGAGGGCTGTTGAAACGTGTCAGCGCTACATGGAGAGGCAGACCATCAGGGTGCCGTAGCAATGCTTCTGTTGTCTTGACTGATCGGGAGGAGCCCTCCAGTACTCACTGGAGCGGGTGTCCCAATTCGTGGTGGTCTGCTGCATCTTTCATAAATTGACCATCATGAGGGCGCAGCCCTTGCCACCACGAGTTCCATGACCAACTTAGGAGGAGGAGGAGGAGGAAGGTAGGAGACAGCCTGCACATCCACGTTCTGGACGGGCTGTCCATGAACACTTCATCAGACTCCGGGTCCAATGAATGACATCCCAGATGCCCATTGGTCAACACTTCCCCACCTTACCATCCCTGTCATGGAACATCACAGCGTCCTGTTGGCCACAATGCGGAAATGAAAGCCACCACAAAACAAACATTTATGCAATACTACATAACAAAGTCAACTAATCACCCTTGTATAATTCCCTTAGTGCCCGTCTTCCATCTGCCTTTTCCTGTCCTGGTGCTCCTACGAAGTGCTACCCCAGTGGCTGCAGCATGGCTGGTGGAAGGCTGCTGACTTTCAGTGGGGGAGACGGCAGACCCCTCGAGCAGCTCTGGGCCTCTAAGATCTGGCTGTAGAGTGCAGCACCTCGGCATGGGCGGCAGCAGTCTGGACTGGCTGACAGGCAACAGCTAGGGCACTGGTTGAGTGGCGGTGGTGGGATTACGAATGCTGTCATCCTTCGAGAGGACAGCAGGTTCGTCCTCCCACGGAGCCACTGCCACTCCCCCGGGACGACACCTCAGCAATCCAGTGTCCATTGGAGGACAGATTGCTGAACTCCTGTGACTCCCTGCAAGTCCCTTTTGTTATGTCTGCATGTTAATGTATGTACTGTAACACCAGACCACTGAATGTACCTTCATCCTGTATACACTATACCTGTACCACCAGAGGGTGCTGCTGCTGGAGAACTAAGGGTCACTTGTACACTGCAGGTAACCAAGTATAAAAGGGAGCTCACCTCTTGGTGTCCTCACTCTAGGAGCTGCAATAAACGGACTAAGGTCACTACAGTTCAAGTATTATACCCTTACCTCGTGGAGTCATTATTAGAGTGCTTACATACACAACAACTGGCGACGAGGTTATGAATTTCCACGCACAATATGTCTAACCTAAGCAACTTCCAACAATTCACTGATGGGGAAGATTGGGATGCCTTTGTGGAAAGGCGAGAACACTTTTTCATCGTGAACGACCTGGCTGACGACTCACCGATCTCGCTGGTGAACAAGCGCAGAGCCATCCTGCTCAGCAGTTGTGGGCCCAATGTCCACGGGCTTGTCAGGGACCTGCTAGCCCCAGCAAAGACGGCAAACAAGACCTATGCAGAGCTCGTAACTTTAATACAAGAACAACTCAAACCTAAAGAGAGCATCCTCACAGCCAGACACCGGTTCTACACACACCGGCGGCCCGAAGGCCAAGAAATTGCTAAATATGCTGCAGATCTGAGAAGATTGGCTGCACTGTGTGATTTTGGCGACCACCTCACCGAAGCACTAAGTTACATCTTTCGTTATTGGGATCGGCCACGAGGGCCTCTTCCACAAGCTGCTCTCTGCGGACACTATGGTCACCCTGCAGAAGGCGATCAAAGTGAGCCAGGCTTTCATGATTTCGGTCTGCGATTCCAAAATGATGATGACTCATACCCAGGACTCTAACCCGATGTACAGTGAACCGACTGGCGACTGTCAGAGGCAAGACTGCTGCCCCGAGTCCCGCAACCCTGAGTCCGCCACATGGGGCCAACCGGCTAGCCCTGTGCTGGCGCTGTGGAGGAAACCACAGGGCCCACCAGTGCCAATACAAAGACTATACCTGCAAAGGCTGCAAAACTGAAGGTCACCTTCAACAAAAGTTTTACTCTCCGAGTCGCTGAAGAATTGGCTGATCACCCGGGCTCCAGCGCTGATGAAGACGAAGAGGCTCAGCCCCTGGAAGAGGTGTACGGAGCATATACCTGCTCCACCGAGAGTTCCCCGTGGAAAATGGATGTAGAAATCAACGGGGTTCCAGTCTCGATGAAGATTGGCACAGGGGTGAGCCAGTCATTGATGAATCATTCGGCCTTTCAGAAACTCTGGGACAATCCCGCCAAACGACCCAAAATGTCCCCAATCCAGGCAAAGCTGCTCACCTACACAAAAGGCACCATCCCAGTCGTTGGCAGCGTGGTGGTCCAGGTATCCCATGGTGGCGCGATGCATAGCTTCCCTTGTCGATCGTTGCCGGTGATGCTGGGAAGAAGTTGGATGAAGCAAGTCCAAATCTGTCGGCGCGACGAAGGACTCCGGGCCCCGGCGATCGACATCCTCCAAGGCCCCAAACTTGGATCCATCACAGCACCTGAAAATCCTACCGTCCGACTCGACTGCGCGGCGATGACACAGACCGCACAACTCAACGGCGAGATGATCCAACCTGAACGACCAGACCTCACCTCCCGGGCTCCAGTGGCAAGACTCTGAGGGAAGAAGATCGGCGCAGAAGGTAGATTCCCGGCGTCCGTGGCAGAACCTGGGGAGTGAAGGATCACCGCAGACCACCTCGCGGAGAGAGAGAAGATGGCGCCTGCACCACGAGGCAAAGCACCTGGAATCAAGATGGCCGCGACCAGACCACGAGGGGCAGCGTTGAGGGAGCAACACGTGTTACTGAGCGACGAACCGGATTGGGGTAAAGATTGCAAGGCCCTCTTAAAGGAGACCGGCAACCCAGAACAATTAAAGGGTCAGTTCCATTCTTGGCACAGCAATGCCGGTGATAATAAAAATAAAAGTGTAATTAATGAATGCAGGTATATAAATGTGCTGTTGAATGGTGATGCCGGCAATGCTAATGGGAAAAATATAACGAATCCTTCAAAAAGCGATGTGACAATTCTGTACTGTTGAACAGTGATGCCAGTAATGCTAACGTAACAAATGGAACCAACAAAGACAGATATCCAAATGTCACTTTGTACAGAGATACTGATAGCACACAAGAAAGCATTGTAAGTGACCAATGTGAATGTGTAAAGAAGTATAACAATGTCGAAGTAGCTAGTTTCGATCGGAGCCAATATATCATAGAAACATAGAAAATAGGTGCGGGAGTAGGCCATTCGGCCCTTTGAGCCTGCACCACCATTCAATGAGTTCATGGCTGAACATGCAACTTCAGTACCCCATTCCTGCTTTCTCACCATACCCCTTGATCCCCCTAGTAGTAAGGACTTCATCTAACTCGTTTTTGAATATATTTTGTGAATTGGCCTCAACAACTTTCTGTGGTAGAGAATTCCACAGCTTCACCACTCTCTGGGTGAAGAAGTTTCTCCTCATCTCGGTCCTAAATGGCTTACCCCTTATGCTTAGACTGTGACCCCTGGTTCTGGACTTCCCCAACATTGGGAACATTCTTCCTGCATCTAACCTGTCTAAACCCGTCAGAATTTTAAAAGTTTCTATGAGATCCCCTCTCATTCTTCTGAACTCCAGTGAATACAAGCCCAGTTGATCCAGTCTTTCTTGATAGGTCAGTCCCGCCATCCCGGGAATCAGTCTGGTGAACCTTCGCTGCACTCCCTCAATAGCAAGAATGTCATTTCTCAAGTTAGGAGACCTAAACTGTACACAATACTCCAGGTGTGGCCTCACCAAGGCCCTGTACAACTGTAGTAACACCTCCCTGCCCCTGTACTCAAATCCCCTCGCTATGATGGCCAACATGCCATTTGCTTTTTTAACCGCCTGCTGTACCTGCATGCCAACCTTCAATGACTGATGTACCATGACACCCAGGTCTCGTTGCACCTCCCCTTTTCCTAATCTGTCACCATTCAGATAATAGTCTGCCTCTCTGTTTTTACCACCATTATACTTCATCTGCCATGCATTTGCCCACTCACCTAACCTGTGGGAAACACCCAGGTCCAGCGGGCTACCTGATCATGTAGCCTGCGCTTCCGGGACCAATGTGGTGCCCCAGGAAGGGCTCACTCACACCCAGTGGGAGCATACCCACTGCAGGGACAGCGGTCAATGGGCAGCACAGCCACCACCACTGGCAACCTGCCCCAGATCGGCCCTACACCCCTGGCCACCAGGGCCAGCACCGGGAGCGAGAGGCCAGTACCCTCCAGCTTTCCTGGCAGAACCTGGGATGACCAAACTTCCACCACCAATGGAGGACAAGGAGGCCACACCAGCCTGTGGCCCTGCCCACCACTAAACGCCACCACCTACTCATTCTACAATGTATGTACCTTACCCACAACACTTGCACTTGCTCCACCACTGCGGAATCCTCCAACAGTGACACCCACATGGTCTATGTATGGGGGGGAGGGGGGAATGGATGTGTGCAGCCACAAACACATGGATCACACCCGGCACCCACACAACCCTTACCACAATCTCCCACCGTTCACTTCTGATCACCTCCCCATGTCATGGCAAGAAGGACTTGGGAAAGGCTTAGGGGGGAGTGTTGTTATGTATGCATGTTAATGTATGTACTGTAACACTAGACCACTGAATGTACCTTCACCCTGTATACACCATACCTGTACCACCAGAGGGTGCTGCTGCTGGAGACCTAAGGGTCACCTGTACACTGCAGGTAACCCAGAACCCAGTATAAAAGAGAGCTCACCTCTTGGTGTCCTCACTCTAGGAGCTGCAATAAAGGACTAAGGTCACTACAGTTCAAGTACTCTACCCTTACCTCGTGGAGTCGTTATTAGAGTGCTTACATACACAACACTTTTCAACACTGGTAACCACAGTCACGATGGCACCAGTCTGAGCTTGCGTGACAGCAAACTGAATCTGCCTGCCTTCAGTCTGAGCTTCCACTGCAGCACTCAGACTTAGAGAGGCTTGTGCTGTGCTGCAATGCAAGCTGGGACTCCAGCCATCTGACCCTGCCTCATGGTCGAATCCACAGATGTTGTAATAGAGTTGCCCATCACTTCCATCCTGGAAGCCATGGCCTCCAAGCTCTGTGCAAAGCCCTGTGCAAAGTTGGTGCTGGACTCCTCCATGCTCCTGAGCGGTGACAACAGGCTCTCTGGCAGGACTACCATTGCACCAAGCATTTCTGCGTGCATGCCCGGCACTCCTCTCCCGCGGGCCGCCCCATCTGAATCCTCTGCAGCAGAACTAACACCTACGCTATCCTTTCCCCCTGCCCCGGCTGCAGCCCACTCATGCCCGGGTGACTCACCACATGCAGATCCTGCCCCGATACTACCCTCCACTGTATGCGCAATGCCAGTTTCTGAGCTCGTGGCTGCGAATATCGAGTGACGGTGTCTCTTCCCCATCACTCTCCTCTTGCTCTGCCTGCTCTGGCTGGGCAGGTTGGAGTTCTTGGGTATCTGAAAGGAGAAAGGCATAAGGGTAGGGTTGTTGTGTCAGGAGGGAGGGAAAGCAAGATGTGCGCGCTTACACCACCACCAGCTCGTAAGTGAGAAGCGATTGTGGGATGACAGGGAGAAGGGCATGAGCATACCCTCATCTTCAATGGCTTCATCCTTGCTGTGTGCTCAGTGACGACCGCTCCAATAATGTTGAACACGGTCTGGGTCAGGATATGCCGGCTTGCCTGGCCCTGCTGGTTAGCTGCTGCCTGTGATTGTGAGCCACCTTGCCCTGCAAGAGAAAGGGAACTGCATCAGTGAGTGTGGTGCAATGTGTTTGGGTGATGTGCCTGTCATGGTTGAATAGCTGGCAGTGTGCGCAAGCTGTGAGATGTGGGTGTGAGGCTTGCAGCAGTGGTAAGTGTGTGAGGGTGAGATGAAGCGATATGAATGTGAGGTATGAGTCCTGATTGATCGATATTGTTGGATGGTGAGTGATGGGGGGGGGGAGTGGTGAATTGAGCAGTATGTGAGGCTAGGCAGGCTGGAGTTCTTGGGTGGGAGACGGCTTGCGTGAGATCATTAATCCATGTCCACGGGGCAAGACTGCCTGCAGTGACCGCTTCGGCTGTCTGCTCCCACTGCCTTCTGACTGTGTGCAGCGAAGGTTCACCAGACTGATTCCTGGGATGGCAGGACTGTCGTATGAGGAGAGATTGGGTCGACTAGGCCTGTATTCACTAGAGTTTAGAAGAATGAGAGGGGATCTCATAGAAACATATAAAATTCTGACGGGGTTGGATAGACTGGATGCGGGGAGGATGTTTCCCCTGGCTGGTAAGTCTAGAACAAAGGGGGTCACAGTCTCAGGATACGGGGTAGGAAATTTAGGACCGAGATGAGGAGAAATATTTTCACTCGGAGGATGATGAACCTGTGGAATTCTCTACCACAGAAGGCTGTGGAGGCCAAGTCACTGAATATATTTAAGAGGGAGATAGATAGATTTCTAGAAACAAAAGGCATCAAGGGGTATGGGGAAAAAGCGGGACTATGGTGTTGAGATAGAGGATCAGCCATGATCATGTTGAATGGAGGTACAGGCTCGAAGGGCCGAATGGCCTACTACTGCTCCTATTTTCTATGTGTTGAGAAGGCCTCCTGGCCCCCTGCAGCTTGGGGACCTGCCTCCTCCATTCTACCCCCTGACCTCGGGCCTCTAGTGCTGCGTCGGGAAGCTTGGGGCCCTTTCTTTGTCTTTTTGAGCCATTGCTCACTCACTCACAGTTGCTTTCACACACACTCTCAGCAGCTGCTGCATGCACCGCGGCTTTAAGAGGTGCAGACTGCCTTTAAAAATGAAGGCTAGCTTTTAAATAGAGCAAGCCTCGCGCAAACTTTGGCCGTCTTCTGATCACTCAGCGGCCGGACTGGTCGAATTTTTAGCCCTGTACAATGTTTTATCTGGAAAGTATTAGTCAGACCACTGAAGACATCGTCGTTGCAGTTAGTATTATGGAACTGTTATTTTTCACCAGCACAAATAATTCCCGTGGCTGTTGCCCTGAGCACTGTGATGCTATCAGATATCACCATCAAGTCTGCTAAACTGAAACCTACAGCCACCTGTTGCAGAGCCCCAGGAGCAGTCAGATTCATCGTGTGGTCGTGCCAATTTATAATAGCAGCTCGAGTGGATTTGTTTCATCTCTTGCAGTAGCAGTGATTTACATTCTAATTCTGGAATGAATCACGAAGAGCAAAATGATTCATCGCACTGCTATGCTGCGGCTCCCTGCTTACTCTCAACTGTGCTGTGCATAAAATAACAACAATAAGATTGCAAGCATAATTTAAATAACTAAATTGTGCACCCTATCAAAGTGATGGTAAGGGGATTGAAAGCAGAGAGGATGTGGAGGAGCTGCTGGTATTATGTGTATAAAAGCTGAAGAGAGAAATGTTTTACAGCTTCTTATATGAATAAAGTATATTTTGAAATTTAAAAAAAAGTTCTTACTGAAGAACTGTTTGTTCTCAACTCCCGAACAGTGATGTCAAATTGATAGTTGAACTCCGAAAAGCTTGTTTTGCCCTTAACCCGAAGACTCATTCCACTCATGGAGAAAATTCAGTAATACAGTGGTTAAATAGTTCAACATTGGCGTGTTTGCTTCTTATCTTTCTGTTAATCCCAGTTTAAAATTCCACAAAGATTACATCTTTACCCCCTGTTGATTGCAGAATGAATGTTGCGCCTGAGTTCCCTCGCATTGTCACTATTGTTTTTTCAACCTCACTTTTACCAGTGATTCGCATCGTGGGGTCCAGTGGCAGTGGTGGTGGGGTGGGGGTGTGTGTGTGGTGGGGGGGCTGGGGGTGGGGGTCCGGTGGTAGGAGAGGGGGGAGGGGTGTGTGTGTGGTGGGGGGGGTAGGGTCCGGTGGTAGTGGTGGTGGGGTGGGGAGGGGGTGTGGGGTCCAGTGGTAGTGGTGGTGGGGTGGGGGTGTGTGTGTGGTGGGGGGGCTGGGGGTGGGGGTCCGGTGGTAGGAGAGGGGGGAGGGGTGTGTGTGGTGGGGGTAGGGTCCGGTGGTAGTGGCGGTGGGGGGGGAGGGGTCGACTGAAGTTATAAAGCAGGCCTGAAAATCCCCCATTGTGGTGCTCACATTTTCTAATTGGGCCTTTCCTGAAAGTTGGGGAGAAAAAGAAAATTTTTGAAAAGCTACTAAGCTGAAATAAAACGAGGAAATGCAGAGCAGACTGGTCAGCACTTAAAATGAGAAAAAAAGATTAAAGTAGATGGATTCTGATAAGACTTACTCAACTATTAACCTATTTTTCTCGTTCCTAAGCTGACTGATTATGGTATGCATTTTATTATTTCCCTGACATTTGTGCTTTCTCCCCTAACTTTTCCAATACATTTTTGTACTGTTTTATCAGTATTTATTCTATGGAATGAAACATTATGAAGATTGTAAGCAATTACAGTGAAATTCATTTTATAGAGTTGCTTTGGGTTTTTTTTTACATTCATTTATGGGATGTTGGCATCGTTAAAGACCACCATTTATTGACCATCCCTAATTGCCCTTGGGAAGGTGAGCGACCATTTCAGAGGGCAGTTAAGAGTCAACCACATTGCTGTGGGTCTGGAGTCACATATAGGCCGGACCAGGTAAGGGCGGCCGATTTCCTTCCCTAAAGGACACTAGTGAACCAGATGGATTTTTACGACAATCCGGTAGTTTCATGGTGACCATTACTGATACTAGCTTTTTATTTCAGATTTATTTAATGAACTGAAGTTAAATTCCCCAGCTGCCGTAGCAAGATTTCAAATCACTTCTCTGGATAACTGTCCATACCTCTGGATTACGAGACCCCTCACTGAAGCTTTCTTGTCTTTATAAGAACATAAACATAAGAATTAGGAACAGGAGTAGGCCATCTAGCCCCTCGAGCCTGCTCCGCCATTCAACAAGATCATGGCTGATCTGGCCGTGGACTCAGCTCCACTTACCCGCCCGCTCCCCATAACCCTTAATTCCCTTATTGGTTAAAAATCTATCTATCTGTGACTTGAATACATTCAATGAGCTAGCCTCAACTGCTTCCTTGGACAGAGAATTCCACAGATTCACAACCCTCTGGGAAAAAATATTCCTTCTCAACTCGGTTTTAAATTGGCTCCCCCATATTTTGAGGCTGTGCCCCCTAGTTCTAGTCTCCCCGACCAGTGGAAACAACCTCTCCGCCTCTATTTTGTCTATCCCTTTCATTATTTTAGATGTTTCTATAAGATCACCCTCATCCTTCTGAACTCCAACGAGTAAAGACCCAGTCTACTCAATTTATCATCATAAGGTAACCCCCTTATCTCCGGAATCAGCCTAGTGAATCGTCTCTGTATATCCTTCCTTAAGTAAGGTGACCAAAACTGCACTCAGTACTCCATGTGCGGACCCTGTACAGTTGCAGCAGGACCTCCCTGCTTTTGTACTCCATCCCTCTCGCAATGAAGGCCAACATTCCATTTGCCTTCCTGATTACCTGCTGCACCTGCAAACTAACTTTTTGGGATTCATGCACAAGGACCCCCAGGTCCCTCTGCACCACAGCATGTTGTAATTTCTCCCCATTCAAATAATATTCCCTTTTACTGTTTTTTTTCCCAAGGTGGATGACCTCACATTTTCCAACATTGTATTCCATCTGCCAAGCCTTAGCCCATTCGCTTAACCTATCTAAATCTCTTTGCAGCCTCTCTCTATCCTCTACACAACCAGCTTTCCCACTAATCTTTATGTCATCTGCAAATTTTGTTACACTACACTCTGGCCTCTCTTCCAGGTCATCTATGTATATTGTAAACAGTTGTGGTCCCAGCAATCCCTGTGGCACACCACTAACCACCGATTTCCAACCCGAAAAGGACCCATTTATCCCGACTCTCTGCTTTCTGTTAGCCAGCCAATTCTCGATCCATGCTAATACATTTCCTCTGACTCCGCGTACCTTTATCTTCTGCAGTAACCTTTTGTGTGGCACCTTATCGAATGCCTTTTGGAAATCTAAATACACCGCATCCATCGGTACACCTCTATCCACTATGCTCGTTATATCCTCAAAGAAATTCCAGTAAATTAGTTAAACATGATTTCCCCTTCATGAATCCATATTGCGTCTGCTTGATTGCACTATTCCTATCTAGATGTCCCGCTATTTCTTCCTTAATGATAGCTTCAAGCATTTTCCCCACTACAGATGTTAAACTAACCGGCCTATAGTTACCTGCCTTTTGTCTGCCCCCTTTTTTAAACAGAGGCGGTACATTAGCTGCTTTCCAATCCGCTGGTACCTCCCCAGAGTCCAGAGAATTTTGGTAGATTATAACGAATGCATCTGCTATAACTTCCGCCATCTCTTTTAATACCCTGGGATGCATTTCATCAGGACCAGGGGACTTGTCTTGCATCCCATTAGCCTGTCCAGCACTACCCCCCTAGTGATAGTGATTATCTCAAGGTCCTCCCTTCCCACATTCCCGTGACCAGCAATTTTTGACATGGTTTTTGTGTCTTCCACTGTGAAGACCGAAGCAAAATAATTGTTTAAGGTCTCAGCCATTTCCACATTTCCCATTATTAAATCCCCCTTCTCATCTTCTAAGGGAATTTGTTTCCTAAATTATTTTTTCTATGACAATTTTCTCCCCTCCTCTCTTGAAGCCACTGGCTCCTCACTAGGTTATGGTCCAGGATAGTTGAGAACATGGCTGTTATTTATGTACAAGTCTTGACAGTCTGTGATGGCAATGGAGTGGCCTCTCACTTGCATGCAGCTCCTTTGTAGCGAAATTGGACTTGCATATATCAGGGTTTAATGTATCCTGTACAAGTGGGCTCAATATAACCTGTAGAATTGGCTCCAATCTATCTTGTACAAGTGGACTTAATGGGGCCGAAATTCAGGTCCGCCCGAAATGGGTCGCACCTACCGCTCTGGAATTGTTTTTTCCCCTGTTGTAGATGAAGTGGCTCCCTCAAAGCTTCCCTGATAAATTGCAACATCCCCACAGGTACCCTGGGAATCCCTGGCCCTAGACCGCCCTAAGTGGAGGAAGAGCATCCGGGAGGGCGCTGAGCACCTCGAGTCTCGTTGCCGAGAGCATGCAGAAATCAAGCGCAGGCAGCGGAAAGAGCGTGCGGCAAACCAGACTCCCCACCCAGCCTTTCCTCCAACCACTATCTGTCCCAACTGTGACAGAGACTGTAATTCCTGTATTGGACTGTACAGTCACCTGGGAACTCACTTTTAGAGTGGAAGCAAGTCTTCCTCAATTTGGAGGGACTGCCGATGATGATGATGGATGAAGTGGCCTCTTCACGAAATTCAGCTCTTTGGCAATTTTTTTGGAGTGGGCCGGAAGCCGGGCATAATGGGGGCGGAGTGCAACGGTGAGCCCTCGAGAGGGACAGAAGTGAGGCAGGACAGAGTCTCCGCCACTGTCAGTCAGCAGCCAGACACTGATGATGTCAGTACACGTGTGCATCACCATGGCTCCCCACTTCACGTAAAGGGGAGAGCCTTTGCCATTTTTAAACTTCGGTCCACTGGGCCACCAGTGAGGGTTTCGGCCGGGACAGCGGTCTAGCACCCAAGAGGGGATGTCAGGCTGCAGATTTGTACATCGTGTCTCGGCGGACACGGTCCATTTTGGACCTCCAGACAAAGTGGACGACGGCCCGGGTGACTGCCGCGGCACAGGAGCGAGAGATATAACATATAACATCCTGCGCCACATATAACAACACCGAGAGCACCTCACTCCTGATGACCAGGTCCTTTCCTGCCATGGAGAGGGAGCGCAGCTTCCACCATCCCAGCTTTTGCTTCACTTTGGCGATACGCTCTTCCCAGTTTTTGGCGCACATCCTGTCCGCTCCGAACCATATTCCCAACACCTTCAGAAAATCTGGTTTAATGGAGAAGGGAATAAAGGATCAGTCGGCCCAGTTGCCAAAGAACATGGCCTCGCTTTTGCTGCGATTGACCTTCGCTCCCGAGGCCAGTTCAAACTGGTCGCAGATTGTGAGCAACCTGCGGACCGACTGCGGATCCGAGCAAAAGATGGCCACGTCGTCCACGTACAGGGAGGTCTTGACCTGAGCGCCTCCGCTGCCTGGGATCGTCACCCCTCTAATGCCCGCATCCTTCCTGATGGACCCGGCAAAGGGCTCGATACAACACACAAACAAGACAGAGGAGAGAGGACAGCCTTGCCTGACTCCAGATCTGATCGGAAAGCTTTCAGTTTCCCACCCGCTGATTAGAACTGCGCTACTGATGTCTCTGTAGAGCAGTTGGATCCAATTGCGGATACCCTCCCCAGACTCCATTTTGGACAGCACGTCCATCAGGTACGTGTGCGATATCCCGTCAAAGGCTTTCTCCTGGTCTAAACTGATTAAGCAGGTGTCCATCCCCCTGTCCCGCACGTAGATGATCGTATCTTGCCGTCCGGAGGAGGCGGGGGTCTCCGATGGAGGGCACTCTACGCGGGACTCCTCCCACTATTTATCGGGGACTTGGCCTCGAGGGTGGTGCACGTAGCAGTCCCGTGCAATAAATTTTTAAGCCGGTTCACGGGCTCCCAGGCCGCCTGCAATTTCTGCGGTCTGGAAGAGTCCGTGTTCCACGTTTTTACTGAGTGCGCGAGGTTGCAGCCCCTGTTCCACTATTTAAAGGGGCTGCTCCTGAAATTCTGGTTGCACTTCAGTCCCACACTCCTGATCTTTGGGCACCCTGTGCGGAGGGGAGCGGGTAGGTCCGAGGGCCTCCTCGTAGGACTGCTCCTGGGCACGGCCAAGGGTGCCATCAGCCGGTCCAGGCAGCGGGCGGTCGAGGAGGTCGTTCAGCCTGACTGCCTGCCTCTCTTCCGCGCCTACATCTGGGCCAGGTTGTCCTTGGAGATGGAGCACACGGTGTCCACCGGTACGCTCGCGGCCTTCCGCGAGAGGTGGGCGCCGGAGGGACTAGAGTGCATCATCACACCCGGAAACCAAATTTTAATTTGATTTTATTTCTTTTAAAGTTTAATTTGTTTTAATTGCCGGGTTTTAGTGTCCCCCTTCCCTTTTATAGGGGGCACTTGTAAATTATATGATTTTAATGCCCAAAAAAAAAAATCACAAAAGGAAAAAAAAACACAAGAAAAAAAATTTAAAAAAATAAGTGTCTGGAGTGTCCCCCAGATCGGGGGCACTCGATCTAATGTTTGTTTTGTACTCCCTAAAAGAGTCGTAGGCGATCGTATCCCTGAGTAGCGCCAGGCTATCAGAGATCTTCCTGCCGGGGACAGCGCAGGTCTGGTCCGGGTGAATCACCAGCTCAAGAGCAGACTTGACCCTGTTGGCGATGACCTTTGACAGGATCTTGTAGTCCACATTTAGCAGCGAAATGGGCCGCCAGTTTTTGATTTCCTCCTTCTCCCCCTTCTGCTTGTAGATGAGGGTGATGATGCCTTTCTTCATCGATTCTGACATGCTGCCGGCCAGAAGCATACCTCCGTACACTTCCAGCAGGTCTGGGCCTATCCAGTCCCACAGAGCCGAGTACAACTCGATCGGTAAGCCGTCGCTTCCGGGAGTTTTACTCGTCACGAGGGACCGGACGGTCTTTGTCAGCTCATCCAGAGTTAGCGGGTGGTCCAGACTCTCCCGCTCGCTGTCGTCTAGCACCAGCAGAATAATTTTTTAAATTTCAAAATATACTTTATTCATATAAAAATTTGTACAGTACATTCAAAAGCAGTTCAGTACGTTTAGCTGCGGTCAGCAATCCCATACACTACATTTGGCTGCTGACGGCAGTTCCGTTCGATACATTTCCTTGCTTTTCAATTCAAGTACAATTCGGTACAATACGGGATACATTGTAGTACATTTGACACATTACAGTACATGTGTCACTATACAGTACACGGAATGGGTGACGGTACATTTATACTTTTCCTTTCCAACTTGCATTACGAAACAGACCTTGCATTGTACATGGCACTACATAGGTGTTTACAGATTTGGTGCTCCATGTACACAAAAAAGAAGTTACAAGTACGGCCCGAGGGGAGTTTTGTACTGATTGCTGCCCCTGGGTTTACCGTGGCAGAAGGGCTTTAAACTGTGGCCCTTCCCCACCGTGCCTTTGCGGCGACTGCACCAATTTTAAGTGCTTCCCTCAGCACGTAATCCTGGATCTTGGATTGCGCCAGTCTGCAACACGCAGACGTGGACATCTCCTTGCTCTGGAAGACCAGCAAGTTTCAGCAAGACCAAAGAGCGTCTTTGACTGAGTTGATGGCCCTCCAGCAGCAGGTGATGTCTGTCTCGGTGAGTGTCCCTGGGAACAGCCCGTAGAGCACAGAGTCCTGTGTTACGGAGCTGCTCGGGATGAACCTCGCCAGCAACCACTGCATCTCTTTCCAGACCTGCGTCGCAAAGGCGCAATCCTGAAGGAGATGGGTGACAGTGTCGTCCGCCCCGCAACCGACTCGGGGGCACCGTGCCGTGTTGATGATACGCCGGCTGTGCATGAACGCTCTGACGGGTAGGGCCCTCCTCACCGCCAACCAAGCTACATCTTGGTGCTTGTGTGAAAGCTCTGGCGATGAGATGTTCTGCCAAACAAGTTCGACAGTCCGCTCAGGGAACCACCCGACAGGGTCCACCCTCTCCTTCTTTCGTAGGGCGTCCAGGACCTTACGTGCTGACCACTGTTTGATGGCCTTGTGGTCAAAGGGGTTTTTTGCGAAAAACTTTTCCACGAAGGACAGGTGGACAGGCATGGTCCAACTGGTGGGGGCGTTTCGCAGCAGCGTGGCCAGACCCATCCTTCGCAACACCGGGGACAGGTAGAACCTCAGCACGTAGTGACACTTGGTGTTTGCGTACCGGGAGTCGGTGCACAGCTTGATGCAGCCGCACACAAAGGTGGCCATCAGGATGAGGGCCACGTTCGGAACATCCTTTCCACCACGGGCGAGTTCCGAGTAGAGCGCTTGCTTTGGGAGTCTTGTGTCTGGCATGCAAACAATGTGGCCTGCCCAGCGGAGCTGATCAAGTGTGGTCAGTGCTTCAGTGTGAGGATAGCAGCATCAGGGCCAACGAAAATCATCTGGAAACTCTGTGACTCCTGAGAGAGCAACTGGGGAGAGACAGAGAGAAAAAAAACAGAAACTGGGGGAGGTAGGGAGAGAAACAGAAAGTGGGAGAGTGGTATTTACTTGGTGATACGTAGAAACATCCCAGAAGTTGCTTTTGTTTAAACATTACTTATCCTTAAATGCTTGTATTCTTTCTTTGATTTATGAATGATGGTATTCACCTGACCATAAAAGAAAAAGTCAAATATTTTATTCGAGGTTTAACAGAAATAAAGTAAATGCAGTAACATTTGCAAGCATTGGGGAAAAATATCAGCGGAATAAATGTCCTATGAGTAAATATTAAATGATGAAATGCTCACGAACACGTCAAAGCAGAGTTACCACACCCCATCCAATCCAAGAATGGTACATCGCACACGATTGACTGCGGATAGTTTAGTGTGAAATTGCTGTGCAAGTTATAACTCCACGTGAAATGTATTTGTTTCTATTTTGTTTATAAATGCAGTCTCCGCGGAGACTATCAAAAATTGCCATTGCCGACTATATTTCAAGTCGTCATAGCGGGGTATTGGGAAAAGTTTTCAATAAGCAATAATCGCGCCTCGGTTAAACCTCATCAGCTACAATACTGCCACTGCGCAAAGCTAACCAGATTATCCTGACGACCGGAGGTCTATCTGACGGATACTATTTAAAGTTGTGGTGACCTATCTTAGAAACAAATTTTGTCATCAGATAAAGTTATGATTTCTTTTGGATTACATTATTTTCTCAACACAAATAGACAAAGAAATATTTTTCAGAAAATCATTGAGTTGGAAATAAAGGATTATGGGACGGTATCTAATATGTTAATCATAGAAACATAGAAAATAGGTGCAGGAGCAGGCCATTCAGCCCTTCTAGCCTGCACCGCCATTCAATGAGTTCATGGCTGAACATGAAACTTCAGTACCCCATTCCTGCTTTCTCGCCATAACCCTTGATCCCCCGAGTAGTAAGGACTTCATCTAACTCCCTTTTGAATATATTTAGTGAATTGGCCTCAACTACTTTCTGTGGTAGAGAATTCCACAGGTTCACCACTCTCTGGGTGAAGAAGTTTCTCCTCATCTCGGTCCTAAATGGCTTACCCCTTATCCTCAGACTGTGACCCCTGGTTCTGGACTTCCCCGACATTGGGAACATTCTTTCTGCATCTAACCTGTCTAAACCCGTCAGAATTTTAAACGTTTCTATGAGGTCCCCTCTCATTCTTCTGAACTCCAGTGAATACAAGCCCAGTTGATCCAATCTTTCTTGATAGGTCAGTCCCGCCATCCCGGGAATCAGTCTGGTGAACCTTCGCTGCACTCCCTCAATAGCAAGAATGTCCTTCCTCAAGTTAGGAGACCAAAACTGTACACAATACTCCAGGTGTGGCCTCACCAAGGCCCTGTACAACTGTAGCAACACCTCCCTGCCCCTGTATTCAAATCCCCTCGCTATGAAGGCCAACATGCCATTTGCTTTCTTAACCGCCTGCTGTACCTGCATGCCAACCTTCAATGACTGATGTACCATGACACCCAGTGTACGATGTCCTGGCTACTTTGAAGTAAAAGTGCCATACCGCTGAGAGGCAAGTAACTGGTATTGGGCAGAATGCTGGAAACACACAGATCAGGTTTCAGGTCGATGATCTTGCATTAGAACTTTCAGATTTCCAGCATCGCTTGTATTTTGCTTTTGTTTGAACAGAATGCTGTTTGGCACTCTGAATATCTGCTGAATGTATTATTATCCTTTATTTGTATGCTAATAAAAATGCCAACATTTGATTCTATTTTAGCAGTAGCAAAATGGATAGAAAATCATAGAATCATATCGCACAGAAGGAGGCCATTCAACACATTGTGCCTGTTCCTGTGGCTAAAAGAGCTATCCAATTTGTCCCACTGCCCTGCTCTTTCCTAATCTGAGGAAGGACGTTCTTGCTATTGAGGGAATGCAGCGAAGGTTCACCAGACTGATTCCCGGGATGGCAGGACTGACATATGAGGAGAGGATGGATCAATTGGGCCTTTATTCAATTGGAGTTCAGAAGGATGAGAGGGGATCTCATAGAAACATATAAGATTCTGACCGGACGGGACAGGTTAGATGCGGGAAGAATGTTCCTGATGTTGGGGAAGTCCAGAACCAGGGGACACAGTCTTAGGATGAGGGGTAGGCCATTTAGGACTGAGATGAGGAGAAACTTCTTCACTCAGAGAGTTGTTAACCTGTGGAATTCCCTGCCGCAGAGAGTTGTTGATGCCAGTACATTGGATATATTCAAGAGGGAGTTAGGTATGGCCCTAACGGCTAAGGGAATCAAGGGATATGGAGAGAAAGCAGGAAAGGGGTACTGAGGGAATGATCAGCCATGATCTTATTGAATGGTGGTGCAGGCTCGAAGGGCCGAATGGCCTGCTCCTGCACCTATTTTCTATGTTTCTATGTCTATGTTTCTATAGCCTTGCAAATTTTTCCTTTTCACGTATTTATCCAATACCCTCTATTGAATCTGCTTCCACCGCTCTTTCAGGCAGTGCATTCCAAAAATGTCCTCATCTCTCTGCTGGTTCTTTTTCTAGACAAACAACCTGGCTAGAAAACAGAGAGTAGGGGCTAAAGGCAACGCTCCCTATAAGCTGTGCGGCCATGTAGCTCGCGGGACTAGCGGTTGCAATGTTAAAGTTCGCGCATGCACAAAAATGGGAATGGCCGTGCAGCCCCTTAAAGGGGCCGTGCACCCAAAAACAACAGGGAGCATTGGTTAAAAGTAGTTACTCAGATTGGTGGGAAGTGGCGTTCCATCGGGATCAGAACTGTGACCACTGTTGTTCATCACTTACATAAATGATTTGAACTTGGAACTCGGAAATACAATCTAAAAAATTTGTGGATGATATCAAATTGGGGTGTGTATCGTTAATACCGAGAAAGACTGCAACAAAATACAAGACGTTAACAAACTTGCAGAATGGGCTTGTAAATGCCTAATTAATTTAATTGTGAAGATGTTTGAAATGGTGTAGTTTGGTAGGAGGAATAAGAAGGCCACCTACTCCTTGGAAAATAAGAGTTTAAATGAGGTAGAGGCCCAAAGTGGTCAAAAGGGGTACAGATTCACAGATCACTAAAGGTAGCAATACAGGTTAACAAAGCCATACAAGTGAAAACTATGCACTGGGGATCATTTCTAGAGGAATAGAATTGAAAAGCTGAAAAGTTATGTTAACCTAATATAAAAACTTGGTTGGACCACTGTGCACAGTTCTGGGTGCCATATTACAAAAAGAATATAGGAGCACTGGAGAAGGTGAAAAAAGGATGACATGAGAACTGAGGTTTTAACTATTCAGGTCTACAGGGCTGTAGTAATACCTGCCCTGCTGTATGGCTCAGAGACATGGACCATGTACAGTAGACATCTCAAGTTGCTGGAGAAATATCACCAACAAAGTCTCCGCAAGATCCTACAAATCCCCTGGGAGGACAGGCGCACCAACATCAGCGTCCTCGACCAGGCCAACATCCCCAGCATTGAAGCACTGACCACACTCGATCAGTTCCACTGGGCAGGCCACATAGTCCGCATGCCAGCCACGAGACTCCCACAGCAAGTGCTCTACTCGGAGCTCCTTCACGGCAAACGAGCCAAAGGTGAGCAGCGAAAACGTTACAAGGACACCCTCAAAGCCTCCCTGATAAAGTGCAACATCCCCACTGACACCTAAGTGAAGGAAGTGCATCCGGGAGGGCGCTGAGCATCTCGAGTCTCAACGCCAAGAGCATGCAGAAATCAAGCGCAGGCAGCGGAAAGAACGTGCAGCAAACCAGTCCCACCCAGCCCTTCCCTCAACGACTATCTGTCCCACCTGTGACAGGGACTGTGGTTCTCGTATTGGACTGTTCAGCCACCTAAGGACTCACTTCAGGAGTGGAAGCAAGTCTTCCTCGATTCCGAGGGACGCCTATGATGATGATGATTCTCTAGAAAAGTGAAGGCTGAAAGGTGACCTGATAGAATGCTTTAAAATTCTGAAGGGATTTGACAATGGTAGATGTATTGAAGATATTTGCACTTGTGGATGAGTCAAAAAATTAGGAGCGATAAATACAAGTCAGCAGCCAATAAATCCAATGAGGAATTCAGGAAGTGGTTAGAATTTGGAACTTTCCAACAGGCGAATATCATTGGTGTAGTTAAGGGGAAGCTAGATAGTATATGCAGATACAGCAAGCAATTGGGAAGGTAAATGGCATGTTGGCCTTTATTGCAAGGGAGTTGGGGTGCAAGAGTAAGGAAGTCTTGCTACAATTGTACAGGTCTTTGGTGAGACCACACCTGGAGTATTGTGCACAGTTTTGCTCTCCTTATCTGAGGAAGGATATACTTGCCTTACAGGCAGTGCAATGAAGGTTCACTCGAGGGTTGTCCTACGAGGAGAGATTGAGTAAATTGGGCCTATGCTCTCTGGAGTTTAGAAGAATGAGAGGTGATCTCATTGAAACAGACAAGATTCTGAAGGGGATTGACAGGGTAGATGCTGAGAGGTTGTTTCCCCTGGGGTGTCTAGAATTAGGGGGGAAAGTCTCAGGATAAGGGAGTCGGCCATTTAAGACTGAGATGAGAAGGAATTTCTTCACTCAGAGGGTTGTGAATCTTTTGGAATTCTCTCCCAGAGGGCTGTGAATGCTGAGTATTTGAGTATATACAAGGCTGAGATGGATAGATTTTTTAACTCTAGGAGAATCAAGGGATATGGGGATCGGGCAGGAAAGTGGAGTTAAGGTAGAAGATCAGCCATGATCTTATTAAATGGTGGAGCAAGCTCGAGGGATCGAGTGGCCTACTCCTGCTCCTTTTTCTTATGTTTTTATGATCCTATTGAATGGCGGAGCAGGCTCGAAGGGCCATATGGTCTACTTCTGCTCCTACTTCCTACGTTGTTATGGTGGAGAAAGGAATAGAAGGAAATGTTGTTGAGTAGGATGAAGTAAGGTGGGAAGAGGCTCCTATGGAGTATAAACACTGCATAGGCCTGTTGACTGAATTACCTGTTTTTGTGCTGTATATGCTAGGCAGTTGTTGCTTGTATTTTTTTAATTTCAAAATATACTTTATTCATATAAAAATTTGCACGATACATTAGAAAGCAGTTCAGTACATTTGGATGCTGACAGCAGTTCCGTTCAATACATTTGCTTGCTTTACATTTCGAGGTACAATTCAGTACAATCCAGGATACATTGTAATACAGTCATCAAATTACGTTACATGTGGCACTATACGGTACACGGAATGGGTGAGGGTACAGTTACATTTCTTTGCAACATACATTTCTAAACACAACTTGTATTATACATGGCACTACATAGGTGTTTTCAGATCATGGTGCTCTATATATACAAAGATTTACAAGTACAGCCCGAGGGGGGTTTTGTACTGATTCCTGCCCCTGGGTTTACCATGGCGGAAGGGCTTTAAACTGCGGCCCTTCCCCACCATGCCTTTGCGGTGACTGCACCAATTTTAAGTGCGTCCCTCAGCACGTAATCCTGGATCTTGGATTGCGCCAGTCTGCAACACGCAGACGTGGACATCTCCTTGCTCTGGAAGACCAGCAAGTTTCGGCAAGACCAAAGTGCGTCTTTCACCGAGTTGATGACCCTCCAGCAGCAGATGATGTCTGTCTCGGTGTGTGTCCCTGGAAACAGCCCGTAGAGCACAGAGTCCTGTGTTACGGAGCTGCTCGGGATGAACCTCGACAGCAACCACTGCATCTCCTACCAGACCTGCCTTGCAAAGGGGCAATTCCGAAGGAGATGGATGACTGCCACGCCACAGCCAACTCGGGGGCACCGTGCCGTGTCTCTGAAACCCCGGCTGTGCATAAAGGATCTGATGGGTAGGGCCCTCCTCACCGCCAACCAAGCTACGGCTTGTGTGAAAGCTCTGGCGATGAGACGCTCTGCCAAACGAGTTCGACAGTCTGCTCGGGAACCACCCGACAGAGTCCACCCTCTCCTTTCGTAGGGCGTCCAGGACCTTACATGCTGACCACTGTTTTATGGCCTTGTGGTCAAAAGGGTTTTTTCTGAAAAACTTTTCCACAAAGGACAGGTGGACAGGCATGGTCCAGCTAGTGGGGGTGTTTCACGGCAGCGTGGCCAGACCCATGCATCGCAACACCGGGGACAGGTAGAACCTCAGCACGTAGTGACACTTGGTGTTTGCGTACCGGGAGTCGGTGCACAGCTTGATGCAGCCGCACACAAAGGTGGCCATCAGGATGAGGGCCACGTTCGGAACATCCTTTCCACCACGGGCGAGTTCCGAGTAGAGCGCTTGCTTTGGGAGTCTTGTGTCTGGCATGCAAACAATGTGGCCTGCCCAGCGGAGCTGATCAAGTGTGGTCAGTGCTTCAGTGTGAGGATAGCAGCATCAGGGCCAATGAAAATCATCTGGAAACTCTGTGACTCCTGAGAGAGCAACTGGGGAGAGACAGAGAGAAAAAAAACAGAAACTGGGGGAGGTAGGGAGAGAAACAGAAAGTGGGAGAGTGGTATTTACTTTGTGATACGGTAGAAACATCCCAGAAGTTGCTTTTGTTTAAACATTACTTATCCTTAAATGCTTGTATTCTTTCTTTGATTTATGAATGATGGTATTCACCTGACCATAAAAGAAAAAGTCAAATATTTTATTCGAGGTTTAACAGAAATAAAGTAAATGCAGTAACATTTGCAAGCATTGGGGAAAATATCAGCGGAATAAATGTCCTATGAGTAAATATTAAATGATGAAATGCTCACGAACACGTCAAAGCAGAGTTAACACAACCTATCCAAGCCAAGAATGGTACATCGCACACGATTGACTGCGGATAGTTTAGTGTGAAATTGCTGTGCAAGTTATAACTCCACGTGAAATGTATTTGTTTCTATTTTGTTTATAAATGTAGTCTCCGCGGAGACTATCAAAAATTGCCATTGCCGACTATATTTCAAGTCGTCATAGCGGGGTATTGGGAAAAGTTTTCAATAAGCAATAATCGCGCCTCGGTTAAACCTCATCGGCTACGATACTGCCACTGCGCAAAGCTAACCAGATCACCCTGACTACCGGAGGTCTATCTGACGGATACTATTTAAAGTTGTGGTGACCTATCTTAGAAACAAATTTTGTCATCAGATAAAGGTATGATTTCTTTTGGATTACATTATTTTCTCAACACAAATAGACAAAGAAATATTTTTCAGAAAATCATTGAGTTGGAAATAAAGGATTATGGGACGGCATCTAATATGTTAATCAGTGTACGATGTCCTGGCTACTTTGAAGTGAAAGTGCCATACCGCTGAGAGGCAAGTAACTGGTATTGGGCAGAATGCTGGAAACACACAGATCAGGTTTCAGGTCGATGATCTTGCATTAGAACTTTCAGATTTCCAGCATCGCTTGTATTTTGCTTTTGTTTGAACAGAATGCTGTTTGGCACTCTGAATATCTGCTGAATGTATTATTATCCTTTATTTGTATGCTAATAAAAATGCCAACATTTGATTCTATTTTAGCAGTAGCAAAATGGATAGAAAATCATAGAATCATATCGCACAGAAGGAGGCCATTCAACACATTGTGCCTGTTCCTGTGGCTAAAAGAGCTATCCAATTTGTCCCACTGCCCTGCTCTTTCCTAATCTGAGGAAGGGCGTTCTTGCTATTGAGGGAATGCAGCGAAGGTTCACCAGACTGATTCCCGGGATGGCAGGACTGACATATGAGGAGAGGATGGATCAATTGGGCCTTTATTCAATTGGAGTTCAGAAGGATGAGAGGGGATCTCATAGAAACATATAAGATTCTGACCGGACGGGACAGGTTAGATGCGGGAAGAATGTTCCTGATGTTGGGGAAGTCCAGAACCAGGGGACACAGTCTTAGGATGAGGGGTAGGCCATTTAGGACTGAGATGAGGAGAAACTTCTTCACTCAGAGAGTTGTTAACCTGTGGAATTCCCTGCCGCAGAGAGTTGTTGATGCCAGTGCATTGGATATATTCAAGAGGGAGTTAGATATGGCCCTAACGGCTAAGGGAATCAAGGGATATGGAGAGAAAGCAGGAAAGGGGTACTGAGGGAATGATCAGCCATGATCTTATTGAATGGTGGTGCAGGCTCGAAGGGCCGAATGGCCTGCTCCTGCACCTATTTTCTATGTTTCTATGTCTATGTTTCTATAGCCTTGCAAATTTTTCCTTTTCACGTATTTATCCAATACCCTCTATTGAATCTGCTTCCACCGCCCTTTCAGGCAGTGCATTCCAAAAATGTCCTCATCTCTCTGCTGGTTCTTTTTCTAGACAAACAACCTGGCTAGAAAACAGAGAGTAGGGGCTAAAGGCAACGCTCCCTATAAGCTGTGCGGCCATGTAGCTCGCGGGACTAGCGGTTGCAATGTTAAAGTTCACGCATGCACAAAAATGGGAATGGCCGTGCAGCCCCTTAAAGGGGCCGTGCACCCAAAAACAACAGGGAGCATTGGTTAAAAGTAGTTACTCAGATTGGTGGGAAGTGGCGTTCCATCGGGATCAGAACTGTGACCACTGTTGTTCATCACTTACATAAATGATTTGAACTTGGAACTCGGAAATACAATCTAAAAAATTTGTGGATGATATCAAATTGGGGTGTGTATCGTTAATACCGAGAAAGACTGCAACAAAATACAAGACGTTAACAAACTTGCAGAATGGGCTTGTAAATGCCTAATTAATTTAATTGTGAAGATGTTTGAAATGGTGTAGTTTGGTAGGAGGAATAAGAAGGCCACCTACTCCTTGGAAAATAAGAGTTTAAATGAGGTAGAGGCCCAAAGTGGTCAAAAGGGGTACAGATTCACAGATCACTAAAGGTAGCAATACAGGTTAACAAAGCCATACAAGTGAAAACTATGCACTGGGGATCATTTCTAGAGGAATAGAATTGAAAAGCTGAAAAGTTATGTTAACCTAATATAAAAACTTGGTTGGACCACTGTGCACAGTTCTGGGTGCCATATTACAAAAAGAATATAGGAGCACTGGAGAAGGTGAAAAAAGGATGACATGAGAACTGAGGTTTTAACTATTCAGGTCTACAGGGCTGTAGTAATACCTGCCCTGCTGTATGGCTCAGAGACATGGACCATGTACAGTAGACATCTCAAGTTGCTGGAGAAATATCACCAACAAAGTCTCCGCAAGATCCTACAAATCCCCTAGGAGGACAGGCGCACCAACATCAGCGTCCTCGACCAGGCCAACATCCCCAGCATTGAAGCACTGACCACACTCGATCAGTTCCACTGGGCAGGTCACATAGTCCGCATGCCAGCCACGAGACTCCCACAGCAAGTGCTCTACTCGGAGCTCCTTCACGGCAAACGAGCCAAAGGTGAGCAGCGGAAACGTTACAAGGACACCCTCAAAGCCTCCCTGATAAAGTGCAACATCCCCACTGACACCTAAGTGAAGGAAGTGCATCCGGGAGGGCGCTGAGCATCTCGAGTCTCAACGCCAAGAGCATGCAGAAATCAAGCGCAGGCAGCGGAAAGAACGTGCGGCAAACCAGTCCCACCCACCCCTTCCCTCAACGACTATCTGTCCCACCTGTGACAGGGACTGTGGTTCTCGTATTGGACTGTTCAGCCACCTAAGGACTCACTTCAGGAGTGGAAGCAAGTCTTCCTCGATTCCGAGGGACGCCTATGATGATGATGATTCTCTAGAAAAGTGAAGGCTGAAAGGTGACCTGATAGAATGCTTTAAAATTCTGAAGGGATTTGACAATGGTAGATGTATTGAAGATATTTGCACTTGTGGATGAGTCAAAAAATTAGGAGCGATAAATACAAGTCAGCAGCCAATAAATCCAATGAGGAATTCAGGAAGTGGTTAGAATTTGGAACTTTCCAACAGGCGAATATCATTGGTGTAGTTAAGGGGAAGCTAGATAGTATATGCAGATACAGCAAGCAATTGGGAAGGTAAATGGCATGTTGGCCTTTATTGCAAGGGAGTTGGGGTGCAAGAGTAAGGAAGTCTTGCTACAATTGTACAGGTCTTTGGTGAGACCACACCTGGAGTATTGTGCACAGTTTTGCTCTCCTTATCTGAGGAAGGATATACTTGCCTTACAGGCAGTGCAATGAAGGTTCACTCGAGGGTTGTCCTACGAGGAGAGATTGAGTAAATTGGGCCTATGCTCTCTGGAGTTTAGAAGAATGAGAGGTGATCTCATTGAAACAGACAAGATTCTGAAGGGGATTGACAGGGTAGATGCTGAGAGGTTGTTTCCCCTGGGGTGTCTAGAATTAGGGGGGAAAGTCTCAGGATAAGGGAGTCTGCCATTTAAGACTGAGATGAGGAGGAATTTCTTCACTCAGAGGGTTGTGAATCTTTTGGAATTCTCTCCCAGAGGGCTGTGAATGCTGAGTATTTGAGTATATACAAGGCTGAGATAGATAGATTTTTTAACTCTAGGAGAATCAAGGGATATGGGGATCGGGCAGGAAAGTGGAGTTAAGGTAGAAGATCAGCCATGATCTTATTGAATGGCGGAGCAGGCTCGAAGGGCCATATGGTCTACTTCTGCTCCTACTTCTTACGTTCTTATGGCGGAGAAAGGAATAGAAGGAAATGTTGTTGAGTAGGATGAAGTAAGGTGGGAAGAGGCTCCTATGGAGTATAAACACTGCATAGGCCTGTTGACTGAATTCACCTGTTTTTGTGCTGTATATGCTAGGCAGTTGTTGCTTGTATTTTTTAATTTCAAAATATACTTTATTCATATAAAAATTTGCACGATACATTAGAAAGCAGTTCAGTACATTTGGATGCTGACAGCAGTTCCGTTCAATACATTTGCTTGCTTTACATTTCGAGGTACAATTCAGTACAATCCAGGATACATTGTAATACAGTCATCAAATTACGTTACATGTGGCACTATACGATACACGGAATGGGTGAGGGTACAGTTACATTTCTTTGCAACATACATTGCTAAACAGAACTTGCATTATACATGGCACTGTACAGGTGTTTTCAGATCATGGTGCTCTATGTATACAAAGATTTACAAGTACAGCCCGAGGGGAGTTTTATACTGATTCCAGCCCCTGGGTTTACCGTGTCGGAAGGGCTTTAAAATGTGGCGCTTACCCACAGTGGCGTTGCGGTGACTGCACCAATTTTAAATGCGTCTCTCAGCACGTAATCCTGGATCTTGGATTGCGTCAGTCTGCAACACGCAGACATGGACATCTCCTTGCTCTGGAAGACCAGCAAGTTTCGGCAAGACCAAAGTGCGTCTTTCACCGAGTTGATGACCCTCCAGCAGCAGATGATGTCTGTCTCGGTGTGTGTCCCTGGGAACAGCCCGTAGAGCACAGAGTCCTGTGTTATGGAACTGCTCGGGATGAACCTCGACAGCAACCATTGCATCTCCTACCAGACCTGCCTTGCAAAGGGGCGATTCCGAAGGAGATGGATGACTGCCTCGCCACAGCCAACTCGGGGGCAGAGTGCCGTGTCTCTGAAACCCCGGCTGTGCATAAAGGATCTGACGGGTAAGGCCCTCCTCACCGCCAACCAAGCTACGGCTTGTGTGAAAGCTCTGGCGATGAGACGTTCGTAGGGTGTCCAGGACCTTACGTGCTGACCACTGTTTTATGGCCTTGTGGTCAAAAGGGTTTTTTCTGAAAAACTTTTCCATGAAGGACAGGTGGACAGGCATGGTCCAACTGGTGGGGGTGTTTCGCGGCAGCGTGGCCAGACCCATCCTTCGCAACACCGGGGACAGGTAGAACCTCAGCACATAGTGACACTTGGTGTTTGCGTACCGGGGGTCTGTGCACAGCTTGATGCAGCCGCACACAAAGGTGGCCATCAGGATGAGGGCCACGTTCGGAACATCCATTCCTCCACTGTCCAGAGATTTGTACATTGTGTCTCTGCGGACACGTTTCATTTTGGACCTCCAGACAAAGTGGAAGACGGCCCGGGTAACTGCCGCGGCGCAGGAGCGTGAGATGGGCCAGACCTGTGCCACGTGCAGCAACCCCAAGAGCACCTCACTCCTGATGACCAGTTTCTTTCCTGCCATGGAGAGGGAGCGCAGTTTCCACCATCCCAGTTTTTGTTTCACTTTGGCGATACGCTCTTGCCAGTTTTTGGCGCATGCCTCGTCCGCTCCGAACCATATTCCCAACACCTTCAGGTAATCTGGTTTAACGGTGAAGGGAATAAAGGATCGGTCGTCCCAGTTGCCAAATCTGCGAGCAATCTGCGGACCGACTGCGGATCCGAGCAAAAGATGGCCACGTCGTCCATGTACAGGGAGGTATTGACCTGAGCGCCTCCGCTGCCTGGGATCGTCACCCCTCCAATGCCCGCATCCTTCCTGATGGACTCGGCAAAGGGCTCGATACAACACACAAACAAGACAGACGAGAGAGGACAGCCTTGCCTGACTCCAGATCTGATCGGAAAGCTTTCAGTTTCCCACCCATTGATTAGGACTGCACTACTGATGTCTGTGTAGAGCAGTTGGATCCAATTGCGGATACCCTCCCCAAACCCCATTTTGGAGAGCACGTCCATTAGGTACGTGTGCGATATCCTGTCAAAGGCCTTCTCCTGGTCTAAGCTGATTAAGCAGGTGTCCACCCTCCTGTCCGCAATGTCATGTATTCAACCAGCATTGTAACCCATGTATAATCTGACCTAAGTTGTACACTGTGAGAACACTGACCACTAGGTGGGAGACACTCCTAACCTGGACCTTCAGGTATAAAAAGGGAAGCTCCACCCACCTTCATCACTTGAGTGCTAAGAAATAAAGGACAGGTCACAGACTGACCTTCTCTCAAGCATGGGCCTCGTGTGCATTTATACTGTATAGTAAGGACGTATCACTGCACGTAGGCGATCGTATCCCTGAGTAGCGCGAGGCTATCAGAGATCTTCCTGCTGGGGACAGCGCAGGTCTGGTCCGGGTGAATCACCAGCTCAAGAGCAGACTTGACCCTGTTGGCGATGACCTTTGACAGGATCTTGTAGTCCACATTTAGCAGCAAAATGGGCCGCCAGTTTTTGATTTCCTCCCTCTCCCCCTTCTGCTTGTAAATGAGGGTGATGATGCCTTTCCTCATCGATTCTGACATACTACCAGCCAGAAGCATACCTCCGTACACTTCCAGCAGGTCTGGGCCTATCCAGTCCCACAGAGCCGAGTACAACTCGACCGGCAAGCCGTCGCTTCCTGGAGTTTTACTCGTCTCGAAGGACCGGACGGCCTTTGTCAGCTCATCCAGAGTTAGTGGGTTGTAGGGGAGGACAAAAACCCCCTCATTTTACCCAGAAGGAAAAGGGCTGTGGGATCAGTCTGTGCTGTGAATTGAAACCGATGGAAGGAAAACTTTGGGACACAAATGGAGACCCCCCCCCGTGTTTGGACTCATAGGAAAGGGAATTTAATTTGGAACTATCTACCAGAAAGTTTGAAATCCTAAAGTGCACATGGAAGAAACTATGAACTTTAATCGAATTTGGGATTTTTTTTAAGGTCTGCAAGAAAAGGGGTGGAGTCAATATCAAAAGGGCCAGTTTGGACATTGGAACTAATCAAATTGTCTGGGAACTGTATACCCTCGAAACTTGCCCCTTGAAAACATTAGCATTTAAACAATGCCACATACATATTCCAACACCTTTTTCATCAGGCATAGAAATATCTGGCTCAGGCCAGACTAGCACAATGGCTACAGGAGGCCAATGCAATCAACACCCACTCAAACCTTGAGTAGGTTAAGATCAGTGGGGAAAAAAACCTAAAAACCTCAAACTGTTGCATTTTTCAAAATCAAAAGTCCACCAATGAGAAGAATCGACTTCAGCAGGAGAGGCGGACTGGATAATCTGGCTATAAAAAAGGGGTTTCTGACGTAGTGAAAAAGAGGAGTGATGATTTTCCCTGCCCTGGTGATTCAACAACCACAACCACAGGCCTCTCGACACGGAAGGAAAACCAGTGTCCGAAGACACTGAAGATAGAAGAAACAAACCACCAGACTGCAGAAGGCACAGTAGTGAGTATAACCTCTGGTCCCCAGAACTCCCAACTCAGTTAGGCCAGGAAAGGTGGGAGGTTGGGCATTGTACTGCTAAACTGGTGTAAAGATTTTCGTTGTGTCCGTTTAGTGGGATGTGGGGGATTGTTTTGTCGGTGTATTGCTGTTTGTTGAGATGCACCTTGTCAAATAAATTGGAAGCCTAAAGTTCCTCTTGGAATCACCTTGTCTCAGTTCTATTGTATTACATCTCCTGATCGTGAGTCTTATGTCAGAACCGTGTAAGGGAAGCTAGGAGCGCCTCGAAAACGCTCAACTGTGTGTCACAGGCTAGGGAAGAAGGGGTTAGGAGTGTTTGACACTCACAGGTGCCTCACAGGCTAGGCATAAGCTGTGGGGACGCACGAGTCTCAAAACCCCCTTCATAAGCTGTCGACACAGTCTCTCCAGGGGTGCTCTTGCAGCACTCAGGGTACCTCACAGGCCAGGCATAAGCTGTGAGGGCAGAAGCCCAGAGAGAGACACCCAAGGCACAACAACAACCCTGTGAAAACCCCTTACAGGGTGGTCCAGACTCTCCCGCTCGCTGTCGTCTAAGACCTCCGAAATAGACGACAGGAAGGACTGGGAGGCCGCGCGGTCTGTGGGCTTGACATCATACAGCCTGGCATAGAAGGATTTGCTGATCCTCTGCATGTCAGGCTGTGAAGACGTCACAGAACCGTCTTCTTCCTTTAGGCTGGTGATCACAGAGCTCCCCGTGTACCTTTTGGAAGAAGAAACGCGAACACGTCTCATCCTGCTCGACGGAGTGGACTCTGGAGCGGAAGATGATCTTGGAGGACTCTGAGGCAAAGAGCGAGGCTTGCTGGCCCTTCACCTCTTCGAGTTCCTCCGCGACATCGACCCCCATCGACTGCAGCAGGAGCAGGTTTTGCATGCTCTTCTGGAGTTGGGACAATTCCCTCTGTCTCCCTCTTGCCTCCTGAACATTTTTGAGGATGAAGAACCTCTTGATGTTTGTCTTGATTGTTTCCCACCAGTGCATGGGGGAATCGCAGAGGGGTTTTACGGTTCTCCAACCTTTGTAATCCCTCTTGAGCTCCTCAACGTTTTCCGGAGTCAACAGTTTCACGTTCAGCTTCCATATCCCTCTGCCAACTTTCTGGTTTTCCTGTGGGCGACAGTCGGCCAGTAGGAGGCAGTGGTCAGAGAAGAACACCGGCGTGACGTCGGTGGATCTGACCTTGAGCGTGTGGGACACAAACAGGAAGTCTATTCTGGAATGGACGGACCCGTCTGGTCTCGACCAGGTGTATCTGAGCGGTGCTCCGTCTGCAGGGTTGCTGAAAACGTCGCACAGCTTGGCATCTTTTACCGCATCCATCAGGAGTTTGGACGTGGCGCCCAGTTTGCTGTCGGCTCTGCTGGATCGTCCAGCCGCATCGATGATGCAGTTGAAGTCACCGCCCAGAATGACCGGCCTGGACGTTGCCAGTAGCAGTGGGAGCTGCTGGAAGAGGGCCAGCCGCTCGTTCTTGAGAGCTAGGCCATAAACATTACTTAACCTGAGAGGGGAATTTTTGTACATTACATCTGCTACGAGGAGGTGGCCCATTTCACAGCAATGCCAACGTTGCTTGCTTGCAATAAACTTCGGTGATGGTGAAGTGGCCTCCCCGCAGCAGTATGCCCAGGCCGGAAGACCGGCTGTCGTTGCCTCCTGACCATATGGATGGTCCATGGGCCCACCATCGTGACCACTGCCGGTAACTGCTGATTTGCGGCAGACCGCACTCCTGCAAGAACAGAAAGTCTGCTTTGACCTTGGCGAGGTACCCCAAGGTGGAAACACATCACATAGTGGATTTTACGCTACGCACGTTAATAGATGCAATTTTTAAATTCATTTTAAAGTTAGTGCTTACAGTTCAGAACATTATATTACAAATAAACCGTCCTTTAAGTCGGAGACCTGCCCAGTGGCCAGTTCCTGCATACATAGATTAACACAATAAAAGTACTTCACCTGGGCTGGGATACGGGCCGTCCTCTGCCGTGGGGGTGCTTTGACCAGGGGACTGCTGCATTGTTGTCAGATAGTCCAATAGGTCCTCTGCGCTGTCCTCGCCTGGTGTTGGTGGTTCCCTATTTTCATCACTCACAACGTTCTGGAGCTGAGGTGCTTCGATCGCTGCGTCGCTCCCGGTATTCCGGAGGTGGGGTGTGCTGGACACTTCACCGCTCCCGTTGTCCCGGAGCTGGTCTGCGCTGATCGCTTCTTCGCTCCCGGTATTCCGGAGCTCGTGTGCGCTGGGCACTTCGCTGCTCCCGGGTTCCCGGAGCGGGGCTCCACCGGTTGCTTCACTGCTCCCGGTAGCCTGGGGCTGTGGGTTGGCGTTTTGCCTCTTGTTCTGGTGGTGGTAGTGAGGGGCTTTGTCTCGTATTTCGTCATCAGACGAGCTGCAGCCGCTGCTGTCTGTCGTGGACGTTAGCCGCCTCTTCCCTTTCGTTTCAGCAGGGGCCCTTGCTCGCCTGTTCTCCTTACACTTGCGGGCGTTTTTCTTGACAGTCTCCCATCCCATAGAAACATAGAAACATAGAAAATAGGTGCAGGAGTAGGCCATTCAGCCCTTCTAGCCTGCACCGCCATTCAATGAGTTCATGGCTGAACATGAAACTTCAGTACCCCCTTCCTGCTTTCTCGCCATACCCCTTGATCCCCCGAGTAGTAAGGACTTCATCTAACTCCCTTTTGAATATATTTAGTGAATTGGCCTCAACTACTTTCTGTGGTAGAGAATTCCACAGGTTCACCACCCTCTGGGTGAAGAAGTTTCTCCTCATCCCGCTCCATCATCTGCTGCCTCCTCGTTCATGGACTCGGTGTGCTGGGGGAGAGCTTCACTGCTGGATGCTGGTGTGTCGCAGCTCGTCGTAGCAGGATTCTCTTCCTCCCTGACTTGTTCCGAGTCCACGAGGGCGTTGGTCAGGGGGAGGGTGTAAGTCACCTCTGGAGCATTGTGTTCCTCAGTGTAAAGTCCTGTCCCCTCAGTACAGATTCACACGAGGCATGTAGTGAAGTTAAGGTCACTCTGGACCTGCACCTTTATTTCACAGCTCTGGAATGCTGCACTTGCCTGAGACCTGTCCTTATATACCTGTCTCTTGCAAGTGCACCCCTGGTGGTAAGGTATGCTGGTGGTTACAGGTCATATCTTATTACAGTCATGTATAGCATGTTAGGCTACAGTTATAATAATGTAAGATACATGATATCACCCTCCCCCAAGGTCTTATTGTCTTTATAAGTTCAGTCTCTCAGGTGGTCTACGCTCTCGCGTGGAGCGTCTGAGTTGTGGTTCAGTTGTTTGCCTTGGTGTCTGTTTTTCTTTGGGTGTGGTTGCTGGTATCTCGCCTGGGCTGTCTGTTTCGATTAGTGTGATTGTTGTTGACTCGCCTGGGCTGTCTGTTGGGATTGCCCTTTCCTCAGGTTGTGCCCTCTATCTGTCCACCAGGTGTGGTGTGAGTTCCACATTGTAGTCTGCCTCTGGTTCCACAGTGTTGTTGGTAAATCTGCTTTTGACTTGGTCTACATGCCTCCGGAAGGTTTTGCCATTGTCCATTTGTACCACCAGTAGCCTGTTTCCTTCCTTGCCCATTACTGTCCCTGCAAGCCATTTGGGACCCCTGTCATAGTTTAGTATAAACACTTTGTCCCCTATCTCATTCCATCTCCCCCTCGAATTTTTGTCATGGTACTCAGTCAACTTACGGCGCTTTGCCTCAACGATTTCGTGCATGTCTGGGAGGATTAATGAGAGCCTTGTTTTTAAAGTCCTTTTCAACAACAGTTGCATGGGCGGGGGGGGGGATCCCAGTCAGTGAGTGCGGACGAGATCTGTATGCCAGCAGCAGTCACGACAGGCGACCCTGCAGCATGGGACCTTGGATTTTAAGCATGCCTTGTTTAATGATTTGCACTGCTCTCTTCGCCTGGCCGTTGGAGGCCGGCTTGAACGGTGCCGTCTTGACGTGATTTATGCCGTAGTCAATTATAAAGTCTTGGAATTCTGCGCTGGTGAAGCACGGACCATTGTCACTGACCAATATGTCAGGGATTCCGTGCATTGCAAACATGGTTGCGAGGCTCTCCACAGTGGTGGAGGTTGTGCTCGAGTTTAAAATGGTACATTCGATCCCTCATCATATATGGAACTGCCTGAGCTTTATGATGGACGGGTCTTGCATCTGAGTCCACGTGGATCTGCACCTTGGCTCCCGTGAAGTTGCTGATGCCTGGTTCGAACAGTGAGGGGAACTTGCTCAGTACCTGGGCACCTGTATCTTTCTCCGACAACAACGCCTTGATATCATTCCAATCGCATCTGATTTTTTCAAGACAGTTCCCGCCGAACAGCGTTGGACCATTGCCTGGGACAATCCATAACGGTATCTCATGAACCGCACCATCATACAACACTTTAATTGTGGCACTGCGAATCACCATTATATATTCTTTGGTGTACGTGCGCAACTTGGCTTTGACTGGACTCAGCCTGGGCCTCACAGCCTTAGTATCCCACAGCTTGTCGAATGCCCTCTGGCTCATTATCAATTGACTCGCCCCCCCGTGTCCAGTTCCATCGATACCGGCACCCCATTAAATTTCACGTTGATCGTTATCGGTTTGCTCTTAGTTAGGAACAAATATATATCCATACACTTCCTCCTCTGGTATCTCGGATTGCATATCTGGATCCGCACTAGTCTGACCATCATCCTCCACGTGGTGTGTCGCAGCTCGCTTGCTCACCTGCGGACACTTGCACTGGAGATGCCCCACTCTCAGACAGCCTTTGCAACTATATTGCTTATATTGGCACTGCTGGTGCCGATGATTTCCCCCACAACGCCAACACGGAGAAATCGGATGCATTCCCACTGGCGGACTTTGGGCAGCCACAGGTTTCGCGTACGCAGTCGGGTAGGCCCTGCCATGTGCCGCTCTGCTGAACGGCAGATCAATCATATTTACAGTACTTGCCGAGTTTCAATTTTTCACTGATATCTGCTTTAGACTTCCATCCATCGTCATGCATGACTGAGCGATCGTGATGGCCCTGTTCAAGTCCAACGTCTCCACCGCCAGTAGTTTACGTAGGATCACCTCGTGGTTGATGCTGATTACAAAGAAGTCCCACAGCATGTCTGCCAACACAACCCCGAACTTACACGGTCCCACTAGACGTCTCAGGTCGGCAACAAATTCCGCCTCATTCTGGCCCTCTGAGCGAACATGCCTGTGAAATCTGTATCTCGAGATGATGATGCATTCGTCTGGCTTAAGGTGGTCCTGTACCAGTGTACACAATTCTTCATACGTCTTCTCTGTTGGACTCACAGGCAGGAGTAGATTCTTTATCAGACCATAAATTTTTGGACCGCAAACCGTGAGGAACACCGCCCGGCGCCGATCTGCGTCGCCGACCTCCTCCATTTTGTTGGCCACGAAAAATTGACTCAAACGGCTCACAATGTCTGCCCAATCTTGTCCTTCCACAAATCACTCCAACAATCCAATTGTGCTCATTTTTGCACGCAAAGGTTCTTGTTGCCTCGTTGCCAAATGTTGTGTATGCAATAACTGTTCGACTGAGTACTGTTTAACTCCAAGTGGTATGACCTTGGCTCTGCTTTATTAAGACCCAAAGTGACTAATATACAAAATGGCAGCCCAATGGCCTCCGATAGTGACGCCATCTAGTGGCTAGTGGCTAGTGATCCCAAAATTTTTTGATATTTATAAACTTTGAACTTATTAGTGGCTGTGTGCCTAAAACAACGCGCTCAATTTGAAGACAGATAATTCCTCAAGCAGCTGCAATCGGCAGAAACTCGCCCTGCTCGTTATTTCGATTTGAGGATGTGGCTAGATTTATGGGCGGGGCGAGCTTCCAGCGATATGTTTTTTAAACCAGCATTAAAGATCGGGGGAACTCGCTTTATGCTCGACGTAACTTGCGTTTAAAATTCCAAAATTGTTTGTGCTGGTTTGGTCGAAATCAGCGCACTCTAGCAGACACTCTAGGTCCTCGTGTGCGTTTTTTTTTTCTCTGTCTGTCATGTATCCTACATGTTTACTGCTGGTACCATTACATATGATGTACCACCAGAGGGCACTGCAGTTGGAGACTTGTAGGTTACCTGTACAGGTGTGTCTGGCCTGGTATAAAAGGCAGACCACCATGTGTGATCCTCACTCTGGAGTTACCAATGAAGGACTAAGGTCACTACAGTTCAAGTACAACACATTGCCCTGTGGAGTCATTATCAGAGCATCTGAAGACATAACACTGTCTTGTTTAGCTCCGGGACACCAAAACCAATTGTAGTGCCTTTACTGTCACCCTGCCTGAGGTCAGTCAGTTGAACACTCGCCAGGGACCAAACCTCGGGGGAAATGTACAAATATTCATTGGGGTTCTTCACAGATGCTAACAAGTGCGGAGTGTTGCACAGTATCTCCTTCGTCTTTGTGTGTACTTTGCAGGTGATGTGACAGAGCTGTAGGCCAGTGTGCCAGTAAAACATGGGTTTGCCCCGATGACTCTCGCACGATAAGTGCCCCAATCTCTGATATGGCCAGGCTGGTACTGATTGGATGAAGAGAGATATTCTAAGGCTGAATCACCCGTAGGCTGCTGTCACATTCTTCCCAATGACTACTTCTCGAGGTGCACTGATAGAGGTCACGGATCAGGCTATTTACTCAGCTTCTAATCTGAGAATGTTGTTTGTTGTGCAGTGACCTTAAGAGAGGAAGGAAAACATATATTAAAATAGGGTAAAAAAATGCAATAAATAAAACTACCCGTGGCAAAGTCAGCAAGTAATTAACCTCAGATAATTCAGAGGCAGTTGTGTTATGCAATATTTATTGCCAATGCTGTATAAAGAGACTTTTGGCTCTCACCCACATAAGATTGTAAGATTGATATGAGGAAGGAAGCTATCCGGATGATCTTACCTCATCTGTTCTGAAGTGACCTACAGTTACCTCCCCCCATCCCCCAACCACAGCATCCACTGTTTCTTCAATTATTCAAGGGTTTGGTTTCATTGCCATTACCCAAAAGTTCTTCCAAATGCTGATCACACTTTGGGCAAGATCTTCCACTTTTTTTGCAAGCATAACACCAACTTAACATCCATTTTACTGCTCAAATGACGTATAACGCCCAGATATCGCCCATTTAGCCACAAAATGGAAACTGGCGCCCAGTTTTCAGACACTTATCGCCGAGAGTTATTTTCCCCATGTGCGTAACGCCAGGAAAAAATAATACCGCCCGCCCACTTTTTTGGGGCGGAATCATCAGAATGGGTGAAATCAACAGCATTAGTTTCCGCACGTAATTAACGCCGAGATTCAATAATACCGAGCGCCCACTTTTTTTTGTCATAAAGATCACATTTGGCGAAACTAACGCCCAGGAGATCGCCCAGTGTCACTTTCACCACCTCACACACATCTCGCCCACAATATCGCTCGCCCAAAAAACCGCCCAGAAAAAGGGGAAATGTTCTCAACGAATCACAGCGGTGTGGGCGCCATTTTTTAAATCGGTGGTCGCTTCATTGAAAAGGCTGCTTCAACTTCGGGGGAGTTTGGATTGACTCTGGAGTTCTTCTCAGGTGAAGTGACCATCTCAACAGACATCTTTTCAGACTCTGGACTATTGGGGGTTTACTGTAGGTGTATTTTAGTGAGGAAATTATTGCTTCTGATCAATTGCTATTATACTTTCATTGCAATGGGGCCAGCCATTTCTCAGCCTGCATCGATTAATACGCAGATGCTGCAGAATGCAAATGGCTCAATGTCTGATGCACATCATAATGTGCCCAATTTAAGATGTGCAAGAATGAGGAGGAGGTCCAAACCATACACACCCTGCACTTACAGGGAAAAGAGGTCTTACCTCGACGTGTCCGAGCACACCTGCCTTCATAGACTGCGCTTCCACAAGGTGGTGATCAATGAAATATGTGAGCTCATCAGGCCACATATGCAGCCTGCCCTCAGGACATCACTGTTGGTCAAGGTCAAGGTTACCGCGGCACTGTCTTTTTACACGTCTGGTTCCTTTCGGGCCTCCGCGGTCGAGATTTACACTCTGTTTCACCATGCCACCCATCGCTGCATTAGACAGGTCACGGAGGCCCTGTACGCATGAAGGATGGACTTTATCAGCTTCCCCATGACCACGGAGGCTCAGACTGACAGGGTTGGAGCATTCTATTGCATTACTAAGTTCCCCAGGGTGCAGGGAGCAATACAGTGCACTCATATTGCCATGCGGGCACCTTCTCAGGACCCAGAGCTTTTTCATAACAGAAAAGGATTTCACTCCCTGAAGGTTCCAACTAATTGCCGACCACAATCAGATCATAATGGCAGTGAATGCCAAATATCCGGGCAGCTTCGATGGGACTCACATCCTACATGAGAGCGCTGTCTCTGACATGTTTAAGAGTCAGCCACAAGAACAATGCTGGATGCTTGGTGACAACTGATATGACCTAGCCACCTGGCTGATGACCTCCCTGCGTGACACCCACACCGAGGCCGAGAAGCGATACAACCAGAGCCAGAGAGACCCACGCAATGTTGTCCAGGAAACAATAACTGTGCTTAAGCAGCGCTTTAGATGCCTGGAGCACTCAGGGGGGGGGGAGCTACAATACAATCCTGAGCAAGTCGCTAAATTTGTGGTCGTGTGTTCCATGCTGCACAACCTGGCTATCAGGAGGGGCCAAGAATTGCCAGAAAGGACTGATGCTCCACCTCAGGAGCGAGAGGAAGAGGACGACGAGGGGCTGGACGCTGACCTCGAGCCAGACAATCAGGCTGGCTATGCAACCATGCCCACGACCCTCTCCAGACCGCAGGAAAGGGCCTGTGGTGGCTACATAGCTGCAAGACTCTTACATGAGGAACTGATATCTGAACGATTTACCTGAAAGAACGTTGCTGTGAGTGACAATGCTGACACACTGCTGTGTGTGTGCAGCTCAGACATCAATGGTGCCCATCACATTGGTGCCAGTTAAAGTTTACGTTGAATGAAGTTAAGTTTTATTTAACCCTTTCATGTTAAGGAATCACCAGTGTGTAATAGTCCAGCTATCTGAGACAATGCGCAACAAGGTTATGTTCAATAAAAAAAATTTTACACCAACATTGGTCTGAAATCATAAGTATCACAGACAAAAACACCCCACCCCCCGCCCACTTTTTCCACTATTGACATCAATCAAATGGTCAATATATCCAGCAACACAGAATACAAAGGCAAAGCAGGAGGGTAGTCCCCTCCCCCCATACATTACAACAAATTGCATACACCCAGATGGAGATATAACACAGCCATCACCTGGGGACATGCACCTCACTTTCCTTCCCCCCTCCCCTTCTTCTCCCCACCTCGACCCCTCCCCTCCTTACTCCACCCCACCTGGCCGAGGAGCTCCTCAGGTGGTGAATGCAGATGTGGTGGTTGCACGGGTACGGGAGAGGGCGGGGGGGTGGGTGCCAAGGGGACAATATTCTTTGATGCAGTAACAGGATCTTGGTCTTGCCTCTCATCTGTCGTTTGCAGGAGTGGTACGGAACCTAGGGGTGGAGAGCCGCATTCGGGGACCACTGGGAGGCCTGTGCCAGCAGTGTTCCTGGTTATCGCCTCCAGGGCCTCCGCCATCCACGGAACGTATTCAGTCATGGTGGCCAGCTGTTGGGATATGCTCCCCCAATGCATCGAGGATCTGGTCACCAATGTCTACAGTCCTCCTGAACAACTGTACTATTTCCCCGCTCTCATGTGATGCTCGTGGACCAGATGAAACCTCCACAAAGCCTCCGCGGGGTTGGCGCTGTCTTGGGGACAAATGGGGTGCCCTGTGGTGAGGTGCTTGGGGCCGGTACCTCCAGAGTGGAGGCGGGAATGACCGGAGGAGCACTAGATGGCCTTGGGGTGGAATGGCTTCTGGAGCGTGGGAATGCAGGTTCCTCAAAGTCCACGCTCTCATCCGTAGAGAACAGACCCAGCGGATTGACAAGCGAGAATCGGAGCTCCTCAGCAGATATAGGATCGTCCGGCAAGTCCGACCCCGTGCCCCCACCTTCTGGCCTCTGTGGACTTGCCTGTCTGAGCTGCAAAACACAAATGAGGTTATTCGAGGAGAAGGGGGTGCTAGGGTCACAAGGTGAGTCCAGCGCTACACACAGCATATACACGACAAAAGCACCACCGCTATCAAAATCATCGCAGACATCACATTTCATGACCATCAACAGATTGTGCATTGCAATGATGTTCATTAGACCAGCATTATTTCTAGGACAATTTTAGAAATCATCGATCATATATGTTTGTTTGGATATGAGTGAGTGTGGCATCTATTGACTTTACATCACGCAATGGTGTAAACTTTACTCACGTCGCTTCACTTCAGGGTCTGCTTCCGTGGCTGTCCGGGGGTGCTTCCCCACGAGTGCGAACACCCGCTGCTCCATCTCTGTGGTGTCGCTGGGGACTGGTGGCCCCCCACCCGTTCACCTCTGCATGGACCTCATCGTCGATAGCTCCTTCTGTAAAAGGTGACAGGACGACATGGCATGAGATCATTGCGTGATATCATTGCTAGGTACTGTCACAGAGACTGATACAACACATAACCGACAGATGTAATCATGATTATTATGATAATTATCATTCTTTACCTAAAGACGTGCACCGTAACCACAGGCTTTGACTACAACATTCCTGGTAAAAGTGAAAGACCTCACATCTGCTGATAGTCACTCATGATTGTTACAATTCAAATTATATAACAACATAAGTACATGTAAATAAATGTAACACTTACTCTTGCGGATCCCACAAGGTCGTTCCATCGTTTGCGGCATTGGTTACCCTCACGCACCTCGTTGGTCGCAGACGAAACCACATCTGCTATCTCGGCCCATATCTTCTGATAGGCCTTTGGGGTGGGCTTCCCACGCCCTCCCTGGTCAAATCACCCCAGCATGACTCGACCTCCTGCAGGAGGAAGCATTTGCCTCGTCCGAGAACCTCCTTGCTCTTTTGCGTCCTCCAATGTGCTGCTCTCCCAGATCACTGCTCTCGCCAGTGTCAGTCTTCACAGCATGCTGTGACGCCTCCTCCTCTCCCTCCATTATAGGCCAAATTCGGGCAAATATCTGGCTGGCAACAGCTAATTTTTGTTTCCCTATTTGCTGTGAAGCTCTAAAGTCCCCCTCCTTCCTCCCAAAGCAGCCACACCACAGCCAGACACGCCTTCAGTCCCTCTCACTCTGTCTTCTCTTCTGCGCATGTCACGATGATCTTTGCCCTCCTGAATCGCAGGAATTGAGCATTGCTATGCCATTGCTAAGGACGCCGACACTTTATGGCAGAAGGTCGGAAAGATTTTCATATCTCTCGCGGTAACGCACAATTTCAAAAATGGAGACGAGGGGCTTTGAGAATGGGCGACAAGCCAACGATCTGAAAACTCAGTTTTACCGCCCACGCTGGAAAATAACTCCCATTTTTGGCCGATCTGCACAAAAGTTTTTTTTTTAATTCAAAAATATACTTTATTCATATAAAAATTTGTACAGTACATTCAAAAGCAGTTCAGTACGTTTAGCTGCGGTCAGCATTCCCATACACTACATTTGGGTGCTGACGGCAGTTCCGTTCGATACATTTCCTTGCTTTTCAGTTCAAGTACAATTCGGTACAATACGGGATACATTCGACAAATTACAGTACATGTGTCACTGTACAGTACACGGAATGGGTGACGGTACATTTACATTTTTTTCTTTTCAACGTTCATTACGAAACAGACCTTACATTGTACATGGCACCACATAGGTGTTTACTGATCATGGTGCTCCATGTACACAAAGAGGAAATTACAAGTACGGCCCGAGGGGGGTTTTATACTGATTCCTGCCCCCGGGTTTACCGTGGCGGAAGGGCTTTAAACTGTGTCCCTTCCCCACCGTGCCTTTGCGGCGACTGCACCAATTTTAAGTGCTTCCCTCAGCACGTAATCCTGGATCTTGGATTGCGCCAGTCTGCAAAATGCAGATGTGGACATCTCCTTGCTCTGGATAACCAGCAAGTTTCGGCAAGACCAAAGAGCGTCTTTGACCGAGTCGATGGCCCTCCAGCAGCAAGTGATGTCTGTCTCGGTGTGTGTCCCTGGGAACAGCCCGTAGAGCCCAGAGTCCTGTGTTACGGAGCTGCTTGGGATGAACCTCGACAGCAACCACTGCATCTCTTTCCAAACCTGCCTTGCGAAGGCGCAATCCTGAAGGAGATGGGTGACAGTCTCGTCCGCCCCGCAGCCGACTCGGGGGCACCGTGCCGTGCTGCTGAGATGCTGGCTGTGCATGAACGCTCTGACGGGTAAGGCCCTCCTCACCGCCAACTAAGCTACGTCTTGGTGCTTGTGTGAAAGCTCTGGCGATGAGACGTTCTGCCAAACGAGTTCGACAGTCCGCTCAGGGAACCACCCGACAGGGTCCACCCTCTCCTTCTTTCGTAGGGCATCCAGGATGTTATGTGCTGACCACTGTTTTATGGCCTTGTGGTCAAAGGTTTTTTTGGGGAAAACCTTTCCACGATGGACACGTGGACAGGCATGGTCCAGCTGGTGGGGGCGTTTCACGGCAGCGTGGCCAGACCCATCCTTCGCAACACCGGGGACAGGTAGAACCTCAGCACGTAGTGACACTTGGTGTTTGCGTACTGGGGGGCTGTGCATAGCTTGATGCAGCCGCACACAAAGGTGGCCATCAGGATGAGGTCCACATTCGGAACGTCCTTTCCTCCACTGTCCAGAGATTTGTGCATTGTCTCTCTCTGGACACGTTCCATTTTGGACCTCCAGACAAAGTGGAAGACGGCCCGGGTAACTGCCGCGGCGCAGGAGCGAGAGATGGGCCAGACCTGTGCCACGTACAACAAACCCGAGAGCACCTCACTCCTGATGACCAGGTTCTTTCCTGCCATGGAGAGGGAGCGCTGCTCCCACCATCCCAGTTTTTGCTTCACTTTGGCGATACGCCCCGTGCGCTCCGAACCATATTCCCAACACCTTCAGAAAATCTGGCTTGACGGTGAAGGGAATGGAGGCTCGGTCGGCCCAGTTGCCAAAGAGCATGGCCTCGCTCTTGCTGCGATTGACCTTTGCTCCAGAGGCCAGTTCAAACTGGTCGCAGATAGCGAGCAATCTGCGGACCGACTGCGGATCCGAGCAAAAGACGGCGACGTCGTCCATGTACAGGGAGGTCTTGACCTGAGCGCCTCCGCCGCCTGGGATCATCACCCCTCTAATGCCCGCATCCTTCCAGATGGACCCGGCAAAGGGCTCGATACAACACACAAACAAGACAGAGGGGAGGGGACAGCCTTGCCTGACTCCAGATCTGATCGGAAAGCTTTGAGTTTCCCACCCGTTGATTAGGATTGCACTACTGATGTCTGTGTAGAGCAGTTTGACCCAATTGCGGATACCCTCCCCAAACCCCATTTTGGAGAGCACGTCCATCAGGTACGTGTGCGATATAGAAACATAGAAACATAGAAAATAGGTGTAGGAGTAGGCCATTTGGCCCTTCTAGCCTGCACCGCCATTCAATGAGTTCATGGCTGAACATGCAACTTCAGTACCCCATTTCTCACCATACCCCTTGATTCCCCTAGTAGTAAGGACTTCATCTAACTCCTTTTTGAATATATTTAGTGAATTGGCCTCAACAACTTTCTGTGGTAGAGAATTCCACAGGTTCACCACTCTCTGGGTGAAGAAATTCCTCCTCATCTCGGTCCTAAATGGCTTCCCCCTTATCCTTAGACTGTGTCCCCTGGTTCTGGACTTCCCCAACATTGGGAACATTCTTCCTGCATCTAACCTGTCTAACCCCGTCAGAATTTTAAACGTTTCTATGAGGTTCCCTCTCATTCTTCTGAACTCCAGTGAATACAAGCCCAGTTGATCCAGTCTTTCTTGATAGTTCAGTCCCGCCATCCCGGGAATCAGTCTGGTGAACCTTCGCTGCACTCCCTCAATAGCAAGAATGTCCTTCCTCAGGTTAGGAGACCAAAACTGTACACAATACTCCAGGTGTGGCCTCACCAAGGCCCTGTACAATTGTAGCAACACCTCCCTGCCCCTGTACTCAAATCCCCTTGCGATGAAGGCCAACATGCCATTTGCTTTCTTAACCGCCTGCTGTACCTGCATGCCAACCTTCAATGACTGATGTACCATGACATCCAGGTCTCTTTGCACCTCCCCTTTTCCTAATCTATCACCATTCAGATAATAGTCTGTCTCTCTGTTTTTACCACCAAAGTGGATAACCTCACATTTATCCACATTATACTTCATCTGCCATGCATTTGCCCACTCACCTAACCTATCCAAGTCGCTCTGCAGCCTCATAGCATCCTCCTTGCAGCTCACACTGTCACCCAACTTAGTGTCATCCGCAAATTTGGAGATACTACATTTAATCCCCTCGTCTAAATCATTAATGTACAGTGTAAACAGCTGGGGCCCCAGCACAGAACCTTGCGTTACCCCACTAGTCACTGACTGCCATTCTGAAAAGTCCCCATTTACTCCTACTCTTTGCTTCCTGTCTGACAACCAGTTCTCAATCCATGTCAGCACACTACCCCCAATCCCATGTGCTTTAATTTTGCACATTAATCTCTTGTGTGGGACCTTGTCGAAAGCCTTCTGAAAGTCCAAATATACCACATCAACTGGTTCTCTCTTGTCCACTCTACTGGAAACATCCTCAAAAAATTCTAGAAGATTTGTCAAGCATGATTTCCCTTTCACAAATCCATGCTGACTTGGACCTATCATATTACCTCTTTCCAAATGCACTGCTATGACATCCTTAATAATTGATTCCATCATTTTACCCACTACCGATGTCAGGCTGACCGGTCTATAATTCCCTGTTTTCTCTCTCCCTCCTTTTTTAATAAGTGGGGTTACATTGGCTACCCTCCACTCCATAGGAACTGATCCAGAGTCAATGGAATGTTGGAAAATGACTGTCAATGCATCCACTATTTCCAAGACCACCTCCTTAAGTACTCTGGGATGCAGTCCATCAGGCCCTGGGATTTATCGGCCTTCAATCCCATCAATTTCCCCAACACAATTTCCCGACTAATAAGGATTTCCCTCAGTTCCTCCTCCTTACTAGACCCTCCGACCCCTTTTATATCCGGAAGGTTGTTTGTGTCCTCCTCAGTGAATACCGAACCAAAGTATTTGTTCAATTGGTCCGCCATTTCTTTGTTCCCCGTTATGACTTCCCCTGATTCTGACTGCAGGGGACCTACGTTTGTCTTTACTAACCTTTTTCTCTTTACATATCCTGTCAAAGGCTTTCTCTTAGTCTAAGCTGATTAAGCAGGTGTCCACCCTCCTGTCCCGCACGTAGGCGATCGTATCCCTGAGTAGCGCGAGGCTATCAGAGATCTTCCTGCTGGGGACAGCGCAGGTCTGGTCCAGGTGAATCACCAGCTCAAGAGCAGACTTGACCCTGTTGGCGATGACCTTTGACAGGATCTTGTAGTCCACATTTAGCAGCGAAGTTCCACTTGTTTTATTTTATTTCAAAATATACTTTATTCATATAAAAATTTGTACAGTACATTCAAAAGCAGTTCAGTACGTTTAGCTGCGGTCAGCAATCCCATACACTACATTTGGGTGCTGACGGCAGTTCCGTTCGATACATTTCCTTGCTTTTCATTTCTAGTACAATTCGGTACAATACGGGATACATTTTAGTACATTCGACAAATTACATTACACGTGTCACTATACAGTACACGGAATGGGTGACGGTACATTTACATTTTTTTCTTTTCAACGTTCATTACGAAACAGACCTTGCATTGTACATGGCACCACATAGGTGTTTACTGATCATGGTGCTCCATGTACACAAAAATGAAGTTACAAGTACAGCCCGAGGGGAGTTTTGTACTGATTCCTGCCCCCGGGTTTACCGTGGCAGAAGGGCTTTAAACTGTGGCCCTTCTCCACCGTGCCTTTGCGGCGACTGCACCAATTTTAAGTGCGTCCCTCAGCACGTAATCCTGGATCTTGGATTGCGTCAGTCTGCAACACGCAGACGTGGACATCTCCTTGCTCTGGAAGACCAGCAAGTTTCGGCAAGACCAAAGAGCGTCTTTGACCGAGTTGATGGCCCTCCAGCAGCAGGTGATGTCTGTCTCGGTGTGTGTCCTTGGGAACAACCCGTAGAGCACAGAGTCCTGTGTTACGGAGCTGCTTGGGATGAACCTCGACAGCAACCACTGCATCTCTTTCCAGACCTGCCTTGCGAAGGCGCAATCCTGAAGGAGGTGGGTGACAGTCTCGTCCGCCCCGCAGCCGACTCGGGGGCACCGTGCCGTGCTGCTGAGATGCCGGCTGTGCATGAACGCTCTGACGGGTAAGGCCCTTCTCACCGCCAACCACATAGGATCTTGTTTTTTTTAATTTCAAAATATACGTTATTCATAAAAAAATCTGTACAGTACATTCAGATCTTGTATTTTTCTTTTTATTCATTGCCAATCTTTCCAATTCTTTGTCAGATCACAAACGCCAGAGGTCACCTTGCACACATCAAGGATCACCCTGCACCAATGCTCTTAACCAAAAGGCCTAGAGCCCAAGCACTGTTACTGGTACTGCAATACCAGGTTCGTGCCATGGAGGTGGATGGGTCAGGCCCCCCACACACCTCCGTGGAGATGGATGGGTCAATCCACCCCACCCACCTCCTATATTTAGATCTTGTAGTAAAATCTAACTCTTTGTGTGTGGAATAACTTGCTGACATCAACCCTAAATTTACTTTGGTCAATTTGAAGCTGTGCCCCCTACAGTCACAGTTGGCGCAAAGTTGGCAAAATTCTAGCTATTCAAGTCTACTATTCCTAGATATTTTAAAATGCAAAGTAGCAATCTCTCATGTGGAACTTCATCAGAGGCTTTTTTAGATCTTGGTACACCGCATTCTGCGGGTTTGAGCATAACTTAAATATTGTATGCAAATTCCAAAATGGTTACAAATCATAAAACTTCTGTTGCTATTCAAATAACATGCTTGAAGTACTAGCATAAGAAATTAATAAGATGAAGGAATCATAGGAGATTTCAATGTGACATTGTGTAAGATTTAATTTCCCGCATTCTTACTGAAGAAAGATCCTGTACTCTCTTGACACCATTGCATGTTATCAGGTTATTAACATGTTTGAGAATTTCCTGGCATTGTCACAATAGAGCTTGAATTATACAGTACAAGAAGACTGATGGTGACATAGAAAATCTTAATCGGGCCTGTCACTTCATGCACCAGATCTTACAGAAACATTTAGCAAGCTCCACAATTTCCAATGTTATACTTGAATGTAGTCTGATTTCGAGGAATTGAATTACGACATTTCAGGGTGTTTTTATACTCTTCTACCACAAGAAAGCGCTGCTGTGATGATAAATCTCGCACCAAGTTCAGCCATTTGATCTGATTGGTTGAGAAGTGGCAATGTATTTCCAAATGACCAAAGCACTGAGAATTGCTGCAAAAGTTACTAAAGCAAGTTTTTGTATCACAACAGGACTTCAGTTTAAGAAGCAAAAGGTTGTTTTAGTAATATATCAAATCATGTCAGGCTTCAACACTTGAAATTCCTGTTATTTTTCATTACTCAGGGACAGCCTGATAAAGATTTCCCTGATTACTTAGACAGTAATTGGCAATTACTTGGTTGTGTACGGAACACTCAAATTGGAATCCATGTTGAAACATAGAAACATAGAAAATAGGTGCAGGAGTAGGTTATCGGCCCTTCGAGCCTGCACCGCCATTCAATATGACCATGGCTGATCATGCAACTTCAGTATCCCACTCCCGCCTTCTCTCCAAACCCCTTGATCCCTTTAGCCATAAGGGCCACATCTAACTCCCTTTTGAATATATCCAACGAACTGGACTCAACAACTTTCTGTGGTAGAGAATTCCACAGGTTCACCACTCTCTGGGTGAAAAAGTTTCTCCCCATCTCGGTCCTATATGGCTTACCCCTTATCCTTAGACTGTGATTCCTGGTTCTGGACCTCCCCAACATCAGGAACATTCTTCCTGCATCAAACCTATCAAGTCCCATAATAATTTTATATGATTCTATGAGATCCCCTCACATTCTTCTAATTTCCAGTGAGTATAAGCCTAGCCAATCCAGTCTTTCTTCATATGTCAGTCCTGGAATCCCGGGAATTAGTCTGGTGAACCTTCGTTGCACTCCCTCAATAGCAAACACGTCCTTCCTCAGAATAGGAGACCAAAACTGCACACAATACTCAAGGTGTGGTCTCACCAAGGCCCTGTACAACTGCAGTGAGACCTCCCTGCTCCTATACTCAAATCCTCTCGCTATGAAGGCCAGCATGCCATTTGCTTTCTTTACTGCTTGTTGTACCTGCATGCCTACCTTCAGTGACTGATGTACCATGACACCCAGGTCTCATTGCACCTCCCCTTTTATTAATCTGTCACCATTCAGATAATAGTCTGCCTTCCTGTTTTTGCCACCAAAGTGGATAAACTCACATTTATCTACATTATATTGCATCTGCCATGCATTTGCCCATTCACCTAACCTGTCCAAGTCACCCTGCAGCCTCTTAGCATCCTCCTCACAGCTCACACTGCCACCCAGCTTAGTATCATCTGCAAACTTGGAGATATTACATTAAATTCTAAATCATTAATGTATATTGTAAATAGCTGGGGTCCCAGCACTGAACCTTGCGGCACCCCACGAGTCACTGCCTGCCATTCTGAAAAGGACCCGTTTATTCCCACTCTTTGCATTCTGTCTTCCAACCAGTTCTCTATCCACGTCAATACGTTACCTCAATACCATGTGCCTTAATATTGCACACTAATCTCTTGTACGGGACCTTGTCAAAAGCCTTTTGAAAGTCTAAATACACCACACCTATTGGTTCTCCCTTGTCCACTCTACTAGTTACATCCTCAAAAAACTCTAGAAGATTTGTCAAGCATGATTTCCCTTTCATAAATCCATGCTGACTTGGACAGATTCTGTCACTAATTTCCAAATGCGCTGCTATTACATCTTTAATAATTGATTCCAGCATTTTCCCCACCACCGATCTCAGGGTAACCGGTCTATAATTCCTTATTTTCTCTCTTCCTCCTTTTTTAAAAAGTGGGGTTACATTAGCTACCCTCCAATCCATAGGACTGATCCAGAGTCCATGGAATTTTGGGAAATGATCACCAATGCATCCACTATTTCTAGGGCCACTTCCTTAAGTATCTGGGGATGTATCGGCCATCGGTCCCATCAGTTTCTCTAACACCATTTCCTGACTAATAAGAATTTCCCTCAGTTCCTCCTTCTCGCTAGACCCTCGGTCCCCTAGTATTTTCGGGAGGTTATTTGTGTCTTCCTCAGTGAAGACAGAACCAAAGTATTTGTTCAATTGGTCGGCCATTTCCTTGTTCCCCATTATGAATTCACCTGATTCTGACTGCAAGGGACCTACATTAGTCTTCACTGATCTTTTTCTCTTCACATACCTATAGAAGCTATTGCAGTCAGTTTTTATGTTCCCTGCAAGCTTACTCTCATACTCTATTTTCCCCCTCCTAATTAAACCCTTAGTCCTCCTCTGTTGAATTCTAAATTCCTCCCAGTACCCAGGTTTGCTGCCTTTTCTGGCCAATTTATTTGCCTCTTTCTTGGCTTTAACACTATCCCTAATTTCCCTTGTTAGCCATGGTTGAGCCACCTTCCCCGTTTTATTTTTACTCCAGACAGGAATGTACAATTTTTGAAGTTCATCCATGTGACCTTCAAATGTTTGCCATTGCCTATCCACTGTAAACCCTTTAAGTATCATTCGCCAGTCTATCCCAACCAAATCACATCTCATACCATCGAAGTTTCCTTCCTTTAAGTTCAGGACCCTAGTCTCTGAATTAACTGTGTTGCTCTCCGTCTTAATGAAGAATTCTACCATATTATAGCCACTCTTCCCCAAGGGGCCACGCACGCCCAGATTGCTAATTGATCCTTTCTCGTTACACAAGACCCAGTCTAGGATGGCCTGCTCTCCAGTTGGTTCCTCGACATATTGGTCTAGAAAATCATCCCTAATATACTCCAGCAAATCCTCCTCCACAGTACCGTTATCAGTTTGGTTAGTCCAATCTATATGTAGGTAAAAGTCAACCATTATAACTACTGTACCCTTATTGCATGCATCCCTAATTTCCTGTTTGATGCCATCCTCAACCTCACTACTACTGTTTGGTGGTCTGTACACAACTCCCACTAATGTTTTCTCCCTTTGGTGCTTCGCAGCTCTACCTATACAGATTCCACATCATCCACGCTAATGTCCTTCCTTACTATTGCGTTAATTTCCTCTTTAACCAGTAATGCTACTCCACCTCCTTTTCCTTCCTGTCTATCCTTCCTGAATATTGAATATCCCTGGATGTTGAGTTCCCAGCCTTGGTCACCCTGGAGCCATGTCTCCGTAATCCCAATTACATCATATCCATTAACAGCTATCTGCGCAGTTAATTCGTTCACCTTATTACGATCACTCCTCGGCATTGAGACTCAGAGCCTTCAGGCTTGTGTTTTTAACACTCTTTGTCCTTTTAGAATTATGTTGTAATGTGGCCCTTTTTTATTTTTGCCCTTGATTTCTCTGCCCTCCACCCTTGCTTTTCTCCTTCCTACCTTTTTATTTCCCTCTGCCTCCCTGCATAGGTTCCCAACCCCCTGCCATATTAGTTTAACTCCTCCCCAACCGCATTAGCAAACACTCCGCCTAGGACATAGTTTCCGGTCCTGCCCAGGTGCAGACCGTCCGGTTTGTACTGATCCCACCTCCCCCAGAACTGGTTCCAATGCCTCAGGAATTTGAATCCCTCCCCCTTGCACTATCCCTCAAGCCACGCATTCATCTGAACTATCCTGCAATTCCTACTCTGACTAACACTGGTAGCAATCCTGAGATTACTACTTTTGAGGTCCTACTTTTTAATTTAACTCCTATCTCCTTAAATTCAGCTTGTAGGACCTCATCCCATTTTTTAACCTATATTGTTGGTACCTATATGCACCACTACAGCTGGCTGTTCCCTCTCCCCCTCTAGAACGCACTACAGCCATTCCGAGACATCCTTGACCCTTGCACCAGGGAGGCAACATACCATCCTGGAGTCTCGTTTGCAGCCGCAGAAACGTCTATCTGTTCCCCTTACAATAGAATCCCCTATCACTATAGCTCTCCCACTCGTTTTCCTGTCCTCCTGTGCAGCAGAGCCACGCCTGGTGCAAGGACTTGGCTGCTGCTGCCTTCCCCTGATGAGCCACCTCCTCCATTAGTATCCAAAACGGTATATCTGTTTTGGAGGGAGGTGATCGCAGGGGACCCCTGCACTACCTTCCTTCCACTGTTCTGACTGATGGTCACCCATTCCCTATCTGCCTGTGTAACCTTTGCCTGCGGTGTGACCAACTCACTTAACGTGCTATTCCCGACATCCTCAGCATCGCAGATGCTCCAGAGTGAATCCATGCGCAGCTCCAGTGCCGCAATGCTGTCTGTCAGGAGCTGCAGCTGGACACACCTCCTGCACCCATAGTAGTCAGGGACACTGGAAGCGTCTCTGGCTTCCCACCAAGCAGATGAGGAGCATAACACGGCTCTAGGCTCTCCTGCCAAGACTTAACCCTTAGATTAACTTAGTTTGGCAACAATGCCAAAGGCTTCCTACTGATAAGAAAAGAAGAAAAAGATCAAATACTCAACAATCCACCAGCCAATCACTTACCCACTTAGCTGTGATGTCACACTTCGATTTCTTTTTACTTCTTTGTTTACCTTCTGCCCCTGCCCCTGCACCAGCTGGCTCCTCGAACTCCCGCTGGCTGCTCCTGTGGGTGCTCCCCGACGGTCGTGTCCTTTTATGGGCCCCTCCTCGAACTCCCGCTGGCTGCTCCTGGTTTCTATAGTAAATGTAAAATTTGATCAGAACCAAATCTCAAAATCTCAAAAAAGAGAATCTTTCAATGCTTAAAGCCCCCTTTAATATTCTTTCCATAACAGGTTATTCATCATTTTTGTAAATATTTTGTTTCATTGTTAAGTTTACATGGTTACTTGGTAATGTTCATCCTCCTGTATGGCTCAGAGACATGCACCATGTACAGTGGACACCTCAAGTCGCTGGAGTAATACCACCAACAATGTCTCCGCAAGATCCTACAAATCTCCTGGGAGGACAGACGCAACAACATTAGCGCCCTCGACCAGGCCAACATCCCCAGCATTGAAGCACTGACCACACTTGATCAGCTCCGCTGGGCAGGCCACATTGTCCACATGCCAGACACGAGACTCCCAAAGCAAGCGCTCTACTCCGAACTCCTTCACGGCAAACGAGCTAAAGGTGGGCAGCGGAAACGTTACAGGGACACCCTCAAAGCGTCCCTGATAAAGTGCAGCATCCCCACCGACACCTGGGAGTCCCTGGCCAAAGACCGCCCTAAGTGGAGGAAGTGCATCCGGGAGGGCGCTGAGCACCTCGAGTCTCGTCGCCGAGAGCGTGCAGAAATCAAGCGCAGGCGGCGGAAGGAGCGTGCGGCAAACCAGTCCCACCCTCCCTTACCCTCAACGACTATCTGTCCCACCTGTGACAGAGACTGTGGTTCTCGTATTGGACTGTTCATCCACCTAAGGACTCATTTTAAGAGTGGAAGCAAGTCTTCCTCGATTCTGAGGGACTGCCTATGATGATGATGGTGTTTGCAGAGATATACATTGAAGGCCGAACACAGCTCTATTCTTTTAAATGGCCCTCTGTCTTTGCAAACTACCGTCCCATCACCAACCTCCCTTTCCTCTCTAAAGGCTTTAAATATGTTGTCGCCTCCCAATTCCATGCCCACCTTTCCCGCAACTCCATGTTTGAATCCCTTCAGTCAGATTTTCGCACCTGCCATAGAACCGAAACGGCACTTATCAAAGTCACAAATGACATCCTATGTGACTGTTTCCATGGTAAACTATCCCTCTTCATTCTTCTCGACCTGTCTGCAACCTTTGACACTGTTGACCACACCATCTTCCTCCAGCGCCTCGCCTTTGTTGTCCAGCTGGGTGGGATTGCACTCGCCTTGTTCCATTCTTATCTATCGAATCGTAGCCAGGGAATCACCTGCCGTCCTTGGCCCCCTCCTATCTACATGCTGCCCCTCGGTGACATCATCTGAAAACACAACGTCAAATTCTACATATACTCCGATGACACCCAGCTCTACCTCACCAGCATCTCTCTCGACCCCTCCACTGTCTCTAAATTGTCAGATTGATTGTCCGATGAGCAGAAATTTCCTTCAACTAAATATTGGAAAGACCAAAGCCATTGTCTTTGATCCCCGCCACAAACTCCGTTCCCTAGCCACCAACTCCACCCCTCTCCCTCGCAACTGGCTGAGGCTGAACCGGACTATTTGCAACCTTGGTGTCATATTTGACCCCGAGATGAGCTTCCGACCACATATACACACCATCACTAAGACCGCTTACTTCCACGTCCATAATATCATCCCTGTCTCAGCTCATCCACTGCTGAAACCCTCATCCAGGCCTTTGTTACCACCAGACTTGACTGTTCCAATGCTCTCCTGCCTAACCTCCCATATTCCACCCTCCATAAACTTAAGCTCATCCAAAACTCTGCTGTCTGTATCCTAACTCATACCAAGTCCCGTTCATCCATCAGCCCTGTGCTTGCTGCCTTATATTGGCTCCCGGTTGAACAACGATTTTAAAATTCTCATCCATGTTTTCAAATCCCTCCATGTTCTCACCTCTCCCTATCTCTATAACCTCCACCAGCCCTACAACAACAACAACAACGTATTTATATTGTACCTTCAACGAAGTAAAACGTCCCAAGGTGCATCACAGGAGTGTTTTAAGACAAAACAAATAAATTTGACATCGAGCCACATAAGAAGAAATTACGACAGATGACCAAAAGCTTGGTCAAAGAGGTAGGTTTTAAGGAGCGTATTAAAGGAGGATAGAGAGGCGGAAAGGTTTAGGGAGGGAGTTCCAGAGCTTGGGGCCCAGGCAACCGAAGGCACAGCCACCAATGGTTGAGCGATTATAATCAGGGATGCTCAAGAGGGCAGAATTAGAGGATCGCAGATATCTCCGGGGATTGTGGGGCTGGAGGAGATTTATCGAGATAGGGAGGGGCAAGACCATAGAGGGATTTGTAAACAAGGATGAGAATTTTGAAATTGAGGTGTGCTTAACCGGGAGCCAAAGTAGGTCAGTAAGCACAGGGGTGACGGGTGAACGGGACTCGGTGCGAGTTAGGAAACGGGCTGCCGGGTTTTGGATAACCCCAAGTTTATGCAAGTTAGAATGTAAGAGGCCAGCCAGGTGTGCGCTGGAGTACAATCCCCCGAGCTATCTGTGCTCCTCTAATTCTTGAGCAACCCTGAGTTTAATCGCTTAACCATTGGTGGCCGTGCTTTCAGCTGCCTAGGCCCTAAGCTCTGGAATTACCTCCCTAAACCTCTCCAGCTCTCTACCTCCTCTCGTTTAAGACAATCCTTAAAGCCTGCTTCTTTGATCATCTGCCTTAATATCTCCTCATGTAACTCAGTGTCAAATTTGATTTGATAACGCCCCTGCGAAGTGCCTGGGGATGTTTTACTACATTTTACTACGTTAAGAGCGCTATATAAATGGAGCGGAGGTCGGAATTGGGGAGGAGCAGAGGGAGGGACCGACGAGGAGCAGAAGTGGGGACTGGCGAGGTCCAGAGATCGAGACCGGCGAGGTTCGGAGGTCTGGAGCATCGAGGTCTGGAGGTCGGAAGCGGAGAGGACGGACGAGACATGGAGGAATGGAGAGGTCGGAGACCAGAGGTGGAGCAGCGTGGACAAGACCAAGGGAAGGCGCAGCATGGGCCAATAGCGAGGCTGTGAGGTCGTGAGGCTCACATTGCGTACTATGAATGCCGCGTAGAGAGAGGTCCTGTGAGAAGGAGGAAGGAAAGAGGACAGTTGGAGTATGTTTGAGTTTGTGCGTATGTATTGGCACATGCCGCAGAGCCTGGTCTCCAGTCGTCTTGGATCCCCTTGCCATTGGACCAAGACCTTGCTCCGACAAGCCCGTGTGGTGGCTGGTGTGCAACGGCCACCCCATGTTAAAAGAATTCACGCACGGGCATCTTCTACTGTTTAAAATGAGTTAATCAGTCACCTGAGAACTCATTTTTAATGTGGAAGCAAGTCATCCTCGACCCTGAGGGACTGTCTATGATGATAAATGCAAGTTGTTGTTGTATTATTCACTGACCTGTGTGGAAAGAGTATTGAAGGAGAACTGGGGCATTGGGTTTGGATGATGTGTGGCCTATTTGGTGTTCAGGAGGACAGTGAAACGCAATTCCCATTGGTTGATCCGAAGCTTTCCTCAGCTGTGGGTATGGGGCTGTTCTAAAAGACTGCAAAGAAAAAGTACAAACTAAAATTTGTAAAATTGAGGGAATATTTTCTTGAATTCAATTCATTATGCAGTTAAAACATTAACTGACCAATATGGCTCACTTAAACAATGTAAGTTTTGAGACTCACTAAAGATTTAAATTTACAGCTATGCGCTGCCAAAATATTCATCACCTCAATACAATTTCAATGTTCGAAGTCTCGCTTATTTTCTTAGTCACGCAAAAGTTGTTTTTCTCATGGCAAAAGTTCACTCTGATCTCTCCATGGCAAAAATGTGCTGAAATGCATCAGAGAGATTTTCTTCTTCATTGCCCCTGGGGAATGCTCAGTTCTCAGAAGCAGCAAAGAGCAAATGGGGCCGAGATCCATTGCATCAGATCTAGGAATATAGGAATAAGAAGAGGCCCTCGAGCCTGTTCCGCCATTCAATGAGATCATGGCTGATCTGTGATCTATCTCCATATATACGACTTTGGCCCATATCCCTTAATATCTTTGGTTAACAAAAAGCTATTAATCTCAGACTTAAAATTAACAATTGATCTAGCATCAATTGCTGTTTGTGGAAGAGAGTTCCAAACTTCTACCACCCTTTGTGTGTAGGAGTATTTCCTAATTTCATTCCTGAAAGTAGGCTTTAATTTGTAGACTATCTCCCCCTAGTCCTAGACTCCCCAACCAGCGGGAATCGTTTCTCTCTATCTATCCTATCTGATCTCCTTAATATCCTGAAAACTTCGATCAGATCACCCCTTGACCTTCTGAATTCTAGGGAATCCAACCCTAATTTGTATAATCTCTCCTCGCAACTTAACCCTTGAAGTCTGCGTATCAATCTGGCAAACCTACACTGCACACCCGCCAAGGCCAATATATCCTTCCTAAGGTGTGATAACCAGAACTGCTCACAGTGCACCAGGTGTGGCCTAACCAAAGTTTTGTACACCTGCAGCATAACTTCTACCCCCTTGTACTCTAAACCTCGAGATGCAAAGGCCTGCATTCCATTAGCCTTTTTGATTAGTTTCTGTACCTGTTCATGACATTTTAATGATGCCCCCAAGTCTCTCTGGACAACCTCAATTCCATGGGCTTCTATATTAGATAACAATCTTTTATGTGGGAATTTATCAAATGCCTTCTGGAAGTCCATATAAATAACATCTGTAGAAAGTATCCTGTTCTACCTTTTTAAGGTCCAAAGTGGATGGCTGCACATTTGCCTACATTGAAATGCATTTGTCACAGTTTTGCCCGTTCACTTAATCTATCAATATCCCAGTGTAATTTTATGCTTTCATCTACACTGCCTACAATGCCTCCTATCTTTGTGTCATCGGCAAATTTGGATATATGACTTTCTATGTCATCATCTAAATCATGAATAACTGTTCTGAATAGTTGAGGCCCCAACACAGCGGGACGCCACGAGTCACTTCCTGCCAAGTTGAGTACCTACCCATTATTCCTACTCTCTGCTTCCTGCCGCACAGCGAATTTCCTAACCAGGTCAATAATTTGCCCTCAATTCCGTGGGCTTCTACCTCAGATAACAGTCTCTTATGTGGGACTTTATCAAATGCCTTCTGGAAGTCTGTATAAATAACATCCATAGACATTCCCCTGTCCACTACTTTAGCCACCTCTTCAAAACATTCAATCAGGTTTGTCAGGCAAATCCATGCTGGCTCTCTAATCAGCTAAAAATTTCCAAGGTGTTCAGTCACCCTATCCTTAATTATAGACTCGAGCAATTTCCCGACAACAGATGTTAGGCTAATTAGTCCATAATTCCCTTGTTTTCCTCGCCGCCAGTGTTAAAAAAACATAGTGACATGCGTAATTTTCCAATCTAAAGGGATGGTTCCTGAATCGAGAGAACTTTGAAAGATTATAGTTAGGGCATCCATAATGTGCTCAACTACTTCCTTTAAAACCCTGGTATGGAAACCATCTGGACCTGGGGATTTGTCACTCTTTAGTGCCATTATTTTCTTCATTACTGTTAATTTACTTAAGTTAATTTTATTGAATCCCTGTCTCCAATTCAATATTAGTTTCTTTGGGATTTCCGGCATGCGCCCTACATTCTTCTACTGTAAATACAGATGCAAGGTAATTATTCAATGGCCGCCATTTCCTAATTGTCTTTAAGGGGCCAACATTGCTCCTGATCATCCTCTTTTTCCGAATGTAACTGTAAAAATTCTTCATATTGATTTTGATATCCCTTGGAAGTTTCTTTTCATAATCCCTTTTTGTAGCTCTGACTAACTGTTTTGAAACCCTTTGCTGTCCTTTGTATCTTTCCCATTCATCAGGACCTGTGCTATTTTTTGTATTTTTGGACGCCCTCTCCTTTAGTTTTATGCTGTCCCTCACCTCTTTAGTTGCCTATGACTGTTTTTTTTTTTGGCAAGCTCTTCTCGCTTAGGATTATTAATTGGTTCCGTATCACATTAAATTATTTTTTAAACAGCTAAAGAAAGAATAGGGCCTATTAGAGACCATGAAGTTAATCTGTGTGTGGAGGCAGAAGACATGGGTATAGTTCTTAAAGAATACTCTGCATCTGTTTTCACAAACGCGAGGTGTGATGCAGACATTGCAATCAGGGAGGAGGAGTGTAAAATATTAGATGAAATAAACATAATGAGAGAGGAAATAATAAGGGGATTAACAGCTTTGAAAGTGGATAAATCCCCAGGCTCGGATGAAATGTATCCCAGGTTATTAAAAGAAGCAAAAGAGGAAATAGCAGAGGCTCCGACCATCATTTTCTAAACCTCTCTGGCTACAGGTGTGGTGCCGGAGGACTGGAGGACTGCTAATGTGGTACCTTTGTTTAAGAAGGGGAAAGGCAGTAACTACAGGCCAGTCAGCTTCACCTCGGTGGTGGGAAAGTTATTCGAAATAATTCTGAGGGTCAGGATAAATCTTCATTTAGAAAGAAACAGATTAATCAAGGACAGTCAGCATGGATTTTTTAAAAGAAGGTCATGTCTGACTAACTGGAGTGAATATTTTGAGAAGGTAACCAGGAGGGTCGATGAGGGTAGTGCATTTGATGTAGTATATATGGATTTCAGCAAGGCTTTTGCTAAGGTCCCACATAGCAGACTGATCACGAAAGTAAAAGACCATGGTTAATGGGTGTTTTGTGACTGGAAGGCTGTTTCCAGTGGGGTCCTGCAGGGCTCAGTACTAGGTCCCTTGCTTTTTGTGGTATATATCAATGATTTAGACTTGAATGTAGGGGGTATGATTAAGAAGTTTGCAGATACAGGTGCAGCGTCCAGAATGCGGAACCTTCGGGACCGAGGCCGTTCGGGATTCCACGTTTTTCCGGACTTTGGATCATCTTTCTGACATCACGAATCTGGAAACACCCGAGCCCAGATTCGGGTTTTTCCGGATTTCGTAACATCAGAAAGGGGGGTCGCCACCGAGGAGCTGTTCGGGCAAGGTCCCGTCGAGGTGCAGCTCTTCGGGCGGGGCCCACCGAGGTGGAACTGTTCAGGCAGGGCCCCGCCGCCAAGGAAGTGTTCGGGCCGGTAGGCCCTGTCGCAGAGGAGGCGTTGGGGCGGGCCGGTGAGGAGGCCCCGAGGTAAGGGCAGCGACGGCGAGCGGGGCGAGGTTAGCGGTGGCGGGGTAAGAGCAACGACGGCAAGGCGAGGCCTGAGGTCGGGCAGCGGCGGAGCCCCGAGTTTGGCAGTGTCGGCGGGTCCGGATTCCGGAACATTTTACGGATTCTGGACGACCCTGCCACCGATCGGTCCGGGGTTTGGAATCCGGAACATTTGGGATATTGGACGCTGCACCTGTAATACAAAAATTGGCCTGTGGTTGATAATGAAAAAGAATGCTATAGACTGCAGGAAAATATCAGCGAACTGGTCAGGTGGGCAGAACAGCGGCAAATGGAATTCAATCCGGAGAAGTGTGAGTTAATGCATTTGGGGAGGGCTAACAAGGTGAGGGAATACACATTAAATGGTAGGACACTGAGAAATGTAGAGGAACAAAGCTTTCCAATCTGCTGGTACCTCCCCAGAGTCCAGAGAATTTTGGTAGATTATAACGAATGCATCTGCTATAACTTCCGCCATCTCTTTTAATACCCTGGGATGCATTTCATCAGGACCAGGGGACTTGTCTACCTTGAGTGTAATGTAACACCTCTGTTTAAAAAATGGGGCAGACAAAAGGCAGGTAACTATAGGCCGGTTAGTTTAACATCTGTAGTGGAGAAAATGCTTGAAGCTATCATTAAGGAAGAAATAGCGGGACATCTAGATAGGAATAGTGCAATCAAGCAGATGCAACATGGATTCATAAAGGGGAAATCATGTTTAACTAATTTACTGGAATTCTTTGAGGATATAACGAGCACGGTGGATAGAGGTGTACCGATGGATGTGGTGTATTTAGATTTCCAAAAGGCACTCAATAAGGTGCCACACAGGTTACTGCAGAAGATAAAGGTACGTGGAGTCAGAGGAAATGTATTAGCATGGATCGAGAATTGGCTGGCGAACAGAAAGCAGAGAGTCGGGATAAATGGGTCCTTTTCGGGTTGGAAATCGGTGGTTAGTGGTGTGCCACAGGGATCGGTGCTGGGACCACAACTGTTTACAATATACATAGATGACCTGGAAGAGGGGACAGAGTGTAGTGTAACAAAATTTGCAGATGACACAAAGATTAGTGGGAAAGCGGGTTGTGTAGAGGACACAGAGAGGCTGCAAAGAGATTTAGATAGGTTAAGCGAATGGGCTAAGGTTTGGCAGATGGAATACAATGTCGGAAAATGTGAGGTCATCCACCTTGGAAAAAAAACAGTAAAAGGGAATATTATTTGAATGGGGAGAAATTACAACATGCTGCAGTGCAGAGGGACCTGGGGGTCCTTGTGCATGAAACTCAATCCCAAAAGGTTAGTTTGCAGGTGCAGCAGGTAATCAGGAAGGCAAATGGAATGTTGACCTTCATTGCGAGAGGGATGGAGTACAAAAGCAGGGAGGTGTTGCTGCAACTGTATAAGGTATTGGTAAGACCGCACCTGGAGTACTGCGTGCAGTTTTGTTCACCTTACTTAAGGAAGGATATACTAGCCTTGGAGAGGGTACAGAGACGATTCACTAGGCTGATTCCGGAGATGAGGGGGTTACCTTATGATGATAGATTGAGTAGACTGGGTCTTTACTCGTTGGAGTTCAGAAGGATGAGGGGTGATCTTATAGAAACATTTAAAATAATGAAAGGGATAGACAAGATAGAGGCAGAGAGGTTGTTTCCACTGGTCGGGGAGACTAGAACTAGGGGGCACAGCCTCAAAATACGGGGGAGCCAATTTAAAACCGAGTTGAGAAGGAATTTCTTCTCCCAGAGGGTTGTGAATCTGTGGAATTCTCTGTCCAAGGAAGCAGTTGAGGCTAGGTCATTGAATGTATTCAAATCACAGATAGATTTTTAACCAATAAGGGAATTAAGGGTTATGGGGAGCAGGCGGGTAAGTGGAGCTGAGTCCACGGCCAGATCAGCCATGATCTTTTTGAATGGCGGAGCAGGCTCGAGGGGCTAGATGGCCTACTCCTGTTCCTAATTCTTATGTTCTTATGTTCTTATCATAGTTTCCCGCTCCTAGTTTGAACCACTGTCCTAGGTTAGAGAGAAAAAACTTTAATACTCACCAACCAATCACCGACCTCCTTGTTTTCTGCTGTTGTTGGTGTGATCGGAGGTGCTGTCACCACTCAGGTCCACACTGCCTCGGTCTCCCGCTGGTTTTATCTCTGCCCCAATTGCACTGCACTGGACCTCTGAGACATCCTTTCACAGCCTGTATGTGCAGTAAATGCAAGCCAGTGTAATCATGACAAGGAGATGGGAGGGGACTTGTGTTAGCACCCTCCATGGTCCAGAGAGTCTTCAGGTGTTCTGGGGGCAGCTTGAAGGAAGAATATTGACATTGGTATTTGAGAGCTTCACCAACCCCTCCCCCACCCACCCCTCTCAATCCTCCACCACCCACCCTTCTCAATCCTCTGGCTTGAGGGCTGTTCTTCAACAACAGCCAGAATGCCTTGTTACCAGCAGTCACGAGTGATGCTTTAGTCCTCGTGAGCCAACAGCTCTGCTCCAGTTGTTGACTCCTGCTCCTAGTGCAAGGCCAAGCTAAGAGACAGACCTGGACAGGTTTGTGCCCCTGGACCATGCAAATGGTCTGGGACATTAGAACATAAGAAATAGGAGCAGGAGTAGGCCATACAACCTCTCGAGCCTGCTCCGCCATTTAATACGATCATGGCTGATCCGATCATGGACTCAGGTCCACTTCCCTGCCCGCTCCCCATAACCCCTTAATCTCTTAACGGTTAAGAAACTGTCTAACTCTGTCTTAACTTTATTCAATGACCCAGCTTCCACAGCTCTCTGAGGCAGTGAATTCCACAGATTTACAACCATCAGAGAAGAAATTCCTCCTCATCTCAGTTTTAAATGGGCGGCCCCTTATTCTATGATTATACCCCCTAGTTCTAGTCTCCCCTATCAGTGGAAACATCCTCTCTGCATCCACCTTGTCAAATCCCCTCATAATCTTATACGTTTCAATAAGATCACCTCTCATTCTTCTAGATACCATGAGTAGAGGCCCAACCTCCCCAACCTTTCCTCATAAGTCAACCCCCTCATCTCCGGAATCAACCTAGTGAACCGTCTCTGAACTGCCTCCAATGCAAGTATATCCTTCCTTAAATACGGAGTCAAAACTGTACTCATTACACTCGGTGTGGCCTCACCGATACCCTGTACAGTTGTAGTAGGACTTCCCTGCTTTTATACTCCATCCCCTTTGCAATAAAGGCCAAGATCCATTGGCTTTCCTGATTACTTGCTGTACCTGCATACTAACCTTTTGTGTTTCATGCAGCAGGACCCCCAGGTCCTGCTGTACTGCAGCACTTTGCAATTTTTCTCCATTTAAATAATACCTTGCTCTTTGATTTTTTTCTGCCAAAGTGCATAACCTCACACTTTCCAACATTATACTCCATCTGCCAAATTTTTGTCCAATCACTTAGCCTGTCCATGTCCTATTGCAGGTTTTTTGTGTCCTCCTCACACATTGCTTTTCCTCCCATCTTTGTATCGTCAGCAAACTTGGCTACGTTACACTCAGTCCCTTCTTCCAATTCATTAATATAGATTGTAAATAGTTGAGGTCCCAGCACTGATCCCTGCGGCACCCCACTGGTTACTGATTGCCAACCCGAGATTGAACCATTTATCCCGACTCTCTGTTTTCTGTTAGTTAGCCAATCCTCTATCCATGCTAATATATTACCCCCAACCCCGTGAACTTTTATCTTGTGCAGTTACCTTTTACGTGCCACCTTGTCAAATGCCTTCTGGAAGTCCAAATACACCACATCTACTGGTTCCCCTTTACCCACCCTCTTCGTTACATTTGCAACGAATTCCAGCAAATTTGTCAAACATGACTTCCCCTTCATAAATCCATGCTGACTCTGCCTGACCGAATTATGCTTTTCCAAATGTCCTGCTACTGCTTCTTTAATAATGGACTCCAACATTTTCCCAACCACAGATGTTAGGCCAACTGGTCTATAGTTTCCTGCTTTTTGTCTGCCTCCTTTTTTATATTACACTCGGTCCCTTCATCAAAATCGTTAATATAGATTGTAAATAGTTGGGGTCCTAGCACTGATCCCTGCGACACCCCATTAATTATTGATTGCCAACCTGAGAATGTACCATTTATTGCGACTCTCTGTTCTCTGTTAGTTAGCCAATCCTCTACACACGCTAATATATTACCCCCAATCCCGTGAACAGGAAAATTGCAGTCATCCCTCTGATCACAGGCACAGTGAAGTTCCCATGCAGACGTGCAGGGCTCCAAGTGGGGTTCGCGAGAGTAAAACCAGCCCTACCGTGCTGCAAGAAAATGGGTGAAACCAAAGGGTCCTTTAGATCTTGTAACATGGGCTATAGATTTTTGGCATGTTATCAGAAGTGATGAGCATCAGACTTGGTTACCTAGTAAAAATCATGTGGTAGAGTTTGCACTTTGGCCGCAATCGGCACTCTGGCGCAAACTGAGCCCAGTATTGTGCCCGTTTTGAGAAGTGATATTTTTTCTTGAGTTTCCGCTCAAAGACATTTACATATCGACGAACGCAAAATCTGCCACGAACCAGCACAATTGGACAGTGTTTGAAAAGGATTTCTTAAAAAAAATTGTTTTAAGAAATATTCCTTGCTATATTTAACAGTGGTAACTTAGTGCAGCTTGGTTAATACAGCTTCTCGGCCTTTTGGCTAAGATCATGCGTAACTGACCTGACCAGTCACCATGACCTCCGGGTGGTTTCTCCCTGGTCAGGAAGGTATATGCTTGCTTTTTTGGAAACAGGAGGTGGGTGGGGTGGCTTGACCCATCCACCTCCACGGAGGTGTGTGGGGTGGCTTGACCCATCCACCTCCATGGCACGAACCTGGTATTGCAGTACTTCCAGGAACGGTGCAGTGGCTCTAGGCCTTTTGGCTAAGAGCATTGGCGCAGAGTGATCCTTGGCATGTGCAAGGTGACCTCTGGCGTTTGTGATTTGACAAAGAATTGGAAAGATTGGCTACGAATTAAAAAAAAAAATACAGCTGAAAATGGTTTATCACAAAAAATAAGTATTTTGAATCACAATGTCAATCCACCACCTGTGAGTATAAATAACTTTAAAAAAAGCTGTGCAGAAACATTTGCTAGTTTTCGTGGGGTAGCATAGTCAGTTCCTTCGTAAATTTTAAAAAATGGCATTTAAAAAGATTTTAAAACGTGCCCTATTAGTGTCTTTGCGCTCAAAAGAACCAGCTTAATTTTTCTAGTCTCCTCGAAGACCTGCAAATGAGCGTAATTATCGGAAACTCCCAATGGTGATTAATTCATCGTGTGGGCGTGGCCGGGGCCGGCTTCAAGCCCAATACACTTTAAACTAACGCAAAAGATCGCGGAAATTCGATTTGCTCTAAATATAATGGGTGTGAAATCCCGGCCTTGCCGGGTCCACATGCGTCAAATACCGGCTTTTCCGATCTGTCGAGATATTTTTTGACTGATCTTCCGCATCCCCGGGGGAAGGACATCTGCGTGGGTGAGATTGGGCTATTTGCCCATCTCTTGCCCAACGCATGTCCTTCAAACTCTTACGCCTGGTAAAAGCAGGCACATTTTTACCAGCGTAAGAGTTTTAAAACACATAAAAATTAAATGTAAATGCACATTTTTATAGTAAAAACCCTCTGTCCATTAAGGTAAGTTTATTTTAAATCCTGTTAAAACACTTACTTTTTGTGATAAACCGATTTTCAGCTGTAAAAAAAAATCTCCCAAATATATTTTTTTCCAAAACATCAATTTCAGTTAATTTAAAATATGTGAGGTGTTTTTTTTATTATGTTGTGTTTGGGTGTTTTAGGGGGGTATTCTCATTGATAAACAATGGGAACTCGTAAAATCGGAGCTCCCATTACTATCCATGAG